>NC_132913.1:8696782-9330978 GCF_047675955.1 Chlorocebus sabaeus | reverse complement strand
AGAAGGCTGGAGCGTCTTGCATCAGGGATTGAATGCTTTAGGCTAGAAGCAACGTGGGTCACTTCAGCTCATGGCCCTGCCTAACTGTAAATCCTTCCTCTTGCCTAAAGGGAGAGGAGAAGTGGATTCTGGTGATAACTCCAAGATCCTCCTCAGGTATAATCCTGTTTCCGTTTGGTTGCCGTGTCTTTGCAGCTCAAATCCCAATGAGAAAGGGGTGTCTTTCTGCTAAAAAATATTTAAAACTCTTCTTTTTTTTCACTGCGAAGAGGCAGGGAGCCCCAGATAGGCTCATGACACAGAGCGCTCAATTCAAACCATAGAAAGAAGTCTTTCGGTTGGGGCTTCTCTGGGTTCAGGTGTTGAGAGAGGGTTGGGCCATGGGAGCAGTCTGCCCAACCTTCTTACAGGGGATGGCATTAGCCAGGCTGTTGTGGCTTCTTTCAGTACAAGAGTATTGGTTTGTTCAGTAATGGAAGATTGGAGGCTAGGGCTTTAGCGGTTAGAAAACAAAGAACGCCTGGATTGTCTTATGGGTCCAGCGCCATTGCATGGGTAAATCTGGTCTCTGACGGGATTTGAAGACATGAACATTGTCATAAATATTACTTTCAAAAGTAAGGAATGCCCTAAGCAGTCAACATTTTCTTTGAGAACTAATCGTAACTGTATTAGTCATGGTGATTTTGAAACTTTTGGGGGATGTACTTTTGCTTTGAGCTGTCTCTCCTTTGGGGCCCACATGCCTGGTGCTCTGACGGAAGAAGATGGGAATGATATTCTTTTCAGCTGCAGTTTCCTTATCCGTAAAATGAGGATAATGATAACCCTGATCTTGTAGGGTTGTCATGAGCATTAAAAGAAATAGCACTTGTGAAGGGACCCAGTGCTACACCTAGGCCTGGCTGATTAAATGCCAGGTATTATTTGGTGTTTCCTGCATTCACTCTCCCCTGGAGTTGGAGCTTCAATTTATGCTCCAGTATACACCATCTGCCACCTGTCCTGGGATGCTGGGAGTTAGATCGGAAAATGATACTCTTCCAGCCAGATGGCTCATGCCTGTAATCCCAGCACTTTGGGAGGCCGAGGTGGGTGGATCACCTGAGGTCAGGAGTTTGAGACCAGCCTGGCAAACATGGTGAAACCCCATCTCTGTTAAAAACATACGAAAAAAAAAATAGCTGGGCATGGTGGCATATACCAGTAATCCCAGTTACTAGGGAGACTGAGGCAGGTGAACTGCTTGAACCTGGGAGCTGGAGGTTGCACTAAGCCGAGACGGTGTCACTGCACTCCATCCTGGGTGACAGTGAGACTCCATCTCAAAAAATAAAAGAAAAAGAAAATGTTGCTCTTCCCGCCCCAATCCCCCTGACTCAGGCTCACTTCCTGCACCAGTGAGACCCAGTAACCTGAGCTGGTGCTCGTCTTGTAACTCCCCTCTTGTCCTCCAAAAAACCCTGACCATTTTTTCCTGCCACTGTTATCAGAACCACTTAAGCCATCTGTCTTCCACCCACACCGTCAGTGAGGGGATTGGGAAGCCCAGTTCCCGGGAAGGGAGAGAACATGCTGGACAGTGACAGTCACTGCCCACGGAGTCAGCAAGTCATGCCAGAGGAGGAAAACCAGAAGCGAGGCAGGAAAGGGGGCAGAAAATGAGTTTCCACCAGGAAGTAGTTTCATTCGGAAGAATTTAACAAATGTACAAAACAGATTCTGTTGAAATGCAGAAGCAGATCAGCACTTGACTGGCCACCCAGGCCCTGTGAGGGAGAGATAACAGAAGCATTTATCTGAAGATCGTTTTACAGGCGCACACGAGATGACTTTTTCTAGCTAATTAGAAATGTAGTTTTACCACCAGCCCTTCCCATCTCTTACCAATCTCTGTTTCTGACAACCACTTGATGGAGGTAAGTTTTCCAGTTTTGATGGTGTTTGGGTAATTCATGGGCCTCAAAATTAGAAAGTTATCGGGATAGAAAAGATCTTGACAAGCCATTTAGTCAGTAGCCTGTCTTTGCCCACAGGCTGTTCCTGGGGGCACATATATGCCACATTGTAATAATGATATCAATCTTTCCATTGACTAGTTTATTCAATGTGTTGAGCAATAATAAAAATAACATTTATTGTTTACCTATACACCAGATACCATGCTATGTGCTTTCCATTAATTTTCTCATTTTATAATAATAACACCCTGAGGGATAAACTTTCACTATCCTGTTATATAGATGAAGCGTTGGAAGGTTGAGCTCTTGCTGTGAACAGGACACAGCCCTGCCCTCAAAGAACTTGCGACCAGGTAAACAGTGGGATAAGCAAGGCAGTAGTGAGACTGTGTTATGGAGCTATGTGGAGGGCAACTTAGCCCAGTGTGGGGAAGTCAAGGCAGACTTCCTGGAAGAGGTGATATTTGGACTGAGATCTGAATAGTCATGCAAAAGCCCTGCCCCACTCCCCTTAAAGGGTGTGGCTTCCACCAGACTCTTCTGGCTTATACTGGTGTGCTGCCCCAATAATGGTTGGTGCTCTAATGGCAAATCGGAGGTTAGGGCTTGAGAGGTTAGAAAGCCAGGAGCACCTGGATTGTCACACAGCCCACCTCAGTACATCAGTTAGCAGCTCCGGAGTTTGGCCTCTGAGTGCAGTAGGAGCAAACACCAAGAGAAAGTGGCGCCTTTGGTGCAGCACTGAAGGGGTACCTAGCTCAGAGTGGGCAGGACCAAGAGGAGCGAGGGAAGTGGAGGGTGGGAGGGAGGCAGGCCCAGGTTCTGAAAAACCTAGTTAAAAGGCTGGACTCTATTCTGAAGGCAGTTGGGGTCCACGGAAGGGTTTTCAACATAATAAACGTGTCGGCTTTGCATTTCAGAAACATAGCTTTGACTGCAATAAGGAGAGTGGATTGAATAGGGAAAGCTGAGAGTCAGGGAGGCTGAATGAGGAGGCGGTTCATCTTGCAGGCAGATGGAAGATGATGGAGGTCTGTGAGATTGAGAAGTGATGGCTCAGGGAGGTATTCATGGTGAAGGGCTGACCAGAGAGGTGAGCGGACAGGAGTGAAGCGCCACCTACGTTTCTGGCTTGGATTCCTGTGTAAATGGTGGTGGCATCTGTTAGGGTAAAAAAACAGCACCTTGTAGCTGGCATGTTAAGTGAGCAGAAATAATGGGGTGTAACAGTGAAAGCAACTTTATTTTTCCCTCTCACAATTCCTTTCAATCTGCTAAGTGGAGATGGAAATTGGGTGGGTCTCATGGCTTCTGTGGTCCCTTAGGTGATACCAGGCCCTTACTCACTTTAAGTCACAAAACGTGCCTCGATTAGATAGAGTGTCCAGTCCAGTATAGGGATGAGTGCTCCCCTCCTCATTCAAGGGTGAGGTCTTCCCTCCACTTAGCTGGGGCTGGTGGCAGGTGAAACATTTGCTTTCTGGGAGTGGGTATGGCCAGTGTCTCTGTCCCTAGCTCACATCCTCATCCACTCCCTGGCTTCTGTGTCTGTTGCCACCAACATAGAAGCAGGGGCGGAGGTGAGGGATGGGGGATGAGGAAATATATAGTCCACTAATGCCACAGGGAGATGGCTCTGCCCTCTCTCAGCCAGGCAGACTGTCTCTTATGGACACTTTTATGAGTTCACTGGTGGTTTCCCTGGGCTCCCCTTCCATGGGAAATGCTTCTCTTTCAAGAGGATACTCCCAGTCAGTCTCTTCTCAGCCTCTGCTTCTGCCTGTCCAGGCTTCTGTGTCTCCATGCTAGGCCCCTCCTTGGCAGGATCCATTCTGGGACAACCCCGGGTCAACATTTCTATCATGATTCAATTCTGGCTCACAGGCTTCATTCCCAGACACGGGGCTGAACTCTGCGCCACAGTCAGTTTTGGCTTTCCGGGGCCACGTCAGGTTGAATTTGTGGTGTTCTCCATCATAAGGAGCATACGTCAAAGCCTCTCTCCCCTGTTGGAAATAGAGGGCAACTCCTGTCCATCCCTCCTCTGTGTGGGTGGGATGGGACTCCCAGCTCCCAGTGACCATATCTAAGGGACTATTCATTCACAAAGAAATCCCTTAATGTGCACTCATTGGTTCTTTCATATCTTCATCGACAACTGGTCATTTAACTAGTTTCATCATCAAGTTTGAAGTTTTCACACTGAAGACTCTACCTACACCTTGATTTTGGATCTGGTATCTACTGTAGGTCAACATCTCTTTTGAAGCTTTTAATGTAATGCTCTTTTCATTATCCTTTCAATCTTTCCCATCCACCTTTTCTATTTGAGGCTTATGCCTGCACTGTGAGGTGGATAGAAAGGCATTTTTGTCTCTATATTTCAGATGAGCAGCTGGTGGAACAAGGAGATTCAGTGATTGAACATAGTTCTTCAGAGTTATTTAACAAGGGGGTGCGGAACCGAGCCAGGAGGGCCAGGCTCAGCAGCCTCGGCTGCCTCCTGACAGGGGCCATTGCCATGACCCTACTGAGCAGTGGCTCTACTGTGAGCCTTCTTGGAGGGAGTTTCGGGGTTCCGATGTCACCCAGGCTGGGGCTGACCTAGAGGTAGATTTGAAACAAGAGCTCTCCCGGCTCTGACATGTGTCTTCAGCTAGGAAAAGGCAGGAGGGCAGCCTAGAGAATGAGGGAAGTCCTTTTCCCTCAGTTTTTGCCTCAGTTTTCTCATCTGTTAAACAAGAGTAACAATATCTTTCTCACAGTGTTATCACAAGGACTATGTCAGCTAACAGCTATTAAATCCCAGCCTACTGTAACACTGTCCTTACCTTAAGCCGAGACTGTGGTTACTAAGAAGAGGTGAACATCGACCCTCATGAAGGAGGGGGTCAAAGAAGGAGAGGATTAGTGGGATCCTCTCTCAGGACTAGAAGCAAAAGGCAGAAGTCTCAAGTCCCCAGCTTTCTGTTGGTGACTTTTGTGGTCTGTCTTCTCTTCATATTTAGCGCTCTGCTTTGTTTTTGGGAATAGCCAGAGAACCAGGAGGAGACCTACAGGCTGATCTCTGCATGCCTGGGGGACGACAACCCCAGGGGCAGAGTGAATGGAGGCAGTGACAAAGACCAAAAGGAGGAAACAGGCCAGGTTTCTTGGTCCCATTCGAAAGAAGACAGCTGAGGATACTGCCCCGAGAAGAGGGAAATCCTGAAGGCTGAGGGTCAGAAAGCCTGCGTGCAAGGGGGCACTGCCCCAGGGCCTGACTTCAGCATGAAGTTCCTTTTTCATTGGAATCTCGTGGCTGCAGGGTTTACCCGAACTGATAGGTTTGGGGTCTTGTCCCAGCAGAGTGTTACAGGTGTGCATGTGTGTGCTCACGTGTGTGCACACGTGCTTAGCATAAGACCGGCAGGTGGGAAGAGGTGAAGAAGCACAAAATGTGACAATCCTTTATTTTAGCTGCAATGATTTCTGCTTGTATTTTCTCTTCTAAAAATGATGTTTTTGTTAGAAATGGAGCAATCCCAAGCAATGGGAAAACACCACTAGGACCTTTTCTCATGGAAACTTTTTGAGCTGACTAGTTGCTATGTTTGTATTAGCAAAATCTATATGGTTCCCGTGCAAGAAAATGGGTGTATTTATGTGTTGAGGTGAGGGTAGGGGGTCATCTTACAGCAGGCTCCACCCTGAAAAGTGTGTTAAGCCTTTGTTTTTCGTACCTAGTAGGGCTGATAGAATTGATTTATTGACTGATGGTGCCTGTGATTAGGTCTCAAACTTAAGCGTGTATCAGTATCATCTGGAGGGGTTGTTTATACACAGATTGCTGGGTCCCAGGCCCAGGGTTTCTGACTCAGTAGGTCTGGAATTGGGCGAGATAATTTTCTAAGCCATTCTAATCCCACTGGTTCGAGGATCGCCCTTTGAGAATCCCTAGGCCTGTGAACAATTATAATAAAACCCAGTGACATTTCTTTTAGGCCCCCAGTTTACTGTTAGAGGTTTAGGGTGTTACACAGTTAAAAGGAAAACTACATCAGCTTTATTAACCTGGGCAAGTTCCAGAAACCATAAAGCAAAGCTCAGGGCAACCCTAGATTGGAGAATGTAGTCTAGGGTTGAGCAAAGTGTAGCTCCCACACTCCATCTGAATCTGGCCTTTCAGTCAATGGGGCGGGACCCAGCTGGGATTTGGATGCAGGCAGAGATTGTGAGTTTAACCAGTAGGCGGTGTTGTCTAACAGCAAGTGCTAATCTGGTTGTGGAGTCCAGACTCTCTGTGAACCACGCCAGGCACCCAGAGGCAGAATTGCAGAACCCTCAAGGCAGGTTCCTGTCTCACCCTCCACATTTAACCTCAGAGTGGCCCTTCTTGTGCTTCCTGCTGCCAGGTATGCATGCACCTGGACTTATCTTCTAGATGTGCACCTGACCGTCACCCTGCTCTTCCCCTGGGCCTGCAACTGGGAGACGAGGTGGACTACGCCTTCCTTTTGTCTGCTCTTCTTGCCCATAGGCTGGTTGGATTCGTGTCCTTGGGGTCTGCAGAGCAAACACAGCTGCCTCTCTCCTCCCGTGTCTCTCTGGCTTGGCCACTTACTGGTCACACATCTTTTACTGTCAGGTGACATGATGGAATTCAACCTTGATTTCCTCATCTGTGAAATGGGAATAATAATAATGACATCTGCTGAAGGTGCTGTGAGAACTAAATCAGTAACTGTGTGTGAAGCCTTTAGACAAATGCCCAACAAGGAGTAAGTTCGGGAAAAGACCCATGTCTTTATGATTACTCTTCCAATGGAGAAGAGCAAATTGAGGTGAAGAGAGACAGTGTTTCCTCACATGGGAAGAGGGGCCAGAAACTGCCTTCTTTATGGATAAGATTGTGAGTTGAGGGCAAAGTCCCCTCCCTCCCATCCATGTTAGCATGGCGGTGATTATTAGGTCTAAATAACACGTTTATTGGCACCTACAACAGCATCTCTCATATATACACACTCAGTGAACACACATGGGATAAATGAGATATTCGAAGTGTCTTCACATCTACTGTCTCATCAGATCCTCGTGGCAAGCCTGGCTGATGTGTTGGGCAGATATTATGAGGCTGTTTTCCTGTGCAACTTGTAAATGAACCCAGGTAAGAAAAAAGAAGGAAAATCCTTCACCTATTGTCTACTACACAGCCTTCACCATGCTGGCTGTGGCTTTTTAATTCTCACAATACAACCATTAGGTGAATACTGCTGTTCTCATATTAGAGCTGATGCAATGACATCTCAAAGAGGTTAAGTTATTTGCCTATAGTCACACAGCTGATAAGTGATGGGGTCAGAGTTTGAACCCAGCCCCAGTGCCTGTACAGCCAAGGTTGTTCCCCCAGCAGGTGTTGCCCTGTAGGACAGTAGCAACCAATGAGGTCTGCAAATGATAGTGACAATTTTATCCTTGAAGTAAGTGAACCACTTTCTCATGTTACCTTTATGAGTGGAATAGCCCTCAATTTAATGCGTTTAATGGTTTCTGGTTGGGATCTCAAAAAGTCTTTCACATGATTTTGGGTCTGGCTTCATACATACACTTGAAGGTCTCTGTTATGAGCAAAGACCTGGAGACATAAAATGATGCTCGATTTGCTTAAAAATCACTGAGCCGGCTACTGGCAACTGTAGACTCAAACTCAGTCTCCCTGAGGCTGGACCAGGCACTCTTTGGGCCAGACTGTCGTATAGAAAGTAGTCAGAGCATTGTATTGTTTCCTGCATTCCCAGATTCAGGGTGGGTGCAGCGTTTGGATGCAGTGGTAATATTTTCATGCTGTTTCTGCTAAAGGTCAAATTGACAATGCTGCTCTGGCCATTTCTGGAGTCTCTGGTGAGTTATTTATGTTTTCATTAGCATGTCTATGTACACAGCACACACACCATTTACACACGCAGAGATGAGATCTATGATTTTGAAGAATGTTTATGGCCATAGCCTCTCTGTTATTTTACAAAAAACCCCAGGAAATATGGTGTTTTTCTCAGAATGCCAATATACAAGTTGATATAAAGATTGGTGATGTGTAAGCTTTGACATTACATAAATATATATAGGCGTTGTAAAAGTTAACAACCGTTTTATTTATAATTATACTGCAGATTGATATTTTTATATCCATATTGTCAATGGTAACCTTTCTGTCTTCACTTCAGTCTGGGCACAAGAATGTTTACATTAGACTTTTATGTCTGTGTTTCCTTCTGTAACATTAGGGCACATGCTGGCTTTCTTCAGTCACAGGAGTATTAGTGTCACACATCTGTCCTCCCAGGAAAAAAATGCTTGTCCCATTGGACTCCTAACTCATGGTACTATGGTTCACAGTTTGATATCCTTTCATTGCCATGTAACTGCAAGCTATGCTTTCTCCTTTCCCTACATTCTCATCATAATATTTCTGGATTGCCACATCTGTCTTCCAAGATAGAAAAGTTATATTTGGTTGAAATTTGAGCCACTGGATTGAGAAATGCTCGTTATCTGACTCCTCCAGGTTTACAAGAATGTGGATCCAAACTCTCCTCCTTGCATACGGATGAGGAAGATAGCACGTCTTTATCCTCTGCTTAGCTCTGCTCTAAGGGGGAAAAATGCCCTGTCTTAAATATTTGATCCTCTCTACAAAAGATTCCCTATTGAACACAGAGCTATAGTATTTTTAACTGGTGAAAACCACTCTGGTGTTACTTTTAAAGTAGAAAAGGAAAAGCAATATTCACACAATATGGAGAACTATTGACCCCAGAATAGTGTCAGTTTCTTTCTTGATGGGTTCAAATTAAACAAAACCTAGACATTTTGCTCTCAGTGCAGGTATCTAGAGGCATTTCAGTGCAAGCCAACTTGTGGATTCTGCACCAGGCTTTGCAGCTTACTAGCAATATAACTTTCCTGGGCTTCAGGTTCCTCATCAGTCAAAGATGGCATTGAAAGGTACTCCCAGTCTAGCCCATAAGATCATGTATGCCAAAATTTGGTACAAGTGAAATGCATGCTTGTTTTTTTCACAAAAAGGGGATCAACTGACTGATATTTCTTTGACTAATTCAATCACTTTGTCAGTCATTCAACACATTTAATTTGTTAAACTAAGACTTAAAGTTCTGTCTAAACAATGCTGTCAGATGCAAGCACGTGGTAAACCCTATGCTGGTTGTGGTGGTTGCAATGTTTCTGATGTGTGGGCTTCATTTTCATGCCATACCTTGAACTAGCCAAAGGTTTTCTGTTAGAGAGGTTGGGTGGGCCTTCTGGGACATGGAGATATTCCACCATCTCCTGGCTTGAATGAGAAAAATGTAGCCCTGGAGGGAGGGTCTGAGTGGACTCCTCTTTGCTTTTCTCCCATCTGCACTTCTCACGGTAGTGTGGTGGTGTCAGTGTCGGGGGAAATAGCCACTCTTTCAGGACACAGGCACACACATTTACTCAGCGCTAACTGTGAGTCAGGCACTTTGCATACACTCATGAATATTTCATGGTATTTTCTTTGCATGTCAGATAATCATCAGGGATTAGAACCATGACAAAAAGCAGGGCAAAGTCCCTGACCTGAGGAACTTGCAGGGTAGTGGCAACTCCTGACAAGCCCTCCAGGAAGTATTAACATCTCCATTTTGCCAATGAGAAGAATGAGGTTTGGATTTGTAAAGGGGCCTAGCCTTGCACTGGTGTCACCTGGATAGTGTGTGGAAGAACCAGATTCTAGTCCCAAAGTCCCTCCACTTTCCCTTATATTCTGCTCCTTTCCCAACCTGTGCCGGGCTTGTGCTGAGTCAAACAGCTTGTGATAACAATTCAAGTGATAACCAAACCAACAAGCACAGTGGTGGGATGCCTTTGAGCCCAAGGTGGTACCATCAGGAGAGTGAGCTAGTGACCAGATGCTAGCTGTGGGTTGGAGGGAGTGAAGGCCAGGTGACCTTTGTGGTCCTGGAAGAAGGTGGTGCAAGTGGACTGTCCTCGATGTGGCCACAGATGACAGAGGCATTAATTATTTCTGGCTTTTAACCTGAGTGCATAAGGGTGGGCAATATTTCCCACCCTATAAGGATGAGGTCCAAGTGTTCAGGTGAGAGTTCAACTAAGGAGGTAGGGCTCACCCCCTGAAAGTCGTCCAGGTCTTTCATTCAGGGGCCATCTGATGAAGGAAGTGAGACACGTTTTAAAAAAATAGTTTATATTGCAGCAAGCATTTGAACTGTCTGAAGGAAATGAGTGGTCTGACTTCTATCTACTTCTCTGCATCACTGTTTGCCAAACCTCTACATTCATACCCTGGGGCAGCCATAGAGAATCATTCCAAAATCTTGCCTGGTTTTATGCATCTTGGTGTATAGACTAGAACCTTTTACTTTGGTCTGCATTTGTGATGGTTAATTTTATGTGTCAACTTGACTGGGCGGGAGGATGCCCAGATATTTGGTTAAAGATTATTCTAGGTTTGTATGTGAAAGTGTTTTTGGATGAGATTAGCATTTGAATGCGTGGCTCAGTAAAGCAGATTGCCCTCTCCAACGTGGGTGAGCATCATACAATTCCTTGGGGGCCTGAATAGAACAAGAGGTGGAGGAAAGAGGAATTTGCTTCATTTTTATTCTGCCTCATTGCTTGAACAGTGAAATGGTCTGAATATTTTCTCTCCCAAATTCATATGCTGAAACCCTAATCCCAATGTGATAGTATTTGGAGGTAGAGCCTTTGGGAGGTAATTATATCATGAGATTGGAGTCCTTATAGATGAAATTAGTGCCTTTATAAGAAGAAGCCAGGCTGGGCATAGTGGCTCACACCTGTAATCCCAGCACTTTGGGAGGCCAAGGCGGGCAGATCACAAGGTCAGGAGTTTGAGACCAGCCTGGCCAACATGGTGAAACCCCATCTCTACTAAAAATACAAAATTTAGCCAGGCGTGGTAGCACGCTCCTGTAATCCCAGCTACTTGGAAGGCTGAGGCATGAGAATTGCTTGAATCTGGGAGGCGGAGGATGCAGTGAGCTGAGATCACACCACTGAACTCCACCCTGGATGACAAAGCAAGACTCCATCTCAAAGAAGAAGAAGAAGAAGAAGAAGGAGGAGGAGGAGGAGGAGGAGGAGGAGGAGGAGGAGAAGGGGAAGGGGAAGGGAAAGGGGAAGAAGAAGAGGAAGAAGAGGAAGACCAGAGAGAGGTCAGAGAGCTAGCTGGCTCTCTTTCTGCCATGTGAGGGCATAGCAAGAAGTCAGCCATCTGCAATCCAGAAGAGAGACCTCACTAGAACCCAACTATGCTGGCACCATGATGTCAAACTTCCAACCTCCATAACTGTTGTTTATGCCACTCGGACTATGGTAATTTATTATAGCAACCTGAGCTGACTAAGAGTTCCCCAACTCAGCTCACTCAATCTCCACACTGCTTCTTCTGACAGTCTTTATCATGTGCGGAGAGCTATCCTGTGTGCTACCACAGCTCTTGTGCCCTCCAGCCCCCATCACGGAACCAATGGTGTTGCACCATCTGTCTCTGCATCTAACTTGTCTATTTCATTAGATTGTGAACATCTCATGTACAGGAACAATTGATTTATTTTTTCTGTTTCCATAGTACCCACCATAGTATCTGGCACATGGTATCAGGTGTTCCAGAAATGCTTGCTGAAAAGGAATAAATGAATGAGTGGATGGTCACTAAACAGTGGATTAAAAGAAGCATTTTTAGGTCTCTGCCAACACCTCATAGTGGCATTGCTTGGACATGGCATGTTGGAAGCCTAGGTAACAGAAGAGTTCCAGAGGCGCTTTCTATTTAGACATCTGTCAAGCTGCTCGACTATGTCCAACAACTACATTTGAATCCTTAAATGTAGTCCTGTCTCAGGAGCCAGATGCCAACCCCCTCTTAACACCAATAGTCACATGTTCAGAGATGGTGGGGCCCCAAGTGACTCTTGCAACAATAGCAAAGGGATTTCACTTTTCTGCTTAGCCTAGGTGAAAAAATGACTTGGATTCCTGAGGGCAGGACATAGGGTTCATATAACTCTTCAGCTGCAGCTTTGGTCACTTGGCTTGGCACAACTTTGGTGCTTACTAAATGTTTATTGAATGAATACATGAACCTGTGGTTAGTAACAGTAACACTTTATATATGCAAAATTCCACTTAAGAATGAAGAAATGCTAACAGAAAAAAATAAGCAATCTTTGGATTTTCAAATTACCAATGATTTTAAGTTTAGTGAGTGGGAGAAGTAATACTTTCTGTGACATCCTGTTATGTAATGGACTCTGTATTGAGAGCTTTACACATATTGTCTGAGTTAATCTTTGCTTAAACTCTGCAAAAGATACAGCTATCTTCACTTTACGGATGAAGAATGGAAGCTCAGAGAAGCTGGGCGATCTAAGTACACGTAGCTGGGAAGCAGCATAGCTGGGACTGAAGCCCTGAGCTGGTCTGAAACCAGAGCCTATGCTGAGGTTACCTTTTCTACCTCTTGGGTGTTAGAATGTTTGGCTAGAGATCCAGAGACCCAATTACCTAAAAGAAAGTAAGAATGATGTTATACATTTAAACTCTGGCTCTGCTTGGAGAGTTCATTCAGCAGGACACCTTTGAATTCAAACCTGAATGCAATTTGTAGTAGGGCTTCCAGCATGAGGCAGGGACTAGTCACTTCCATTGCTGTTCTCCAGGCCTCAGAGGGTATCGCAGGGTTGAGAATATCTTTGAAAAAGAAAGATCAAAGGCAGGCTCTGAATTTCAGATATTGTTTCAACCTTCAGCATTGCCCTCGTTTTATTGCAGTTTGTGCACTCATCTTCCTCTTAAAAGGTAATTTAGAAACTACTTTACTTTGGTGAGATGGTTTCCTATTTGGTCGTGTGTGAGAATGCAACTAGAGGAAATTAGCATTGCAGGCTCTTGACAGTTGCTTTATTAATTAGACTGCTTTATTTAGCAGACACTTTCCATATCATCCTTCCTTCTCCATATGCAGAGTAGGCAACTACTTATGTGTTGTGAATTAAGGAGTGTTGAGATGGGCTTCCTCATCCAAAAATAGCTCTTCTACTAGCTGTCAGTGTACCTAGAGTCTTTCTGCAGGTAAGCCTTTGTGTCCCGGCTAGTTGTAAAGATTAAATGGACCCCACCAGGGCAGAAAGCAACCCTGGAAGTTTTACTTGGAAAAGATCTTAGAATTCCTCTTGTTCAAGCTTCCAGCTCATCAGAAATCCTTCCTATAGTATTTTCCAGATCTAGCCATCTAGCTGTCACACAAATGCTTCTGGTGACAGCAGTGGACACTCTTATGGTTAACTGGTCATACTCGTGAAAATGTTCATTTGTCTGTAGAGCCCAAAACTGTTTCTCTGGGTTTTCACGTCAACACATAAAACGTGTCTAAAATAATGATGAGATATGAAGGTTAGTAGGCAGATTCTGCCAATTGCATCCTTCTCCATTCTTCTGGGAGAGCACAGGGCTCTTCTTTAGATACCTTTCACTGTGGAGTCCATGTTTCTCTATCTGGTCTGAGAGCTTACATTAATAGTGATCACCATTCTTTCTAGCAAATTTGAATTTTTCCTTTCTGAGCATCTCTCTTTTATCTTTAAATGTTCTTTTAACATTCAGTGTTCTCTCATTTATCCTTAAAACAAAACTCAAAGCCATCACCTGATCTTTCTATGCTTATTGGATATCAAATTCCTGGAATATAGAATGTATGTTTTTTGCCTCAACTTCCATCCAGTCATTGATCCATCCATCCATCCATCCATCCATCCATCCATCCATCCATCCATCCTTTTATATATCCATCTAGCTAAAAAAGAATATATAAGTGGTATTTTATATAGTCATCCATCTATACAGAAAAACCTTTTCTAAGTTTTCACTAAATGCTAGAGATAAGAAAGATATGCTCTGTGCTTAGGATCACATGGAAACTGATGACAAAGCCTCATGTCTGTCAATAACAACAGTCTTCTTGCCTGCCCTCCATTATGATTTTGCCCTTCCAGTCTCATGACAGAGTCTCTCCTTGGAAGAGTCTTAATGGGAACCATATTTGAAGAGGATTTGAGAAATGTGGTTCTCAGACATCTAACCTTTGCACTACGTGGTACAGTTTATGAGGGCAGAGGACAGGGATGGTGCTGAGTGCTGCCATTTAGCACAGACCACATCCTGGTCTCTTCAGAATTCATAAACACACTTCTAATCATATTTAAACTTCCAAACAACAACAACAACAACATGAACATGCTTCTATCTAATAACAATACAACTATCTCTCCTACAACAAAGATGCTTTCCATGGAACCAGAGAAGCAAAGTCATAGCAGCCACAGCACCTGGCCCTAAGGGATGTTCATGGCCCTTCTGTGTCAGTCACAATCCTCCTTGAATATCGTTATAATCTAAAGACTAAATTATAAGGTTAAATAAACATCATTAACACACATTATATAAAATAAAGAAATAGGAGGTGGGAAAATAAATTGGTTAACATATACCAAATATATGCAGACCCTTGAACAATACATGGGTTAGGGGAGCTGATCCTCCGAACAATCGAAAATCTGAGTGTAACTTTTGACTTCCCCAAAATTTAGCTACTAAGAGCCTACTGTTGACTGGAAGCCTTACTGATAACATAAATAGTTAATTAACACACATATTTTATGCATTCTTGACATACCTAAATTTTCTTAATTTTTTAATATTTCTAGGGTGCATAGTTCATCTTTAAGTCTTTTCAAGTTATCATGAATCTCAAAAACGTTCTCCAATATATTTATTGAAAAAAATCTGTGCATAAGTGGACCTGCCTTGTTCAAACCCATGTTATTCAAGGGACCAAAAATAAATAACACTCAAGGGATACACATAACTCTGCCCCCCACTTACACAATTGGTTATGAGGCCACACCTGCCAGTTTTAATTTTTCTTTTTCCGCTATCCATTCCAAATTTCCTTTGCCCTCAACAAGCACTTTAGCTGATCAAAGTTCTTTACCAGGTGGGACGACTGGAATCTTTACTCTTGAAGAGTCTATATCGTTGGTGGTACCGAGTGTCCTGGGTTGCCAGTACCTAATGGCTTGATGTTGGCACAAAATCACTACATGTTTCCCCAGGGAATACAATGGCTTCTTGATGCATTCCTCACTGTCCTTATTGTTTAACAATGGTTCTATTTCTCCTTTATAATTAAGAAATATCATCAAAGTTGGTACAGTAACTATATTTTGCTTTTGGTTTAGTGGAAGGCCTGATAGCCATCTCAACTCATGTTCAGTGGAACCGTCATTGTGTCCCTCGTGAAGGCATTATTGCTTTGGGAACAAAGACCTCTAAAGCAGCAGACCCCAAAATTATGGAGCCATGAAGAAAAATGCTGCAAGTTGGTTATAGGAATAACAGTGAGAGTGGCTACCCTTTCATTGCTTTGATCTCCCACCTTTATATTGTGACTGTCAGAAAAACCCAGTCCTGAATTGGTTGGTGGTTCACAGCATATGCTGCATTTTATAGGATTGCTTCCCAATTCTGCATGGTGGTGTCTCTGAGCTAGTGCCATAACTAAGTTGTTAACAGGCCACTGCAATATTCTAGGATATTCAGTGGTTTCTGCATGACGGGAAAAGTGGTAAGAACAGTGAACACCAAGGGCACAAGTCCATTGCCTTATTCATTCTGCTGAAATGAATTTCTTTGTGAGAAGAAATGTTACGTGGAAGCAGTATGATGGCAATAATTAAGGCATTCAGTGGGCTCAGTGATGACAGTCCAGCAGGGCATCAGGGACAGAGAAGACAAATCCAAATCACTAAAATAGAGTTGAGAGGGATGAATTGACTCACTCTGTTTTAGTGAGGACAAACTGCTGACCCTTCAGTGGAAGGGAACTGTCACCGGGTATCTGGCCAGTTCTTTATGGACTCATGTCATATTATGGACTCGATTTCCATCCCTAATTTCAGCAGGTGGGGCATTTGGCAATGGTAACAGCCAGCAGAGATTGTATTGTTGAGCTGATGTGTAATGTCAATCCATGTCCTGGCCACACTGTTCAGCAGCCCTTTTGCAGGCACTGCGGAGTTGGGCAAAGACACTGACTTGCCTGGAAGGAATTATCTTCTCCACCTGATTACTAGACCAACCTCTGCAGTAGATGCCCTTTGGTAAAGAGTCACGTGGGACACAGATATCTCTACACTCTGTGCTCCTTCTGACAAGTTCACCTCCCTCCCTCTTCCTCAAAACTCTTTGCCATCATTTCTTTGATCCAGCTCCTTTGAAACTTTCACCCATGTAGCCAAACCATTGGTTACTGCTCATGAATCAGTGCAGCTCTACACCTTTGGCCATCTCTCCTTCCAGGCTCAGTTTGATCCTACAGGTTATAGTCATCTAACCCAAGTTGACTTCAGAGCTAGACCACATTTTTAATGTAAGTGTTGGAACCCTGGTTGTGAAAGGGCAGGACCCGGGAATCAGAATGGGGATGTTTGCCTGGATTCTGATGAAGCTGATACTTTAAGCCTCCACTTTGTGCTAGGCCTTCTTTGTCAGCAGAAGAGGCCTCTCCTTGCCTCTCTGAAGAGGTCAGCCTTCCCTTGTGTGGGGACACTGTGATGTCCTTCCTAGGCCTTTCACTGATAAGGAGATGCAGATTTCCTCAAGGGCCATCCCGATTGCCCTGCATTGCCTTCAGACCCATAACTGTGGGCAGAACCCAGCAGACTCCAGGGAGAGAGACAGGCGAGAGCTGCTGATGAGCTCAGTGGCTCATCACCCAAGGGTGTGATTCATAGGGAAAGTTCCAGAAGCTGTGCAGTGCCTCAGGCTCATCTGCCAGCTGCTGGAACCATGATGGCTTCTGCTTCTTTTTCCACCCCAGATCTTTCATGAGTGTTTCTCATTGGAAGATTCAAAAAAAGCACCATGCTAGCAAAACAGTCTGGGAAATGTGGGTTTTGGCCTCCACCTGTGTGCCATAGGAGAGAACCTAGGATAGCAGAGATAGTGACAAGGGCCAACAGCCACTTTCACCTTGTGGGACCTGGTACCTAAGGCACTCACTTGTGAGCAGAAGCAGAGGTGGTGATAGTGTAACTGCCCAATAGGTTCTCCTTGTTGACTGCCTAGACAGATCCTATTTATCAAGACAGGAGGATTGCAATCGAGAAAGAGTTTAATTCACACAGACTAGCTGTACAGGAGACTGGAGTTTTATTATTACTGAAATCACTCTCCCTACAAACTTGGGGATTGGGGTTTTTAAGGATAATTTGGTGGACGGGGGTTCGGGAAGTGGGGAATGCTGATTGGTTGAGTCAGAGATGAAATCACAGGGAGTCGAAGCTGTCTTCTTGTGTTGAGTCTGTTGCTAGGTGGGGGCCACAAGACCAGATGAGCCAGTTTATCAATTTGGGTGGTGCCAGCTGATCCATTGAGTACAGGGTCTGCAAAATATCTCAAGCACCGGTCTTAGGTTTTACAACAGTGGTGTTATCCCCAGGAACAAATTGGGGAGGTTCAGAATCTTGTAGCCTCCAACTACATGACTCCTAAACCATAATTTCTAATCTTGTGGCTAATTTGTTAGCCCTGCAAAAGCAGTATGGTCCCCAGGCAGGAAGGAGTTTTGTTTTGCGGAAGAGCTCTTATCGTCCTTGTTTCAAAATTAAACTATAAAGTAAGTTCCCTGCAAAGTTAGTTCAGCCTATGCCCAGGAATGAACCATGACAGCTCGGAGGTTAGAAGCAAGATCGTAATTTTCTCAGTTATAATTTTTTGCAAAGTCAGTTTCGATAGAGGGAAGGGGGATGATTTCTGTAAACTATCCGGGAGTTTAGAAAAGCGATAAAGAAAATAGCTTGTACTGGGCAAAAGTCTTATCACCACTAGGAATAGTTTCACAATTGTTCTTGCTTGCAAGTTTGCAAGGGTAGTTTCCAAGGACAGAAAAGTGATACAGTTGGTTTCTTCTAAATGTCTTATATCCTGGTGGAAACTAGTTTCTAAAAATGAATATATTTTCAAAGATTATTTGAAAGCTGTTAAAGGTTGGGCTCTCATGTGAAAGGAAACGATTCTCTATGGGATTTGCTGGGGTTGTTTTTGTTTATAGAAACACTGAAGTCTTTCTCTCGCTGATGCGTTTTCTCCTGGGCATGAAATGTGTTCCAGCTGAAGCCAGAAGAGTGATATAGCCAAGGAGTGAGTGAGACACATGTGTTCCTTAAGAGGTTTTGACAAAGCATCCGGAAGGGGGCATCTGTTATTAACAGTGGGAGCTAAATTGCACTCTTTTGTTTCTTTTGGCCCACGCTGAGAAACAAGCCCAAATGTCCCCATTCGGTATGATCGCTGAAATGTGAGCTCCCTGGAAAAGAATAGGGATTTAGCATTTGAAATATGTGTACTTTCTTGGCATCGGTGTGCAGAATGTCTGAATTCTGAATCATGCATCGATGACGACTCCTGATTCATATTTTAACCCTCAATTTTGCACCACTAGGGAGAATGTTGATATTCTTACAGCTTCTATAATAATAGGGGACAGGGATTCTGATTCAGCCTTCATAAGCAAACTCAACTATGTCTGCTAGGGGCTTTTGATCTGCCTTCGTGTATAGAAACCAAAGACTCCAGAACAAATTGGACCTGTGTCAAGATCCTCTTCAAGAAACTAAAAGTGGGAGCTTTTCACCAAAAAACAGAATCCCACAGCTAGGCCACACCCTACAGTTGCAGAGTTGGCGAGAGTCAGATTATGGATATTGGGGAGTCACAATGGGGCAGCAAGATGGCACTAAAGGTTGAAGTGGGGCAGAAAATGAGAGGTGCAAGGAAGAGCTCACCCAGGAACCACCGGAGGAGAATCCATTGTGATTCCAGCAGCAGGCCAGGGCGAGTGGTGCAGATCTACATTGTGGGCAGTGGTCATGTCCTGGGCTTGCTTTTCCAGTCGATGTCTGTGGAAGCGGAGTTGGTGAATCCCAGCAACAGTGCCAGGCCCGCTGACCCATAAGACATGGTTGTGCTCAGGAATTGTACGACTGGATGGCTCTGAGGTGCCTGTGATGAAAGGTTTCCACCTGCAGGGACGTCTTTTCTTTGTAACAGCCCTTCTACGACTGCTTCCTCTGAGGGCGACCTGTGTGGGGTGGGGACTAGCTTTCTGGATGTGGGTGTATGTGTGCGGCTTTGGCCTCTAACAAATGTGCCTCAACTCACTCCATTAGGGTAGGTCCTAGTGACCTTGTACGATCTTACTGCTGTTGGAGTCCATTACCAGCCAAGGAAATCATCAAGTTGAAGTGAGTGAGGGCACCACTGGGGCTGTTTCAGTTACAAGTGACAGAAACTCAATCAAGTTGACTTTAGTTGCTTTTTAAAAATGAGCTTTGTTGCCTCATATCTTTGAAACAGGGCACAGGTAGATCTGGCTTCAAAAACATCAGAAGACATAGAATCAAATGGTGCCGTGACTCAACAGGACGCAGATGTTCTCTGTCACTGTCGCTGTCACCCTCAGGGAAGTTGTCTTTTCTGGGCTCAAGGCTTACAAATTTACAAGTCCAGGTCTAGAAGTAAAGTAAGTGTACTTGTTCTCAGTTGTTCTGGTTTGAGTCCTGAGATTGAGTCTTTTGGACCAGCTTAGACCACATGAGTGTCCCTGGTCTAACGTCTCAAGCCAGTGGGATTCGAAGTTCTGACTGGCTGGGCGTTGCTCAGGTATCCACCCTCAGAGCCAGGAGTAGAATGATTACACCTGAGCCACTTGAACTGGAAGTGTGGAGGTTGGGTGGTCCCTCAAAGTAAATTAGGGCTTATTATCAGAAGAAGGGGCAGGAAAAAGTAGCAATTGTATATAGAGAGTGGCAGGAGATTAGGCCAGAGGGCTAGCTCAGGAAGCATCTCGCGTAGCAGGGGCTCCGTGACTAATATCATTGGATTACAGTGACTGCATGAAGCACAGTGCTGAGAAGGATTCTGAAGCTGAATTATTGCATCTCCATGTGCAGTAGTTGGTAAGCAATGAGTATCATGAATGCAGAAGGGAGCGCTGGTGTTATAAGTACCATGTGCTTGCCAATCCTGATGCTTTAAGTTGGTCGGGCAGATCATGGATGCCTTTAAAGTGAAAAGGTTTCTTTTTTTCTTGGAGAAAGATAACATGGAAATACCATTTCCTGCTGAAGATGAGCAATACATTTAAATATCTCTTGCTTTGATGAAGGTCTGTGGGTACCCTGCCCCTATCTTCCTTCTGTGGAAATCAAGGTAATGCAGAGAGCTTTGTAAGTATTTTCAAGATCTGGTACTAACTGCGTGCATGCAGTGTCTGGGGAGAGCTTGAATGCCTTTGCTTGTGGCAAACTTACATTGTGAACAAGCCAATTTTGTGGAAGATGTAAAATGTTTCCAAGTGCATTTCTTATCTTGACAAACTCCTCCAGTAACAGCCAGGGAGCAGAGATCTCCTTTGCGGTCAAAGGGAACAGGAGTTAACGATGGGAAGTTGGGATGCTAACAACCCCAGGCTCTCCACCCTCTGTACTGCACAGTAGTCAGCTGAATCTTTCCCAGCCCTGCGGCTGGCACCCCGTAGCTCTGGGCCTCATTATACATGCTCCTTGTGCCCACTCTTCCCTGCTCTGCATTTCCTCCTTCATGTGCCTGACGTTTCCTAATGAAGATGTTTAGCTTCATTTCTCACCACTGGTGTTCAGGGCACAAGTCAGTTTCCACTGATGCTCTGGCTTCTGAAGGCCCCAACAGCATGTGGCCACCAGGATTTGGGCTCAGAAAGACATTCTTGGAGGAGTGCCCCCCAGGACCCTTTCGAAACAGTTCTGGTCATCGGTACCAGGCATGAGGACAAAGAGATAAACATGGCCAGTTCCTGCTCTCCAAGAATGTCAAGTCCTTTTGCAAAGATCGACTCTCCATGAGTGGCTCACACCGCAGAACACCGAGTTCAGGAGTGGATGGGGATATGAAAGCATGCATCTGAAGAGGCTGCTTGAAGGACACAATAATGAGTGTGTATGCTTATCCTACTTTCTGATGCTCACGGCCTGAGGTTGGCAGGACCTGGACTTTTATAGTTGTTGTTCATTTTATAGACAAGGAAACCAGAGTTCAGATTGCATATCCATTCACTCGTTCATTTAGCTTTTTTCTAGTACCCATTATAAGTCAAACATGTTGCTAAGTGCTGAGGATACAGCGATGTAGCTGTCCTTGCCACCCCTGAGCCGGAGATGCTTACATTTATCCCTGGGCACCCACAGCCACTCAGTGCCTGGATCTGGGGGCAAAGCAGTCACTGCTCTGTATCAAGCTCCCTTCTTAAGACTCTGTATTGTGTATTTCACTGGAATGCAACCACAAAGAGACCTTTCCAAAAATGATCTACTCCTGAAAACAGTGCAGGAGGTTTTGCAATATTTCTTTCTTCAACATTTCTCTAAAGCTTTTCCCTGAATGGAGAAGGGCCCCTGGCTATACAGATGCAGGTGGAAACTACTGGTGTGAAGTTATCCTGTGAACAAAGAAAGCTGACTTCCTAAAATTTCCCTGTTCAAATAGCTGTTGACATATCCTTGAAGAGTTTTAAAAGAATGATCTATAAACATAGCACTTCAGAGTTATGTTTGCAAAGTCATCTATTATGTTTACAAAGAAGATTTTGAGGCAGGAATCTCTGAGCTCCGCAGGTGCCGCGTGAACCCCAGCAGGGCCATTGCAGATGCTCCACAGGACAGCGCTGAACAGCACCACAGTGAACCTGGGAGGCCCTGGGCTACTGCTGTCTCTCATTCTCTGAGTTGAACATCAAGAAAGTGCTTCTATGTTCTTCTCCCAACTTGTGCAAGAAATGACATTAAAGTTATTTTTATGAAATTGCCTAACACAATGGCTAAGCCAATGATTTGTTCAGACTCATTTTTACCACTTACCCCAAAAGTTATTGATAAAGATGTTTTTAAGCCAATGTAGAGAACGTTCTTATTTCATTCTTCCAGGGTCAGGCTGTTCTTACAGAAGAGTGAGGTAACTTATGAGCACCCTTTTGAATGAACTCTGCCAGTTCTACAAAACAGCGCAAAACCTTCATCTCACAGCACTGAGAAGACCATCCGTATGGACTCACAAAAGGCTCTCTGGACAGCCGTGCTCCTGTGACCAACGAGCCATGTGTCTGGGGATTGCCAGGAGGAGGAGCATTGCCAACAGATGGCTTTGCCCTTTCATGCACTGTCTTCCCCTGGGGGCTCGGAGGGGGCTTAGGAGGCAGAACCAAGAGTCTAAGGCTGAGTGGAGAATGGTGTTGTGGAACATGCTGTCCTGCCTGTCATTTCTATGCTTCATAAATATATCTGGGGACTCAGAGACAACCGAGAACCCTTCCTAGAAAGCCAAGAAACTTAGCTTTCTCAACCAGAGCACAATGTTTGAGAATATTTAGGACTCAGTTATACCAAATGCATTTAGATTTTAAAAAATAAATTCTTAAACCTCTCTGCATGACCTGATGCTCTCCTGATAGAGGATTGCAAGTGGTTAATTAACTGAATCTCATCGTTTTCAAGTAATATAAAACACAACCCAAGATAAAGCAGGATCCAATTATGGATATGGAATTGCTGTCTTCTAGGCTTCTGCCTGTGTGTTATCATGAACTCTTTTCTGAGGAAGAGGCTGATGACTCCAGCATCCTCTGTAGTGAAGGGCCACATGGAACTATGAATAAAGGAGAACCAGAGGGTAGGTGAGGGGGACCTCCTGGCAGCCTTGCACATTATTGAGGGCAAAGCTTCTGGTAGGCTTTGCTCATGTCAGGTGTTACTTATGAAGTGTCAACTACGAACAAAGGCTCAGACGTGCTTGTTGTCATGGGGTCCTTCATAGCTCTCCAGTGCAGCATGGCTGGTGTGGTCCAAGACTGGAATTCTAGTGCTGCTGCCCACTGGGTTGGGAAATGGCCATGTCTGCTTTATCTTGGGGGCTTGTTTCACCTGTGCTGGATCCACAGCCAGTGGAGTTCCTTGTGAGTTTTGTGCTGGCTTCTGTTGCTGGTGCCCTCTCTGATCTGGTCTCTGGTTCTGGCAGAGTCTCCTTTCTGACTGTCAGGAGGCCGAATAATGGCCCTCATGGGCCATGGGGTTGGCCAGCACAGTGAGCTCCTGGAGTGGGGACCCTCTCTCCTCCCACATCCCAGAGCAGCCCACACTACAACTCCTGGGTGGGGTATGTGTGTCTCTGTGGGCTCCCTCTTCAGCCTATGAGTCCTGGTCTGTCTGTGTCCCATCTACCCTTGATGACCTTCTCCAGGACCCTCAGGACCCTGAGGATCTTCTGCAACATTAGCCTTGGCTCTGGGGAATATGGAGGGTGACCTTTTCCCTCTTCTGACTTGCTTTGTTCCTCTGGCATTTCCAACTTGGGGCCATGTCCGACCTTGGTGCCATGTTGTATGTGGTCATTATCTAATGGGCTTTTGAAAGTTTTCCATCTGTATCTGGGAAAGTGCACACCAAGCTTCATTTTTATAGTATTCTCCCCAGATTTGTCTGTGATTCTGCTTCAGGTTTGGTCTCATAAGTGAAGAAGAGAAAGGAAGAGAGTAAGAGAGAGAGAGGGGAGAGTT
The DNA here is from genome assembly GCF_047675955.1 of Chlorocebus sabaeus. NCBI lineage: Eukaryota > Metazoa > Chordata > Mammalia > Primates > Cercopithecidae > Chlorocebus > Chlorocebus sabaeus. Next base: position 9,307,308 of record NC_132913.1, on the reverse strand, counting down.
CCTCTCTTTGCCTCTCTGTTGCTTCTCTCAGGTTCCCTCCTGGAGCCAAGAGGACTGTGTTCCTCTCCTCCTTCCTGCCTCACAGGGCTTCCCCTGTGTCATAACCTTCTACCTCAGGTGGCACTCACCTTTTCTTTTCCTGGGGTCAAAATAAAAAACACAAAAAATTGGAAACAAACAACAACAACAACAACAACACACCAAAAAGCCAGGATATTCAAAACACCAGAAGATATTTCAAAAAGTATCCTGTTAGTAAAACAATTAAAAGAGAACAAGAATTTTCTCCCTTTCCCCTTTCTTCTGAAAAACAAATGGGAAAGTGAGTTTAAAGAATGATTCCCCAAGTCTATAGACGAACGACCTGCACATCCACACATGGTTCAAGGTGTTGAGGTTGCACCCACCTGGAAAGACAATGAAAGGGCTCAGGAGAAAAATACTTTTCTTTGAAAGATATGGAAGTGCTGGACCTTTGGTTTCTCTTTTCTCTCCAGCTGTGTCCTGCGTTTTTGTGAAATGCCCTTTCAACTCTCACTGCCTTTCTCCAATCAAGGCCACCTTGGACCTGGGCACCAGATCAATAAGAGATGGCATGAGAGGCCATTAAAAATGCCATAGCAGAGTGCCCCACCCAATTGCCTGTCTTGATAGGTGAGATCCTTCTCACCACTCCCTGCGCTCATCCTTGACGGTCAACCTGTTTCCCTGGGGGCTGTTAGTTGTCTACCAACCCAACATTATTTCCTTAGACCCTTAAGCAAAAAGGTCACCTGTTCCCGGTTACCTGCACTGAAAGTTCAAAGGTTTTGTGTTCAGATGGACTCCCTTTTGGGGTGTGAGTTGGTTTGGACAAATAGGAAAGAGGACAGGAGGGAGAGCTGGGTTCTCACCTACCTACTGGGGGATTCTGAGCAAGGTGCTGAACTCTGCTGAGTCTCAGTGCCTTTCAGCAAAATTTGGCAGTGCAGCAGGGTGCCAAGGGTTCCATCCTGTCTTGGAGGTTGAGCTGCAGGCAAAGGTCAGGGGCCGTTTAGCTGTTAGGACTGGTCCACGGCAGACTAAATTGACTGTGGCTTTCCATTTTTTCACCATTGACTTGATGTCATTTTTATAGCTCTGCTTTTTTAAAAGGATATTATTTTTTCATCCAGCAACTTGTCTCGTGATGCTTTCTGTATTATTTCCTCCTCCTGCTATTTAGCACTGGCTTTCCGCAGGTGCTTCCACAGCCCACTGTCATCCATCAGAGTGATTTCCTCTGAATCTGTCTCTAGCAGGAGCTCCTTGGATGTCCTCCTTTTGTCGTGGTATGACAAGATGATTTTAGCAGCCCAGTCCCCACTGCTCATCCACTTGCAGGAGATGGACGCTTCTGCTGGATTCCCCTTTCCTCCTTCTGATGCCATTGCACTCTCCATTGATACGATCTAATGCTACACAGGCCACAGAATGTGAAAAGATCACGATGCCCCTTTCTTTGGAAAGTTAAACAAGCACCTTCCAATTTTTGATGCTGCCTTTCTTCCACAAAAATTACCTGAAGAGTGGTTGATTTTTTTCTCTTGAGGCAATTCTCAAAAGAGAGAGGAGATAAGATTGTGTTATGGAGTGCCATCCTTGTGCTTGGCCTTAGACCAGCTGTGGAAGGAATGCGGGGTCTTGCCTTGTGAACTCACATCATAAAAAAAAGTGGATCAAATAGTTCTCCAGAAGTGTGGAGAAGTCTCTGCAGCGGCCTGCAGTGCTCGCTGTACTTGAATACTTTGTAAGTTGTTCCTTCCTAGTCATTTAAAGTCTTCTGAAATGTCTTTTCTTTCTTTCCCACTCACTCTTTGGAAGTGAAAGGCCATTAATGCTAATAAAAATTACTTTTGAAATTTTTGATGATATTAATTTGATAGTAACTTTGATGAGACTAATGATACAATAGCTACCATTTTGTTAGCATTGAGTATGCATTAGGCATGCTACATGCATTATTGTGTTGAATACTCACCATTGTCCTGCAAGACCAAAATTATTATATCCAGAGTTTAGCTAGAAAAGCAAGGCTCAGGGCAATTAAGCGATTTGTCCAAAATGTTGAGCCAGGAGCAATGGCAGGGTGCAGATTCAAACCCAGGGCTTTTTGATTTCAAAGTCTGTGTCCTTTCCTGTATTTTAAACTGCACCTTAATTCACTTTTTTTGTAGGTCTTTTCTCTTTCTTTGGTCTCCCTTGTCAGGGTAGATACTACTTCTTAGATTTTCATTAAAAGGCTTAATAGAAGTGGTAGGTCACAGTTTGGGCAGCAACAGCCTGGAATAAATGGAACAGCACCAGCAGGTCTGAAATCTGGTCACACATCAGAAGACTTGGTAGGCTTGGGAGATAGCCACGTATGCACATACACACCACACTGATTCATTTACATTATTTTGGAAAAAAAAAGTTTCATTTTCAATGTGAGAGATTCAAATAATGCAGAAGTATAGAGAAAAATATCACTCAAAGCCCTGAGGAAAATTTTGTAAAAGTACAGATGCCTGCAGCTTACCTTGGAGATTTTGATTGGGGAGTCTGGAATGAGGTCTGGTGGAGGGTGGTTCTGTATTTAAACAAGCAGTAGAGGTCATTCTGATCCCCAGCCACACAGAAAGAGCCATATCTTCCTCTAGACTAAGACTAGGGCTTGCAACAGTGATTCGACTCCTGGCCTATGGAGAGAGTCTAGAGGAGTCATCCTCCTCTTTCTGGTCCCTTCTTCTTCTTTTTTAGACAGAGTCTCACTCTGTGGCCAGAATGGAGTGTAGTGACATGATCTCAGCTCACTGCAACCTCTGTCTCCTGGGTTCAAGTGATTCTCCTGCCTCAGCCTCCCGAGTAACTGGGACTACGGACATCCATCACCACATCCGGCTAATTTGTGTGTGTGTGTGTGTGTGTGTTTTAGTAGAGATGGGGTTTCACCACGTTGACCAGGATGGTCTCAATTTCCTGACCTCGTGATCTGCCCCCCTCGGCCTCCCAAAGTGCTATGATTACAAGCGTGAGCCACTGCGCCCGGCCTCTGGTCCCTTCTAACCCTAGTGCTCTCTTTCTGAGGGGAAATGGGGCTGCCAGGGGCAGGGGAAGAGAAATACTAGAATGGAAAGTGAGGGTGGGACAGTCTTCATGTGCTGTGTAATGTCCATTCCATCCCTTAAGATCCAATGCCTGAAATTTGCATGGCAAACCTTCAGTATATCTCAATTTCCCAGACAATTGCATTATCTTCTTTCTGAGATGCAATATGATGCAGTGAAGGGAATATCACTGCAGGAGTCAGACATACTTGGCTGAGAATTGGGTCTTTTCCGTTTACTGGCTGTGTAGGGACCCAATGGGAGCCAGTAGCCCTGCCATGAGACTTCTATGCTTGCATCCAATGCTGCCACCTATCTGGGCAAGCTATATATCGCTAAGCCTTAAAATCCTTACTTGTGAAATGAGGATGAGTAGAGTAGGTATTGCCTAGGTGTGTGTAAGAGTTAAATGAGATAATCCATGCACAGTGCTCTAGGTGGTACCTAAGAATTCAATATGTTGTTTATCTTGTGCTAGGTATTTGACTTCTCTTGAAAGTGAGCTCTCTCCTGAAATTTACCTGCAAAATTTATACCAAATGTGCCTGGCTCCTTGTAGGTATGCAATGAGCTCTAAATCCCTTTTTCTTTGTTCTGAATGTGTGGACTACAAGTAAAAGTTTTAGGGCCAAGCCAAGATCCTGTGGTTTAAGCTGTGGAGAGGCTTGAGATTTGCAGCCTTTGCACACAGATTTCCTTCCATTTGCCTCTTTAAGGCTATGGAATGCTCAGCTCTCCACCGTGTCCCAAAGAGGCAGGAGGCCTTTCAAAAAAGGTAAATGCCTTGAAGATAGCATCACTTGGTCAAGTGGAGATGCCAGCTTATCCATCCTAAAGAGAAGAATCTCTTCTGTAGCCATTATAAAGAGACCTGCAGACAGTTCTAAGTGGTGCAAGTTATAGATGTTAATTCATGGATACTCAGGTTATTTAATTTGATTAGTTCCCTGGAAAGATATCTTGGCTGACTAAAGCATAATAGAGACAGGTAGAAGACTGAGGATGTTCCTTGACCTTGTCTGTATGTCTATTTGTGTGCATATACAACCAAGGTATAGAAGAAAGACTAAATTAAAAAAAAAAAAACCTCCAGAAACTTGTGGTTATAGAGCAGTTTCCCATCTGAGAGAAGCATTTGCACAACAGCTTTTTAAACTCCTCTCTCCAACTCGGCCTGCTTTTCCTCAGTCTGTAGCTGCTGACTATGGCAACCTTGGCAGATCGGCTCATCCATCCTCGAGCCTGCCCACAGGCCTGTTGCCCTGCAAAATCTCACACAGATGGGTGACTGTACTCCTTTTCAGAGGTTTCCTGAGAAATAGATCATCCACATTCTCTGTAACCCATACCCACACCGTGCGCCTGGTAAGAACGTCTCAAATTGCATAGCTTTCAAAAGAAGAGTAGTTGGTAGTCCAGCTCCATGTTGGGTGACACGGATTATGCATCTTAGAATAAAAGAGGCATGAAAATCAAATATGTAAGTGTCAGAAATGACTGATTCAACTCAATGCCCCGTGACCTCACTGTTATTCCTGAGAATACCAGCTATTTTTCTTATGGAAAGCCACCCTTCACTTCCAGTCGTTACTTTTCAATTAGATCAAATGCTGCACCGTTATAGGTAATATATAAGTCAATTATATGATCAGGACCTGAATTTTAGGATATGAAAAAATACTTTTCATATCCTAGTCCTGGCCCTTAGTGTAGAAGAGTTAGCAGTTATCTCCTGGGTGTGACTTGAGTTGATCCAGAGTCCCCAGTATGTGAGGATTTTCATAACCCATACATTTTGAACTCCCTTGTTCCATACCCATACACAAATAGGCTCTCATATTATGCCAACATTTCTCCCCAGATAAACTGCATATATTTACCTGGGAGTTTTCAAACCTGGTGCTGTCAGATGACCCTAAGCTTGCTGGATCAGTGCAAAATCAGTGGCAACAGACATGCCTGGCTTAGTAGAATAGAACCCTCCCATCTGCTTTGGTGGTGGGTCCCCTCTGGTCTCTGCTTCCATACTGGGAGCTTTCTGTCCCTGGTTTCCTGATGCCATTCCATCTCCAGACCAGATTATCCCATTATGATAACTAACATTACTGACCCTGCGTGGTCAGTGTCCCTGTCTGGCACACTGATATGGTTTGGCTGTGTCCCCACCCAAATCTCATTTTGGACTGTAGGTCTGATAATTCCCATATGTTGTGGGAGGGACCTGGTGGAGATAATTGAATCATGTGGGCAGTTTTCCCCATACTGTTCTCGTGGTAGTGAATAAGTCTCATGAAATCTGATGATTTTACAGGGGCTTTCTCCTTTCTCTTGGCTCTCATTCTCTCTTGTCTACCACCATGCTTACATGTGCCTTTTGCCTTCTGCCATGATTGTGAGGCCTTCCCAGCCACCTGGAACTGTGAGTTCATTAAACCTCTTTTTCTTTGTAAATTACCCAGTCTCAGGCATGTCTTTATCAGAAGCATGAAAATGGACGAATACACTTAATGACCACACAAGGTCATTAAGTAGTGGAGCTGGGGAGATAATGGTTTGCTCAAGTTCTCCGCCATTTACTGACCTTGTGTGTTAGGGCACTCTTGGCTGTAAGAGAGGATAGTGACCCAAATTTGCCGGAATGATAAGAAAGTGTATTATTGTATATAAGAAGAAGCTTAGTAGTAGCACAGTTGTAGGTGTGTCACAAGGAGAAGCACAGCGATCACATCAAGAGAAGTCCGGCTTGCTAATAGCTACTCTCCTCAGTGTGCCACCTTAGCCCTCTGGATGGCTCCCTCTTGCTCATAAGTGGCTACTGCTTTCCAGTGATCACAGTCAGACCTAGCAATGTCCAGATGCAAAAAGATGCCACCTCTTCCAAGTCTTCCTTCTTAAAAAAAAAAGGATTACTTTCTTGGGAACCTTTGAGGCCCTCCCCTCTTGTCTATCTAGCCAGATGATTAAATGCCTACCCATCAACCTTCATCAGCAAGAGGAATGTGACAGCCTTGGTTGGCATGTGATTCAGCTGAGGCTGGATCCATCTTTCCCCTAGAGTGCCCAACCCCTAGGAATTCTATTAGAGAGGAGGAGGAGGGTAATGGCAATCAAGGGAACCTACAGCTAATGGTGCAATACCGAACCAGTGGAGTTCCCTTTTTGGGAACTGGTCTGGGATCCCACTGCCCAGTCTGCTTGACTGACAGCAATGGTCAGGGGTTCACACTGACTGCTGAACTCATGAAACTATGGGCTTCACCCAGCACTAATTTAACTTTAAGAAAGAACATGACAGGCACCAGCACAGCACATGCATCAACAACATAACAGAGGTCTTGGCAGTACCCAAGCATGTCTTGAAATCACTCTATACTTGTAATATTTATGGTCACAAACAAAGCTTAGTGGGCACAGGCAGCGATCAGTTCCAGGGACTTGTGGCTTTTACGCCTTGCTACTCCTTTCTCAGGAGTTGCTGACCAGAGTCTATTCTTAGTTCAGCCATATCTTATCAGCTACCACTTACTCATCAATTGTAGGTTAAGAACTAAGCAACCTCAGTAATAAGGCCCTGCTGCTCAATCTGTATATAGCAATTATCTTGGATCCATTATGTCTCTATGAATTCCTTAAGTTACTGTTGCAAGAAGGATTTACCTGAAGATCAAATCTTGGGTTCCCCTGAGGCCAGAGGAAAGGCGACAATAAGCTGTTAACTCTTTCCTTCCAAGATAAAACTATAAGATATATGAATAATTTTAGCAGAATGATAGGAATGTATGTGCTAAAAAACAAGCAAACAAAAACCCAGAAGGGATATTACTGCCCTCACCCTTTCGTTCCTGAAACACCACATCTGCGGTGGTTTTTATCTTCTTTCCTTCCCTGTTTCCAGTTTCCTAGGAGATAGCCAGTTCTACCTTTTGCATGATCTTTCACTTAAATTTGGGTCCATTAATATCATTCCTCAAGATACTGAACAATGGATATTTCTTTAAAAACACTGTCATGTCAAGCTGCCAAGCAGTAGATGACTTCTGAGTTTTTTTTTGAGGAAAAAATTGGTTGTCATGACTTGTCAAAATCCCCTGACCAGGTGAGCATGACCCCAAGAAGGTGACAGAAAGCCTTGGAGTGCAATTCCTCTTTCAGAAGGATTTGTGTGTTAAATAGCTTCTGACTTAGAGGAAGTCAATTACTAAGGGAAGGACCGTCCTGTGTGATTTCAAGAAAGTCACTTATTAACCAGTCTCAGCCTCATTTTTTTCATCTTGGAAAGGGGGATGATATTACATGTTGTCTTCGTCAATTTGGGCTGTCATAAGAGAATATCATAAGAGGAACAGACATTTGTTCCTCATGATTCTGAAGGCTGGAAGTCTGTGGTCAAGATGCTGGCCAGTTCCGCCCTGGTGAAGGTCTTCTTCCTGGCATGCAGACGGCTGCCTTCCCACTGTGTCCTCAAATGGTGGAGAGAGCAAGCAAGCTCTAGTTTTTCTTCCTCTTCTTATAAAGAAACTGATCCCATGGTGGAAGCCCAACTCTCATGTTCTCTTCTCAATCTAATCATCTCCCAAAGGCTCCTTCTCCAAATAGCTTCCCTGTGGGGGTTAGGGCTTCAACATACGGATTATGGGGGGACACATACATTCAGTCTATAACACCTGTCTGTCCTTGGATGGTTTTGACAGTTTCATGAGCGACCAGAGGAGAACAACCCTTTGTCATACACAAAGTATTATTATTTGGAGGTGAAGAGACCCACTATGGTGTGATGATTTTCCCTCTCAAATTCCTATGTTGAAATCCTAGTTCCAAAGTGATGATATCAGGAGAGAGGGCCTCTGGAAGATGATTCAGTCATGCGGGTGAAGCCCTCATGGACGGAATTAGTGTCCTTATAAGAGGCCAGAGAGCTAGCTAGCTGACTTTCCACCATGGGAGGCCACAGCAAGCGTCAGCCATCTGCAACTCAGGAGAGGGACTACCGAGAATCATGCTGGCACCACGATCTCAGGCTTCCAGCCTCCCGAACTGTACGAGATAAGTATTTGTTGTTTTAGACACCCAGTTTATATGGTAATTTGCTATAGCAACCTGATTGAACTAAGACAGGACTGGACCTGTTTCTGACAATATCTTAAATCACCGTATATTGGTAAGAGAAACAGAAATGACTAGTTTGCAATTTGTGTCTCTTGGGAAGAGGAGGACAAGACGTTATGAACTGGTTCGGCAGCAACACAAATGCTCAGCCTAAAGGACTTGTATCTTATAGATACAGGTGGTTAGTGGCCCATTTAACTCTTCTCTCCATGCCACTGACACCGGACCCACATGCAATCTATGCACTCGTGCAGGAGGCAGGCCCAGGAGGAGTTAACATATTTTGGAGCATGTATCATGAACTAAGCACCTTAAACACGTCATCTGATTTAAACCTCAGTAAAACAGTTTGAAGTAAAGGGTGTTAGTCCCATTTCGCAGATGAAGAAATCAACTTTTGGAGGTTAGAAAGCTTACCTCATTAGATAGATGAAAGACTCTAGATGTCTGCCATGCTAAAGCCCACGTCTTTGCAGCTCACTATGCTGCCAAGCCCCAGAGCACTAGGACCATCTGAGCTTAAGAGAGAGCCCCGTCCTGCTCAGGAATCCTGGCCCCACTGTGGTTCTGCTCCTGCCTGCTGTCATGGCTCTCAGGACTAAGCATCTGCCTGTTCTTGAGCCCTGCGGCCACTTCGGCCCTGGCTACTCTCATTGTTCTTCTGTGCACAGTTTAATTACTGGCCTGTGGCTCCAGAACTTTTAGACATGACACTGCTTCCTTTTACAGCCCACTTCTTAGAAAAGTGTAACATAGCTGGAGCTCTATTCACTTCTAGCAGGCTTCCCTAATGCCGGCTTGCCTACCTGGACTTTCCTATGATCACAGCCTGTGGCCTAAGTGACCTACCGCTGGCTATCATTGGATTGGATTTCAGCAAGGAGGCAGAGTCACCTTTTCTAGAGCTATGCCAGGCAGCGTGCTGGGGAGGGAATAAGAATGACTCCTGTCCTCAGAGACTCAAGGTCATTGGGGTGCCACAGATTAGATGATTGTTCAGCAAATATTCACTCCCCTGCCCCACCATGGGAGGAGTCTCTCCCTCTCCGTTCCCTCTGAGGCTGGGCTTAGCCATGTGGCTGTTCCAGCCCGTAGAACTGGGTGGAAGTTTTAGTGCTCCAGTCTGTGCTGAGGTCGGAGGAGGTCTTGCGTGTATCTGCTTGTCCTCATGCAGTCTGTCATCACCACGAAAGGACTGTGCCCAGGAAGCCTGAGGATGACAGATATGGGGAGCAGACCTGGAGTGAACCCTGGGGGGGGGGGTGGCCAACCCAGCAGACCCACAGACCAGATGTGAAATAATACTGTCATGCGGCAGAGATTTTGTGTTGTTTTGCAGCAAAAACTGACTGGTACCTGGGGAGACGTGGTGATGATGATGGAGTGTAGAAATAGCATCACGTACGGAGGGGGTCAGGGGGCGTGATGAATGGCGTCTTTCTCCGGGCACAGCGGCAGCTGCTCTGGTCCCTGCACAGCATGTCTCACTCTGGTGGGGAGCTGGATTTGCTCCAGCGCTCCCTGCTCTGCCCCGCCCTGCTGTAGTTAACTGGGTTATTCTTTGAAAGACAAGACAGTCTCTTCCAGGTCCTATGATTTAACTCCCTTCACTCATCCTGTGAAGTTAGTGCTTCCCTAGCAACCTCCAGGCAAGTCAATGATCAGCCTCCAGTTCGGCTAGAAACACTGCAATTACTCAGGAAGGATTATCGAGCCGTGCGCATTTTAACCTTAAATGTTATAATTATGTCAAAACTTAAATGACAATCGTTTGTCCTTTAGATAGTGTTGTGGGAAATCTGGAGATCTTATATATACATATATTTAAAATGCAGTTAAACTGCTAATGACTCCTTTGCTGGATTTCGATTCTGAGGTAACTGTGTTGGTAGAGCCATCCTAGTAATTATCCAGAGAACAGAATGTCAACAGGGCAGCACCGTTAGGGAGTGGAAGGCGGTCCTCGGGGGATCCCAGAACAGCTACACATAAGAAGCTACAGAGATAACGTGGCCCAAACCCAGCACTGGTGCGTTTTTAGTCCACAAAAATAAAGGGACATGCCCAAGGTCACACAGCTGTTTGGCTGGAGCTGGGAACTAAGATTATGGAACACCTACCATGAGGTTTCTAGTCTGACTCATTTTTTGTATTACTGCATTTTAATCCCTACAGTAAACTTATAAATACTATTGTCTTTCATACTATTCTATAGCTGGAGAAACTGAGGCTCAGAGAAGTTAGCATTCAACTCCTCCCGCCCCACGGGCAGACAGCCTTTTCCGGTGGCTGCATGCATTGAAGTCCACCAGGATAATTTTATTAAATTCAGGGTTTCAAATCTCAAGAGCATTCAAATACCATCTTGCACTGGACTCCTTTCCATGCCTCTGATCACTGGTCACCTACTGGACAGGTTGTTCCTTCAGTTATGCAGAAGCTGGCTTGAAGTGCTATCACATGATTGGCCAAAAATTGGCTTTTGTTTGGCCCACACAGTGTATTAAATTAGAACAAAACAGTTACCAAATGTGAAGGCAGGGTGCGGTGGCTCACGCCTGTAATCCCAGGACTTTGAGAGGCCGATGCAGGTGGACCATGAGGTCAGGAGATCGAGACCATCCTGGCCAACACGGTGAAACCCCATCTCTACTAAAAAGACAAAAAATTAGCTGGGCGCGGTGGTGGGCGCCTGTAGTCCCAGCTACTCTGGAGGCTGAAGCAGGAGAATGGCGTGAACCCAGGAGGAGGAGCTTGCAGTGAGCCGAGATCGCGCCACTGCACCCCAGCCTGGGCGACAGAGCGAGACTCTGTCTCAAAAAAAAAAAAAAAAAAAAAGTTACCAAATTTGAAGAGTGTACTCTTTCACACAAAAGTCTCAACTTCCTGCATCTCTTGAAAACATTTGAAAGGCTGGCAACACTAACACTGCAGTTAGAGAGGAACACTGATGTCCCCACGACTCGCAACATTCCCCTGCTCCACATGTGTGAGTCGCCTGAGTTTTGCCATCTGCCTGGTCCCTGGAGACATTGGATTCTGCAATTTCAGACCTGTGAGGTGGTGGGGGTGGGCAATTCTTGAGGGAAGAAATGATTGTTTTCTCCTAGGCAGGTTTTTGTTGATCCGCTAGGCATTTCCCCTAGTTCACAACTATCCTTTCCTTCCTGTGTTGGGGGCTTTCACAGGGCCTGATAGGAGACATGGGGGCCACCATTTTGACGCACCATCTGACGCTCCTCCTTCAGCAGGTGATACAATTGGGTTTAACCATATTATGAAATGGCCACTGTGAGGGAGTGGTATGCATTTTGGCCAACAAAGAAAAAAAAAACATTTACTCTGAAAAGAGGAAGTCTTTATTCACTCACCTGGGGGAACAGATTACTTCCAGAGAATTATTTACTCACTGTAAGAGCAAAGCCAGTAATAAATAATGAAAATAATGAGGACAAGAACAACACCAGTAATAATAATAATGAGTAGGCTTATGAGAGTGACGTGTGGCCTTCCAGGAGCCTTTGGCTGTGAGGTGATAACATTATTCTCCCTGCAAAAGTCTCAAATGTGAGAAATGGTGGGAAATTAGGTAGACATGAGGCTTTGCTCATAACTGGAGAACACCACTTCTTTATCAGGTAAGTCTTCATGGAGCAACTTTATTTAACTAAGCATGATCTTTCTGTTATATTGAGTGTATCTTTCATGAGACGGTGATTACAATCCCCATTTTCCCTCCAGCATGGCCATGACGTGTGTAAGGCATTTCTAAGGATGAGATTTCCTCTGACATGTTCAAAAAAGGCAACCATGTTTCAAAAACTACCATAAACTAAATTAAAAGGCAAATATCACAATTTCTTCTCATATTGGGTTTTTGAGTAAAAGAGATTGGGTTCTAATCTCAGTTCTGCCATTGCTTCACTGGGGGTTTTGTTTTAATCTTAGTTTCTCCTTTTTTCTTCCCTCCTTCCCTTTCTCTCTCCTTTTCTTCTTTTACCTCTTTCCTATATGGTTTGGCTGTGTCCCCACCCAAATCTCATTTTGAATTGTAGTTCTCCTAATCCCTACATGTGGTGAGAGGGACCAGGTGGGAAGTAATTGAATTAGGGAGGTGGTTTCCCCCATGCTATTCTTGTGATAGTAAGTTCTCACGAGATCTGATGGTTTTACAAGGGGCTTCCCCCTAGGCTTGACTCTCATTCTTCTCTCTCTTACCACCTTGTGAAGACAGATGTGTTTGCCTCTCCTTCCACCATGATTGTAGGTTTCCTGAGCCCTCCTCAATCCTGTAGAACTGTGAACCAATTTAATCTCTTTCCTATATAAATTACCCAGTCTCTGTCCTTACAGCAACATGAGAATGGACTAATACACCTTTCATTAAATTAGTAGCTATCTCAACAGTTGAAAAAATGTGGCCGGGCGCAGTGGCTCATGCCTGTAATCCCAGCACTTTGGGAGGCCGAGGTGGGTGGATCACGAGGTCAGGAGATCGAGACCATCCTGGCTAACACGGTGAAACCCCGTCTCTACTAAAAATACAAAAAAACTAGCCAGGCGTGGTGGCGGGCGCCTGTAGTCCCAGCTACTTGGAGGCTGAGGCAGGAGAATGGTGTGAACCCGGGAGGCGGAGCTTGCTGTGAGCCGAGATCTCGCCACTGCACTCCAGCCTGGGCGACAAAGCAAGACTCCGTCTCATTTACAAAGGTTTTGAAGCAAAGATAATGAGTTATTAAGAACTAGATATATGATTTAAGGAACACACTTTTTTGCTCTTTTGACCCCATATCAACATTCTGGAGTTGGTAGGGCTTCTCCCATTATCTCTATTACCCACATGGGGAAACTCTTTAAATGCCTCTCTTAAGCTCCACTGCGTGATTTTGTAAAATGTTGGGTCTAAGACCCATGTCATTAACTCGCACCTCTCTGTGAAATCTGTAAACAGCTGGTGCTGATGATATTATGAACCCCTCCAAGTAGAGGCATGGCCTTCAGTCACCCAGAGGAGGTGCTCCAAACACCACTGTAGCACCAGCCTGCCTGGGACTGTCTCCCGGTCCCGCTGCATCCTAGCTCAATGAACTGCAACAGACTAGGGGAACAATCTAGCCTCAGATTCTACATCTGTAAAATTCATGGGGTTTTGGTAAGAACTGAATGGTCAATACAAATGGAGCTTTTCACATAGAGCCTTGAACACGGAAAGACCTCAAAAATGATATTTGATATAATGATTCATTGCAATTGCCAGTGTTGTTGCTTTGTTAGGAAAATGATCATTCAAGAGGCCTGAAGGAAGACTTGTGTTGGAGCCTAAGGTGGAAATATAAAGGTTTTGAATGTTATTATTGTTGAAAATACAATTAATTTTCCCCAAAAGCTCTGAATATATGATGATTTAATACTGATACTTATGCTGAGTGATTTGTGTTGTAGAACTATACATCCTAAAAAAACCCCTAAAAACCTGTTTTCCTGTTGCAAGTAGATAAGAAGTTTTAAAATCTAGAAAAGAATAATTTTTCCCATGATAAAGTGAGAGGAATAAAACTCCTCTCACTTTAAAATAAATAGGAAATACATACACTTTATGTTAGTTCTTTCTTCACAGCTCATTTTATTTCTTTTGATTCAGGATTAAGCACCAGAATCCACCAGGTTGAAGTGGTCAGAAATCTTCAGTTGGGCACCTGAGTGAGGATATATTATATTTGTAATTTGTTTTTTTAATGCACATACTTTTTTTTGAACTGGAGATTCTAAAGGAATTTTAATGTTTTCAAGTAAAAGAACTGTACTCAGTAGTCTTGGACTGCCTAAGAAAACATCCCCTGGATTCTGTGCTGGGGACATTGCTAGGGGTTCAGGTCCACATCTGGACACAATGATCACCCTATCGCGAAAAACCCCAAACAAATGGCAAGCAAGCAAACAAAAACAGACAAGCCAGCCAACCAGTCAGACAAACAGACAAACTCATAGAAGTGTGGAAGAAAGCTGTGCTACAGAGAGTTCCTTCTGTTAAGTTTTTACATTCATAATATACAGTGAAGGTGAGAACATGATTTTTTTTTCCCTTTTCCTCCTTATTAAACTTTGAGATTTGATTTTATTCTGCAGTGAGTTAGCTTTTCATCTCAAATGGTAGAAAAGGTGACACAAGTGTATCTGTGGATAGATGATTAGGTGAACTTAGAGGATGCACACGGCAGAGTTGTGTGTGTGTGTGATGTATGTAATGTGTGTGTGTGTATGCACAGGAAAACATTTATTTGAATGAGCTGAAAACACATTAACTCTAACTGTTTATTTAAGCCAAACATGAGCATGTGAGAGCCTGTCACTTTGAGGGAGTGGAACATCCTCTAATGTCTTTTTATTATGGGAACAGTTCCATTTCTGTAATTGAAATGTCCCATCTAGTACAATAAAACCATGAACTTCTTTCAAAGTTAATTCTTTTGCCCTTCCTCTGCTGGGACTTGCTTTAGAACAGAAAGACTGAAGTTGGTTGGACACACGATGGGCTTCTTTCTGCTTCCCCAGCCTTATTCTTGATAGTCCTCCAGCTGTGGCTCCTGATGCCTGTAGAGTTGGAGGTGGAGGCAGAGGAGAGCAGAGATGGGGCAGAGAAGGCCTCCCTTGGCTGGTGCAGATTTGATGTGGCACTGGGGCCATCTGGATGGCTGCTGTACAGCAGCCACCCTTATCCTCCTCTGGGGCTCTCTGGTGACTCTCCCTGAGGTTTCCTGCTGGGCACTTCAAGCTGGAGTTCTTGTGCTGTGAGTTTGGTCTCCTCTCCAGTTGGCACTCGTCACTTATGCCAACCCTCTGCCCCTTTCGTGGACCCTCCAGCCTTCCAGGAAGCCTTCCTGGGCAATTGACTGCATTCATCCCTGCCCTACTGTCATTGGAAGTGCAGCTCACCCTCAATGCAGTTTTTCTCTCCTTCACCTTTGCTGATGTGGGTCAAGAGCCTCTCACCCCTAGATCTCTCACACTTGTCTAAGATACCTCCTAGACTTCAGAGGACATACAGGGCCACCTTTTTGGGCATGCAGCTTGGACAATTGCACAATGCACTGCACTCAGAAGGGGCTTGTTCTTGCTGTAATGGTCTGGTGTTGCCATCTTGAAGTTCTTGATAATTTTTTTTGAACTTGTGTTTTGTAAGTGAAATCTAATGGGACAATGGAGCATGCACACATCTGCCAATGTCCCGTTCACACAGAGGATTCATGATGCCCATGAGTGAGCTGGTGAGAGTTCAGAGAGACTCTGAGTCAGTACGAGGTATTATGGAAACCGCCAGCTTCCATACAGTGCCGGCAGAAAATGCACATATTAAGAGTGAAATAGAAACAATTGAGTTTGTTTTGTGCAGGGTTTTCACTCTTCAGGCCAGAATGAAATATGTATGCATGTATAAGCTATGAAATACAACTGTATTTGAAGTGATTTCACATGTGAATTCAATGCTCTTATATTTGCATGTATAACTGGCATTGTTCAATGGAGAAATGTCAACCTTCATGCTAATAATTTAAAATTGTGGTTTTTCTTCACTTAGAACAACATTAAATGTGTGTGTGTACAGGAATATGCAGATGAAACTTAGCTTTTTCTGTATATGAACAGCAAGGCTACAGAGAGTTTCAAACATCTTCATATTTATAATGTACAGTGGTAACACAAATGTCTTATTTTCCTTCTATGCAACCCCCTCCCTCTCTATTAGACTCCAAAATTTGATTTTATTCTAAAGTGGATTAAGTTTTACCCCAAATAGTGAAATAGGTGACAAAATTGTGTTTGTGGAAGATGAGATGAACGTCCACGTGCAGAGGTGTGTGTGTGTGTGCCTGTGTGTGTGTACACACACACAGGGACACACACCGCTCTCTCAGCATTGTTTTTAGTACTCCCTGCAGGGAGGAGTCATGAATGATATTCCAAATGCATCTCAATCTTCTAAAATACTTAAGTCATCTGCTCTCCTAATAGGATCTCCAAGCTGAGGAGAAGTGATTGCTTCCATTGGCCCTGAACAGAATATCAAATGTATTTGATTTTCAGAGCACTTTATCCCAGATTAGGTCTATGAAAAATCAAAGTAAATTATATTTGGCTTAGGAATGGGTGGGACTTTTTTCTAAACACCTAAAGCAGTGTTTTTTGTTTGTTTGTTTGTTTGTTTGTTTGTTTGTTTTTGAGACAGAGTCTCATTCTGTTTGCCCAGGCTGGAGTGCAGTGGCGTAATCTTGGCTCACTGCAACCTCCGCCTCCCAGGGTGCGCACCACTACACCTGGCTAATTTTTGTATTTTTAGTAGAGACAGGGTTTCACCACGTTAGTCAGGCTGGTCTGGAACTCCTGACCTCATGATTCACCTGCCACGGCCTCCCAAAGGGCTGGGATTACAGGTGTCAGTCCCCGCGCCCAGCCTAAAGCAATGTTTTTAAAGTGTGATTCACCGACAACTTGTACCAGAACAACCTGTGAAGCTTGCTCAGTAAAATCATGTTTTCTGGGCCCCTCTCTAGATCCATCAAATCAGAAAATCTGGAAGTGAGGCCAAGAAAGCTTTTAGCAAAGTTGTCAGGGGTTCTTACTCACATCAAGTCTGAGATGCAGTGATTCCCCGGCGGCCTTTCTGACAACTCTAGATGAGAGGGCCTGGTTCCTGCGTGGGATGCTTTGGATTTGGTTGTCCTCAGGCGCATCTGAACTTGTGAATTAGAGTTGGCAGCTAAGAAAACCAAGAGAGGAAAATGCACCATTCAGAAAGACTCCTCATCTTCTCTCCTCCGTCTGCCAGGGCCAGTGTGGCCAGAAGCCCAATTTTACCCATTTAATGGAGAAGATGGAAAGTGCCTGGGCATTTTGTCACCATGAATATGAAGAGAAAATTGTGATTTTCCCATCTGAGTATTTCTTTGAGGAACGTTGACCTTAGTGGAGTTATCAGATGTTCCCTGGATTCATTCATTTGTTCCTCCATCCATTCTTTCTTGCATTCAGTGAACATGTATTGATTGGCCCTATGCCAGGACCTGGGCCAGCTAGAGGAATACAAAGACGAACCAAACAGAGCCCGTGTTCAAGTGTGAAGGTGGATGATCAGAAGGGGCAATGTGTTATTCTATGACAGCAGTGAACCCACCTCTAAAGCAGACTGGTACCATTCAAAGCTTTCCAGAGGCGGCCACACCTGGACTGGGTTTTGAAGAGTCAGTAGGAGTTGGTTCAACATGGGGCTGGGCAGGGTGAGAAAGGCACTTGAGGCAGAGAGTGGTGTGTGTGACACAGAGTGCGAAACAGATTGGGGCTTGGGGTCTGTGGATCATATTGTATGACTGGGAGGGCAGCAGGAAATAAGGATAGACAGCAGGGGTGTTCCGATCCCCCATGGTGTCATGTGTGGATTTAAGAAGTAAGAGTTTCTCTCTCAAAGTTGTACAGGGATGCTGATGGGTTTGCCAAGGGGAGAAAAAGATAAGATTTGATCTGGCAAATTTGACCATTGCTGTCACTTGCAAAGGAACAGAAAGCAGAGAGACCCATTAAGAGATAAGTCCTGGCCGGGCACGGTGGCTCATGCCTGTAATCCCAGTACTTTGGGGAAGCCAAGGTGGGTGGATCATGAGGTCAGGAGTTCAAGACCAGCCTGGCCAATATGGTGATACCATGTCTCCACTAAAAGTACAAAAATTAGCTAGGCGTGGTGACAGGCACCTGTAGTCCCAGCTACTCAGGAGGCTGAGGCAGAAGAATCGCTCGAACCCAGGAGATGGAGGTTGCAGTGAGCCAAGATTGCGCCACTGCACTCCAGCCTGGACGACTGAGTGAGACTCCGTCTAAAAAAAAAAAAAGAGATAAATCCTGAGTTACAACAGTGGTCTTAAAATAGAGGAAATGACTGATAAAAGAGACATTAATCTGCAGAACGCAGTAACTGATTGGATATGGGAAAGGGATGCGATGAAGGAGTCAAGAATAACACACCTGGGTTTATGACCTGGACAACTGGATGGGTGTTGTCATGCAAGATAAAGGAATTAGGAAAAACAAGTGTTTGCTGAAGAGGAAGAAGGATGATCAAGGTCATTTTGGACTCGTGCCTCTGCCGCACTTGGGAGAAGATATCTAGTAGCAGGGGAATCACAGGGTTGGAAGGAAGGAAGGCGGTCAGGGCTGAAGATGTAAATGTGGGAGCTATTGCGGGAGCCTGAGGCCCTGTGAGGAGAGAGTGAGACGCATGGAATGGACTTGGAGTGCCAAGCCCAGAGCGGGTAGCATGGAACCCGGGGACAAACCGAGAAAGAAGACCCAGGAAGGAGGCTTAGAACGACTGGACAGAGAGGACATTTGGTGTCTCTACCGTGGGTCCATCCTGTTTGGCCACTTACTTGTCAAGTATTTCCATGTAGTAGGGCCTTGGTGACTTCTGTTTTCACCAGGAGCTACTTTCTCTCCTTTCTGCTCTAATCTGAGGACCACAGGCAGACATCCTTGGCAACGGGAGGATCCTAGATGGCCCTTCCTGTGGACTCAGGCTTGACGACTTGAATGAAGTCCAGCACCCTTGTGACTGCTTGGTACTGGTGGCCAAGAGAGGGAAGTGTAAGGAGGAGGTGGGTTACTCATCTGGGTGGCCGCTGGGCAGACACGAGGAAGTGAGTTCAGAAGCCAAAAACCCATGTCAGAGGTGGCCATGAGACTACCAGAGCCTCTGTGAACCCCCATCCCAGGCACTTGTCATGCTTAACACAGTGAGGGGAGGCAGTGTGAGGTAATGGGCAGGTGCCCCGGCTTTGGGGTTAGATCTCCCTGTTATCTTTCTAACTCTGTAACTTTGGGAAAGAAGTTTCTTTAACTTCCTACATCTCAGTTTTCTCCTCTCTCTAAACTGAGAAAATACATAGTCCTAGGGTTGTCCTGCAGATGAAAACAGGTAAGTATGCCTCTGTGAATCCTCCAGCACAGTGCTTGGGATGGGGCAGCAGGTGTTCTGGAAATGACAGCCACCTTCTCCCTTCCCTCTTCCCTCAGCCCTGGCCAGAAGCATGGTACTCACCTGCAAGGGGTTTTGAGGGTTTGGGCTGAGACTTACACTTGAGTCCATGAGACAAACATGCAGGAGAGGGTGTTTCAGGAAGAGGAACAGCAAAGGCTAAAGTGAGGAGCTGTGGAAGGGCATGGCAAGTTTGAGAACGGATAACTAAATAAGTGATGTGGTGACAATGTCATAAAACATTGCTGGGGATGAGCCTGGGAAGCTCTAGACGGGGCTAGATTTTAAAGAGCGTTGAGAGCTCTGCCAAGGAGTCTTACTCGATCCTGTAGGCTTGATGGGATGGGAGATGGGGGTGATACTATGACATCAGTGCTCAAGAGTCATTGTTCTTTGACAGCTTCTAACAAGGAGCAGTTCTATGGCTCTATAGGGAAACTCTTACAGAGGAATGTTAACCCCCTGATAGCTGAGGGACAGAAACATATTGAAGGGAGAGGCTGAGGGCTTCCCAGGACCCCACCAACATAAATTACCAAACTGCTTATAGCTAAGACCCCATTGCCTGGAAACCAACTGACCACCATGGCCTCAGAACCTGGGCGCTTTGACAGCTGGATTCTTGACATCCGTTGATCTAAAGCTAGAAACCTACTACTTCATCACCTTCAATGTGTTTCTCAATGTCTCCTTTCCCGACTGTGGAAGGCAGGTAAATTATGTGCTTATTATGTGTTAGGCTCCGTGCCAGGTCTTCTGCCTTGAATTCTGTGCTGTAATTCTCATAACCACGTTTCAGGACTGATACCATTCCCTGTCTTACAGCGGAAATACCAAGACTCAGAGAGATGAAGCAGTTTGTCCCTAGTCATTCTGGTTATAAATGGTGCTGCCAGGATTCACACCATGGCTTTCTGACTATAAAGACCTGTTTATTTTACCGCCACTTCCATCCATCTTCTGTCCTGTGGCCAAGGCACCCTAACATGACTTCCTGTGCTTGTGGTCCTGAGGCTGGTTTGGGTGCCTGGGAGGGTGGAGGAAGGAAGGGAGCAAGCTCATGCTGGGACCATCTACAGACATTGTCCTGGAGGGTTTGCTTTTGGTCAGTCTCCATTTATTTTCAAGGTTTTGTGAAGAACTGGTGCTTTAACAAATCTGAAATTCTAAAGGCATCAGAACTCTGCTGAAAACGAAGTGTCCCAATGTCCTGCAGGTCCAGTGGAACCCTAGTTCAGAAAACCCATGACTGGCAGGGCTGCTGATGTTCACCTCGCAGCTACAGGCAATGGCCGTTGGAGGCACCTCTTCAGCCTTCAAGGCATCTGGGGGCTGTCGACATAGCTGGGACTTCATAAGTCATGCCGAATGTGACAGCTTTTCAGGGAGGGAACCCGGGCCAGAAACAGTCATAATTAGCTGTGTATTAGCCCAACCTCAGGGACTAAAAAGCCAGGCTGAGGTCAATTCCGGAGAGACGGATGTGCTTCCCGCCTCCCTACCAGCAGGCAGCTGTCTACGGAATGGCAGGGGGAGGTGGCACAGAGAAAAGCTCCCTGCAGGTTCCCTGTCCGTCGAACCCAAGGGAGATGGTGCTGCCTTGCAAAGGATAGTCATGGCTACTCTGCTACTCTGCATGCCTCAGTTTCCCCCATCCCCAACTATTGTACAGTACTGCCTTGAACAGGAAAAATGATGACTTTTAGGTGAGGAAAAGGAGTAACCACAGCCTTGGTCAGACACTGGAGGGAGGAGGCTTAGGGGATGGGGGTCAGCCTATAGTCGTGGAGTCCCACAAGCTCTGGTAGACACCGTGTGGGTCTGAGCCCACAGCTTCCAGATTGCAATGGGACAGAGAGGCCTGGCTGTGCCCTGTGTGTGGCAAGTGAGTGATGGAAGGTTGAGGGTGAGATAAGTGCCCTGAGTTCTGCTTCTCTGTCTGGGGCTGAGCTTGCTTAAGAAGGGACAAAACCATAATCAAAGGCACAAATTGGATTCTCTAGAAACTTTGGCATCTGTCCTGCTGCAGGTCTCTGACCCCGCTGCTCTGCCTGCACGGCTGCCCCTCAGCGCCTCCTGGCCTGTATCTCTGTGGACCTCCAGCCAGTCTTGTTTGATATAACCTCCTCTTACTCTACATTCTTCTTGAACAATGTCCAGTGTTGTCCCTTCCATCACGTGGGAAAGGAGACAAGGGATGGAGCATGTTCCCCACATCAGTGCTTAATGGTTTGCATTGTTTATGTCACTTAATTCTAAAAATAATCCTATACGGTATGTGCCATTTCATAGACTGGGAAACCGAAGTTCATGAAGTTTGGGTGATTGACCAATATCTTTTAGCTGCTGATTGACATTTGAATCCACTTCAAAGGTTGTATAACACTTCCTCAAACCAGGGAAAGAGATCCAGTGTTGGGGCATTTAGCTTCCTTTCCTCTCCCAGAGAGGCCTCCTTCCAGAGACTTACAAAGGACTGGGGTTCCTCACCTCCCCAGGTACTCCTTCCCTGCATAGCATCAAGACGTGTCCCTGTGCAGGGTAAGAGTCTGGCATAGGGGTCACTTTGTGTCCCACTTCTGTCTCTTTCTAGCTGCATGACACTGATAGAGTTACTTAACTTCTCTTGGTCTCAGTTACCTTATCACTAAAGGGAACTGCAGGGGTAGATGGTAATACCCCATAGGATTATGTTGAGGTTTAAAGAAAGAGTGTGTGCAGCATAACTTGTACTGTTCCTAGCATCGAGTACATACCAATGAATGGAAGTAGTCATTGCCAGGCAATTTTTCGGCACATCACTTTAGTTTGATCCATATCTAGGAACACCTGAGTGCTGAGAGGTACAGATGCTGTGTGATGTAGTGGAACAGCCACTGGACCCAAGTCAGAGCAGTCAGGTATGTGTCTTGAATCAGCCACCTGCTAGTCTGAGAGTGTGGATGAGACGTGGAGTCACTCCAAGCCTCAGTTTCGTCTTCTGTAAACTGGGAGCTTAGCAGTGACCCTGTCCCATGTACTGACCCCATAGGGCTGTTTATAGGATCTACAAAGTGATGTCCATGCCAGAGTCGTATGTAGAGGAGCTGTTAGTGCTGCACAAAACTGGGAGAGGACCCGGTCCCTGCCCTGGAGGAATGCTTGGTGTGATTGGCGACACTCAGCTAGGAAACTCGGGCAAAACATTGGTATCACACCAGGGCTGACGTGTTGCTGCAGACAAAGCTGGACACTCTGGCCCATAGCCTGCTGCTGGCGTGAGGCTTGTTTGGACTTGTGGGTCCTCACTGCAGATGGAGGAGCTCAGCAAAGCTCTTGAGGAGATTTTTGCTTTCAGGAAACAAATTCAATTCCTATCTTTGGATTTCTGTTGTCTTTCAGGGCCAGCTGGGTCTGCCTGAAATCTTGGCCGTCATTTGAGGATATTTCCGTGCATGTGGAGATTGTTCCAAAAAAGTCATCCCGCTTCTCTGCTCCTTCTTGCCTTTTCCAGCTCGTCCCAACGTTTCCAGGGGAAGGGAAAGTGGAATTCGCTCTCTTCATCCCTGTATGTGAGGTGTGGCGTTAGACGGTGTGCATACGTTTTTACGTTGCATCACCACAACATTGTGACCCGGTGGATGTTATCATCAGTTTACAGATGTTGAATGAGAGTCGGAATCAGTAAATTTAAAGGAGAATTTTATTCCTGGGTTCACATGCATGAAACGTATGGCAACATATAACCTGTGTTCACTTTGGGGTGGAGAGTTAACATTTAAATGTATTCTATCTGGATCGTAAACGTAAAAAGGTGAAATAGAGTACAAGTCCACCCTCTGGGCAGTCTTGAGACACCAGTCCAAACCTGTTCGCAGACATCCATCCGTCCATCAAGAAGGCAGCCTCTGCGGCCCAGCGTGGCTGTCAGGTCAGAACCACACAAACAGCAGGTGGGCGCTCGGTGGTCGGATGAAGTAAGTGAAGTCTTCTGGCTTGGCTTTTTGTCCTCCTTAAGTCATAGCCTTTGATTAAAATCTGCCAATAGTTAGTAAGGTAAAGGGACTTGCAGCAAGCGGGACCCATCTGGTCTCTGTCCTACCACGGTCGGGAACTTAAAACTCCAAGGTCTTTTGGCCAAAGGAGGGTTCATCAGTCCACTGAAGGCATGCAGGACTTTTATTTCAGCTCTCACAGATGAGGGAACTCAGGCTTGGAGAGGTTGAATAACTCACTCAAGGGTATAAGTGCAGGAACTGGTAAGCAGCCATATCAGGCTTTAAACTATCCTAAGCTGCTACTTCTATGCTTAGCTCTGTATTTTCTCCAGAAGTTTCCCTCCATCCTGTGCCTTGGAAGACTTCACACAGCTGTGAGCTCACACATCTTCCAGACTTTATCCCATCGACACACCTGACTCCTATGCTGCATGTGAAAGGAGCTGGGCACATTCCTCAGCCCCGGGCTCAAAACAGACAAGCCCAGTACAAACACATCCCATCCTCCCATCCCACCACATATCACCATATATCTCTCAAACCTTCTGAGCCCAGTACAAACACCACCTGGAAAGTCTCAGATAAGGAGACAGCTGTTCAAGGTTTTACTGAAAGCACGGGAACCAAAAGAATTCCTTTGTTCCCCTGTAACTTTCGGGCTATAAAAAGCAAACGCTCGCTTTGTTCGGGGCCCTCTTATACACTGTGGAATGGAGGGACCAGGTTCGAACTTGTAGTAAAGATCCTTGCCGCTTGGCTTTGACTCTGGACTCTGGTGATCTTCTTTGGGGAACAAAAGGTCTGGGCATAACACCTGCTAGCATACCACGTGGGGGTGGCTTATGTGTGGCATTTGTGAAGTTGGTTGAAGCACCACCCAAGGAGAATGTAGTTCGTTTTCATAAACAGATAAGATTCTTGAGGGTAGGATTTATGTATTCATTGAACAGATATGAATTGTGCATTTACTGTGTGCAGACACCATTCTAAGTACAGGGGATAAAGCAGTGGACAGAAGAGACACATTCTATTGTTTTCCCGAAACGTGTATTTTAGTGGAGAGCAGACAGAGAATGTTAACTATCCACAAACTTACTAACTAGCCAGCTAACCAACACGTACAGTTTGCCAGGTGGTAGAAGTGCCATGGAGAAATAGAACAAGAAACGGATGGGATGGGAAGTATCACTGGGGGAGGTGTTTACCTTTTAAAAAGGCTCAGACACAGCCTGCTGCAAAATGACATTTGAACACAATCTGAAGGAGATAAGGGACAAGCCGCAGAGATAATGCGAGGAGCCTGGAGGGCATTATGCTAAGTGAAATAAGCCAGGCACAGAAGGAAATACTGCATGATGTTACTTGCCTGTGTACTTTTAAAAAAATCAAACTTACAGAGGCAGAGACTAGAGTGGTGGTTACCAGGGATTGAAGGCCAGGGTTCGGGAAATGGGGAGATGTTGGTTAAAGGGGGCAAAGTTTCAGTTAAACAGGAAAAATAAATTCTGGAAATCTATCGTACAGCACAGTGACTATAATTAATAATAAACTGACCAAAGAATAGATTTTAAATGTTCTCCTATCAAAATTGAAAAGCGTGTGAGGTGATGGATACGTTAACTAGCTTGATTTCATCATTCCACAATATATACATATTTCAGAACATCATGTTGGACTCCATAAACATTTGTCAATTAAAAAAATATAAAAGAGATAGAATGGGATGAACACTCTAGGAAGAGCACTTTGCAATTGCAAAGGCCCTGAGGTAGGAGGTGCGGGTCTGTTTGCTAGTGGAGGGTAGGCTCATGGGACCGGCATGGACCAAATGGGACAGGTGTGAGAGACAGGCCAGAGAAGTGACAGGCGGGATAGAAGAGGGGAGCTCCAGGTGGACATAAATCATCCTGTTTAATTTGTCCTTTGTTGTGAACAAGACAGGGAGTTAGAGGAAAGTTCTGAACTGAGCAGTGACATGACCTGAGTCACATTTTAACAGGATCCCTCTGGCTGCTTCGTTGGGAAATACCAGAAAAAAGAGGTGCTCAGAAGTTAGGAAGCTATTGCAACAATCCAGGCAAGTCGGTTAGTGCCCAGGACTATATGTGCCTGTGTTTCTTTGTGTTCCAGTCTCCTTCTGCTATAGCTTAGAAAGGAATGCTTGGCAGATTGTACATGCTCCAGAAAAACTTGTTAGAAAATGAAAGCAAGAATGACAGCGTTGTGTGAGTGTGAGCGTTGCTGCTGGGATCCAAGCCTCAGCTCCGCTACTGTGCAAGATGTGTGGCCTGGGATAGTGACTTTACCTCTCTGTGCCTCAGGCTGCAATCTGTAAATGGCAATAATGACAGCAGCAACTCCATAGGCTTTTTATTGGGGGTGGGAGCGGGGTGAGAATTGCATGCAATAATGTATATGAAGTGCTTAGAATAAGAGGGCCTGGACCATAATTAGTGCTCAATAAATGTCAATAATTACCAGTGCAAGAAACGGTTTTATGCACATTTGTTGAAGAAGACAGGAAAACGTTGAGAGAAAAATAAAAATCTCTGTGAATTATTGGTGAATTTGGGAAATTCAGAATATTCACTTTGCTGTATTTTCATTCAAGCCTTGTGATTTTTGTCTACTACATTTTTCTTTCCTGTTATAGAATCAGATGTTGTTTTTGGTGATGTAAGTTACCAGGGCTGGTTGTCTGATCTGGAGGAACTGGGAGGTGAGTTTCAGCCCCCTCCCCCAGTTTCTCTCCATTGCAGAGCAGCCCTGTGTCCTCTTCCTTCGATCAAGCTTCAAAGCTTCATGGCAACCACATTTAACGTTTATTGCTAATGTTATTAGTTTCTAATCAGAGCCTACTGCGATTATTACCTAATAGCTATTGCTTTGCACTTCCAACCAGATGTCAAAAATAATGAGCCAATAAGACCTGCTATTAATTTAGACTGAATGACAATTTTTAGGCCCTCGGAGCTGAAGATTAGGGGCCTCGTAAAAGCAGGGCACAAAATTCGAGTGCTCGAAAGTAATAGCAAAAATGGTGAGAGTATGAATTAAAGGTAAGTGTTTCTAATTTACAAATGAAACGTACAGCTTGGAATATCAATGTTTCTCCTGCATTCTCCTACGGTGAATGGAGCAGTCCTCATGGATCCCAGCCTCTGGGATTTGGGTAGAATGGCTCAGAAAATTTGCTGTCTATAGGAAGAAGAGATGATATTAGCATAGATCTGTTTACCATGGTCTTGTTTGGTTCCAGTGAGAGAATGGGGCCAGGGCAGCAAGTGCCTGGAGAGGAGACCTTCTCCCGGCATCACACATTCCTCCATGAAACGCATCTCCATTTTCTGACAGGCTCTGGTGCATTCTGATTGACCTCCAGATGCCTTTCCCGACATGCACCCCATCGTAGATGATTACCCTCCTTCTAACTCACAGATGCTGTCATCCCGTACGCCACTGGGTATGGGATGCTTGGGTTCAAATCTTAATTGCATTATGCTCTGAGGGTGTGACCTTGAGCAAGATGTCCATCATCTCTGATTCTTAGTTCCCTCCCTTTTTAAGGTGTCCATATTAATAGCACATATCTTGAAGGATTACCACTGAGCATTGGAAGAAACAGCAGATACAAGGATCTCGGCACAGTGCCTATCACACCAAGGAACTGGAGAAATTGTCACTGTTGCTTGAACACAAGGGCTCTGTTTCTCCTTCACCTTGATCATTTATTCCCTCTGTTTATGCACACCTTTAGGTACCTATTTATCAAGGCAGGGGAAAAATTTTGAAAAGTTCACTTCTTTCCTTCCTCCAGTCCTGGTATATTAATTCTTAGGCCCAGGCCTGTTTCATTTCACTGTGTTCTACCATTTTAAAGACAAACATTGTCCAAAGGCACGCTATGGCTCCTTTCGGCATATATCTGTTTACCATGGTCCTGCTCGGTTCCAGTGAGAGAGTGGGGCCAGGTCAGCAAGTGCCTGGAAGAGGAGACCTTCTCCAGGCACCACGCATTGGTCCATGAAACGTGTCTCCATTTTGCTGCCAGGCTCTGGTGCATTCTGATTGACTTCCAGATGCACCAGAGCCTGTCATATAAGGGCGTGGGGCACAGAGGTGGAGACCCAGTCTGTGCTACAATACCGTTAGTGTCTGGTGGGTGTCATGGAGGAAAGAGATCCCCGGTGTAAGGGCGGGGTGAGCAGTAAGGCTGCAGAAGGAGACGGTGTCCTGTCTGGCCTGAGAAGATGTTGTTGGAGAGACAGGCTAATTGCTCTCAAATGGCTACCTCTTCCACTAGGCACAGAGATACACTCCATGGATGGAATGCAGGCAGAAATGATGTCCTCCATCCACCTTTAACTTTTCAAGGCCTGGCCCATAAACCCTCCCTGTCAGGCTTCCTGGTACCTCTTTCCTGGCTGCTAGCTGGATGCTGAGGCCCTGGGGGGCTGAGCCACTACTGGTGGGGTGGAGCCTGGGCCTGAATGGCTGAGTGAAACAGAAGCCATGGGATGGGCAGGTGAGCACACACACCGTCATGGTGTTGACACATGGTGGCACAGGACTGCCTGTTACAGCAGCCAGGCTTCTCTGACTAATGCAGACCAACAGGACTTTTCCAGGTCCTTCGGGAAGCAGGCGGAGGGTGCTGCAGCCAGGGGGAACAGCGTGAGTCTAGATGGGCATTGCGGAGCGAGATGCCCCCATGTGTGCTCTAAGAACTAAAGGGGACCAGGATTGCAAAACGACATGGTGGGACGCAGATGGGGAAGGTGGAGGCAGAAGGAGCTGGCTGCAGAGAGGCTGAGGACATGCATGCCATCTGGGGTTACTCAGGAGGCAGTGGGAGCCACCAGGGACTGTTGAGCAAGAGCTCTGATGGAATCTTGCTTTGGACGTGCCATGCTGGTGGCACTCCTCCTATGGAGGTACAGGACCCATGCCAGGCTGACAAATCAGGAGGCTCTGGGAATGACCCGGGAGGCAGCATGAAGGCCTGGACTAGGAAAGTGTAGGGAGGCAGGAGCAGGGCTGATTGAGGAATTATTTAGGAGGTCGAATTCAAGGGACTCAGTGGTTGTTTTTTTTAGCATATAGATTTTTGGTGTGCAATATGATGCTTTGATCTATATCTAAATAGTGAAATGATTACTACAGTCATGCAAATTAGCATGTCCATCACCTGCCATCGTTACCTCTTTATGTTGTTGTAAGAGACCCTAAAATCTACTCTCCGAACAAATTTTCAGTATATCATCCAATAACATTAACTCTAGTCCTCATGCTGTTCGTTGGCTCTCCAGAGCTTTTCATCCTGCAAAATGGCAAGTTTGCCTCCTTTGACCTACTCTTCTCCATTTCCTCTCCTGGTAAGCTCAGTGGCTGTTTTGAACTGGGGTAGTCTTGCTGTTCCTTTTACATCCTTGTATCCACTCCCTTTCTATTATATATTTATTTCCTGTTTGAATGTGGGGACACACTGACTAATGCAAATGTTGAATTGGTTCTTGTTTTCTGGTGCATTCTTGCTGGCAACAGAAGATGCTGATCTAGGCTGATGCCTGGCAAACCCTACCTCGTCCTGCCCCTGACACTGCCATCATCCAGGCAGTTCTAAGCACGCGCTGGGGGAGCCGAGCACCCAGGTGCGCATTTTCCCATCTCTGCCTCCCATGCTGTGTCCCCTCCATGGATTCTTCCATTAGTGACCCTGGGATTTTAAGACTTGTAGCCTGAGCACTCACAGGAAGGTGTGGGGACTGAGTAATCCTCTCAATTGAGCCTGTTAATAAATTCGTCATCACATTAGAAGAGGGGAAATGATTTTAAATTGATTCATGCAGAATTTTGATGTGTTCAGCACAGCGAACTCTGCTTTTGGTGCTCTGGTTAAGCGTTGGTGTGTTAATTGAGTCACCGGTTCAGCCTGATTATTCTTGCTGCTGTAAAAGTAGAAATCAATATTAATATTTCCTCACTGTTAACTGTCTCTCTAGAACCAATATTTTTTCCCCTCCTTCTCCTCCTATGACTTTGTTATCTTTGCATTTCTAATTGTGTCTGAAATTTACGGAGAGTCTTTTTTTTTTTTTGGTAGAGAACTACAGTTTGTGATGATGCTGCATTTCACATCACATCTGGGATCAGTGTTCGTAATAGATTCTCTTTTATGCTTAGTTCCTGAAGAGCACTCTCATTATCTGATAAGAGAAGATGATCTTTGCCGGCCTTTTGAGGTCATGAATCCTTTTCATTTGTTTTCTTGCATACTTTCTAAGTCAGTGAGCGGAGGGAATTTTTGTCCAACGTGCACCTTGACAGAGCTTCACTGACCACGGGCTGTGTCTCCCTGCTGCTGTGCAGCACACCTCTGACCACAGAGCTCTCTCCAGAGCCGTGTGTTTGCTCCTCACCTGACAGGCTGTGTGAGAACCCATCTGTGCTTCCCCGGGATGTCTGACTGCATGCACCCCCCGACTGTGCATGGGAACCCTGCTGGGCCTGTAGGTGGAATTATTTCTCAGCTTTAATCTGAGTACATAATTGAGGCTTGTGCCAGCAAGGACTCCCATCCCTTTCTTTCCTCACACTCCACACATAGTGCTGCTCAGTGATTTTCCTGTTCCTCTAGGAACGGCTCCCACCTGCTTAGAATGTAAGATTTATCTCCTTAGCACGCCGTGGGAAGTCTCCTAAAATCCATCCACTGCTTATCTCTTTGGCCTCATCTCTCGGCCCCTTGTGATGAAATGCTGATCTCTAGTTATGCAGAGGTGCTTGCAACTTTCTGAAAGCTCCTTTCAAAGGTGCCTTTGCCTGCTGTTCCCTCTTCCTTCAGGGTCCTTCCCCGCTAGCCACTGCTCTTGGCTAAGTTCTGAGAGGTTGCCTCCACCTCCTGGGAGTGTTGGCCATTTTCTCCCTTCGAGGTTCTTATTGTCTGCCTTTCTCTCTTTCTCTACTAGACTCTAAGCTCCCATAAAGTGGGGCCTCTGTCTCACCCACATCTCTGTGGCCTCCATCTAGCATGTGTCCTAGATGTGCTGGTCAAGCCTTGCTGAGCGCTGCCTTTTCATGCGTATTAGGACAATTCAGCCCAATGGCAAGTGGCTCGCTCCATCTCCAACACACTCCTGTCAACCATCCTTTTCCCTGGCTCTCTTCAGTTTAACCTTTGTGGGCATACCGTCGTGCATTAGTTGGAATCAGATTGATACTGGAGGTGCTTTTATTTTCCAGAAATGTCTGGGGAAAGTGTGCCTGTGTACTTTTCAAGTATGTCTGTTGGAGGAAAAGTTTTCATCATGCATTTATTCTTGTATCAACTGCACAAAATTGTTTAAGATTCTCCTCTGTGTGTGGTTTCTTGGGAGCTTGGACCACTTTACATGATGAATAGGACAGAGTAGAGTCCCTGTTAGGAAACAGGCATCTATACAATGCTATGGGTACATCAAGAGCCACCTGATGGAAATGGGTCACAGCTGGCACTCCAAAGGAGGCAACGTTTGAGCTGCATTGGAAGGAAAAGCAGGCATTTGCCAATGAGGACTTGGAGGGTTCTCTAGGAGCAGGGCGTGCAGAGAGCCCATTGAGTGGAGACTTGTAAGGAACTATGGGGACTTTGGTTTATCTTAAGGACAACGTGTGTTTGTGTGTACAAGGCGGGGTGCGGGATGAAGAATGGCAGATAAAGCTGAAGAAGTGAGTAGAGGCCAGATCACAGGCTCCTCCTTGTGTCCTGGATAAACATGGGGACGCTGGAGGTTTAATCAGCGGCATGGCGTGGTAAGATTTCCAAGTAGAAAGATCATTTTGGTGATGAATTGCAAGGACTGGTCGATTCCCCTGGTAGTAGGAAAACAGGTGACCAGGCTGGTTTCCAGTGGATCGGGGCTGGGGCTGCACCTCTGGGTAGTGGTTAGGAATAAGCTGAGGGACAATCTCAAGTCAGGCTCTGCTGTGTGGCTTGTGTTCCCTGCCGAGTGTGTGAGATGTGAGTGCTTCCTTCCCCTGTCTCGTGGTGCCGGGGGCTGAGCCCTGTGACTCCAATTGACGGCTTCATTTCACAAATCAAGCATACAAAGCAGGCGAACGGTTTCAGAGCCGCAGCATTACAGGATAAGAAAACCACGGTAGCCCTAAGTCTATGACGCTCCTGAAGCAAACAATTCTCTGAAACATTTACCCAACACCTCAGAGCTCCCCGCAACAGGTCTACCTCTTTGGAAAGGTCAGACTTTTTAAAGGTTAATTGTTACCCTTAAGAAAAATGCAAAACAAACGGCATGGCTGCATATTTAATAGGTGTTTGGTACAACATTTCCCAGAAGCACAATTCCTGACGATTTGATTTTTAGAAAGAATGGTCCAGAAATAAAGTGCCCTTGGCAACTTCTGACTTGAAGAAAGTGAATATGCCACCTATGGTTTAAGGAGTATTATTATTATACATCTGAAATGTCCTCTCCCTCCTCCCCTTTCCCCAAAGAAAACAAACTGAGTCAGACAGTAATTTGACCTTTGCTAAGTCCTGGGTCTTTGCACAGTGGTGGCTGAACAGCCGAGCATAGAGCAACCTGGATATCTCATCCTTGGCTGACTTCTCTTGCCTACTCTTTCTCCCTCAGCTTTCTCCTCTGCTCCCAGCATTAACCAGACCCCTGTCTGAAGCCAAGCTCTCCATCGGACTCCCCAACACCTCCCACATAGCTTACCAAAGAGCTCTCCCCGGACACCTTGCTGGCCTCAGTGCAATTTGTCCAAACCAATTTATCGTCTGTCTTTTCCATGGCTCTGTTTCTACCCTTAACTTCTTCCCTCTGCTGAGCTCTCCTCTCCTCCCTGCGCTCATCTCGCCTCCAGCTTGGATTCTCTAGTTGTTTTCTCAGGACTCATTGTTCTTCTAGCACTCCGTCCACCCTGGTGCTGGGTCCTATTGAGCTGTTTTCTCCCAGTCTGTCTCAGGACCGTCTGTTTTCATTGCGGCAGCCACGACTGTAGTCGGAACCTCTCTCCTGGATCACTGCAATAACTTCCCGATTGTCTCTATTATAGATCATCCATTTTACCCACTGACACAAGACATTTTCTGGAAGATCCATTATGATTCTGCAAATTCTTTGATCAAAATTTTTACTGTTTCCTTACTGTCTGTGGTATGAAACTCAGAATTTCAGTGTTCACTGCCTTTCTACCGTAATCCCTTACTACCTTTTCTTTTCAGTAACCTTCATCACCTCCAAGTGGATGGTCTCCGTTTTCCAAGCTGGCAGCTCACCCCCTCCCTCTGTGCCTCTACGGCTGCTGTCCACACACCTGGGATGCCCTCTGCACCCTGCACAGGGAGTCCCCCCTCCTTCAAGCGTGGGTCAGAGGCCCCATCCTCCTAGGAGTTCCCTGGTCGCTCCAGTCTGGTGCATTCCTAGAGTGTCATTTCTCACGGGTCCCTGGGTACAATAGCTGTTTGTATCCGTTGGTTATGAGTCTGGGGGGAACGGTGGCATATTTGTCTTATAGCCCCACAGGCAAACTTTCTGAACCTCTGGTTTTTAGTCTGTAGAATGGGTATAGCCATTCCTTCAAAATAGGTATTTGAAGAATATTCAATATTAAAGCTCAATATGTATAAGTATGTAAAGCTCCTAACAGAGTATCTGGAACATAGTAGTAAACACACAATCACTGTCCATAGCAGGTACAGCCATTTTCAAAGGAAGGAAAAAAGGAAAAGAGGAAGGAAAGAAGGAAGGCTGAATAAAGGAAGGAAGAAAGGAAAGAAGGGAGGGAGGGAGGAAAGGAGGAAGGCAGGAAGGAAGGGTGAGAAGAAGAAAGGAGGGAAGGGTAAGAAAGCTAATTTTCGAGAACTTCCTTAACTGTGCCCCTCCCTGCAGTCAGACCCCCATGCCTTTACCCATACTCTGGGTTTTCCTGAACACGCGGCCATGCGCTGAACACCTTCTTCCAGCTCCAGATGTTTTCCTGCAGCTCTCTACCTCGGCTGACCTCTTTGCAGGGAATTAACGGCCTCTTCTACTTTCTGGCTCACAGTTGCGCTGGGCCAGTGGGGCATCTCGAAAGGAGAGAGAGAGACAGGGTATTTATTCCTGACTTCTTCCCTCTGTGGTTGCCCAGGCTGGCTGTTCCTGACCGAAGGCCTCCTGTCCTGATGCAGCTGTCTTTCCTCTTCCAGTGGCTGCTCCTGCCCCTCTTCAGGTGAGGAACACGCTGGCTTCAGGTTGTGACTCACCCCGAGCAGCTTGTGGATTCCTTATTCCCTGCTCACAACGTGTAGCCCTTTATTAAACACCCCTAATGCATTCCAGATAGTCTTCCTTCCAAGACCCCAAGGAACACACTCCATGCATGCTTTGTGTTTCAAATCTCAGAATCACTGTGTCAAGCAAGAGACGCCACCCAGGAAAGATATGTGGGTGAAGTCAAGAACAGGCAGGACTGACCTACTGTGATGGAAGTCAGAACACTGGGGTTCAGTTTTGGATTGGAGTTGACTTGAGAAAACTTTCTGAGGTTTGGAAATGCTCTGTATCCTGTTTAGGGCGGTGGTTGTGTGAGTATATGCAATTGTCAAAACTCATTGAACCCATACACACGTTTTATGGTGTCTAAATGATACCCCAATAAGAAGTAAATACATACGATTACAAAGGAAAATAATTATATTAAAATGT
The DNA here is from genome assembly GCF_047675955.1 of Chlorocebus sabaeus. Lineage (NCBI taxonomy): Eukaryota > Metazoa > Chordata > Mammalia > Primates > Cercopithecidae > Chlorocebus > Chlorocebus sabaeus. The sequence continues at coordinate 9,273,404 of NC_132913.1, read as the reverse complement.
GATTATTAAGATGTCCAGTACAAAGAAGATCCTTGTAGTTCCTCAACACATACAGCAACACACGCTTCAGAATCCTAGGCTCCAAAACCCCAAAGATGCACTGTCTGGATGGGCCTTTAACAAAGCAACCCCTGTGGGTGCAGCACCCATCTTGCTGCCCAGTACTGCATGGGATATTAATCCGGAATCCTTGCGCGATCAGGTGTCACACTGAGTACAGGCAATGCCTTTTCCAAAGGAATGTATGACTCTCAGAAACAGGGACATGGTCCCTGGCACAATCCCAAGCACAGAGTAGGTACCTAAAGCTTGAAACCAAAAGTCAGCCCTCACTTAACAAATGGAAGAAGAGTCAAATGGATTCTTATTCTGGGCTAGGCAGCAGGTTACCTACTAGAAGAGTCTATTCTTCATTTTTTAAATTGAATCTCATAAACTCAGAAGACTCCTTGGCTGTTGGAGATTTAGATGAATCTGGCTCACCTCTCAACCCCAGGGGTTCAAAGCTTGTGAAAATGCTTTTTTTCTCCAGAGATGCCCCTGTCTCTACTCCCTTGGCTGTGACTGTCACCTCACCACTACCTCCATGATAATCTGGGTTCAGAGGTCTGCCATTTGGGTGAGAAAATCCGCTCCAGCCAAGCAATGTGTGCTGAGTAGCTTCATGAAGGACATTAGGGTGCCGTGGTGCAGGGTTGCCGCTGACTGTCTGATTATCATCAGCCTCCAACGTGCTCCCTGCATGCTTGCTTGCAGTCCACTGACTCCTTTAACTTAAATCCCAGCGGGTGACCTTCTATACCCTGAACATTCACTTGGGAAGTGGAAACTATTTCCTCTTCTTCTCCTTCTCCTTCTCTTTCTTCTTCTTTTTTTTTCTGAGACAAAGTCTCCCTCTGTAGCCCAGGCTGGAGTGCAGTGGCTCGATCTTGGCTCACTGCAAGCTCTGCCTCCCCGGTCCCAGTTCAAGCAATTCTCCTGCCTCAGCCTTCCAAGTGGCTGGGATTATAGGCATGCGTCACTATGCCCAGCTAATTTTTGTATTTTTAGTAGAGACGGAGTTTCACCGTGTTGGCCAGGCTGGTCTTGGACTCCTGACCTCGTGATCCGCCTGCCTCAGCCACCCGAAGTGCTGGGATCACAGGCGTTAGTTACCGCACCTGGTCAAAACTATTCCTTCTACTCTCCCCCAACACAGGGGCCTATTTCCAACTTAAAAAAATTTTTTTTCAGGGATCAACCAAGCTAGACTATTTTGCCTTTCATACAGTTTCCTGAAATTCCAGTGAATAACTTTTTTTTCTCTTCTTCTGGTATCTTGTGACGGTCCCAATGTAGGTGATCTGTCCAGGGGATGGATGAGGAAAAGACAAGAAATGATGCCCAACTGTGGCCTCCAGACTGACCCCTCCTGACACCGCGTACTCCATAGGTGACGGGCAGTATGCTCTTCTGAGACTGTATCTGGGGATCTGTTTCCATGCTACAGGCCAGGTAAGGGACGTACCTTGTCCCTTCTACACAGGGCTTCTCAGTCAGGCTGGGCTACTCGTGGTCAGCAGAAATGTTCAGGCAACTGGGATACAGAAAGAGCTGCCTGAGGGTGTGAAGGTGGTGAGGAGGGCCATGGAAGTTCCAGGCTGAGACTTTGGCAACTCCTTCTACCCTCAGAGCCAGGGTTTACAGGTTTACCCACCCATCTCTGACCCTTCCTCCAGGAACTAGGATTGGGAGGGAGTACCTGTACTAACTGGCTTTTCTTCATTCCTCTGACCTCAGTTTCTAGAATTCTTTTTGGTGCAATGTGCCCCAAGATGTCCATCAAGAGTTGAAGGCAAAACAAATGGAGGGCAGCTTCATCTCCCCAAATCTTTGAGGAATATTGTATTTCTTGCCTTTTCTCCACAGTATTTGGGTTGCATGTGGTAGCTGCCTGTACGGTCACACCTGCACCAGGGGGATGGGTGCAGTGTCTCTTCAGAGCCTCTGGCTTGCTCTGAAGATCCCATCTGACCGTAATGGGAAACCTAACAATTATCTCCTCCTGTTGGGAGTTCAGCTTCCTCCATAAGCTCTGGCTCTGGGGACGTAAGCTGAAGCTTCCAGACCTCTGCAAGGCTTGTCTCCTGGGGACAGCAGATGACCACCACCTTCCATCTTCTTCCTAAATGAGCAGAAATCAGCAATTCTTGTGTGGGTTCAGTTTCTCTAGGGATGTCTTGCCGGCAGTTGTTTCCCTACTGCCTTGCTCCAGTGGGACCTGGTCTTCCAAACTGCAATCAGGAGGAGTTAGCATGGAGCTTACCGCCAAGATCTCAGGAGGTTTTATACCTCGAGGTCTCTTCTTCTTCTTCTTCATGGTGCTGTGTGCTCAGAAACCTGCCACATAGATCACAACACCATGCACGTTCCTGCATGCTTGAGTGCTGTTGGATATTCTTCCCTGGAGACAGGGAGAGTTATGACTTTTTGACCTTGTATAATTTTCAATTCTGGACCATGCAATTTTTCTATTTATCACCATTGCTTCTCCACATCTGAGGCCTGACTCCCTGGGAACATTTCAGCAGCTCAGAATCCTCCTCTTCAATCTGGCTGTGCCTTCTCACAGATGCCATATGTTGGCTTATATCCATGTGGCTGTGGCTGGTGGATCCCAGCTTGCCTGGCAGTTACTCCTTAGGAGGAGACCAGGCTCTGAAGAGTCTGCCCCAGCCTTTGAATCAGGAGAAAGGCCCTTCTCAATAATCAAAGCTTTTTGTTCCTTTTTCAGGATTATGTGTCACTTAAGAAGCTGCAGTAATCACCCATGGCCAGGATTTCCTCTGGTTGGTGGGTTGATCAGTTTATTTCTTGTCCTGCAATACCCTGACTAAGACACCACAGAATGCTTTGTATGTGTTGCTGTCTCTACCTGCCTGACCGGTGTGTTACTCCACACATTTTCATGTGATCCTCAGGGTTCTGTCACCACTCTCCCCTGGTCCAAGCATTAACATGGCCCATGCAAAGACAGTCATCTTTCTTCCTTGAGCTGTAGGTTCCCTGGTCTCACAGTCAAGATGAGGGTGCACTTAGACTCACTATTAGACTCAAAATACTGCATTTTGCATTGGGGACCAGTTTATCTGCTAGTCCAGTGCCCCAAGGCTGCCCAGATGTCACTTGGGGCTGCTTTAGATCCCAAATACTTAGGGAGATGTGACTCAAGTCTTCAGTCTCATGGGCTATATGAGCCCAGAGTTCTCCCCACAATTCCTGTGAATTCTAAACTTGGGTCTTCAGAGTCCCCTTTGCCAATGGGATGCAAATTTCTGCTGGTTCACAGATTTCCTCCAAAAATTTTACTGAAAGCTTATGTTCTGCCACTTCCGTGCTTTTTGTTTGCTTATTTGTTTTGTTTTTCATTTTTATTTTTTAGTTAAAAGTAGCTGCTATAGGCAGGTCAGCTTTCCTTATTTTCCTTTTCCTAATTATGATGATATAGTTTTATTTCTTTAATTAGCTAAGTATTTTTATGTTAGACTTTGCAGCAGCCTCAAGTATTATTTCAGATTTGGTAGGCAGCATTTCCTGCACAGGTAGGTGTGAATTTATAAGCATGGAGGTTGGAGGTTAGTGATGATTATTTAACACTATTTGGCTTAACAGATGTAATCTAAATATAGATAAATGAGAAAAACGAGAGTTAAAACACCTATTTCTGTTATTTGAAGCAACAATCTCATTACTGGGTATATGCCCGAAGGATTATAAATCATTCTACTATAAAGACACCTACACATGTATGTTTATTACAGCACTGTTTGCAATAGCAAAGACTTAGAGTCAATCCAAATGCCCATCAATGATAGAGAAGATAAAGAAAATGTAACATATATATACCATGGAATACTGTGGAGCCATAAAAAGAAAGAGTTCATGTCCTTTGCATGGACATTGATGAAGCTGGAAACCATCATTCTCAGCAAAGTAACACAGGAACAGAAAACCAAACACCACATGTTCTCACTCATAAGTGGGAGTTGAACAATGAGAACGCGTGGACACAGGGAGGGGAACATTACATACCAGGACCTGTTGGGGGTGGGGGGCTAGGGGAGGGGGAGCATTAGGAGAAATTCCTAATATAGATGATGGGTGGATGGGTGCAGCAAACCACCATGGCACGTGTATACCTTTGTAACAAACCTGCATATGTATCCCAGAACTTAAAGTATAATTCAAAATAAAAAAGAAAAACAAAAAAACAAAAAACAAAAGAACTCCTATTTCCATATTTATGTATGTTTCCTCAAAAAGTACAATGACTTTTCTTCCTCTGCTTCTCAAACTTGTTTTTATTAAAACCATTGCATTCTTATTATTAAGTATTTACTATATGTGTATTTTAAACAAGACTTATAATTGGATTAAATAAATATGTAGTAAGTTGCAATTGGGACTTTATTCAAATTTCCAGATATTTTAAATCTCCACTTAATGGAATCCTGGCTCTAACATTGAAGCATAAGCATACTTCACACACTGCTTTCTAGGCAATGTTCTTTCCAAACATTCAGCCTTTCTGAAGACTGGATGTGATTGTTTTTTATTTTTTATTTTTTTTTAAGATGGAGTTTCACTCTTGTTGCCCAGGCTGGAGTGCAATGGCATGATCTCAGCTCACTGCAACCTCTGCCTCCCAGGTTCAAGCGATTCTCCTGTCTCAGCCTCCTGAGTAGCTGGGATTACAGGCACATGCCACCACACCTGGCTAATTTGTGTGTGTGTGTGTGTGTGTGTGTGTGTATGCAAACACATATATATATAGTTCAGTAGAGATGGCGTTTTGTCATATTGATCAGGCAGGTCTTGAACTCCTGACCTCAGGCAATCTGCCCGCCTTGGCCTCCCAAAGTGCTGAGATTCCAGGCATGAGCCACCACGCCGGGCTGGATGTGTTTCTTTACAGGAATTTTTGCTGAAAAACTTTTTATTTATCTGCTTAACCTGAGCAAAATAAGAATAATGATGATAATGATAATAATTTCAGCCAGGTGTGGTGGCACGTGCCTGTATGCCACATAGTCTGGAGACTGAGGTGAGAAGATCATTTGAGCCCAGGAGTCCAAGTTCAGCCTGACCCTGTCTCTAAAACATATAATAATAAAATAAAAACAAATTTTGCTTCTTTAACTCTTTTCGTGAGACTTAGAAGAAAACGTGTGCATAGCTTTCTGCTCCTTTCCTAGCCAACGGAACATTTCCTTCACAGTTTTGTGATTAAAGAACATGATGTCCACCATATTTTTAAGTGATAATCTGCTTGTATTTAGTGATTTTGCCACCTTTATCTCTATTTCTCTATAGATGCATTTTTCAAATGTAAGATGTCTATACCATTTTGTCTTCTTCTTTACTCACTTATCCTAAACGTATTCCAGTGTTTCTCCAGAGTCTTCAATAAATGTAATTATTAACACCCGTAATCTACCATTCTAGCTGCATTTTCAACAATCAAAACTTTTATTTTCCCTTTAACATCTATAAATGCATTTGCACAAAAAAGCTGCTCTTAGCCTGTGGTTTTAGGTGAGTTGCCTAGGTTGGTTTCCCGACTTTGCTTCACACCGGCTCTGACTTTGTGGAAGTTGCTCACCACCCTTGTGTTCTCATCTGTAGAATGCTGGTAATAATAGTGCCTTCTTCATTGGACTGGCTTGGGGATCAAATGTGTAATTACTTTGAATGCCTTTGGATCAGGGTCTGGCACAGACTAACCCCTCAATAAATGTTGACTATCACTGTTTTCCCACGCTTACTCTTATTTTTGCAAATGTCTGCATTGGAAATCATCACTAGTTCCCCAGGCTGCCTGTAGGTCTCCGTAAGTTGTGCAACACATACCCTTAATTCTTTTCACTCTTCACCGCTTGTGGAGAATCCCTTGGAAACTCTCCTTTCTGATTTAGGTGGGTTTCCAGGCAGAGTAAATTAAAGTGTCTTGGTGTGGAGACCATCTGGCCACCTTGCCTTAATTACAGAAGTAACAATAGCATTCCCTAAGAAGACAGCTGCTGCTTCTGAAAATTTAGGTGACATGTGCCTTGTGGAACATGCTTTGTGTGACAAGAAGCAATTGAATTTCTGTGCAGGTAGACACAAGCAAAGAGGCAACTAAGAAATTAGAAGATTGTATAAGAAGCTGCATAGAATCACAATGACTATGTTGTCCTGAAATCAACCCAGGTTGACTTTCTGAATAAATTGGTGTTCAATTAATTTACCGTTAACCAGTACCCCTATGAATAGCTACATTGCTTTCTAGTTCCAATTGGACTGTTACGAAGTTTGGCAAGTTGAATTTCTTTTCTCTGTGTCTCAAATCTGCCATTCTTCAAACGGAGAGAAAGAATCTGAACTTCACAGGGAGTAAAACACTTTGAAATGTAAATATAATTGTAGATGCATATATACAATAAACCATAAAATATTATGCAAATATCTTATTAACACTATGCATTTTCTTTGAAAGGAGGTAAAGGCTGAGATTATTTTCATTCACATTTTCAGGGTGCTCATCTTTCAATTAAAATGAGGAGTAGCAGTTTTTGTGAATGAAGAAAAGTTTGTTCAGATATAGATTTAATTCACACGATAGAGGGACCCTGTGGAGGTCTCTGTATAATATAATACCATCCTTTCTTTTCAGAGATGTCTTTACTTTTCAAAGACCACCTGGGTGAGCAGGGGAGAAGACCAGGGTCAGACTCACAGACCTTCCCCTACTGTGTATTGCTGAGGCTGTACTTTGGGTAAATTTCATTTTGAATCAGCAAAGACAAAAGGTATTGTATGGTAGAAGCACAGTGGATTTAAAATGAGAAGACCTGCATTTGGTGTGCTTCTCCTGGGCAATTCTCAACACATTAAGAATCTTTCCCTAGTGGGCTGCTCTTCTATCTGCTTGCTGATTTTCTCTGAAGTGCGCTGCATGTCCACGTTGTCCCGATCCCTACCTACTTCTCTTCTGACTGTCACTTGGATTCAAATATAACTACTTTTTAGTTATAACTACATAAAAAGAACTATGAATGTAGCCTTTCTAGCTAGCTATGTTGCTTTCTAGCACTTTTGAATGACAGAATTACATTTTTGTTTAATCACAGAGATTATCGTGTACCTAAGTTTTTCTTTACATGTTAATTTAAAATTAAGCTTTAATTGAAAAAGGAATCTGATATTAATTAAAGCAGAAATTTTCTTGCATGCAATCAGATTCTATCAAAGACTTAAGAAATTATTCATTTTTAAGGAAATAAGGATAGGTTTAAAAAAATGCAAAACATATATGGAAACAGTTTGTTATAGGCTGAATTGCATCCCTCCAAGTTCATGTGGGGAACTGCTAACTGCCAGTGCCTCATAATGCAACCTTACTTGGAAACAGGCTCATTGCAAATGCAATTAGTTAGGATGAGGTCATACTGGAGTAGGGTGGAGCCCTAAGCCAATGTTACTGGTGTTTTTATGAAAGGATAAATGTGGACATTGACACACTTACACAGTGCACCACATCAAGACGAAGGCAGAGATCGCGGTGATGCATCTACAAGCCAAGGAGCACCAAAGATGGTCAGAAAAACACCAGAAGCTGGGAGACAAGCATGGAACAGGTTCTGCCTCACAGCACGCAGAAGGAAGCAAACCTGCCCACACAGTGATCTTGGACTTCCAGCCCCCAGAACTGTGAGATAATACATTTCTGTTGCTTAAACCACCCAGTCTGTGGTAGTTTGTTATGGCAGCCCTAGCAAACTAATACAGATTTTGGTAACAGGAAGTGGGAGGCTTCTGTAACAAATAGCTAAAAAGGCGGAAGTGGCTTTGTAATTTGGTAGTGGGTAGAGGTTAGAAGAGTTCTGAGACATTTGACAGAAAAAGCCTAGATTGCCTGTGGGAGACTGTTGTAGAAATATGATTGTCAAAGGTGCTTCCAGTGAGGCCTCAGATGGAAATGAGAAACACGTTACCCGAAGCTGCAGGAAAGAAGACCTTTGTTACAAAGTGCAGATAACTCGGCTGAACTGTGTTCTATTTTTTTGAAAAGTAGAACTCATAAGGAATGAAATGGGATATGTAGCTGAGGATATTTCTAAGCAAACTGTTGAAGACATGGTCTGGCTTCTTCTTGCTGCTTTTGGTGAAATGCAAGAGGAGACAGGTGAATCGAAGAAGAGACTGTCTAGTAAAAAGAAATCAGCACTTGATGTTTCAGAAGATTCTCAGCGTATCCAGATAGTGTGCTCTGGAAACAGGGCTGAAAGTGTGGCTGGACAACCGTTTGCCAGAGAGGCTCAGTGTGCCGCTGGTGGATCCAGTCAACCATCTCAGCAGCAATGCTGCCGGCTTGGACTTAAGGGACAGAGATGGGATGAAACGAAGAAATGCTGTCAGGCTTCTGGGATTCTGCAAGCAGGAAATGGGCTAATAGAGCTACTCAGCTGCAAACATGTGTTATCCTTCCAAGAAGGGAGGAATGACCTCAAAGGCAGTTCAGGTGCTGGCAAAGCTGCCGTCAGGTCCCAGAGGGCAGCATCCTTCACCTAGGAGTGGTACTTGAGGTCCCTGTCCCTTGCTGCTTGTGACTTGTTGAGTCACTGCTGACAAGGTCAGTGAGTACCTGGTCTGGACTCTGCTCTCTCTACCTTGACCTCCTAGGTTTTATTCTCAGCTTGGTACCTGGGTTTTGATATGGGTGCCCATTTGATTGGCATCCTTGGTGAAATTAAGCCATTCTTTTTCACCCCTCTTTGCTCTCCTTTATGTTTCTGTTTTGTGTTGTCCTCACTGAAATTGTTGTTTGTCGCAGAAGGAGACTTACAAGGTAGAATGCAGGCGCAGACTCTGTAAGCTCTTTGGTTGAGCCAGCCTCACAGACTGGTGAGTGTACAGTTCTCACTGGGCTGATATCCACCTGGATGAATTTTGCTGTGAGTGACTAATAGAACTGGATGGGATTCTCCTTCCATCTCAAGTTTTTGTCTAAGTGCTTGGCTTGGCTCCACAGAGAGTTTTCTGGCTGGCTTCTGTCTTCTGGTGGTGCAGATGGTCAAGCTTGCGTTGGGAGGAGGACGGTCATCATGCTGGGGACTCGAGACATGAAGTGCTCCAGCCTCACATTTCGACTGACCACTGCTAGCACTCGTGGGGTTGTCCAAGTAGAAATCCTTGCCTCCTCTAGGAAAAACTCCTGCTTCTTATACTTACTCTCATTACAATGCTAATTCTTGTGCCCATCTCTAAACGACATAACTTCATCAAGGATAATTTGAGTTTTCAGTGGCCACTCTGGGGAAGACTTGACTAGAACAAAATTGTTCATTTGAGAAGTACTTTAGAAAAAAAAGGAAATAAGTTTTCTCAGGCCCAATGGGCAACATTTTTTAATTGGTATGCAAGGCCTCCAAATGAAATTCTGATTTAATAATTGCTTCACTAAGAGTCTTTGGCTAAAGTTAATGAGCAGTTTGACTAAATTAAGCAACAACAAAATAGACTCATTTCGCTGTTAAATCCTTTTCCATCCTGTCTTCCAGTTGCTTCCCTCTACTAAACTCTCCTTCATTCCCCTTACCTTTTTAATGTCTCTCCTTTCTCACCCCTATCAACTCCTCCCTCATTATACCCCTGTTCAGACTCCCTCCCTTTTGCCGAGACCTCAAACTGTAGGTTGCTTCTAAACTTCCACCTCTCCCATGAGCCAGGTATGCAGGTAATTGTGGAATTTAAGCCTTGGACCTGAGCTGAATTAAGGATTTCTCTAAATTCAAATTAGACCAGCAACTATTTATAGAAGAAATCAGAATTATTTTGAGTGCATATGAGCCTGCATTGCCCACCCTATATCAACCTCTTTTTTAAATTGCTTTCCTACATGCTTTAATTTGAAAAAGGAACAAATGAGGGTGAGTCATTTAAAAGAAGTGGAACTCAAAAGCCAGACTGGTAGGAATGGGGCAAGTTGTGTTGCTCTTTAAAATTCTCAACCAGGGCTTGGAGAAGCACAATGGCCAGCAGTGCTTAGGTTAGTGACTTGGTTAGTCAATAGCCAGGAATCCAGAAAATGTTCAATTGGCAGGTTGGGCACTCTTGGAGGCACCAAAGAATACCTCTACTCAGCCTATTGCTCCTTAGGATAAAGCAAGATAGATGATATCTTCTAAGGCCTCCATAGGTTTAGACCGACTCCCGTCCTCATGACTCTAGCAAGCTTTGGATTCTGACAGTGGAACTGTAAGTGCTAATGTGGGAATCCATGGAGAGGTTTGGGGGAATTTGATGGTGAAGATAGAGTGAACCATGAGAAATTGTGCATAAAATTATATGTGTATGTGTTCCTATGCACATTTTCCTGAGGATAGAGTCACAAGAGTTCATCAGATTATCAAAAGGTCCTGAGGCCGGGCGCGGTGGCTCAAGCCTGTAATCCCAGCACTTTCGGAGGCCAAGACGGGTGGATCACGAGGTCAGGAGATCGAAATCATCCTGGCTAACACGGTGAAACCCCGTCTCTACTAAAAATACAAAAATTAGCCAGGCACCATGGCGGGCGCCTGTAGTCCCAGCTACATGGGAGGCTGTGGCAGGAGAATGGCGTGAACCCGGGAGGCAGAGCTTGCAGTGAGCTGAGATGGTGCCACCGCACTCCAGCCTGGGCAACAGAGTGAGACTCCGTCTCAAAAAAAAAAAAAAAAAAAAAGGTCCTGAGTCCCCAAAAAGGCCAAGAACTACTTCAGTTTAGGTTATGGCCGAGGCTTTGGGGTCTCCATAAATTTTCCAGTCTGAGTCATTGGAGGTTCAGATTCTCCCCCAGTGGATGCGCCTCCCAGAGCAGGAGTCACATCAGAGAGGCACTTTGTAGGACCATGTGCTGTCTGAGCTGCCCTGTCTTCAGCCTCCTCCAACAACAATTACCAGCCAAGAATTTTGTATCCAGCAAAACTAAGCTTCATATATGAAGGAAATATACAATCTTTTTCAGACAAACAAATGCTGAGAGAATTCGTCACTACCAAGCCACCACTACAAGAACTGCTAAAAGGTGCTCTAAATCTTAAAACAAATCCTAGAAACACATCAAAACAGAACATCTTTAAAGCATAAATATCACAGGACCTATAAAACAAAAATACAGTTTAAAAAAGAAAAACAAAAAACCAAGGTATACAGGCAACAAATAGCCTGATGAATGGAATGGTACCTCACATCTCAATACTAACATTGAATGTTAATAGCCTAAATGATGCCCCACTTAAAAGATACAGAATTGGAAAATGGATAAGAATTCACCAAACAACTATCTATTGCCTTCAAGAGACTCATCTAACACATAAGGACTTACATAAATGTAAGGTAAAAGGGTGGAAAAAGACATTTTATGCAAATGGACACCAAAAGTGAACAGGAGTAGCTGTTATATCAGACAAAATTAACTTTAAAGCAACAGCAGTTAAAAAAGACAAAGAGGGACATTATATAATAATAAAAAGCCTTGTCCAACCGGAAAATATCACACACCTAAACATATATGCACCTGGCACTGGAGCTCCCAAATTTATAAAACAATTACTAATAGACCTAAGAAATGAGACCACAACACAATAATAGTGGGGGACTTCAATACTCCGCTGACAGCACTAGAGAGGTCATCAAGACAGAAAGTTAACAAAGAAAAATGGATTTAAACTATATGCCGGAACAAATGGACTTAACAGAAATATACGGAACATTCCATCCAAAAACCACAGAATATACTTTTTATTCAACAGCACATGGAACTTTCTCCAAGATAGACCATATGATAGGCCACAAAACAAGCCTCAATAAATTTAAGAAAATTGAAATAATATCAAGCTGTCTCTCAGACGACAGTGGAATGAAAACTAGAAATCAACTCCAAAAGGGACCTTCAAAACTATGCAAACACATTAAACAACCTGCTCCTTAATGATCTTTTTTTTTTTTTTTTTAATAGCAAGAGAAACTCTTACTCTGTCACCCAGGCTGGAGTGCAGTGGCGTGATTGTAGTTCACTGTAGTCTTGAATTCCCGGGCTCAAACAATTCTCCTGCCTCAGCATCCAAAGTAGCTGGGTACTACAGGTGTGTGCCACATGCCTGGCTTTTTTTTTTTTTTTTTTTTAATTTTGTAAAGATGGAGTCTTGCTATGTTGTCCAGGCAGATCTTAGACTTCTGGCCTCAAGCAATGCTCCCACTTTGGCTTCCCAAAGCACTGGCATTACAGGTGTGAGCCTGGCCTCAACTTGCATAGATATTGGTCAAACCTCAGATGCTAAAGCCTAGATTGCAAAAGTTGATTATAGTGACCTGGAAAAGGACTTCAGAATGCCTTTTTCTACAATAAACTCAAGGCTCTCCCCTGCCACTGGCCTCCCGCTCCGAAAAAAAGCCATAACAATAGGTCAACATCTTCTAAAAGCCATATCTGAACTATTTCTAGTAAAAATGGTTTGGATTGTAATTAAATCATGAAAACAGAAAAGATGCAACTGTAGAAGGTTTTCAGGACAGACTAGAAAATACCTTCTGACAACATTCAGGAGTTAAAGATGGCACTGATGTAACAGTGGCTGTTTCACTTCGTTTTGTCCTTGGAATCAAATTTGAAGTTAGAGACCTAATTCAAAACCAGAAATTAGAATGAGAAATAGCCTCTTCTCTGGGACCACAACACCTTGGAGAGCATTTTGAAAGAGTTTTAGAATAAATACGAAATAAGAACAAAAATAAACCTATACTCTGTAAATTAACCAGCTAAGTGGCCCACTTTCTAATCAACTATCTACTGATGAGGACACTTATTGAAGGGACACTGGAAAACAGAGTCTGGTCATGCAAAGGAAAAGCAAGACAAGAAAAATCGTTCAATTCAGATCCATGAGCATGTATCAAGGAAGGAAAGAACTCAGTGTCTTGCTTTACCCTTAAACACTCAAGGTGAATTAACTGTAAATACAGATGGTCAACCTCCTCAATTCCTGATAAATATGGTGCTACTCTTTCTACATTAAACTCTGCCACTTTTGTCCAACATCTTCCCCAGAGTAAACATACCACACAGGTAGTAGATATTTTACATAAACTATAGCTTTTTTCTCTCTCTCAGCTCTTATCGGTAACACTTAGACTTTTGACTGAAGGGCATTCCTTCCTGCTGTGTGATACCAACCCCTGCAAATTTAACAGGAGGATACTTACCTTGCAAATGGAATTGTCATATGATATGCTCTGTGATATTCCTTCCTGCTCTGTGATACCAACCCCTGCAAATTTCACAGGAGGATACTTACCTTGCAAATGGAATTGTCATATGATATGCGCACTCAAGGGACTGTTACTGGAGGCTTTAGAGAACTCCTTTGCTTATAATTGGGGTATTTCTGATATGGTTATACTTTTGCCTTCTCTATTATGTTTGATGCACTTTGCAAATAAAGATCTTGAGACTATACTTGACATCCTATGGGCGAAACATTCCACTGAAACAGGAAAAATAATTGGAGCAGAACCTACTAAAGTTCAGATAGATCTTAACAAACTGTTGTAATTATTTCCACAATATCCCTTGAGGCCAAAAGCAAAAGAAGGACTCAAATCTATACTTAAAAGACATTTATCCAAAGGCCTTCTAGTATCCTGGACTAGCTACTACAATACGCCTGTTCTGACAGGAAAGATACCAAGTGGATGAGAATATTGACTTGTCTAAGACACCAAGGCCAGCAACAACATTGTTATTCTTCAATGTGGTAGCCTCTAACCCAAAACCAATAATATCGTTAATTCTGTCTGAAACCTCTTGCTTCACCGTAGTGTATCTTTGTTCCATATTTCTGCAGTGTGCCTCTAGACCAGGGCAGCCAATATCTTTTTGCCTTTACTTGTGGAAGACAGCACAGACCTGGAGAATTATGTTCTAGAGATTTTAAAACGTGGTATTTTTCCTAGGTCTTAAAGACTGAAAAGATCTAAATTTCTCTTGTTGCCATTCACTGCTGCGATACTCTAAGTCCTGCCTTCCACTTGCCTTTACCAGAAGAAGGGGAAACCTCATGATTGTCTTACCTCATTTAGCGAACATCCTGTGTCTCACTCTGATTTATTGGAGACTCCCACTGAGAACCTTGACCTTAGATTATTGGTTGGTGAGTCATGCTTCAGAGCTGGAAATGGAGATCAAGCAGAATGTGCTATCACCAAATTAAGCTGTCCTCTGGAATATAGCTCTCTACCTGAGGCAAAATAAACTCAGATGGCAGAACTTCTTGCCCTTAGTAGAGCTTATCAACTAACCAAAGAACAGAGAGTAGACATATACAGTCAACCCATATAGTGTGGGCTCTGCACTTCTGGATTCAACCAAGCATGGATTGAACATATTCAGAAAAAAACAATTCCACAAAGTTCCAAAAAGTAAAACTTGAATTTGCCGTGCCTGAGTACTCAACGAATCCACTCAAATGCAGTAATGTGTTGGCATTATATTAAGTGTATAACCTAAAATCTCTATAATCTATAATTTCTATAATTAGATCTATAGGTATGTAATCTCTGGTAATCTAGAGATGATTTGAAGTATGTGGGAGGATCCGCTTAGGTTCTATGCAAATACTATACCATTTTATATTAGGGACTTGAGTATCCATGAATCTTGGATTAGTGTTTTATTATGGTGCTGGAAGGAACTATCTTAGTCCCCCCCCCTTTTTTTTTTTTTTTGCCCTTCCGTCTCTTCCTCCGTGTGAGGACACAGCCTTTGTCCCCTCCAGAGGGTGAAGCAACAAGGCGCCATCTTGGAAGGAGAGACCTGGACCCTCAGCAGACACTGAACTCGACAGTGCCTTGGCCTTGGACTGGAGGTTTTACTGGATACACAATTCATTCCTATAGTAAATGATTATAAGACCTAACGTAAGTTTTAGTAAACTGAGCAAAGGTAGAACATTGGTTAAAGTTACAGCTTTATTTCAAAATACATCCATGGGTACAGTCCATCTGGCTGGACTCACCTTTACTCTGAGTCATGGGCTCCAGGCAGGTGTGATATGCACAAACTCACTTTCTCAAATCTTTTCCTCCTCACCCCTTTGCTTTTTCCTTTAATCATTACTCTCCTCATTTGTTTCTTGTGACATTTTTCTTACCAACTTTAAATATTTAGTGTAAGTTATCGCACACTATGATGTATGCATGCACACATACACACTTTTTTTCTAAGTGGAAATCACTTCCTTTGCAATGCCTTCCCTGACTTTTTTTTTTTTGTCTTTGGTATACTCCTGTGTGGTTTAATTTTGTGATACTCTGCACCTCTCTCTCCTATCATTGGTCCTAGTTGCAATTTTGTACTTATTTTTTGATGATCTGATTAACATTTTCCTCTTTCAGTAGGCTGGAACTACGTCTGCTTTTTTTGTGATTTAGCACCAAGCTTGATTCAACAAATTATTACTGAATTAATGAAATAAAAGTATTGCAATCATCTAATTATGATAGTTCCCTATTTTCACATCTCTTTCCTCATTAGGCAATACTCAGAAGCCAGGGTTGAGCCTGACACACAGTGGATGTTGAATAAATGTCCGTTGTTGAAATGAACCGGTTGTATCTGTCTAGTGTTGTTCATTATCCCATTCTTAGGGGAAGCATGAACCATTGAAGTACCACCATACCTGACCAAGGAGACGCAGATGAGGAATTACAAAGGAAAGATGTGGCTGCATCAGAGAAGCCTGCTCAATTTTTTGCAGAAGATGCATGATTAATTCACCACCTGCCGAGACACTGGACTTACAATCATTTTCTTTCTAAGGCGGTTTTACAAATAACTGGCCAGTTAAGAAACTGGGGAATATTCATTATAATATAGTGAAGAAGTTGGTCCAGAAATTAGAGATCTGGCTTCTCCTCTCTATTTTGTCTTTAGCTAAAGATAGGCAAAACTTTTTCACTCTCCGGACTTCAATGTTCTCATCTTAAATAAAGGTTTTGGGACAAAAGTGTCTTAAATTTCTAACCTGAAAATTCTCTTGCCTTATGAAGGGTGTAACATTTGGGTTTTTATTTGACTTACTTTAGCCACACATTCTTGCAGGTCTCATTTCATGGTCTGAAAAAGTGGAGCACTTCTAAGCAAGTATTTAGAAGATAGAATATTTCTGGTGTAAAACATGGCCAATAAAACTTAAGTGTAATCAAATTCTCCATATGTTTTCATGTTCAACTTGTCTTCTCGAGCTAACTCACTATAGATCACTCTTTATGAAGATATTTATCAATTAATCATATACTTCCTGAATTCTCTGTAAGTATGATGCATGGTATATGTCTTATGAATTATTTTCTCTAACCCAGTAGGGAAGCATGGTAGTGTAGTGTGTGGACTAGGTTCAAATCTCAGCTCTGGCACTCACTAGCTGTCTTATCATGACAATGGATTTTATTGACTCTGAATCCCAATTTCTTCATCCAATAAAGGACGATGATGATATCTGCATGATGTAGGAGCCTTTGCAAGGACTGCAAACATTAATGCAGAGCAGGATAACGTGCACATGACTGAGCTCTCATTATGTTCCTGGCACTACAGGTCCATAGTAGGTGCTCAGTAGGCACAGGTCCTTCACCTTCTGCTACACGATAAGGGTTTTGTTTCATTTTTTGAGACGGAGTTTCACTCATCACCCAGGCTGGAGTGCAATGGCATGATCTCGGCTACTGCAACCTCTGCCTCCCTGCAACCTCCCCCTCCCAGGTTCAAGCAATTCTCCTGCCTCAACCTCCTGAGTAGCTGGGATTACAGGCACCCACCACCATTTAAAATTAGCCTGGCTAATTTTTGTATTTTTAGTAGAGACGGGGCTTTGCCAAGTTGGCCAGGCTGGGCTCAAACTCCTGACCCCAGGTGATCTGCCTGCTTCGGCCTCCCAAAGTATTGAGGTTACAGGCATGAGCCACCACACCTGACAGTGAGAAGCTTTTTGAAACAAGCAACCCTCTCTTCTTCTTTGTAAATGCCACCTATAAGCAACAATTTTCAGAGTAGGAGCTTAATATAGGCTGACGGTTAGAGTGAAAGACTGCTCAATACTGAGAGGGAACATAGCATTGAAGAAGGCTTTCTTTGAGTAAAGGGAATTAGAAGAGGGATTAAGCCAATAAAATGTAATGTCATGGAGACACACAGAAGATGGGAGCCTTCACACGCAGGGTGAAATACAGCAGTGGCTGTGCTGTCAGGCTAGACCAAAAAACTATTATCCCATTAAAATGCTTCTCCTCTGGCTCCTTTGCAAGGTGGCAGAGCTGTAAAAATGATGTGCATTATTTCCTGGCAAATCATGATGGAAATGCTGTGGAATTGTGCATGAGAACTTAAAGGATTCATCACGGTTTATTCCGTTAAAATAAACACCAAAGAAAGTAATAATGGTATGCCATT
This sequence comes from Chlorocebus sabaeus, assembly GCF_047675955.1. Taxonomy (NCBI): domain Eukaryota; kingdom Metazoa; phylum Chordata; class Mammalia; order Primates; family Cercopithecidae; genus Chlorocebus; species Chlorocebus sabaeus. The sequence continues at coordinate 9,255,898 of NC_132913.1, read as the reverse complement.
TATTATGCAGTATTGTCAACCTTTTTATATGTTAAATGGAATCTCCACAGGCTTGCTAATGGTAGATAGGCCATAAAGCCTTTAAACAATAATGTTTAACTGTATCTGAAATAGTGGAATCTTCTGGTGGTTGTATAAGTGGCCTGGTTTTTATTTTTTATTTTTTATTATTTTTTTTTAAATTTATTTATTCTTATTATACTTTAAGTTGTAGGGTACATGTGCACAACGTGCAGGTTTGTTACATATGTACACTTGTGCCATGTTGGTGTGCTGCACCCATCAACTCGTCATTTACAACAGGTATAACTCTCAATGCAATCCCTCCCCCCTCCCCCCTCCCCATGATAGGCCCTGGTGTGTGATGTTCCCCTTCCCGAGTCCAGGTGATCTCATTGTTCAGTTCCCACCTATGAGTGAGAACATGCGGTGTTTGGTTTTCTGTTCTTGTGATAGTTTGCTAAGAATGATGGTTTCCAGCTGCATCCATGTCCCTACAAAGGACACAAACTCATCCTTTTTTATGGCTGCATAGTATTCCATGGTGTATATGTGCCACATTTTCTTAATCCAATCTGTCACTGATGGACATTTGGGTTGATTCCAAGTCTTTGCTATTGTGAATAGTGCTGCAATAAACATACGTGTGCATGTGTCTTTATAGCAGCATAATTTATAATCCTTTGGGTATATACCCGGTAATGGGATGGCTGGGTCATATGGTACATCTAGTTCTAGATCCTTGAGGAATCGCCATACTGTTTTCCATAATGGTTGAACTAGTTTACAATCCCACCAACAGTGTAAAAGTGTTCCTATTTCTCCACATCCTCTCCAGCACCTGTTGTTTCCTGACTTTTTAATGATCGCCATTCTAACTGGTGTGAGATGGTATCTCATTGTGGTTTTGATTTGCATTTCTCTGATGGCCAGTGATGATGAGCATTTTTTCATGTGTCTGTTGGCTGTATGAATGTCTTCTTTTGAGAAATGTCTGTTCATATCCTTTGCCCACTTTTTGATGGGGTTGTTTGTTTTTTTCTTGTAAATTTGTTTGAGTTCTTTGTAGGTTCTAGATATTAGCCCTTTGTCAGATGAGTAGATTGCAAAAATGTTCTCCCATTCTGTAGGTTGCCTGTTCACTCTGATGGTAGTTTCTTTTGCTGTGCAGAAGCTCTTTAGTTTAATGAGATCCCATTTGTCAATTTTGGCTTTTGCTGCCGTTGCTTTTGGTGTTTTAGACATGAAGTCTTTGCCCATGCCTATGTCCTGAATGGTACTACCTAGGTTTTCCTCTAGGATTTTTATGGTATTAGGTCTAACATTTAAGTCTCTAATCCATCTTGAATTAATTTTCATATAAGGAGTAAGGAAAGGATCCAGTTTCAGCTTTCTACTTATGGCTAGCCAATTTTCCCAGCACCATTTATTAAATAGGGAATCCTTTCCCCATTTCTTGTTTCTCTCAGGTTTGTCAAAGATCAGATGGCTGTAGATGTGTGGTATTATTTCTGAGGACTCTGTTCTGTTCCATTGGTCTATATCTCTGTTTTGGTACCAGTACCATGCTGTTTTGGTTACTGTAGCCTTGTAGTATAGTTTGAAGTCAGGTAGCGTGATGCCTCCAGCTTTGTTCTTTTGACTTAGGATTGTCTTGGAGATGCGGGCTCTTTTTTGGTTCCATATGAACTTTAAAGCAGTTTTTTCCAATTCTGTGAAGAAGCTCATTGGTAGCTTGATGGGGATGGCATTGAATCTATAAATTACCTTGGGCAATATGGCCATTTTCACGATATTGATTCTTCCTATCCATGAGTATGGTATGTTCTTCCATTTGTTTGTGTCCTCTTTTATTTCACTGAGCAGTGGTTTGTAGTTCTCCTTGAAGAGGTCCTTTACATCCCTTGTAAGTTGGATTCCTAGGTATTTTATTCTCTTTGAAGCAATTGTGAATGGAAGTTCATTCCTGATTTGGCTCTCTGTTTGTCTGTTACTGGTGTATAAGAATGCTTGTGATTTTTGCACATTAATTTTGTATCCTGAGACTTTGCTGAAGTTGCTTATCAGCTTAAGGAGATTTTGGGCTGAGACAATGGGGTTTTCTAAATATACAATCATGTCATCTGCAAACAGGGACAATTTGACTTCTTCTTTTCCTAACTGAATCCCCTTGATTTCTTTCTCTTGCCTGATTGCCCTAGCCAGAACTTCCAACACTATGTTGAATAGGAGTGGTGAGAGCGGGCATCCCTGTCTTGTGCCAGTTTTCAAAGGGAATTTTTCCAATTTTTGCCCATTCAGTATGATATTGGCTGTGGGTTTGTCATAAATAGCTCTTATTATTTTGAGGTACGTTCCATCAATTCCGAATTTATTGAGCGTTTTTAGCATGAAGGGCTGTTGAATTTTGTCAAAAGCCTTTTCTGCATCTATTGAGATAATGATGTGGTTCTTGTCTTTGGTTCTGTTTATATGCTGGATTATGTTTATTGATTTGCAAATGTTGAATCAGCCTTGCATCCCAGGGATGAAGCCCACTTGATCATGGTGGATAAGCTTTTTGATGTGTTGCTGAATCCGGTTTGCCAGTATTTTATTGAGGATTTTTGCATCGATGTTCATCAGGGATATTGGTCTAAAATTCTCTTTTTTTGTTGTGTCTCTGCCAGGCTTTGGTGTCAGGATGATGTTGGCCTAATAAAATGAGTTAGGGAGGATTCCCTCTTTTTCTATTGATTGGAATAGTTTCAGAAGGAATGGTACCAACTCCTCCTTGTACCTCTGGTAGAATTCAGCTGTGAATCCATCTGGTCCTGGACTTTTTTTGGTTGGTAGGCTATTAATTATTGCCTCAATTTCAGAGCCTGCTATTGGTCTATTCAGGGATTCAACTTCTTCCTGGTTTAGTCTTGGAAGAGTGTAAGTGTCCAGGAAAGTATCCATTTCTTCTAGATTTTCCAGTTTATTTGCGTAGAGGTGTTTATAGTATTCTCTGATGGTAGTTTGTATTTCTGTGGGGTCGGTGGTGATATCCCCTTTATCATTTTTAATTGCATCGATTTGATTCTTCTCTCTTTTCTTCTTTATTAGTCTTGCTAGTGGTCTGTCAATTTTGTTGATCTTTTCAAAAAACCAACTCCTGGATTCATTGATTTTTTGGAGGGTTTTTTGTGTCTCTATCTCCTTCAGTTCTGCTCTGATCTTAGTTATTTCTTGCCTTCTGCTAGCTTTCAAATGTGTTTGCTCTTGCTTCTCTAGTTCTTTTAATTGTGATGTTAGAGTGTCAATTTTAGATCTTTCCTTTCTCTTGTGGGCATTTAGTGCTATAAATTTCCCTGTACACACTGCTTTAAATGTGTCCCAGAGATTCTGGTATGTTGTATCTTTGTTCTCATTGGTTTCAAAGAACATCTTTATTTCTGCCTTCATTTCGTTATGTACCCAGTAGTCATTCAGGAGCAGGTTGTTCAGTTTCCATGTAGTTGAGCGGTTTTGATTGAGTTTCTTAGTCCTGAGTTCTAGTTTGATTGCACTGTGGTCTGAGAGACAGTTTGTTATAATTTCTGTTCTTGTACATTTGCTGAGGAGTGCTTTACTTCCAATTACATGGTCAATTTTGGAGTAAGTACGATGTGGTGCTGAGAAGAATGTATATTCTGTTGATTTGGGGTGGAGAGTTCTATAGATGTCTATTAGGTCTGCTTGCTGCAGAGATGAGTTCAATTCCTGGATATCCTTGTTAACTTTCTGTCTCGTTGATCTGTCTAATGTTGACAGTGGAGTGTTGAAGTCTCCCATTATTATTGTATGGGAGTCTAAGTCTCTTTGTAAGTCTCTAAGGACTTGCTTTATGAATCTGGGTGCTCCTGTATTGGGTGCATATATATTTAGGATAGTTAGCTCTTCCTGTTGAATTGATCCCTTTACCATTATGTAATGGCCTTCTTTGTCTCTTTTGATCTTTGATGGTTTAAAGTCTGTTTTATCAGAGACTAGTATTGCAACCCCTGCTTTTTTTTGTTCTCCATTTGCTTGGTAAATCTTCCTCCATCCCTTTATTTTGAGCCTATGTATGTCTCTGCGTGTGAGATGGGTCTCCTGAATACAGCAGACTGATGGGTCTTGACTCTTTATCCAGTTTGCCAGTCTGTGTCTTTTAATTGGAGCATTTAGTCCATTTACATTTAAGGTTAAGATTGTTATGTGTGAACTTGATCCTGCCATTATGATATTAACTGGTTATTTTGCTCGTTAGTTGATGCAGTTTCTTCCTAGCCTTGATGGTCTTTACATTTTGGCATGTTTTTGCAATGGCTGGTACCGGTTGTTCCTTTCCATGTTTAGTGCTTCCTTCAGGGTCTCTTGTAAGGCAGGCCTAGTGGTGACAAAATCTCTAAGCATTTGCTTATCTGTAAAGGATTTTATTTCTCCTTCACTTATGAAACTTAGTTTGGCTGGATATAAAATTCTGGGTTTAAAATTCTTTTCTTTAAGAATGTTGAATATTGGCCCCCACTCTCTTCTGGCTTGAAGAGTTTCTGCCGAGAGATCTGCTGTTAGTCTGATGGGCTTCCCTTTGTGGGTAACCCGACCTTTCTCTCTGGCTGCCCTTAAGATTTTTTCCTTCATTTCAACTTTGGTGAATCTGGCAATTATGTGTCTTGGAGTTGCTCTTCTCGAGGAGTATCTTTGTGGCGTTCTCTGTATTTCCTGGATTTGAATGTTGGCCTGCCCTACTAGGTTGGGGAAGTTCTCCTGGATGATATCCTGAAGAGTGTTTTCCAACTTGGTTCCATTTTCCCCCTCACTTTCAGGCACCCCAATCAGACGTAGATTTGGTCTTTTTACATAATCCCATACTTCTTGCAGGCTTTGTTCATTTCTTTTTCTTCTTTTTTCTTTTGGTTTCTCTTCTCGCTTCATTTCATTCATGTGATCCTCAATTGCTGACATTCTTTCTTCCAGTTGATCAAGTCGGTTACTGAAGCTTGTGCATTTGTCACGTATTTCTCGTGTCATGGTTTTCGTCTCTTTCATTTTGTTTATGACCTTCTCTGCATTAATTACTCTAGCCATCAATTCTTCCACTTTTTTTTCAAGATTTTTAGTTTCTTTGCGCTGGGTACGTAATTCCTCCTTTAGCTCTAAGAAATTTGATGGACTGAAGCCTTCTTCTCTCATCTCGTCGAAGTCATTCTCCGTCCAGCTTTGATCCGTTGCTGGTGATGAGCTGCGCTCCTTTGCCGGGGGAGATGCGCTCTTATTTTTTGAATTTCCAGCTTTTCTGCTCTGCTTTTTCCCCATCTTTGTGGTTTTATCTGCCTCTGGTCTTTGATGATGGTGATGTACTGATGGGGTTTTGGTGTAGGTGTCCTTCCTGTTTGATAGTTTTCCTTCTAACAGTCAGGACCCTCAGCTGTAGGTCTGTTGAAGATTGCTTGAGGGCCACTCCAGACCCTGTTTGCCTGGGTATCAGCAGCAGAGGCTGCAGAAGATAGAATATTTCTGAACAGCGAGTGTACCTGTCTGATTCTTGCTTTGGAAGCTTCCTCTCAGGGGTGTACTCCACCCTGTGAGGTGTGGGGTGTCAGACTGCCCCTAGTGGGGGATGTCTCCCTGTTAGGCTACTCAGGGGTCAGGGACCCACTTGAGCAGGGAGTCTGTCCCTTCTCAGATCTCAACCTCCGTGTTGGGAGATTCACTGCTCTCTTCAAAGCTGTCAGACAGAGTCCTTTGCGTCTGCAGAGCTTTCTGCTTCCTTTGTTATTGTTTACTGTACCCTGTCCCCAGAGGTGGAGTCTACAGAGACAGGCAGGTTTCCTTGAGCTGCTGTGAGCTCCACCCAGTTCGAGCTTCCCAGCAGCTTTGTTTACCTACTTAAGCCTCAGCAATGGCGGGCGCCCCTCCCCCAGCCTCGCTGTTGCCTTGCTGGTAGATCACAGACTGCTGTGCTAGCAATGAGGGAGGCTCCGTGGGTGTGGGACCCTCCCGGCCAGGTGTGGGATATGATCTCCTGGTGTGCCTGTTTGCTTAAAGCAGTATTGGGGTGGGAGTTACCCGATTTTCCAGGTGTTGTGTGTCTCAGTTCCCCTGGCTAGGAAAAGGGATTCCCTTCCCCCTTGCGCTTCCCAGGTGAGGCAATGCCTCGCCCTGCTTCAGCTCTCGCTGGTCGGGCTGCAGCAGCTGACCAGCACCGATCGTCTGGCACTCCCCAGTGAGATGAACCCAGTACCTCAGTTGAAAATGCAGAAATCACCGGTCTTCTGTGTTGCTCGCGCTGGGAGTTGGAGACTGGAGCTGTTCCTATTCGGCCATCTTGCTCCGCCCCCCCGTGGCCTGATTTTTAAATCTTCTCAGTGAGAATATCAGAAGTGCAACAAAAGGCCTCTGGGATATTCTTTTTCAGAACAGATAACAATCAGTCAACAAATACAAGACTTTGTCCTCGTCATGTATGATAGCATGTGTGCATGGGTAGGCATGATGACACCAGGCCTTTAAATTAACAAGCCAAAAAAAAAAAAAAAAAAAAAAGTAAAGTTAGGACTAAGGTACACAAATTGCCCAAATCTGAACTGAACTTCCTTGTTAGGCTTTATTTTGTTTTACTTCAACAGAGTCTCAAACCAAATTTATTGTTCGTTAACCCCTGGAAAAGTAGTACTAATGTGTTGAAAAGAAATAGATAAGAAATGCTAAACCATTTCCAATTATGAACCTGAAATGAACATACGTTTATTACATGTAAGTGACTGTCATTGATTTTCTTCTCCCACCACTCCCATCTTCATCTTAATTTCCTTCCCTTCTTTGGTTTTATCCTTCCTCTTCTCTTCCCCTTTGTTTTCGCTTTTTCCTTTCTCCAAGTTTGAGATACACTTTCTCCTTGTCAAGTGAGTAGCTTCAAAAATATAATAGTCCTCAGCAGAAAGGAATTTCAGAATATCATCGGACCTGAGCTCAGAGTTTCAGATTCAATTGCCTTTAAAAGACCACATAGATGATTATTGATCCAACTCCTAAACCTTAGTGCCTCATGCTCAGGGTAAGTGGTAGTGAGGAAAGGTAAATTTCTATAGGGGAGAGCACCTACAAAAATTACCTCCTTTAGGTTACATGGTGGGATTCATCCCTGGAATGACAGAGGGATATTCCATTTCAGTTCTCCATGCATATGTGAAGCTGTCAGTACATATAATGGTCAGGGCTCCATAGCCTTGGGTGTTAATACTTGGAGTCACTGATCTCATTATAAACCATAATTTACTGTCTATACTTCCTTCCAACTTCATGAATACTGATTGGTGGGAACAGACCAATGCATTGTAGAATATAATTCCAACTGAGTAGTTTCCATGTACAATTTAAACATGTCGTAGTATACCATGCCTAATACATTAAACTGTGCATGTGTCAAATGAAAAATTCTCTTATGAGAAATGAGCAAGTATTTATAAAGAATTTGGCTGATGCTATGAGCAAAGACTTTCAAAATAAGGAGCCAAAAGTTTCCTTTTGGACTGTGAACCCTTGCAGTTTTCAATCAAAATGAGCCCAAGTGGAACCTGGGAGAGCAGTAATGAATTGTTTAAATTAGATAAATGTACAATAGTATTAAATATCTGGTGGGCTTTAAAGTACCAGAAACAGGAATTCTTTTTGTCATGCAGCAGCAGAACAATTTGTTATTTCAGTAAACACATGAATCAGTTCCAGCAGGATAGATATATGTTGTTTGAAGATGGATCAGGGTTTTTTCAACTTAAAAAAATAGCAAAGGTGGTTTCTGTTAAAGTTGCTGCAGGGAAAATTCCAGTAACCCCAATCCTTGTTCCCGTATTTGTTAAAGGAGTATAAATATCTTGTGGTTAGAGATAGTGTAGGAAATAGGGGGACATAGTCGATAATCAATAAATTGCAGTTATAATAATTAAGAAAGCATTTGCCTGGTAAATTCAGAGTATTAACTAAATTGCAGGGGCAAATTAAAATTGCAAAATATGCCTATCTGACACCACTTGTTTGCAATTGATCGGATCATTTAAATAATGCATACGAATAAATAGAGCCCTTTCCTACAGTGCATAACAAGGCAAAACTTGACCAGATTCTATCCGTGTGTATTTGGCAATACTTTATAATATTGAGCACTCCTAGACCTAGTTAGGAGACAGAGACAATGCAGTGCTGGAGTCCAGCTGCTGGGTTTCAAGCTCCACCTCCACTGCTGACTGGCTGGGTGCATTTAGCTCACCTCTGTATGCTGCCCAGCTCATTTCATCTGAGAAGCAAGGGACAATCATGGCACATATTTCATAAATCTGCAGCTAGGATTAAATCTAATCCTTGCAGAGCCGGTGGAGTTAGGAAGTGCTCAATAGATGCTTATTACTTTAAGTGTTCTTAGTCTAAGAGAGATTTGGGCAGTCATGGAAAGTTAGAAGAATCTACCCTGATAATGTAGGGTAATATTCCATCTTGGGGGCATTTTAGAAGATAACTGGCCATGGAAAGAGATGGAAAACTACTAAATGTAACCCTTTATTATTCCACGTAAACTGAAAAATGTCAAAGGTACTTGAGATTTCCTCTCCTCTCATCCAATGTCTCTAACCCTAGAATAGAGAAATTTAGAAGCTTTATCAGATCATAGATACACGGATAGGTTTAGCAATGATTGGAGGATCTAAGAGCTGGTTGATTAGAAACACACAACTTTTGTGACCTAACACATTAAGTTGGCTTAGTATTGAGGGGGACACTTCAGTGAGTCTAGGCTGAAGTCCAAGATCTCCCTTTAATGCAAAGAACAGATGGTGGAACAATAAGTCCAAAGACCATTAACGTCTTGCAGATATTCTTGACTTCTATAATTCTGCCAGAATCATCAGCAGTTCATGCACATGAGTCTGTTCACCCTTGAGAGTTCAGACAGGATGTGTTCTCATTAAGTTAAAGATAAAAAGATTAGGTTCACTGGAGAAAATGTTTTGTGGGTATCTTCAATTAAATCTCTGCAGTTTATAACTATATATTTAATTTCCTCCCACAGAGACTAGTAAAGAACTACAACACCTTGGAGTCCCACGAGCATTTTATGACAAGAGGAGCCCATGAAACAGATTGGAAAAAGGGGAAAGCCTGCAGAATAGGTGGCAACTTCACTAACATCTTTATTTATTTTTTTAAAATTGTATCTATTCCTATGCTCTAATGATCTAGAATTTTCAGTGAATCCCTGGGAAACTTAAAGAATGCTGTGAGAGCATTCTTGTTTAAATATTTAAGAAAAGAGACATTTACTTTCATAAAGAAGAACATATGGCCTTGTTTGTTACTGTGAATCCTTGGTTCTAACTACTGCTGTCACCCAGGCATGTGTTCCCAACATTAACCTTTGTCTGAACTATTCTTATCCCTATGTAGGTGTATTCTATATCTGCATCTTCCATTAAGCCTTCAACTAACCATTTAACACACACACCCACACACACACACACACAAGCACACACAAATTGGCCCCCAAGTAATTTTAGGTTTCAAGCCTCTTATTTTTCACGTGTTAGACTCATGGACCTTATATTTAAGTATATTTTCTGCACCTGCTGTCTGCCCAGACCCCTCCCTTAATTGACCTGAGGTCTCTCCTCTCTCTGATGCTGAAAGGTCTACTTAGGGTGAAAGGATTTTCTATACTGTGGTGATTACAGAAATGTATGATTGAAGTTTATTATATGTCAATGATGTCCTGGTTTTTTAATAATGGGATTTATCCTAATAACCTTGAAATAAATAAAATACAACATTTATCTTTTGTGGCTTACTAAAAAATAGCTGTTAATGGAGACTGTATCCCCTTTAAAATTTTCTTCTTTTTTTGCTTTGTTCATACACCTCTCCATGGAAATCCCAAATATTAATTGAAAAAAAGGGTGTTGGTTTTCTTTGAGATAATAAAATTTTAATGTGTTGTAATAAGTAAAGGGGAAAATAAGTTTATGAAACAAATTACTATTAGAAACCTGTTTTCGAAGAGTTTTTCTTTCCCATTACATGATGGAGGAATTTACATACACATACAGGCAAAAAAGCTGTAATCCTAAATTGTTTGGTTCTGATGGAAAAAAAGATCATTTTTAGGAAATTAAATTTGAGTAGATAAATCTATATATATGACCAAACTGATCAAACTATTACAAAATCAATGATCCTAAGACTTAAGATGATTGTATATGAAAATAATTCCTGCACACACATTGTGAAAATTTAGTCTTTCTCCAAGCTCAGTGCCTAATCCCACTCAAGGATGACCACTTGGAGTGGAGCCTTGTCAATACCCAACATGTTCCTTGCATGTTGTGCACAGATAAACACACAAGTATGAAGTTTATATATCAATCCTCTCTTTTAGAACAGAAGCAGGAGTATAGCAGATAGCATTGTTCTGACCTAGATTCTTTTAAAAAACTTTATGAACAAATATGGAAGCACTGTCTGCTTTTTGAAAAATTTTTTAGGTGATTATATGGTGTAGCCTATATATATTCTCTATACCGTATAAAAGGAGTGGTCAAATTATGGCTACAGATCTACTGCCTGTTTTTCTAAATAAAGCTTTATTGGAACACAGCCACATCCATTTGTTTACTGTTTTCTGTGGTTGCTTTTGCACTTCTATGACAGGGTTGAGTAGTTACAACAGACAGAGACTGTACGTCCCACAAGCCTGAAGTATTCCTGTCTGACCTTTTAAGAAACTGTTTGCTGATCCCTGCAACATACAGTAGTCTCTTGGGATTGGTTTCAGGACCCCTAAATACCAAAATCGGTGCATGCTCAAGTCCTTCTGTCAGCCCCGGGTAACCCACAAAAAGAGGACCCTCTGTGTGCCCTGGTTTTGCATCCTGTGGATATGCGTAATGGGTTGAAAAAAATCCACATGTAAGTGGACTTGTGCTGTTGGAATCCATATTGTTCAAGGGTCAACTTTAATATGATATGACGGGAGATATGATGTATAGAAAAGTGCACGTAAGTATATAACATGATGAACATTAACAAACTGAACATACCCGTGTCACTGGCACCCAGATCAAGAAACATAATCTTGCCAGCATCTTCTCCAACTTGCTTCTAGTCAATATTGGCAGTATTCTTGTAATATTCCATTGTTTGTTTGGATGGATCTTAATTTGTTAAATTATTTCCTTAATCATGGGAACTTCAATGATTTCTTTTTGGTTACATATAATGCTTTATTTAACATCATCGTACCTATTTTCTTATACTTTAGGGGCTATATATGCAGGATAATTTACTAGAAGCAGAATTTTGGAGTCAAAGAAAATGAATATTTAAAATTATAATTATTACCATGTTGCACTCTAAAGAGGTTTTGTCACTTTCATACACTACAGCAGAGTATCAGAAGGCCTTCCACACTAAATGAGCCAATAGTTTAATCTTTGCCTTCTGCTAATTGGAAATTGTGTTTCATTTTAATCTTAATGTTCTCTGTTTTAATTTGGAGTGAGATTATGTATTTTTTCATTTGTTATAAATAATTTTGTTTCTTTGGGGGGAGGTAATTCTATGACAACTTTTCCAAATTTTCCTGTAGTAGTTGATCTGTTAGATGTTTTGTCCTTTGTAAGGGAAAATGGTTTATTTCCAGTTTTTTAGGTTAATACTCATCGTATCCAATCTGCAAACATTTTTATTTAGGGATGAACAAAGCTTTTATTCATGATTCATTTGACTTTCCTCCCTCAGTTCTCATTTCTAATGTGGTATGTTTATGTTTTATTGTTTTGTTTCTTTATATACATTTCTCTTCTCAAGAAGAAAAGCTCTTGGATCCATTTACTTATTTAATAATCTTTTTTGTTCTACTAATTTGTTGTTTTAATTTTTCCAAATTACTTTCTACACTCTGCTTTCTTTGGATTATTTTACTGTTTACCTCTTCATCTTTTTAATTTTAATGATTAACTCAATTATTTAAATTACTTTCTATTTAGAAATTTAATATTTAAAGCTATGAATTTTCCTACAATGCTGTTAGCTGGCTGCAGCACTAAAATTCTGATACTTAGTGCAATCAATATTCATATTTCCTAGATATTGTGTAATTTGACTTTTGATTTTCCTTTTCAGCCAAAGATTATTTTTTAAAAGTTTTCAGAAACATCAGTGGTTTGATATTTTTCTTGTCTATTTGCATTATTAACTTCTAAATTTTTTAAATGTTATCTGAAAATGTATATAAGAGGCCAAGTTGGGGTGTATGTGGAAGCTTTCTTGTGGCAAAACATACGACCAGTTAAAAATAACGTTCTTCAGGCATCTGAAAAGAAGATTATATGCTCTAGTTTCACAATGTACAGCCTGATATGTCTATTACACCTAACATATTAATTAAGTGATTTTAAGCTCTAATATTTTATTTTGTCCTACTTTATTTTTGATGGCTGGAGACCAGTGAGAAAAACATCTTAACCGGTTCTGTACTTCCATCTCTCTCTCGTTGTTCTTGCTTCATAAATGTTTATGTTTTCTTGTGCGAAGATTTATGACAGATCTTTACTGTGGATTGCACCTTCCATCATTATTAAGTACACTTCATTTCACTTATTACCTTATGCTTTGCATGCAGCTAGGACTAATATTAATAGTTGACTCCTGATTTCATTTTGTTTCCATTTGCTTATATAATGTGTTACTATCTATCACTTTTCTTTCAAAATTTTTGAGTCTTTTATTTGTGTCTCCTGTGTACAGCAAGTGGATGGATTTCATGCTTTATGAAATCTGAGAAATACTTTCTTTTAAAAAATGAGTTCATCTTATTAACATTTATTGATATGAAAGTTATATTTGGTGTATTCTTTTAACCTCTGCTTTTAGTATTTTCTGCATTGTGGCACATCTTTGTGTTTTCTTTGCTTTGGCCATGGGCGTGTATTCTGTCTGAGAGCCTAGAAAGTTTATGTTCTGTTTTCAATTTTGTTATTAATATTGTTACTGTTTGTTTCTGTTTTGTTGTTATTGTTTTTTATCTATACATTTATCCCTATATTCCTTCAGCTATGAAACTGAAGGAGTGAATGAAACCTATTAAATGATAATAATACATTTAACCCTATATTCTTCAGCTATGAAACTCTGGCAGTATCTATTGCTGTCCCATTATGAAAGTCAAAATTATTAGTGCATATGTATTTCCTTTTACTGCCATTTACTTTTTCTGACCTTTGACTCTTGACCTGCTTCTTTTCTACAGGGGAACCCCACCCCTACCTTTCATTTTCTAACTTCTGTCTCTTTCCAAGTACCATGACCTCGCCATAAGTCCCTATATGTTTATTTTTATACTTTAAATAGTATACTCAAATTTATATTTCTTGGTTTTCAGTATTAAGCAGTAATCATTGGGTTCTTGTTATGAGAAATGAGCTAATCAACAACTTATCTGTCACTTTTTTCCAAAAGTTGAATCGGTGTTCTCATAATTTTATCCACATTTCACCAAATTGTTATGCCTAGTTTTCATCGACTGTGGGTTAGGGTTGTAGCTATTTGGGGGGCTATTTTTGTATGTATATACATTATATTTATGTATTATATCCATATAAAAATGGTACATTTATATAAGTATAAAACTTTACATAGTTTTATGTTACATAAGTAGAGTGCACATGTTATAGTATATACAATATATTTTATATCATGTACAAGTATATATTATATAAGACATTATCTCTTTATGTTTTTTGGCTGTTTAAAATTTACCATTTTAACCATTTTAAAGTATACACTTTCATGGCATTTTGGACATTCACAGCATTGTGCAACCCTTACCACTATCTAACTTTACAACATTTCATCCCTTTGAAAACAGTTACTCCCAATTTCCCCCTCTTCCCAGGCCCTGACAACCACTAATCTGCTTTCTGTCTCTCTCAATTTGCCAATACTGGATGTTCCATTTAAATAGAATTATACAGGTGGGTGGATCACCTGAGGTCAGGAGTTCGAGACTAGCCTGACCAACATGGAGAACCCCCGTCTCTACTAAAGGTATAAAATTAGCCGGGCGTGGTGGCACATGCCTGTAATTCAAGTTACTCGGGAGGCTGAGGAAGGATAATTGCTTGAACTCGGGAGGTGGAGGTTGTGGTGAGCCGAGATGGTGCCATTGCACTCCAGCCTGGGCAACAAGAGCGAAACTCTGTCTCAAATAAATAAATAAATAAATAAATAAATAAATAAATAGAATTATACAATACATAGCCTTTGGTGTATGCCTTTTTTACTTAGTACATGACTTAGTAGTTCCACTCCTAGGCAAATATACAAAAAAATTGAAAACAGATTTTCAAACAAAACTTGTACACAAATGTTTATAGCAGGACTCAATAGCCAAAAAGTGAAAACAACCCAAATTTCCATCAACTGATAAATCGACAAACAAAAATGTGGCATATCCACACAATGAAATGTCATTTCACCATAAAACGAATTAAAGTGTAGATACATGTATGACTTGGATGAATCTTAAAAAACACCATATATTTCTTATTGCATTATTAGAAGTGACTTGCATATTAATAGAAATTTTATATATCTGTCTGGAAGACTTTGGCTTTTATGTTCCAGAAGCCTAAAGCATTAGAGGAAAAGATTAAGGAAGGGGAATAACGAGCTCCACATCCTTCCACCCTCTCTCCAGGCTAGAAACCATTTCCCCAGGAGCTGGGAACTGACGAGGCTGAGAAGAGTGGCTGAGAGAGAAGAGTTTATGCATTCTGGAGAAAGGGACTCTGTGCCCCACTTCCTCACCAGAGTCCTGAGTGGACAGCAAGACCCTAGGAGCAATGGAGGACTCAAGAGCAGGGAAAATGTATTCCTCTTTCCCACACAGAGCTGAGGAAAGTGACCGACCTCCTCTAGGGTGTTCTGCCTGGTGCCGCACAGCAATGGCCAACCTGACCTCAACATGCTGGCCATGCCCTTAGGAGTCACAGGGGAGCATCAGAAGAGCCAGATGAAAATGCACAAATGGGCACAGGGTCCCCTAGCGGCAGCATCCTGTGTGTCTCCATGACTGAGAATCTTTGAGACATGGGAGTAATCATTTCCTCTGTGGACAGATGAATTCATTTCTAGGTGTCTCGCCCTGCTTCCCCATCTCCTATACACAAGACGATGCAAACACTCACATCCTGGGTACTACACAAACCTTGGAACTTGGACATGAAGGGAAACGTCTGAGAGAAACCAGAGTCAACTGAGATGAGTTTCCCACCACTTCGCTGCCTGGGGTTTTAATTGTTAGAGAAACATAAAGACAATGATAATTTTAAAGAGTATTTATTATCCATCAACTGATAAATGGACTAACAAAATGTGGCATATTCATATTTAATGATAACTGTTTTAAAGATTTATTTTTTAAGAGCAGTTTTAGGTTCACAGCAAAATTCAGCAGAAGCTTCAGAGATTTTTCACATAACCCTCCCCCCACACATTCTGAGCCTCTTCCCACACTGACCTCCCCGACCAGAATGTGTACGTACTGAAACGTCACATATCTATTTACCACGTGAATTTGTACAGGTATTATTTATTAATTAAAAATGAATTTAAAAAACAAAACAAAAAAGAAAAGAAATTGCTGAACCTACATTGACACATCATTGTGATCAAAAAGTCCATAGTTTTTATGAGGGGTCACTCTCGGTACTATGCATTGTGTAGGTTTAGGCAAATGTGTAACGACATGGGTCCACCATTATAGTCATACAGGGCTGTTTCACTGCCCTAAAAATCCTCAGCGCTCCACTGATTCAACCCTCCCTCCTCCCAATCCCTGGCAACCACTGCTCTTTTTACTGTCTCCATAGTTTTGCCTTTTCCAGAGTGTCATGCAGTTGGAATTATACAGTATATAGACTCTTCAGACTGGCTTCTTTCAATTAGTAATGTACACTGTAATTTCTTTCATGTCTTTTCATGAATTGATAGATCACTCTTGTTAGCACTGCATAATATTCCACTGTCTGCATATACCATAGTTTATTTATTCACCTACTGAGGGATGTCTTGTTGGTCTCCCAGTTTTGGCAATTATTAATAAAGCCGTTATAAACATTTGCATGCAAGTTTTTGTGTAGACATGTTTTCAACTCTTTTGGGTAAATTCCAAGGAGCACAATGGCTGGATCCTATAAAAGTATGTTTAACTTTGTAAGAAACTGCCAAAGTGTTTCACAAAGTGGTTGTATTATTTTGCATTCCCACATCCCAGCAAGGACTTTGTGCTGTTGATATTCTAGATTTTAGCCATTCTAATAAGTATGTATTGGTATCCCATTGCTATTTTAATTTGCATTTCTAAGATCGCATATGATGTGCAGCATCTTTCCATATGCTTATTTGCCATCAGTATGGACTACTTTTTCACCACTTTGTTGAGTGGGGCCTTACCTATCAGAGAAAAATAAAGAGAATAATCTCTTTTAGCAACTGGGTTTGCATCATTAGACTTTTTCTACATGTGCCAACAGGAACAGAGTTCTTTCTTCAATTTTCATTTTTATTCTTATTGTTGTTTCCTCTTGCTTTCAAAGAGAAAATTGGAATAGACAGACTTTATTCCACCGTCTTTAACTGGAAGCTCCAGTTAAAAACATTAACTATTTTAAATACATCAGATTAAAAACAAAACATTGATATCAAAAGTTTTTGGTAAGAATAAGGAAAAAGTAATATTGCTAAGGTCAAGTTCTTGGGTTGTCTAAAGGGTCTTATTTGATTTTCTAAACTTTGACAGCAGGAGAATTTATTTGGGAATAAACAGCCCCATAGACAAAGGCTCAATCATGTGTCATTTGCAAATGGAAAGGAATCAAACTGACACCTCGAAAGATGTCCTGTTTCACTACCGTAAGTCTAGTTGACCAGGGTGACCACAGTTGGGAGATCATATCAGGCTAAGCTGCTATTTGAAAGAGGAGTATAAAACTTTCCAAAATGTCTTAATTAAAACTCAACAGACAAACTCAGAGGACAGACATGGAGGAATTAGAAGGGCATAATTCAATCAGCCTCAAGGAGAATGAATACTTTGGCTCCAAAGAAGCCAACTCAAAAAAGAACTATGTGATTTCTGAGAACAAGGTGCCCATCCATGGCCTGTGCTGGGCAAGTCTGTGCGATTTAGAAGGACAGAGTTTGGGCGGGGGGTGGAGTGATAATTGATGACGCCTTTATCAAGTCTGAACAAAATGAAACAAACAAAGAAAATCAGTCAATTGGGGCAAACCAGCAGCTTTTCAAGCAGAGACTGCAATCTGTTTTGGAGATTGGCTTTGTCCTTAGGATGTTACACAATGGGGTGACATAACCATTTTTCTCCTCTCCAGCTGTTCGTTATTGTTTCTATGCCATCTTTGTGTTAGATACAAAATTACCTGACAAGGTAAAATGAAATGATGTTATCTTCCTAATAAACATGTAATGGCCATGCCGGTTTCAGCAACATTGATTGCGCAGCCCATCTCTGGGATCCAGAGAAGTCATTAGAAGTACCACGGATACTTCTTTTCTTGATGCCTTTGGGTGGAGATTGTGGTGAGATGAGGTCATTGTGAGCAGAGTGCATGTCTTCTTTCTTTCAAAGGCTTTTAATCTATACGTTCCCTGAGGGAAGAGAGTGTCCTCTACCTTTTTTTAAGTACATTCTGAGATGTGCTAGGGAAGGGTTTGCACTCAGTAGTCAGCTGTCCAAAGAGGAGCAGCAGTAAATTCAGTGATATTTTGCCTCATCTGATGTGCGCAATTGGTATCCCTGATGACATTCCAATGGGTCCAAGTCAAGCAGCCAGTCGATAACATTTACGAAGCCTCTGATAACACAGAGAGACACCAGAGGCTCACGTGGAGGAAGACTGATGCATCAGAATGGGTGAGTGCTTGAAGCTAGGCAGACTTGTGTTCAAATCCCAGCCCCAGCACTTATTATCTCTATGGCCTGGAATGAGTTTTGAAATCACCCTAATTTCTAGATTTCCCCACAAAATAGAAACAAAAATTCTATCCCAAAGTCTTCAATTAAATCAATACTAGTATTGAGTACCTACTATGTACTAGAGTCAATTAGGAGAGACACTTTCTGTTATTCCTTCGACAAATATGTTGTGAACCTACTATGTGCCAGGCACTAAATTGAGTGAAAAAAAAGACTGCAGGAAAATGTGATGAATATACTTACAGGTATTTTACTTATTTTTGAGGTTTTAAGATTCTAAGATTGAATGAGGGCATATAAAAGAGTCTCCTATCTTGGAGGGATCCACAAAGACTTGCATAGGGGAGCTGCTGGTGCTCAGTTTTGAATAAGGCAAAGGAGTATTCCAAGCAGGGAACTGACAAGGCTCCCCCAGTGAGTCTGTAATGGAGACACCCACCTCTCCAGGGAGGGGCTTCTGGACTCGTAATCCAGTGCTCTTTTTCATTGCCATGTTCTGCATCTTGGTTTGAGTTTTAAATGATTAAATGCCAGATGTGATAGTAAAGGTATTAAGGAAAGAAAGTGTACAATCACGAATGAATCACATGTGAAGAATTATTTAAAACGAAGTCTTCCATCAACCTCCCATAGCCAGGATTGACATTCTGATGCTCTCTTAAAATGATAATGCCCAACTTAAAAACAATTATGTCAAAGCCTAACTGTGAAGGGTGGGGGAGGAGGTGAGGAGAATGCATTACGTGGGAAGGGTTATTTAAAGTCATCAAGATAATAAAACCTTCATTCTTATAACAAGGGTGAGATAATGAGACGTTAATCCTTTCAAGATTTAATAGATTTATTATTCTAATGAACTACACTTGACAGCTTTGAGCAGTATATAAAAAATTATTAATCTTTTGACAGATGTTGAAGGTTTTCTTTCTCTCAGTCTAGGTGTATGATCAGAGAGTTATAGCTGAAATTGCTCACTCACTGCAATTTCCCTCATAGTGTAGCGAAATATTGAGGATCTCTGTGGTCCTGACTTTACTGAATGAAAACTGTGGGAATAAAACCTTGCAAAGCAGAAATCAGAGAAGTACTGACAGAGGAGATTAACCGGTGTGTGCGTCCAATGATAAACAAAATTAAACACAAATAATAGAGGCTTTTATCAGCCTGTTCAGTAGGACTCAGTCTTGTAAATTTAACAGCCTTGTTAATTTAACAAACATGTTCTGAACATCTACTTTGTGCCAGGCACAGTGTCGATATCAGGGATAAAAAGTTAACTGGGATGTTTTTTGTCCTTGAAGATCTCAGCATGTGGTGGGCAGCCACTGCTACCAGGCAAGGAGGGAAATGAGTATCTGAGATGAATAAAAGATACAGAAAAGGCCGGGGCTAATGGGTTGAAAGCTTTCGTGTGACTGAAGAATTTCTGGAGCTAGGATACTAGAGACAGTGAGCAAGAGAGAGAAGGTGGTGGTTACAGAGTGAGATGCTTGCCATGGGGACACTGAATGAGGTGCAGTTGTGGGTAATGAGTATGTTTACAGCAGTGGTTTCAGAATTGTTTTGATCATAACTCAACACAAGAGAGATACATTTTATATCATGACCCGGTATATACATATACATATACATACATATACGTACATATATATACATATGCATACATACATATATATATGTATATGTGTGTGTGTATATATATGTAATTGAGGCAAACTTTCATGAAATAATTCCTATCCTTATTACAGGCAATACACCCTGACATTTCCTCTTATATTTTATTTCATTTAATGTAATACAAAGCTTGGTTTCATAACCCTATAATCAATTACTATTCTGGGGATGAAGGGCTGACATGGGGTAGAAAATGAACTCATTGCCAGTGAAAAGATAAGGAAAATGAGAGACCAGATATTGGATAGATGGATCAAAGGTTTTGTAACCACCAAGAATCATGATAGGAGTGATAGTGAAGAGAAAAACAGCAGTCCAGGGGATAGAATCCACATTGAATGAGGGGAAGTGACCAGGAGAGGGGCAGGTGCTTGGTACAGGGACAGGGGATGGGCTACCATCGGATCGAACATGCTTTAGAGGGGCTGGGGGTCATAGAGAGAAGAGAAGAATATGGTGTGGAAGCAACTGTGAAGTGTAAGAGGAAACCTGTCCCAGGGGACACAGCTGTGAAAGAAACACAACTCCCACTTGAGAGAGGGTTACAGGGATGTAGGGTCATCAGGGAGACAGAGTTTCCATTTAGGATAAGGCGAAGGGAATGGTCAGTGAGAGTGAGAAGATAGGGAAGGCTTCGCCCTCCAGAACTCATGGTCTGTTATCAAGTTTGGGGGATTAGGGGATGGTGGGTGTTTGGGTCAGCTTGGGGCACTTGTCAAGCATTGAGGTCATGAATCCTTGGATGAGTCTTAGGCTCCTTTTGTTGACTGAGGTAAGAGAAGAGCAATGCTTCATGGGCTTTGACATGGTGCTCTCTGGGGAGAAGATTATTCATTCTTTCTGAGATGAGCCTGTTGAAGAGTGTGTAGTATTGAGTAAGGGAGGGCTTTGGGTGTGTGTGTGGGGGTGCATATCTGATGTTTTCAGCAAGTGGAGGCAAGAGATAAAATATCATTTCTTATCATTATCTTCTACATAAAGACTTGGAAATTTGGTAAAATAATAGACCAAAAACCATACTGCAATGTGTAGGTAGCACTAATTATAGGAGAAGAGGGGAAAATCTTCTATTTCTAAATTCTCAGAGGAATTGGGGAAAGCCCACAAAGAGAGTCAAACCTATTGAGTCTCAGATAATGAAGTCTTTGCTTGGTTATACATGGAGTGAAAACAGACCAGAGAGCGAGAAGGCCTGTCAGAAAGAACAGAGATATAAACTAAATCAGCGAGTGGAGAGGGTGAGGGACCTTCAGGGCTGTAAGGAGGCATGGTTTTGACTAGCACACCCGTCAAAAGTCATTGTGTTCTTTTCTTCTCCTGGAGATGGTCCAGTGACATATCTACCTGCTGGTCACTTGCTCAGGTGGACAGATATGGCTTATGATAGTTGACTTCACTGGGAAGGGTCTTTAGCTTTCTGCGGAGGGAGCCATAGCCACTTGTCCATAGCCATTTCTCTAACAAGGGCCTCTGCAGAGTGACAGGCTCAGAGAAGGCAAGCCATAAGTCTGAATTCCTGGATTCGGAAGAGGATTATCCAGGTGATTGTACTGTCTTTGCGAGTTTTTTTCTGGGCCTTTCACTCATTGGTCACTCAGTTTTTTACCAAGCACACATGGAGTACCAACTAGCAAGGAGGAAAAGCATGTGGTTAGAAAGTTCCCTTGGAGGAGGTAAGACCTGACCTGGGGGTTGCAATTCATTAGTGCATCTAATTTAAAATTAAAGTAGTGGTTCTATTCCAGTGTTTTTAAAAAGTATAGAGTATACTAAAATAGGAAGTATAATGCAGAAAGAGAAAATGTCACTTCCTAAAGATTTTGCATGACGAACAGCTCGCTTACATGTTCTCCATGGAGCATAATGACTCTCGGTGTCAGAAGCAGAGGCAGGGGTGGTCAGTTACAGCCCCATGGAGGGGAAACTCCAATGCCAGCCCCTTTGGGCACTTAGGGTGTCATAGTTTCTCTCTGTGCCTCAGCACTT
The DNA here is from genome assembly GCF_047675955.1 of Chlorocebus sabaeus. Lineage (NCBI taxonomy): Eukaryota > Metazoa > Chordata > Mammalia > Primates > Cercopithecidae > Chlorocebus > Chlorocebus sabaeus. Next base: position 9,234,207 of record NC_132913.1, on the reverse strand, counting down.
TCATCTGTAAAGCAGAGGGGTTCTCATTTAGTAAGATGACTGCAAAGCTTAATGGCAGACAAAAATGCTAAGGTTTATTATTTCACAATATATTTTATCTGAAGTTTTCTGTCTCCTGGGGTCGGAGAGTTAAACTGATGATCCTTATTGCTAATATAACAAAATCTTTGAAACCAGAGATTTCATTTTTCTATTCATTGCTGATCACTGAGTGATAATTATGTGGTCAAATAATAAATTATATTATCAGCACCATAAATAATGAATCACATAATCAGTTATCTAAAAGCTATACTAAAGTACAGGAAACTGACTTAATCTCCTCAACTAAGGAAGTAGAGATATTCCTCGGAGCTAAGTTAATTTTTTTTTTTTCCTGATACACTTAAACCTGGCTAAAAGAGAACTATGGAAGTAGGAAATGATGTGTCTTGGAGGATTTTTTGTTTGTTTGTTTTTGAGACGGAGTCTCGCTCTGTCGCCCAGGCTGGAGTGCAGTGGCCGGATCTCAGCTCACTGCAAGCTCCGCCTCCCGGGTTCACGCCATTCTCCTGCCTCAGCCTCCCGAGTAGCTGGGACTACAGGCGCCACCACCTCGCCCGGCTAATATTTTGTATTTTTAGTAGAGACGCGGTTTCGCCGTGTTCGCCAGGATGGTCTCTATCTCCAGACCTCGTGATCTGCCCGCCTGGGCCTCCCAAAGTGCTGGGATTATAGGCTTGAGCCACCGCGTCGGGCCGTGTCTTGGAGGATTTTAAAGATTTGTGTTAAGCTGCAGTCCTGTATAGAAGCAGGAAACTAGATGTTAGAATATAGTTGGCTTCTCCTAGACCCATCTTTCTCTTTTTTCCTGACAGCACATTTATCCCAATGTGTTTCATGTTAAGCTTTTCAAATGACCGGCTTCATTTGCAATTTGCTAGAAGGAGGTAGAATGCAACTTCTGATTTTTGAAAGGAAATATTTTAGCATAATAGAATAATCGAATGCAAGGTACTACTGATACAGTTTTTAATAACTTCCTGGAGATTAGGGAGAGAAAGCCACGAATAGAAAACATGGTTATCTCTGAGTTTTTAATGTGTACAGTTAAAACGAAAGGTTTTAACAAAAAATAGGGCTTGATATGGGCTTAGAAGTTGGGGATGGCAGAGGGAAAAATAATAGCCTTAGCTACATGGTTATCTATTGCTGCTTATCATTGAGAATCAGCTAATAGGTTGCAATACTTCTTTATTTTAATAGGTTGGGGGCACATCTACATATCTGTGATTAGAATCAAGTTTTTAATATAAAGCTACAAATAACTGTAGTTGTTCCAGACATTGGAAGACGATATAAAAGTAATACAAAATAGTGCAGAAAATAGGAAGCCTGCACTGTATGATTGTTATGAATATAAATGAAAATATGTGTAAAATCACTAGTCCAGTATCTGGCACATAGTAGGTACATAATAAATGGTAGTTACATATTATTATTATTCTAAGAGTATTTATTAGAGAGTAGGGTCTGTGACTCCAAAAAAAAAAAAAAAAAAAAAAAAGAAAATCTTACAGATTCCCTCTTCTCTGTTCATTTTTCTTTTAATTTTCTGTGTGAAACTTTAGAAAAGTGACAAGAAAAAAAGCATTACAAAGAATGCCCATACACTCTGTGCCTGAATTCACCTATTGTATTTGCTTTCTCTCTCTCTTTTTTCCTGAACCAATACATAATATATACCATACACTATGGCCCTTTAACTCTAAACAATTTATTAAGTATTTCCTAAGTACTCGGGCATTCCTGCAGATAAACACAATGTAGTTCTCAACACCAGCAAATTCAACATAATTGTGATGCTTTTATCTACCCTCCACATTCTGATTTTATCAATTGATTCAATAATTTTTACGGTACTTTTCACCAATAAATTACTGTATTTACTTGTATGTCTAGCATATTTCCATAGCCTTTTTGTCTCTCATGACATAGACATTTCTGAAGAATACCGATTCTAAAAGTCAAACATTTTATAAATGGTGTACTCTCACACCCCTTCTACCCCATCTCTCCCCACCTCCTGTAGATAACTAACATCATTGTTTTCTAGTTTGCACTTTGTGCTCCTGTTGGTGAAGATGAGAATATATAGCCACGTTTTCTTATTTCTCCTTTTCTCTTTTTGCCAGATAGCATGTACATATGCTATTTTTCACATTGCCTTAAAAAACCTTTACAATATCTTCTGGAATTCACTCCACATCAGTTCATAGAACTCTTCCTTGTTCTTTTTCATAGTTGCATAGTACTCCACCATGTGTCTATAACACAGGTTATACCCTACGTCTTCCTATGACTCTTTGGTATCTTTTGTGAAGTCAAATAACACTTCAATACATCACAAAGTGCATATGATTGTTGGTATTATTTGAAATGTATATTTAGGCTAAGTGGGATTGTTGGAGTTAAGGACAAATGCATGTATATATTTGTTAAATATTGCCAAATTCTATATGGGCTGCACAATTTGATGTTTCTAACCATACTGGACTTTGAGCTGGAAAGATTTTGCCGTGGTTCATGGTATGGTTCACGGTAACGTGCAACATTAGTTGTTGCCTCTATGTCTGGTGTTTATTGCTAAGGCAACTGTTCTTTCTGTCTCCTGTGTAGCCCCTTCTTTTCCCTCAGTGATCAAACCTGCTAACTGTTCATTTTGAGGAAAGTGGTGTTGGCTGCATTAAGAGCTGTCGTCACTGCCATTCTGCTTCTCGTTGTGCAGTAGAATTTCCTTTTTTGAGGACATGGGAGTTCACTGCAGATAAACCTCGCTTTTAGGGTTGGGACCTCACGGTGAAATCAGAAGATGAAACAGAGCTAAGAGCGGCTGTGTGTGGTGGCTCATGTCTGTAATTCCAGCACTTTAGGAGGCCGAGGCGGGCAAATCACAAGGTCAGGAGTTCGAGACCAGCCTGGCCAACATGGTGAAGTCCCATCTCTACTAAAAATACAAAAATCAGCCAGGCGTGGTGGCACATGCCTGTAATCCCAGCTACGTGGGAGGCTGAGGCAGGAGAATCTCTTGAATCCAGGAAATGGAGGTTGCAGTGAGCCGAGATCATGCCACTGCACTCCAGGCTGGGTAACAGAGCGAGACTCCATCTCAGAAAAAAAAAAAGAGAGAGAGAGACACACACACACACAGAGATAAGAATTGAACATGGGGAAGAAATGAAGAGAGAGAAATCAGAATGCATTTTCAGAAATGAGAATTTGGTAGTAGATAATCTGTGACGGCTGGAGTGAGAGAATTCAGATAGACACGGAAGAATTGTGGGTCTGGAGAAACAGGGAGTAAGCCCAAGAAGAACCTGGAAGGTGCCGTGATGGATGGGAGGATGGCTCATGGGTAAATGACCAGAAAGACGTGAGAGTGACCAAGATGATCGAGCATCTTCTATGGGTCTGGTGTTGGGGTTGGTGTTTCAAGTCTACTAGTCGTTTCGGTTCATCTATGTCTGAATTAGTTGGGGGCACTTCTAGCTGCTAAGTCTTGGTGAACTTTAGAGTGACTAGGAGATAACTAATACAAACAGGGGAGTTGATTATTCTTTTTTAGACTTACATTCATTTTTCAGCTTAATTCAGCTCAATACATAATCACTGAGTGTTCATTGTAAATCAAGATTATACTGCATGAAGTGGCTTGAAGATAGATCCTATCCAGCCTCTGCCTTCTAGAGTCTCATGTGGGTGAGAGGCAGTGCCAGCACAGTTACAGGCAGTGCCAGCACAGTGCGGTGGGTGTGAGACTGCAGTGATACCAGGTGTCCTGGGAATCTTGAGGAGCCCCAGTGATTTCCAGAGGAGGTGGTGCCTGCCTCAGCTAAGTCTGGGTAAAGAATGAGAGAGAACCAGAGAAAGGGCAGTGGGGTCTGAGGCAGAGAGAGCATCTTCTCATCTGCAAAGTGGTCCCAGGAGGGTGAAACAACAAGCGTAAAGCTGTAGGCACCGGATTCTAAGCCGGAGAGAAGGGAGTACAGAGAGGTCTTTGGGAGCCCCTCCTCACTTTTTGTGCACAGGGGCACACAGTTCTTTTTGCCAATTACTCAAATCTGTGCATTGTTTCTAGTGTTAACCGTCAACAGTAATAGTAACAACAACAGTAACAACAATGATTAATTAGTCCTTTCTTGAAAAGGTAATTGGGCAAACGAGACCTTAAAATTGTCTCTCCTGGGATAAGCCAGTGGCTGTGTGGTATTTGGCCAGGAGGTCCTGAGAGGAGGCTGCTTGAGGTTCAGTTTAGCTGGAATTATTGCAGTTACCATCCTCTCAAGGAGAATAGAGGGTCCAAACAAGTGCATTCTCCATGGCAATGGTTTTGTGACATCTACAGTCAGTGGGGCAGGATTTGTACTCTGCACTATTCCAGATGTATTAGAGTGATTGGGTGTGCTCAAAATACGTTAACGCACCACAGAAAGTTTGCTAAAAGCTCATTTTGTAAGTGATTTGTTGGCCTGACCAAGAGCTAAATTACTTAGTTTATAGTTATTTTTATATTATTATTTAATATAGTTCTTAACAACCTTTGGGACAGAAATCAATCCTTCCCCCAGTGAGAGGACTCTTTCCAGGTCTAAAAGGAAATAAAGAGTGACTTCCAACTGGTTGAAGCTGTAGGATCTGAAATAGCAAACTGATTTTTATGTAGAGCACCAAATTTTGCTGTTTCCCTGATGGAGATTCTGAGTCACTCATTAGCTGCCCCAATTTTCTTCTCAAATATAACATTTTCTTCTTACATTAAAAAGATGTTTTAAATTCACTCCTTTCACATCGAGGTTCTCCTCTCCCTCCTTTCCTTCCCTCCCCCTTTTTCTTCTTCCTTTCCTTTATTTTCTGCCTTGTGTTTCTTTTTTATGACATGTAATTTTAAATATTACTTGGCCATTGTTATATAACTTGTCATTCTAGCGTGATGATGGATTAACTTCGTCTATTAGCACTGTTAAAACGTGTGTGTCCCCTGGGATTCTTTTGTTATAATTGGTAGAGCCAGCTAGAATTTTCATCTCCTAGCAGAAGAGGGATTTTGTCTGCCTGGTTTGTTCTCTTAATTAGCAAAATTTACCAGTAGTTTAGAAACTACTGCTAAACCATCTCTCTGTTTGGTTATTATATGTGATCACTCTATCTATTAATCATTGGAGCTCCATTCTGCCTTATTTTGCGTGAACAACCTTGCTAAGCCATCTCCGTGGCTCTTTTTCTCAGTTCCTACTTTTTCTGAAATTACTTGACATGCTTGAAGCTCCTTGGGTTGTCCCTTCTTGGGCACAGATGAAAACAAGTGTCAATCTATAGATTAGAAACAACTATATACTGAACAAAGGAAATACAGTATTTACATAAATGAACACTGATGAAACTCAATCGCAAATGTATCCTGTTAGGTTAGGATAATTGTGTGTTACAGATAACTTTTTGTATGTTTCATGTTTGTATTTCATATTTTATATTTCTTGTTTGTAGAATTCACCTGAAACCGGGGGTTAGAGTGCATATGAGAATTTGTTGATTTGTGTAAGTCGATATCAACTACAGATGCCTTGTCAAATTCAATTAATTTTAATAATGGATGGAATGATTCTTCTATATTTTCTAGCTAGATGATCATATTGCATACAAATAATGACAAGAATATCACTTCATTCCTTATTGTATTGGCCAAGATCTCAGTGCAATGTGGAATCATACAATGGAGAGTGGTTGCAATTAATTTGACACCACTATGTTTACATTAAGGTCAGCTACAGGTTTTTGAGAGATAAATTTTTCAAGTTGAGGCAACTTTCACTGTAATCTAGATGGTTATCGTTTTATAAAAACTGAGAATGAGGGTTAAATTTTATTAGATGTTTATAATCTATCAAAATGATTTTTATTCCGTATTTTTCCTCAAATACAATGTAATTTTATGTGATATAGTGAATCTCCCTGAATAAGTTTTTTTGATCTTGAAGTATGCTCACGTTTCTGACATAAACCCTGCCATGAGGTTGTTTCTTATGGTTGTTAGTATTTATCTTTGTTTTCTTTTACTGTGTTGTTTTCAATTTTGCTAATAGTTTTCTGTTGGTCATTTGTTTTTTGTCCAGTTTAGTATCATATGTATGTCTGATGGGTAAAAGGAGTTAGTTTTCTCACTTTTCCTATGCTTTGGAAGAAATAACAAAGTTGTTGTCTTCTTAAGGTTTGTTAGAACTCCTCGGAAAAGTGATTTGCTCCTGTCTATATCTTATAATTACAATTTTGGCAATTGGAATATTATATTTTCTACTTTTTAATTGAGTTAATTCTGACAGTTTAAATTTTCCTTACATTTCGATTCCTTCTAGATTTTCAGAGATTGTTGAAAGGCTGCACATAATATTCTCCTGTCACTTTAACATTCTTTTCATCTTTGTGTAAAAATAACTTCCTAATAGTGTCTATTCAAATGTTTAATTTCTGTGATTAGTCATCCCATTTTTAATCCATTTCAATAATTTTTCCAAATTATCTTTTGTTTTATTAATCAACTCATTTCATATTTTATTTTTCATTAATTTCTGCTTTAATCTATATTGTCTTTCCTTTTCTGTTGATTGAGCACATTTTTCTAGCTTTTAAAAAACTAGCTATTTATTTTTCATTAGTTTTCTAATAAAGGCCTTTTATATATTTTCTCTCGTTACTACTTTGGTTAGAGCCCTCAGTTTATATGTAAATTGTCAGTAACGTTTCTGTCAAAATTATGCTTTTGATTTCCTCTTTAACCCTGTAATTAATTAAGAGCATGTTTTCAACATCTAGGCATATGGATTTTCTTTACTGTAGCCTTTTGCTGCTACTTTCTACTTTGATTCCAGTAGTGTTCAGTGAATGTGACCTCTTTGATTTTTGCTTTTTGGAATTTGGTGAGATTTCCTTTGTGGCCTAACGCATAATTTGTGTTGTCAATTTTCCATGTATGTTTGAAGAGAAAGTGTTGTTCTGTTAGAGACAAATTTCTATATACAGTTAGATACTAGATCAAGCTTTTAAATTTTATTATTCAAACATTATCTACTTTTTCCTTTTTTTTTTACTAACTGATCTCTGAGAAAGGTGTATTTAAATATCCTTCTATGATTGTGGATGTCAATTTCTCCCATAGTTCCCCCAAATTTTGCTTCATATATTTCCAATCTATGTGGCCTGGTACATATATCAATGTTATGCAATATTTTCATTGTAAATTGGGTTTTTAAAAAATCAAAATGAAGTATCCCCTTTTGTTTCTCCTGTTTTCCAAATTGAACTCTGTTAACACTTATTGTTAGTATTACAACTCTACTTTCTTATTTATTTTATTAATATTTGCTTTGTATATGTTACCATATTCGTTTCAATTTTACTTTTGATGTTTTTATTATGGTGTGTCTCTCTTAAACAGTAAATAGACTGTGTTTTGTTATTCAATCTGAGTTTATTTTGGAAAAATTTTAATTATTTTTTGTTCTGGTCAAATATATATAATAAAATTTGCAATTTAAGCAATTTTAAGTCAATTCCCTGATATAGATTACATTTATAATGTGCCACTATCACCACTATTTATTTGATCACTCTGAATAGAAACAGTAACCATTAAATAATAACTTCCAATTCTCTCTCTCTCTAGCCCCTGGTAACCTCTAATCTACTTCTGCCTCTGTGAATTTCCAGCTATTCTCAATATTTTATAAAAGTGGGTTCATACAATATTTGTCCTTTTGTGTCTGGTTTATTTCACTTAGCATAGTGTTTTTAAGGTTCATCCATGTTATAATATGAGTTCAGAGTTCACTCTTTTTTTACGGTTGAGTAATAGTCCATTGTATGAATATACCACATCGTTCACTAATTCATCAGTTGGTAGATGTTTGGGTTACCTCCCACCTTTTGACTCTTGTGAACAGTGCTGCAATGAATATTGGTATGCAGGTATTCATTTGAATCCCTATTTTGAATTCTTTTGCAGTTTTCTTTTTAATTCTATCTAGGACTGGTGCTGGGTTATATGGTAATTCTACACTCAACTTTTTGAGAAACTGCAAAACTATTTTCTACAGTGGCTATATAATTTTTACATTCCCACCAGCAATATACAAGGGTACTAATTTCTCCACATCCTTGCCAGCACTTGTTACAGTGGTTCTCCCTATCCACAGGGGATACATTGTGGATGCCTGAAACTGTGGATAGTACTGAACTGTATATATACTGTTTTTTTCCTATAAATACAAACCTATGATAAAGCTTAATTTATAAATGAGGAGCAGTCATAGATTAACAACAATAACTAATAAAATAGAACAATTATAACAATAGACTCAAATAACAGTTGAGTGGAAGAGGTCTCTTTCTTTCTCAAAATATCGAAGTGTACTGGATTCACCTGTTTTCAGACTATGGTGGAGCATAAGTAACACTATGAACACTGTGGAAAGTGAAACTGGGGATAAAGAGGGACTGCTGTATTTTTTGTATTTCTGTTTTTGTTTATTTTTTAAATATAGCCACTCTAGTAGGTATGAAGTGGTATCTCATTGTGGTTTTGATTTGCATTTACCTAATGATGTGCAATATTGAGTATCTTTTATGTGCTTATTGGCCATTTGTGTATCTCTGCAGAAATGTCTATTCGGGTTTTTTGCCCATTTTTAAATCGGGTTGTAAGCCAGGCGTGGAGACAAACATCACATGTTCTCAATCATATGTCGGAGCTAGAAAAGAGGATCTCATGAAGGTAGAGGGTAGAATGGTGGTTACCAGAGCCTGGGAAGGGAAGCAGGAGAGGTGGTGAAGAGAACTTGGCTAAGGCGGGGGTACCCAAGCCCTGGGCCACAGACTAGTACCGATCAGTGGCCTGTTAGTACCTAGGCCTCACAGCAAGCAAGGGAAGATTCATCTGCATTTACAGGCGCTCCCCATCACTCACATTACTGCCTGAGCTCCGGATCATCAGCGGCATTAGATTCTCATAGGAGCGCAATCCCTACTGTGAACTGCGCACGCGCAGGATCTAGAGTGCACGCTCCTTATAAGCATCTAATGCCTGATCATCTGTCACTGTCTCCCATCACCCCCAGATGGGACCATCTAGTTGCAGGAAAATAAGCTCAGAGCTCCCACTGATTCTATATGATGGTGAGTTGTATAATTATTTCATTATATGTCACAATGTAATAATAATAGAAATAAAGTGCACGATAAATGTAATGCATTTGAATCATCTTGAAACCATTCCCTCCCACCCCCGGTTCCATGGAAAGACTGTCTTCCCTGAGACCAGTCTCTGGTGCCAAAAAGGTTGGAAACTACTGGGTTAAGGGGTACAAAAATACAGTTAGGTAGAAGGGATTCATTCCAGTATTCGATAGTACAGTAGAGAAATTATAATTAACAATAATTTATTATACATTTCAAAACAGAAGAGATTTGTGATGTTCTCAGCACAAAGAAAAAATAAATGTTTGAGAGGATAAATATACTGATTATTCTGGTTTGATAATTACGTATTATATGTATTTGTCAAAATATCACATGTACTCCCAAAATATGTACAACTGAATCAGTAAAAAATTCAAAAAATCAAATTACATTGTTTGTCTTTTTCTTGTTGAGTTGTAGGAGTTCTTTATATATTCTAAACCTTTGTCAGATACATAATTTGTAAACATTTTCTTCCATTCTGTAGATTTCTTTGACTTTCTTGGTATTGTCCATTGATGCACAAAAGTTTTTAATTTCTGATGAAGTCCAATTTAATCTAGTTATCTTTTTGTTGCTCATACTTATGGTGTCATATCTTTTCAATTTACATTTATGGTGATGTAAAATATATTGGTACAAATTTTGTCTTTTTATTTAGAAGTTTCTATTGAATGCATTTTATTTCTTTTCTTGCCTTTTGTAGAATTACTTCTTAGATACGACACCAAAACCAATGGAACAGAATTTAGAGTCCAGAAATAAACCCAAATACCTACAGCCAAATGATTTCTGTCAAGTGTGCAAAGTCTGTGGAATGGAGAAAGGATTATCAAACAACTGAATTACAACATGCAAAGGAAGAAAACTGGACGCTTCTCAAATTGGATGCTTACATCACACCATAAATAAAAATTAACTCAAAAATGGATAAACAGGCCAGGCGCGGGGGCTCACGCCTATAATCCCAGCACTTCGGGAGGCCGAGGCGGGTGGATCACGAGGTCAGGAGATCGAGACCATCCTGGGGAACACGGTGAAATTCCGTCTCTACTAAAAATACAAAAAAATTAGCCGGGCGTGGTGGCGGGCGCCTGTAGTCCCAGCTACTTGGGAGGCTGAGGCAGGAGAATGGAGTGAACCCGGGAGGCGGAGCTTGCAGTGAGCTGAGATCGCGTCACTGTACTCCAGCCTGGGCGACAGCGAGACTCCGTCTCAAAAAAAAAAAAAAAAAGGATAAACAACCTAAGTATGAGAGCTAAAACCACAAGACTCTTAGAAGCAAATGTAAGGTCAACCTTCTTGAGAAGTAGATCTGAAAACAGATTTGAAAGAGTATCTGTTCTTTCAGTGATTTCTCTTAAATTAAGGGATATGTGAAGTATTTATATATATTTATTTTAAATTAACTTCCAGCATTAATAAGAAGCTATATGCTTGCATAGAATAAGCGAGAATCACACCTTGTTTTATTTTTTTCCCCCCACCTCGCTGCCCTTCTTGATATAATGTAGAATTTTACTTATATCATCACTGTTTTTATTTTTGTTCCTTCTTAGACTTTGTGATAAGTTTTAATGCTTAGTTTTTCTATTAATCAGTTTCACATCTATTCACTCTTGAATGCACTTTGTTTTTATTTTGTCAGAGTGTATCCTTTGATAGCTCTTCTAGGATAATCTGTGAAAAGTGACCTTGTTGTCTTCCTTAATTCTAAATATGTTTTATCTTCCCCTCACTCTTGAATATTGGATAGCTTGAATGAAAAATCCTTGATAAAAATGTTTTCCTCGGATCCTTGAATAAAGTATTTTATTGTATTTCTGTATTTAATGCTGTCAACCGGGAGTCATATCAATTTAGTTATCTTTCCTTTGTAAGTACTCTTTCGTCTCTCTGGAAGTTTTCCAGTGTTCTCCTTTTCTTTGGAGTTCATCATGACATATTTGTATGGGTTTTCAATTGGCATCATTTGGGCCCTATCCAAAGTTTCATGTCTTTTTTAAATTCTAAGAAGTTTCTCCTATTACTGGTTTGTGTGTATTTTTCCCTTTTATTTTCTACTTTGGGAGCTATTACTAAAGAGTTATTAGAATATGTGTATCTCACCTTTCTCTCTCTTTCTCTCCCTCTTCTCCCTGCCTCTCTCTTAGCTTTCTTTTCTTTCTTTCTTTTCTTTTTTCAGATGGAATCTCACTCTGTCCCCAGGCCGTAGGGCGGTGGCATAATCTTGGGTCACTGCAACTTCCGCCTCCCAGGTTCAAGTGATTCTCCTGCCTCAGCCTCCCAAGTAGCTGGGACTACAGGTGCATGCCACCACGCCCAGTTAATTTTTGTAGTTTTAATAGAGATGGGGTTTCACCATGTTGGCCAGGATGGTCTCGATCTCTTGACCTCATGATCCGCCCGCCTCGGCCTCCCAAAGTGCTGTGATTACAGGTGTGAACCACCGCGTCCTGCCTCTCTTTGAACTTTCTGCTTTATTTTGTTGTGGTGTTCTTCTTGAAGGTCATATCAACCTTCCATTTCATTTTTTACTCCTTTAAAAAATATATTTATGTGAAGCTTTCTCAACATATTAAAGATTATACTGAATAATAAAATAAATATTTATAAACATAAAATTTGGCTTAAAGAATGCAATAGTGCCAAAATATTTGAAGTCTTTGGCATTCTCTTCCGCAATCAGCACCCTTCTGTCTAGCCAGAGGATAATATCATAATTTTGCTTTCCTGGGGGAATTTTGCATAATTTTACATAATTTTGGGAAGTTTATCATTCCCATGAATGTCTTTATGTTTACTACACTTATGGCATCATTTCCCATTTCTAAATATTATATAAGCAGATTCTAATGTATACATCCTTTGCAACTTTGCTTTTTTAAAAAAGTCAGCATTATATTTATGATATTCATCCATGTTTACAGATTATACCTCTCATTCAATTCAGTACTTCAAGCTGTTGTTTTGTATGAAAATGGCTGAACAGATCTCAGTTTATTTATCCATTTTCCTCTTGGTGTGCATTTGGGCTGTTTCCAGACACTTGTAATTAGAAGCAGCCTTGCTGTGAACATCCTTGTCCATGCGTTTCTCATTGAATTGTAGATTGCCTTACACATCTTAGAAACAAATACTTTGGGGGGGTTATATGAATTCCAAATATTGTCTTCCTATTTTCTTACAATTTTTTTCACACTTCTCAAATGGTTTCTTTTGATAGAGAGAAGTTTTAAGATTTGTATGTGGTTGACTATATTCATTGCTTTCTTTAAGTTTGCCCTTGTCATGTCTTACTAAGAAATTATTTCCTCGTGGTTTTTTATAAGGTCCTAAAATATTCCTCACTGTTTTCTACCAACGTTTTTCAAATTTTGATTTTTTTAAGTCTTTGATCTGGCTGTGATAGATTATTGCCTATAGACTAGTTAAGGGATCCAATTTTTGTTTTCATTTCCATAAGGATAATCGAATATCCCAGAATATTTGAGGCATTATGTAAATATGAACAAGGCGAGAAGATAAATGTCTAGAGGGGCCTACCATTTGCATTCTGACCAGGAGTGATTTAGACTTGATTGGCTTCTGCAATTGGGAACATCAGGCTTCCTAGAATTTAACTATTTGTAGAGACGGAAGACCTGAGCTAGCGAGGAGTGGGAGGTGCTTCTGTAGTCTTGGCTCAGGCTGTGGGTGGCGAGGGATAGAAGACCACACATTGAGTGCAGTGTACACTGCTTGGGTAATGGGTGCAGCAAAATCTCAGAAACAAAGAACTTATTCATGTAACCAAACACCACCTGTTCCCCAAAACCCTATTGAAATAAAAAAAGTAAATTAAAAAAAATATATATAAATACAATCCACTCTTTCATCAAAAAAAAAAAAAAAAAAAAAAAAAGAAAAGAATGTTAAGGAAAAAAGAAAAAGAATATGATGGCTAGAGGAAGGCCTTCAGCTCAGGGTGTCCTTGCTGGGTGGCAGAACAGAGCATCAGTCTCTTACACAAATGTGCCGGAGGACCTCGGGCAGTGAGGTTTTTTGGCAATTTTTCATTTGAAGAATTTTCTTCACTTGACTCAGTAAACCATAGCTAGAATCTGCCTATTTATTTTGATTATTTAAGTTATAGCCATTAGCTTGATATTGTCCAGGTTTTTTAGCTTGTGTGTTGTCATTTGAATGCCGTGTGCTTCCTACTTTGCCAACAGCACTCTGGTAGAGCAGCCCATCTCTCAGAGCCCAGAAAAGAAAGATAAAGGTATCGTTTGTTGTCATCACAATTGATCATCTCAGGCTTAGCAGGGGAGGCAGCGGCTGGGTTAAGCCCATGGAGCTGGAGTGTAGATTAATTTCTTTTTGTTTGCCTTATTAGCTGGAGGCTAAGAAATTATTATGAGTAAAAAATGACTTTTATCTGTGGTATCCTGGATAGACAAATGAAGAAATTTTGTCAAAAAGAAAAAAACAAAAAAACTCATGTAATTCCTGTGTCAGTCTCTTATCACTCAGAACCTTTAAAAATAATAACTTATGTCCGGGCGCGGTGGCTCAAGCCTGTAATCCCAGCACTTTGGGAGGCTGAGACGGGTGGATCACGAGGTCAGGAGATCGAGACCATCCTGGCTAACACAGTGAAACCCCGTCTCTACTAAAAAATACAAAAAACTAGCCGGGCAAGGTGGCGGCGCCTGTAGTCCCAGCTACTCGGGAGGCTGAGGCAGGAGAATGGCGTGAACCCGGGAGGCGGAGCTTGCAGGGAGCTGAGATCCGGCCACTGCACTCCAGCCTGGGCGACAGAGCCAGACTCCGTCTCAAAAAAAAAAAAAAAAAAAAAATAATAATAATAATAATAATAATAATAACTTATTAATTGACTTTGGAACTAGTAAGTGAAGGAATCCTCCATGGTCATTAACCAAAAATTCTCCTTAAAAAACATACAATTTATGTCACGATTCCATCACCTGGAGATGCAGTGATCCACCTGGCAATGCATCTATCTTCCTTCAGCAAATAAACTCCTCTTCACTCTTCAAAAGCAGCTGAGGTACCAACTGTTCCAAAGCTGCATTCTGTGCTAAGCGTGCTCAGCCAGTGCCTCCACTATAGCGCTAGGCTCGTTGCGGTAGAGTGATCTTTTCCTGAACCTCACTTTCTGGGGGACTGTGTGATCCTGGAGGGCTTGAATGGGTCGTCTTCATCGCTGTGTCCTCTCTTCCTTGTTCTGTGTGCACAAACACCGCACACACACACGATCTATATTTCTCTCTCTTTATATATGTATGCACATACCTATTAAACTGAGTTTAAATGAAAGGTTTTTTTTTTTTTTTTTTTTTTTTTTTTTTTTTTTTTTTTTGAGATGGAGTTTCATTCTTGTTGCCCAGGCTGGAGTGCAATGGCACGATCTCGGCTCACTGCAACCTCTGCCTCCCAGGTCCAAGTGATTCTCTTGCCTCAGCCTCCCAAGTAGCTGGGATTACAGGCCCTCCCACCATGCCTGGCTAATTTTTATATTTTTAGTAGAGATGAGGTTTCGCCGTGATGGTCAGGCTGGTCTCGAACTCCTGACCTCAGGTGATTTGCCCGCCTCGGCCTCCCAAAGTGTTGGGGTTACAGAAGTGAGCCATCACTCCCAGCCCTAACTGAAGGTATTATTAACTAATAATCCAAGAAGCCAAAATAACAGAAAGCCTATAAACTTTGGAGTCAGAGACAACTGATTTCAAATCCCACCTTGGCTACTTATTGCCTAGATGACTTTGAAAACGTTAATATACGAGTCTTAGTTTGCTGTTTGATGAAATGAGAGTCATAACTAGTGTTATGCTGGGATTAGACAAAACAGCATCATTCACTTTGAATGTCACACAACAGGACCTAGATGTAGGTCTGCTGTCTCTCTTTTTTCAAAAAAAAGTATTTTAAGTTATTTTTATTTTAAATGAGGACTATTGCTGACAGTACCTTGTATAAACAAACAATCAAACCGCATGGGTTCCTTACTCCTTAGTTATGTGCTCTTTCACTGTGTAGGAAAGAGTGAGTTGATGAAGACTTGGCATCAGACTCCAGGGACCAGAACACCAGAGCCACTTGGGAGCTTGTGAGAAATGCAGGAACTCAAACATCTTGAATCAGAAATGTGCATTTTAGGAAGATCCCCAGAAGATTCTACTGCCCATTCAAGTTTGAGAGGAGCTGAGCCTGGAACAGTCCACAGCCCAGATTTAAATAACTCTAGGAAGTTCATTCTAGCTCCTGTGCTAATGAAAGAGAACTTACAGCCAAATTAGGACTTATTGAATAAACTTCTCTGTGACGAAACGAGGAATGGGCTTTCACAGAAATAGTTGATTCTGCCTCCTTGTTGCATCTTATTTCAAAGCTATGCCATCCTAGAGGGGCTGGGGCCTTTGTGCCAGCTACTGCCCCCAGAGAAGCCAGTCAGAATACCCAGTCTGATGGGAAAACAGTGGCTTCACTTCATTTCCCTGTCCCTGGCTTTTTCCTGTGCCCATGTCAGCAGAATGTAAAGGCTTGTATCTCCCCAGGGATTCAGGGGGCTGAAACAATACTTTTCTTTCATCTTTGGATGTGTTATTAAAAAAAACACCTATCCACCAAAAGCAAGGCTTTGATACAATATATATTGATTTAAAGTGTTTCATGTCTTATAGAAACATTTTATTACCTTTTAAAGGGACAACGTTTGCCGACATTTTGAGTCAAGGATGTTGGCCTCCTTGACCATCTCTCTCTCCTTTTTTTTTTTTTTTTTTTTTTTGTTAAAGCATCTTTGCATTTATTTGAGATTTGAAGGTGTCCTCATATCAAAACGGTGTCTATGCTCTGCAAATAATCATTCACGAGCAAGTCCAGAGTTTCCTCAGTGGCAGATGAATGTAGACTTGCAGAGTCATCTCGGTGGGGGCTTTCTGTCCTGCCTTGTGTGATAACTGAATAAATCACACTTGTGAGAGTTGGATGGCTGCTTAGGAAGCACTTTTCAACAGATAAAAAATGGCTTTTCTATTTTCCAGCTTATCTTTTATGCACTGGTTTAGCAAACATTTCCAACACACCTACAATACACGTGTTCTTGGAGTAAATAGACGAGGGAAAGCGAGATAGAGTTTCTGCCTTCAAAAAGGCAAGAATTTAGTAGGCAGACAAGCAGTATTCAATGAACTGCAAATAAAATGTGACACAATTGATTAAATCTAAATACAATGAATGTGACCAAGGTACAGACAGAGCTCAGTCTTTGGCATGGAAAGAACAAAGGAGAATATCTGGGTGAGGATGTGGAGTCACACAGCAGGTAACTAAGCTTTCGCTGTGTATTGTTGAGAAGAGACCCCATTTGGGCTAGGGTGGGCAAAAGGACCTTCCACTAGAGGGAAGAGCATCTGCACAGGTCCGGAGATACGAAAGAGTATTGCATATTTAGGAAACTGAAAGTATCTTAGCATGCGTATGGCATATGGCAGAAGCTTTTAAATTTTTTTGATTGTGACGAGTAATAAGGAATATGTTTTACATTGTGATCCAGCACCCACATGTACACACTCAAATACCACTGCAAGAAAAGACAAAATCTTCCCAAGATAGTATATACCCTTACCATACACAATGTGCTTTGATTCTATTTCATTTATTAAAGTGCTGGCCATGCCTTTTAAAATTGATGACAATTCACTAAAGGGTCATCACCCACAGTTTGAAAAGAATGTTGTGTTCACTGAGGACTCAGGTGCAGTTATGTGGTTGGAGTCAGTAGGAACCAAGGGCAGGGCCCTGTTTGAGCATATGTGCCACGAAGTGAAGAAAATGGATAAAGTTTTCTCTATAATTTATTTTTCTTTGCTCTTTCTCTCAGCAGCTCATCCTTCCTATCCATACAATTTCTTGTTTCATATTCCATATCTCAAGGCTCTGATGTCTGCCAGCTTATCTTACAACCCAAAAATCCCAAGATGTGATAGAAACTAAATTGTAGGTTTACAGTTTACCAAATACTCTATTATTCTTATAATAATACTATGAAGTTGGGTTTTTCTATATGCTACAGTTTAATGGAGATTTGGTGAGGTTAGCTAACTTTTATAAGATAACTCAGCTAGTTAGTGGTGGATCCATGGATTTCATACTCATGAGATCTCCTTTCTTCCATACCACCCTCACCGCCTATATCAATGTTTCCTTTTTCCATAATGTGTTTGAATTTTAAGAGGGACTTTCTAAAAATAATATGAATTGAAGTGACAAGTATAATGAAGATGTCTCAGATTTATGGCTGGTTAGAAAGGGAGGCACTTTTGTGCTGGTGGGCCATTTTGTGCCCTTCGAATTATACCATAGGTAATCTGCTGCTTCACCCACAGGCAGTGCAAAGGTTGCTTGTACGTGAGAGTGGTAAATGCATCCATGATCTGCATATACTTACATGTTTATGTATCTATAGAAGTGGTCTAGTTTAAGTTTTGGTTTTCCACAGGGAGAATTATAGCTCCCTCACACTTTGAGAGGCTCTATCAGGTATCAATGTCAATAAGCCCAGGTGAGCCCCGCCATCAACACAGACTCAAGACCTTAGTGAGCACATCCAAGCTCAGGGGAAGCAATTCCTTTTGAGAGCCTTTATACTCCATCTGAGAGGGCAGCTCCTGGCTCTGCCACATCTTTTGTAGAGTTTTTGTTCATTCATTTGTTTGTTCAACAAATATTTGTTGATCGACTATTAAGCGACAGGATCTATCGAGGGCAAGTGTGATGAACTGCACAGGAACATGCATAAGCCCACTCCAATCTTTGGCATCTCAACAAATGGTTCTACCACCCATCCATGTGCTCACGCCAACACCTAGGTGTCAGCATTGATTACTCCCTGCTTTCTTCTCAAATTTCTGACATTCTCCTTCCACCTGCCTTACTTATTCAAAGTTTACCGTCACCTGTCTTCTTCAAAGGGTTCTCAAAGTAGAGTAGTAGCTATAGTCATACAGATGAAGCAGTATGGAGGCGTAAAATGTTTATTTATGACCCACACGGCTTTATCAAAATTTGAGAGAGGCACAGTGTGCTTGTAATATCCAGCGAAGTTGCAGGAGAGCAGACTCAATTTACGTCCTTAGTTCTTCTTTTCATTATCTCATCCGTTGACTTGGAACAACCTTGTCCTAGCCCTTCTACCAAAGTGCAGCCTGTCAGTGCCATGTGTTACTTTGCCCCTAATTACTATTTACTTAATTTGCATGTAACTTTTTACATTGTAAAATCATTATCATTACTAGGGAGTCCGGTTGCTGAGGCAACTAAGAGTGGTGCATGCACAGCTTATCCTTTTCCCAAAAGTTAACTCTTCTCTATCAAATATAAAAGATGTTCTTGGTTATTTTCTCTTTTGTGTTTGAAAGTTATAGAACATTCTATAGGTTTTCTGGCTTTTCTCCCTGTTTGTGTGTCTCTTCACAAGATTTTACTGCTTTTTCCTCAATACGTTTTTTCCCAAATTTTATTTTTCTCAATGTAATATATATTCTTTAAAAGTTAAATTGTATTTGAGATTTATAACAAATATAGGAATTTTCATATTTCATAAATTCTCACCATTACCATGCTTAATTCTTGCTTCATAAGCAATCATTTAGAATACTTTTTGTATATTATTTTAATATTTTCCTTCAAATTTCTAAATAACAGACAAATGTTACTTCTTGACTTTTCAATTTTAGTTTTCAGTTTAGTTATACTAAATTTCTGCCAAGAAAGATAGGGATTTAATTTCAGTTTCCACTGATTCTCCCTATTTTTTTCTCCTTGATAGCATTTAGCTCATGGCTTCCTTCTCGGCTGATGTGCCTGGAGCTTAGGAAAGAAGTGAGAGAGACAAGCAGATGAGGTCAGAAGGGTAGATATATGGGGCCTTGTGGGCTTTGTTGAGGAGTTTGGGTTTTATCCTAAATGCAATGGGAAGCATAGTGGCTGCCATAAAGTTGTAGAGAAATGGCCAGATATAGGACATCTTTTCAAGGGAGAACCAATAGAGCATCATGATGAATTGAGAATCAGCAGTTTAAGAAGAAAACAGCGATTAATCAATGGGGGCACCTAGGTGTTGGCTTAAGCACATGGATGGATGGTAGAACCATTTGCTGAGATGCCAAAGACTGGGGTGGGCTTATGCATATTCCTGCACAGGTCATCAATAATTTTATTTTAATTGAGTAAATTTGAGATGACTATTGCTTCCAAGAGGAGATGTCAAGTACATAGTTGAATAGACTAATAAGGAGCTCAGTAATGATGTTTGAGTCTGGATGCATAAATATGGGTGCCATTTTAATGAAGGTGGTACTTAAAATCATGGGACTGGCTAAGATCACAGAGAGCCCAGTTTTCAGCTCAATGTGCTCCAAGATAAAGGGATCTAGCTGAGGAGGAGAAGATAAAAGCGAATACTGAGAACTGGTGACTAATGTGGTAGAAGGAAGACTGGTGGTTGCGATGTCCTTAATTCCAGGAGGAATGAGTGTTTTAGAAGAAGGAAGTTTTCAGTTGTGTCAAATGCTGATGAGATGTCAAGTGACAGAGAAGGGACCACTGCATTTGACAACACAAAGAGTCATGGCAGTGTTGGAAGGAGCATTTGGTTGGTAGGTGGCTTTGGAAGCATGAATGAAAGGGCTTAAAGGTTTATAATGAGAATGTGGGGACTGTGACAGGTGCTACACCAGAGCCCAGGAGGCAGTGAGAATACACTATGGAGAATCATGGCCTCGTCAGGACATCAGGAAGTTTCTCCCAAGTAAGTAGCTCTGAGATCTGTCCTGAAGTCTAAAGAATGAGAAGGAGTTGAGTATGTGAGACACTGGGGAGGGGAAAGAGTGTTTCGGAAAGAGGGAACAGGATGTGAGAAGACTCAGAGATAGCAAGTCAAGTGCAAAGAAATGAAAGAAGGCCAAAGAATATGGGAAAGTGATATGGGGTCAGGGAAGGTGGCTGGAATTGAGGGGTATTTAGGGACTCAGGCTTTGCAAGATACTCTAATCTTATTTGTCTATTCCAAACACAATTGAATGTTATTGAGACATTCTCAAAAAAAGTTTTGTGATTTTCAATTATCATGTGGGTAGTATACAAAGAGCAGACAGGAGGTGGGTAAGTGTGGCTAAGGAGAGACAAACTAGGAGGCTTTTGCAATGGTCCAGATGAGAAATGACGGCAGCTCATTCCAAACATTGGGGTCAGTGAGGGAATTATGTCACAGACGCCCTACATAGAACAAAGAAGCAAGTTCCATAATAGCAGCGAAAGTGTTTTATCTTTGGCAATGAGCACAGTTTTTGCATTTGACAATATCTCATGTTAATTTATTCTGTTGACTAATTGCTCTTTGGAGAAATTGAACTCATTCACCATTAGGTTTGACATGTTAAATTAATCAGATCTCTTAAAAGGCTTCCAACTTCTGAAAGCCTCAGACAGTTCAAAATTGCATCCCCATTTATCACACTGTTTTTGACATGATATGCAAAGAAAAATAGCCTCATTCATTCCTATCTATACTCTGGCATACTTTTTGAGGCACAGGGGCATTTACTGGGTTACAAATGACTTCCCTGTTATTCAAGATAAACTGATGCCTTTAACTTGACTTTATTATTAATCTATTATTCATCAATAAGAATCCCATCAAACAGTGTTTCAAAAATTGAAACATACAGCAGATTACTTTCCAATTCCTTTAATTTCTGATCACATCATTTCTGATTTTGATAGTGCTTTCCAAAAAGATGTTCTCTTCTCTATAATGAGATATGTTGTATATAACACATTTTCTGTTACGTTGCCATTTTCCTTTAATGTAACTCAACTTGAAGTATCTATTTTTGGCTTGGAGCAAAATGAGATTCTTTTGCTGAGCTCTTGCATTAACAATCCCTGTTGTGCTGGTTCTAGTTCTTCAAACCCTAAGTGATATACTGAATGGATCTTCTCACATCCCATACATCTTTGCATTTTTTTGACTAATTCTAAATATTCCCTCCCCAAATATAACCTTTATTCCTTTCTACTAAGCTCTTCTATTTCATTTCAAAGTTTCACTTAGACATGGTTTATCATAAATTTATTTAAAGATGTGGTTCTTGTTTTATGAGATGTAAATACCTAAAAATAAATTTTGCAAAACTTTTAGGTAAACTTTTAAGGGAATTATTCATTCTTGAACAAAGGTCTAACCACTTCTTGGTCTGTAGTCTGTGAAGTCTCCATCTGAATGCATGCTCTGTTGCTCTCAGGACTGTTGAGAAGGTGTTTAACTGGCTCTGAGCAGGATTGTATTTGTGCTCTTGTGCTCTCTCCCTCTGTTTGTACTTTTCCAAAGTCTCCTGACCACTCTTTCTCTGTCCTTGTCTCACATGCCTCTTCCCACTGGTTGCCTGGCTCCTGATGAAAGGTTTACAGTTGAGCCTTTCTTCTTCTCCATTGCCCATTTTAATTCATACAGTCTTGTCACCAACTCTATCTTCCTTCTCATCCCTCCTCTAGTAGTTTATGCCATATTTTCATTCACTTGCATGTTGACTGTGCTTTAAATGGGCTGAATTATCAGGCATCATTCATTCACTCATTCATTCAGTCAGCCAGCTAACAAACACAGCCTCACTACACAGCCAGCACCCTGTTATATAGGAATTCAGGTGAGAATGAGATAGAATCCATGTCCTCAAGAAATATCTATAGGAAAAGCCATGTTTAAATCTAGATTCAAAAGGAACACTGTCTGCAGCTTTACTGAGCTGGAATCTGCTCACTTAGAAGGACTGGTTTAAGCAAAGTGTTAAGGATATTCCATGATATCTACAAGGGATTTTTGTATTATTAAGTACTTAGTAGGGGCCTGGCATTATTCAGGCCTATTACACTAATTAATCTTCAAAGTGATCATGGAAGGAAAAACATTTTTATTCCTGTTTCATTAATGGGAAAATCAGAACTCAGAAAATTTAAAACATGTCCAATATCATATAGCTAATAATTAAGTTGCAATAACTATTTTAACTAAATCTTATAAACATTTTTAAACTCAAATTTAGCCCTTATCACCCATCTTCATCAATTATTAACACCTTGCCATTCTCCATTCTTCCTTCTTCTTTCATCCATCACCCCCTGCCATTTCCTTTTTTTTTTGGCAGAGAAGTATTTTAAGCAAATTCAGTATGACATATTACTTTACCTGTGTATATTTCCATATGTAACTTTTATAGATGTGAACTCTAAAAAGACACAAACAATATTATCACAAACAATACAATTACCAGCTTTCCTGTATAATTGTTTAATAGCATCTAATACTCAACTCAGGTTTTCTTTCTTCTGATTGTCTTTTTGGAGTTTTAAAATTGTTTTCTTAACAATTAAGATCTAAAATAAAACCCAGTCTGTCTTCTTCACGAGCCCCCCGCCCCGTCACCTTGCTCATCATTAGGCAGGGCTACCTAGCTTGGGCCCACAACACAGCCGCCCCACCCCAGGCTGATTGCTCCGATTGAGAGCTGCTTTGTGTTTCGCTGGGGGGCAGCCCTGAGAGACAAGCAAAAGGCCCCCTGACATCACCACTGAAAAGGTCTCTGCTCCTGCTACCCTCACATTTGGGAGGGACCATAAAGCCTGAGCTAGTTCCAGGACTATGGGGTGCAGCCCAGTAGTGCCAAGCCAAGATCTGCATCCAGCATTTGAGTGGAAGAGGCGCCCACACCTTCAGAGCACTGTGAAGGACCATAGCTGCAATCAGGAGGAAATACAGAGGAGCCACTTGGCTAAGAGCCTGCCAGTCATTGCGCTTAAGCCCCACCTCCTATATCACAGCCTAAACTTCAACACCAAAAATTCCTTGCTATATCCCCCCTCCACTGCTGTGAAAGGAATAATAAGAATTCAGCGACAAATAAAGACCCTGCACAAATACTTAGCCCTCTGAAAACATCCAGAAATGAAGACAACTCATTATACTCAAATCCCACTATAGTTAAAGGAACATTAGCCCATACACATGAGAAAGGACCAGTGCAAGAACTCTGGCAACTCAAAAACCAGAGTGTCTTCTTTCCTCCAAATAACTGCACTAGTTCCCCAGTGATGGTCCTTAACCAAGCTGAAATGGCTGAAATAACAGACACAGAGTTTAGAATATGAATGGGAACAAAGACCATTGAGATTCAGAAGAAAGTCAAAACTCAATTCAAGGAATCTAAGGATTACCATAAAGTAATACAGGAACTGAAAGACAAAATGGCCATTAAGAAAGAACCAAACTAATCGGATAGAGCTGGAAAACACACTGCAAGAATTTCATAATACTGTTGCAAGTTTTAACAGAAGAATAGAAGGAAGAGGCAAGAGGCATGTAAGACAAGGACAAGCTGAGGAAAGAATGTCAGAACCTGAAGACTGATTCTCAGAACTATCTCAGTCAGGTAAAAATAAAGAAGAAAAGAATTTTAAAAACAAACAAAACCTCTGAGAAATATGGGATTACGTAAAGAGACGAACTCTATAACTCATTGGCATCCCTGAAAGAGAAGGAGGGAAAACAAGCAACTTGAAAAACATTTGAGGATATGGTCCATGAAAATTTCCCAATCTCACTAGACAGGCCAACATTTAAATTCAGGAAATGCAGAGAACCCCTGTGAGATACTGTACAAAACAACCATTTCTAAGATGCATAGTCATCATCAGCTTCTCTGAGGTCGACATGAAAGAGAAAATATTAAAAGCAACTACGAAGAAGGGACAGGTCATCTAGAAAGGGAACCCCATTAATATAACAGTGGACCTTTCAGTAGAAACCTTCTAAGCCAGAAGAGATTTGGGGCCTATGTTCAGCATTCTTAAAGAAAAGAAATTCCAACCAAGAATTTCATATCCAGCCAAACTGAGCTTCATATATGAAGCAGAAATAAGATCCTTTTCAGACAAGCAAATGCTAAGGGAACTCATTATCACCAGAATTGCCTTATAAGAGGTCCTTAAAGGAGGGCTAGAAAAAAAAGACTTTTACCAGCCATCACAAAAACACACTTAAGTAAATAGACCACTGACCCTATAAAGCAACTACACAGTCAATTCTACATAATAATGAGCTAACAATATGATAATAGAATTAAATATGCAAATATTTATGTTAACTTTGAATGAGAACGGGCTAAGTGGCCTAATCAAAAGACAGAGAGTAGCAACTTGGATAAAGTAAGACTTAACCGTATGCTGTCTTCAAGTTACCCATCACACATGTACGAACATATACAAACTCAAAGTAAAGTGATGGAGAAAAATCTGTGAAGCAAATGGAAACCAAAAATATCAGGGGTTGCTTTTTTTTTTTTGACAGAATCTCACTCTGTTGCCCAGGCTGGAGTGCAGCCTTCTAATTTCAGACAAAACAGACTTTCAACTGACAATGATCAAAAAAGACGAAGAAGGGCATTACAAAATGGCAAAGGGTTTGATTCAATAAGACAATTTAACTGTCTTAAATATATATGCACCCAACACAGGGGCATCCAGATTCATAAAACAAGTTCTTAGAGACCTACAAAGAGACTTAGATAATTATACAATAACAGTTGGAGAATAGAATATCCCATTGACAGTATTAGACAGATCATCAAGTCAGAAAACTAACAAAAATATTCAGGACCTGAACTCAGTACTTGACCAAATGGGCCTAACAGGCATCCACAGAACTCTCCACCCCAAAACAACAGAATGTACATTCTCATCTGCACATGGCACATACCCTCAAATCGACCCCACAATTGGCCATAAAACAATTCTTAGCAAATTAAAAAACTGAAATCACACCAATAACCACAGCACAATAAAAAATGAAATCAATACCAAGAAGATTGCTCAAAACCATAGAATTACAGAGAAACAAAACCACCTGATTCTGAATGACTTTTGGGTAAGAAATGAAATTAAGGCAGAAATCAAGACATTCTTGGAAACTATGAGAACAGAAGATACAATATACCAGAATCTCTGGGACACAGCTAAAGCATTAGTAAGAAGGAAGCATATAGCACTAAATGTCTACATGAAAATGTTAGAAAGATCTCAAATTAACAACCTAACATCATACCTTGAGGAACTATAAAAACAAGCCCAAAGCCAGTGGAAGACAGAAATAACCAAAATCAGAACAGAACTGAATGAAATTCAGAAGCAAAAAACCATATAAAAGATCAATAAAACCAGAAGTCCTTTATTTGAAAGAATAAATAACTTGATATACTGCCAGCTGGACTAATAATAAAGTAAGAAAGAGAGATGATTCAAATAAACACAATCAGAAATGACAAAGGGGACATTACCACCAACTCCACAGAAATACAAAAAGCCATCAGAGACCATTACGAACACCTCTATGCATACAAACTAGATAATCTAATAGAAATGGATAAATTTCTGGACACATACACCCTCCCAAAACTGAATGAGGAAGAAACTCAAGTGGTTTATTCAAGAATAAACCACTAATGAGTTTAGAAACTGAATCAGTAATGAAAAGCCTACTAACCAGAAAAAGCCCAGGGCCAGATAGACTCACAGCCAAATTCTACCAGAAGCATAAAGAAGAGCAGGTACTATTCTTACTGAAACTATTCCAAAAATTGAGGAGGAGGGATTCCTTCCTAACTCATTCTGTAAGGCCAGGATCATCCTGATAACAAAACCTGGCAGTGATGCAACAGAAAAAGAAAATTTCAGGCCATTATCCTTGATAAAAGTTGATGCAAAAATCCTCAACAAAATACTACAAACTGAAACCAGCAGCACATCAAAATGCTAATCCATTACAATCAAGTAGGTTTTATCTCTGGGATGCAAGGTTGGTTCAACATGTGCAAATCAACAAATGTGATCCACCACATAAACGGAACTAAAAACAAAAATCACACAATCACCTCAATAGATGTAGACAAGGCTTTTGAAACAATTCAGCATCACTTCATGTTTATTAAAAAAACCCTAACAACTAGGCATTGAAGGAACATACCTCAAAATAATAAGAGCCATCTATGATAAACCCACAGTCAACATCATACTCAATGGGCAAAAGCTGAAGGCATTCCCCTTGAGAAACAGAACAAGACAAGGATGCCCATTTTCACCACTCCTATTCAACATTGTATTAGAAGTCCTAGCCAGAGCAATCAGGCAAGAGAAAGAAAGAAAAGGCATCCAAAGAAGAAGAGAGGAAGTCAGACTATCTCTGCAGACAATATGATTTTATCCCTAGAAAACCCCATAGTCTCTGCCCTAAAGCTCCTAAATCTGAGAAACAATGTTAGCTAAGTGTATTAGTCTGTTTTCATGCTGCTGATAAAGACATACCCAAGACTGGGCAATTAGCAAATGAAAGAGGTTTATTGGACCTACAGTTCACTATGGCTGGGGAGGCTTCACAATCATGATGAAAGGCAAGGAGCAGCAAGTCACCTCTTACATGAATGGCAGCAGGCAAAAAGAGAGCTTGTGCAGGAAAACTCCCTCTTATAATAACCATCAGATCTCCTGAGACTTACTCACTATCATGAGAACAGCATGGGAAAGACCTGCCCCCATGATTCAATTACCTCCCACAGGGTCCCTCCCACAACACGTGGGAATTCAAAATGAGATTTGGGTGGGAACACAGTCAAACTATATCACCAATTTTCTGGATACAAAATCAATGTACAAAAATCAGTAACATTTTCATACACCAATAATGTCCAACTTGAGTGCCAAATCAATGCAATTTCATTCATGATAGCTACAGAAATATTAAATACCTAGGAATACAGCTAACTAGGGAAGCAAAAGATCTGTACAACAATAATTACAAAATGCTGCTGAAAGAAATGAGAGATGACAGAAACAAATGGGAAAACATTCCATACTCATGGATAGGAAGAATCAGTGTTGTTAAAACGACCATACTACTCAAAGTAATTCATACATTCAAAGCTATTTCTATCAAACTACCAAGGACATTCCTCAGAAAATAGAAAAACTATTCTAAAATTCATATGGAACCAAAAAAGAGCCCAAATAGCCAAGGCAATCCTAAGCCAAAAGAACAGAGCTGGAGGCATCATAGTACCCTACTTCAAAGTATACTACAAGGCTACAGTAATGAAAACAACATGGTACTGGTACAAAAATAGTTACATAGTAATGGAATAGAATATAGAGCTCCCAAGTAAAGCTGCACACCTACAGCTATCTGATCTTTAACAAAATTGACAAAAACAAGCAATGCAGAAAGGAGTCCCTATTCAATAAATGGTGCTGGGATAACTGGCTTGCCATATGCAGAAGACTAAAGTTGGACCCCTTCTTTACATCATATGCAAAAATTAACTCAAGAGGGATTAAATATTTAAATGAAAAACTACAATTATGAAAACCCTTCAGGAAAACCTAGGAAATGCCTTTCTAGACATAGGCCCTGGCAAAAATTTTATGATGAAGATGCCAAAAGCAACAAAACAAAAATTGACAAATGGGACCTAATTAAACTAAAGAGCTTCTGCATACCAAAAGAAACTATCAACAGAGTAAATAGGCAACCCACAGAATGAGAAAAATATTTACAACCTATGCATCTGACAAAGGCCTAATATCTAGAACCTATAAGAAACTTAAACAAATTAACAAGCAAAAAGCAAACACCACTAAAAAATATCAAAGGACATGAACAGACACTTTTCAAAAGACATATGCATGTCTAACAAGCTTATGAAAAAAATGTTCAACATCACTGATCATTAGAGAAATGCAAATCAAAACCACAGTGAAATACCATTTCACATCAGTCGGAATGGTTATTACTAAAAAGACAAAGAATAACAGATGCTCTTGAGGCTGCAGAGAAAATGAAGTGTTTATACATTGTTGGTGGAAATGTAAATTAGTTCAGCCTCTGTGGAAAACAGTTTGGTGATTTCTCAAAGAACTTAAAACAGAGCTACCATTTGACCCAGCAATCCCATTACTTGGTATATGCCCAAAGGAATATACATTGTTCTACCATAAAGACACATGTTGGCCAGGTGCGGTGGCTCACTCCTGTAATCCCAGCACTTTGGGAGGCCGAGGCAGGTGAATTGCTTGAGCCCAGGAGTTCGAGATGAAGCTGGGCAACAGGACAAAACCCCATCTCTACCAAAAATACAAAGATAAGCTGGGCATGGTGGCAGGTGCCTGTAATACCAACTACTCAGGAGGCTGAGGTGGGAGAATCACTTGAACCCAGCAGATGGATGTTGCAGTGAGCTGAGATCATGCAACTGCACTCCAGCATGGGCAATAGAGTGAGACTCCATCTCAAAAAATAATAATTAAAAAAAACACATGCAAATGTATGCTTATCACAGCACCATTCACAACAGCAAAGACATGGAATCAACGTAAGGGCCCATCAGTGGCAGTCTGGATAAAGGAAATGTGGTACATATACACCGTGGACTACTACACAGCCATAAAATAGAATGAGATCAGGTCTTTTACATCAACATAGATGGAGCTGGAGGCCATTATGCTAAGTGAACCAATGTGGGAACAGAAAGCCAAACACTGTACATTCTCACTTACAAGTGGGAGCTAAACATTGAGTACACATGGGCACAAAGAAAGGAACAATAGACACTGAGGCTTACTTGAGGGTGGAGAGTGGGATAAGGTGAGGATTGAAAAGCTATCCATTGGGTACTATGCTTATCACCTGGGTGATGAAGTAATATGTACCCCAAATCCTTGGAACATGAAATTTATCTATAGAACAATCTGCACGCATGTATCCCTGAAACAAGAATAAAAGTTAAAATAAAATAAAATAGGCTCCCACACTATGCTTGGTTAATATAATTATTAAGACTCTTTTTACCTTTACAATTTTCTTCTCCTCTTCTTTCTCCCATGCCAACTCCTTGTTGAAGATACTTGGTTTTTTTTCTTCTGTAGCATTTCCCACATTCTGAATTGAGCTGATTATTTCCATTTGACTGTGTTTGACATCTTCTATCCCTCATATTTTCTATAAACTGGCAGGTTAATCAGGGTGGCATCATTCGATTCAGGTCAATGTGTTCTCTTTTAATAACATTTTTTCTTTATACAAGGTGTGCAGCACTTCCTAGTGCATCATATCAGCCACTTCCTTTCTACAGATGTCACAGTTGATGACTGGGGGCAGGTGTTGTTAATTGAGCCATACTTGCTAAGTGTCCTCATTAACGTTTCACTGATGATTTTTTAGCCATTGATAACCATTGTCCAGTTGATTAATTCACTAGGTGTCACAAACTGTTGATTTCTATAATTCTCTATCATTCCTGCTAAGTTCATTAGTTAGTGTTCTGCTATAATAAGAATTTTTCCTTCACCAATTATTTGGTTGCCCTGAAATATGGCTTATATCCAAAAGTAGGGTTAAATTCTTGATTCTGACCCTTTATGTAGCAAGTTTCAGAATAAGGAGTTGGTATACCACAAAGCTAGAGCCGAGGACCACGTGACGCTAAGCCTTATTAAATTTCTCATTAACTGGAGAGTTCAAAAAGTTGTAAGAATAAAAGCAAAGTCTAAATGTCCTCGTTCTTTTTTGGCAGTCAGGTTGCTGTGGAGCCAGGATCCCTGAGATTCCCTGGTGCGGCTGTTTCAGGAGAAATGTCAGAGGTCACAAGGTGTCACTTGGTTGCACTTCATAGCAGTTACTGCCCTTTGCAGGCTGATTAGCCATCGTGATCAACATGAAGTTTCAACACCTAGATGGCCAACAGTCAGGTTTAATTAATAGCTTGGTGTCTGACTGATATCCATTTATTCCCTCATTCCCCTGGTCCATGCTCCTGGCCACAAGGGCTGGAAGAGCATGAGAGCATGTCTGCTCATCTCCTTCTCACTAGCTTTCCGGGGCAGTCAGGCGCCTTTGGAAGGAGAAGAGAATTGTGTGAGTAAATACAGCGTTTCCTCTCCAGCCCTGTGGGTTGCCTTTGTCAGCATCAGCAGAAAATCATAGATTGGAAGTGACTCGGTGATTCTGCTGAGCTCGGCCTAGCACAGCAGCTGGAACAAAACACACTTCTATGTGCCCATGTGAATACCTGAAAATTGTTTTACCTTGGGCCTTCAAAATGGAAATGATTTCAAAAAAAAAACAAACCTCTACAAGGCACCAGTGCAATTGTGGGAGTTTCCATTAACTACCCTTGTCACACCTGCTGCTCTTGTCAGCTGAGGACAAGGGACAAGGTTGTCTCCGGCCAAAGTTGCCCTTGGACAGGTTGGGCCCTTCTTTAGACTCTTTTCATTCCTACATTTGCATTGTTATTACTAATCCTAGATGGGAGAATTGAGCCCAGCTTTTAGTCTTCTCAAAGGGATCGCATTAGATGAGAGACAGATTTAGAACTTCAATATTCTATTGTCCATCCCACCTCACACCCTGCTGCTGAGAACACCAAAGGGAAGATTCCTTTGCACAAGTGTCTTGGAGAGAGGGGCTGGGGAGTGTCAGAGTAGATTGCATCAGAGAATACAGAGAGAACGGCAGGAAGTCGCAGGAGAGGAGGGGAGTGCAGCTGGGTCTCAGAGACAGGTGCATCCCAAGGGGAGAACCCCGTGCTCCTCTCCGGCTCCCAAGTTCCTGTTGGTCCTTTTCTTTGTTCCTCAAGGTCCCAGTTGTAATAACTTTTTGCAGATGGTCTAGTAATGAGTCTCTAGAAGAGCCAGTGTCTGTGGAGTGGCTGTGGTAAGCATGGGCACCCGACATATACCTTCTGCTTGTCCCATGCTCATTGTTGATGTGGCCACAGGGCAGAGATGTCTGATGAAGAAAGAACTACCTTCTTTCTGAAGTCCAACTGGGGTCCCCCAAGCATTTTTGGAGGCTGGTTAGTGCATGCTGTAGGCATGATCCTGTGATCTGAACCAGCAGCGTCCTGTGCCCTGTCAAGGGATAATGTCTCCCCATTGGTACTGGGTAGGGTAAAATGTGGCATTTGGGATCAGCATTGCCCAGGCCAGGTACTCAGAGCACCCTCACCCACAAACACACACAGGGACCATGGACACCCTTGCCTTGGCTAACTCCAAATACCCCTGCCCTTTGAAGTTCAGTTCCTTCACCAGAAATTGTATTCCATAGTAATACACTTCTCTGTTCTGGAAACATTTATTTTGTTAATTTTACACAAAATGTCATAGATTAAAAACTATCTGCATATCTGGAACATAGGGAGTACTTAATGAGTGTTTATTGAATGAATGAGTGCATGAAGGAAGCAATAACAAAAATGTCAACAGAAAACAATTCCACAATGGCACTTCTAGAATAAATGTATTAAATCTCAATGCTTCTTTTCTAGGGCTCTTGTATGGTTGGAGCCGCTCACTTAGATAGTAGTGATAATTCTCATCCACGGAGACCAACAGGAGACAATTCCCATAGATTGACTGTCTCTGTCAACCCAAATAACAGAAAGACTCTCTAAAAGAAAATATTTATTTGGGACTAGGGCATTGCAATGAAAATATGAATGCCACAGTGAACTACGTGTGTGTTCAGGGAGATAAAAGAAGACAAAGGTTTTTAAAGGAAAAATGAAGAGGATTAAATGACTGTTTTTAGGTAATTATCTTTGGCTCCAAGGGTCAATAACAACGGTGACGCCAGTTGAGGCTGGACAGGAAGTTCCTGGGCAGATGTCCTGACAGAAGTATTTTTTTTGTGGGAAGTTGCAGTGACTTTTGAGCAAGGTTGTGGTTTTTGTAGCCTTTTGTGATGGGTTTTGTTATCAGGCATATGAGCATGAGAATCTTCTCTTCATGGCCTTCCCTGGCTCTATTTGTCAGGTGTTTTTGGTTTGTTTTAAGACAAGTGACTCCATTTTGATTCTGACAACTTTGACAGCTCCAGTGCCCCAACCTTGAAGTCTGGTATTGCTACCTGTTGTTTTACATTTGAGGCCACTGAGGATGGAGGAGCTGAGCGTAACAACTGATTAGGGATGCCTGGCAGATCTGGGCTTGTTCCCTTGCTCCACATAGCTTCCAGGCTGCTGTGTGCATGGAGCAGATGAGTGGAAAGTTGTGAAGCACTGCTCCTTGGAAAGAGTCACAGAGCAAGCCCTTACATGCACAAGAGCTCATGCAGCCTGTAGGAGGCCCACACTCAAGCAATGCCCAGCTCACTCTTCATATGTGTGAGCCCCACAGGACTGTGTCCACTCAGAGGGGTCACTAGTCCTGTTTACAGAGACTCAGTGTCCTCCTTGCATCTGCCCAGAAAGGGGATAGCTTTCTATCTCATAAAGGGTGGATATGTGGGAAGCTGTCTCCATCAACACTGATTTCAGAATCAAGAAGTTCATGATTATTTAGTGTCTCTACCGAAAGGATAGACTGAAACTCGCTTGGCAAGTCAAATCACATCTCTCCTTTGCGTCAACTCTTCCAGAGTTCCATCACACTCAGAATAAAATCTGAAGCCAGATCAAGGCCTCCATGTTCGCTGCCCAGCCTTGTCTGTCTTTTCACCTCCCTGTTCCCTGTCCATCCTGCTCACTTCTGCCTGTGCAGTGGCTGGTCCCTCTGCCTGGCACTCTCTTTCCTCACCTTACTCATAATTCAAATGTCAGGTGGTTGAGGGCTTTCCTGAGGACCCTGTGTGAGGAAGGCCATCCTATCCTCTGTTCCTCTCTCTGATCACGATGTCAGTTGGATGGTTTCTGCGGGGGTCCAGGAGGGTCTATATGCCCCTCTCCATCTCAGTTTCCTCTATTAACATCTTGCAGTAGTGTGATACTTTTATTAAAATTGATGAGCTAATATTGATAGATGATGATGATGATGATCACTCCTAGAGACAGGGTCTTATTCTCTCACCCAGGCTGGAGTGCAGTACTGTGATCTAGTTCATTGCAACCTTGAATTCCTGGGCTCAACAGTCCCCCACCTTAGCCTCCCTCCCAAGTGGCTAAGACCATAGGCATACACCACCATGCCTGGTTAGAACCACAGGTACACACCACCACACCTAGTTTTTAAAATTATTTTTTGTAGAGATGAGGTTTCATGATGTTGCCCAGGTTGGTCTCGAACCCCTTACCTCAAGTGATCCTAACACCTTGGCCTCCCCAAAGGCTGGGATTACAGACATCAGCCACCACGCCTAGCCTAATGCATTATTATTAACCAAAGTAGTTTACATTGAGGTTTCCTGTTGGTGTTAAACACTCTATGGTGTTTGACAAATGCAAAATGCCATGTATCCACCATGACAGTATCATACAGAATAGATTCACTGCCCTAGAAATCCTCTGTGCTCCACCTGTTCATTTTTTCTCCCTACTGGTTCCAAACATGATATTTTTACTTTCTCATAGTTTTGCCTTTTCTATTAAATAGAATGGCATATAGTTGAAGTCATATGATTATTGTAGCCTTTTTGACTTAGTAATACGCATTTATTTTCTCCATGTCTTTCTGTGGCCTGAGAGCACATTTCTTTTTATCTCTTTTTATATCATTTATCATTATGTTGCATGGACATAAATTATAGATTTTTGTTTTACTTTTGAGACGGAGTCTTGCTCTGTCCCCCAGGCTGGAGTGCAGTGGCATGATCTCTTCATTTTCCTCGTGAGAAATTCAAATAATGCAGAAGTATATAGAAAAATATCACTCAAAGCCCTGAGGAATATTTCTTTTATTGAGACAGAGTCTTGCTCTGTCACCCAGGCTGGAGTGCAATGGTGTGATCTCCACTCACTGCAAGCTCCACATCCCGGGTTCACACCATTCTCCTACCTCAGCCTCCCAAGTAGCTGGGACTACAGGCACCCACCACCACGCCTGGCTAATTTTTTTTGTATTTTTAGTAGAGACGGAGTTTCACCATGTTAGCCAGGATGGTCTCGATCTCCTGAGCTCGTGATCTGCCCACCTCAGCCTCCCAAAGTGCTGGGATTACAGGCGTGAGCCACGGTGCCTGGCCATAAATTATAGTTTTTTTTTTTTTTTTTTTTTTTTAAACAAAAATCTCTTCACTTATTGAAAGTCATCTTGATTGCTTCCGATTTTTGGCAGTTGTAAATAAAGCTGCTATAAACACTTGTGTATAGGTTTTTGTGTAGACATTAAGTTTTCAATTCATGTGGGTAGTTAGGAGCACAGTTGCTGGATCATATCATAAGACTAGCTTTAGCTTTGTGAGAAACTGCCAAACCGTCTTCCAAAATCACTGAGTCGTTTTTGCATTTCCACCAGCAATAAATAGGAGTTCCTGTGGCTCCACATCCTTGCCCAGCATTTGGTGGTTTTGCTCTTTTGGAATTGGGCCATTTTAAAAGGTGTGTAGTAGTGTCTCATTGTTGTTTTAATTTGCAATTCCCTAATGATATTTGATGTTGAACATCTTTTCATATGCTTATTAGTCATCTGTATATCTTCTTTGGTGAGGTGTCTGCTCAGATCTTTTGCTCACGTCTTAATTGTTTGTTTTCCTGTTGACAAGTTTTAAGAGTTCTTTGCATATTTTAAATACAGGTTCTTCATCAAATAAGTATTTTGCAAATATTTTCTCCAAGTTGTTGGCTTGTCTTTTCCTTCTATTAAAGACTGTTAACAGATTTCCCAGGTGTTTGAGAAGAACTAGACTAAATTACTGGCTGCTATGGGACTTCATGACAGAAGGGCAGAGTCATCAAAGACAACTCCGTAGCGTTAGTACTGGTAGCCACTTAGAACAGTTCCAGCACGCCATAAAATCTATCAAAGTGTTTGTAAGAGAAATAAAATTGAGTAAAACCAAAAAATTCCAAATCATGGATGTTGCAAAAAGATAAATGGACTTTAAAGATGAAGAAGGTATTAGATATTAGGACAGGAAAGAATTCAACTGATTAAGAAATGTGAGCAGGCCGGGTGCAGTGGCTCAAGCCTGTAATCCCAGCACTTTGGGAGGCCGAGACGGGTGGATCACGAGGTCAGGAGATCGAGACTAGCCTGGCTAACACGGTGAAACCCCGTCTCTACTAAAAAAAATACAAAAAACTAGCCGGGCGAGGTGGCGGGCGCCTGTAGTCCCAGCTACTGGGGAGGCTGAGGCAGAAGAATGGCGTGAACCCGGGAGGCGGAGCTTGCAGTGAGCTGAGATCCGGCCACTGCACTCCAGCCTGGGCGACAGAGCGAGACTCCGTCTCAAAAAAAAAAAAAAGAAAAAAAGAAATGTGAGCAAAACTCAATGCATAAACATAATCAGGAATGTTTTTGGGGCAGGAAGGAAACTACGGGGTAAAATTAAGGAAACTGTTATTTAGTAGAGAGAAAGAAAGTGAACCGTGGTTTACAACAGAATAATAACAAAACGAAGGCCCGTTTTATATATATACACATTATATAATATATGTATATATAACATATTATATATACATATAAGCATATTATGTGTACATATACATATTATATATGTGTATATAATATACATGTATAATATATGTGTGTATATGTATATATTATATATACATATATTATATGTATATTATGTTTATAATAGGTATATAATAGTCATAAACTCTTAAAATCACCAGAGTAATATAGAGAAGAGAAGACAAAGCCTGTGGTGGCTTCCAGAGCTATCTCCAGAATCACTGAATCAGGAAGTGTATTATTTCAAATGCAGCTGGAAGAACATTCAGAGAGTTTTAAAGCCATTGCACTTCCACGTCCCAACTCAGTATCATTTCTCACACAAATTCAGCCACTTTCCAATCTCATAATAAGCCAAAATCCATGACAGCCCTGTCTGAGGTTGTCTTCAGTGTGTGGGTGTTATTTGTGTTATTTGCAGTTAAATGAGTCCTTTG
This sequence comes from Chlorocebus sabaeus, assembly GCF_047675955.1. Lineage (NCBI taxonomy): Eukaryota > Metazoa > Chordata > Mammalia > Primates > Cercopithecidae > Chlorocebus > Chlorocebus sabaeus. The sequence goes on along the minus strand of NC_132913.1, from coordinate 9,198,004 downwards.
AGACACCCATCTGGTGCTCGTTCATATTTTCTTGAGGACTCTTGGCAAGTTAAGGAACCTTGCTGAAGGAACCTGCTGAAGAACCCAAAGATTGTTCCAAGATGAATCTTTGTAAGAGCTGCATGTATTTATCCCAATATCCAAGTCGTCAAGTCAAAATAAAATGTGTGCTGAAGTTCTACAAATGGCACTGAAAAAAATGTAGGAAAGGTGAAGAATCTCATCTCTGATTTTAATACATAGAGTTATACAAACCTGGAAAATGAGGGATGGGAATTTAGACACTACCATGATACTGGTTAGAGAAAGGCAGAAAGAAGGAAAAAAGCATTATGTAGTACAGAGGCTTTCCCCAGGACACACAGGAGAAGGAGGTTACCAACCCAGGCGGTTGAGTGTGGACTCTACCCGTTAACCTGAGCGCCTTGTAGAGCCCACTCCAATTTCATAGGAATATTTTCCCCATCACTGGCCCTGTGCTTTAGAAACTTGCAGGAACTAAAGGAGAAACAAGGATGGCTTTATTGCAGTCTGTGGAGATGCACACCAGAGTGGAAACACTCATCACAATATTAAGAGCTAAGTTCAAAGGAAAGTGAATTTTGTGGAAAAATAAAATGCCTGCTGATTACATTTTCTTCCCCATTAATGCCAAATGAACATTTTCCATTTCTCTCGACTGCTCTGGACTCCAAGGCGGGTATCTTTTTTAAGATTTACAATTAATCACCTGATGGAAGGAAGCGGGGGATGTGGGTGGGGAGTGAGCAAACCGAGCAGGTATGAGAACAGAGGCAACCGGATCTGTGGGGAAAGTCACAATTATAGCCATGTGAGAGGCTTGCCCTATGGATAGCAATTTCCATTTACCCACAGGTTTCCATTCTGCTGAATGCAGACAGCAGGAAAACAAGCAGAGAGCCCTGTGAAATAATACACCTTCCTTCGCCTGTGTTGGCTACACAATTTGGAAGACTGATGTTGGAGAAAAATCACTGTTAGGAATTTTAGTTTTCAAATTATGAAATGTTCATCTGGTTCTTGAAAGGGAAACATGTGTGCCTGGAAGAAGATGAGCACACATGGGCACAGCCCAGGGACGTCCCTCCATCGTATCATTTAATATCTAATGGTCGCATGTCAGCAGGGAATGCAGCCACCTGGCGTCATCTCAACACTCCAGCCCGGGCGACAGTGTGAGAGTCCGTCTCAAACAGACAAACAAACACACACACACACTCCATTTGCCTCTCTCTCTTTCTACTTTCTTCTTTTGCCTTCCCTGTGAAAAGTGGCTAGATGGGTATGCATTCAAATTACCTACTTAGGGAGACAAAAAGGTCACCTTTGAATTCTAAGTTCAACATCTACTAACCCAACTGTGTATCTGAGGGTTTTAAACAGTTTCTTCTGTCTCTTTTTGCAAACAATGTTAAAGGGGGTATGTAATAATTTCTTAAATTCTCTTTGCTTGATTTAAATGGATTAAAATATTGGTTGGTCACCTTATACTTAATCATTCAACAATATTTTTTCAGGCCTCTATTATGGGCAAGTCATTTTGCTAGATCTGGGGTACAAAGATGACTAAAGCCTAGTTGTTTTACTCACAGAGCTCCAAGTCTAGAAGGAAAGGCAGGAAGTAGATCCTGACATTCACAAGATAAACATTATTAAAGCTTTTGAGGTTGATTTCAGGATCTATTTCTCCCCATAACATGCAATAAGTTAAAGTTGAAAAATTAGTCTCATTCTAGTCCTTTATAATGCTTAAAGAGTCATTAATTAATTAAGCAATTAATTAATTTAAATATTTATTGAACAGCTATTAAGCATCAAAGGCTCTCATGGAGCTTACTTTTATGTCAGAAAGTGATAAAGGCCATGAAGAAAAAGGTAGGTTAAGAGAATAAACGGAGATTGAAGACAAACCTTTTTTTTTTTTTTTTTATGGAATGATCAGGGAAGGCCTCTTTAAGAAGGTGACATTTGAACAGAGAGGGAGTGAGCCACAGAGATATCTGAGGAAGCAGCACATGCATAGGGTCTGAGGCAGGAATAAGTCAGGCAAACTCAAGGAATAACCAGGAAACCAACTTGGCTATAGAAGTGGAAGGAGAAGTAAACGATGAGGAAGAGAAGAAGTGAAGGTCCGTTGTGCATGGAAGGTCTATTGTGCATAGTTGCACTTGGTAAGAATTTTGGATTAAATCCTGGACCCAGCAAGGAAAGCGGGTAATGGGCTGTGGAAACAGTTTTGGTAGAGGTTGGTAACTTGAACTAGAAAAATATGGTGAGAAGGGCAGATTCCAGTTCTGTGTTAGAGATAGAGCCAACAGGATTTGATAATAGATTACGTTATGGGATGAGAAGCATTTATTGAGATAGAAAACGGTGAAGGGTTAGGGGATGGGGAGGAATGAATAACGGGTTTGGGCTTGCATTTTAGAATAGGAAACAAGGGGATATGGAGAGTGAAAGCAACTGTGAGTTGGGGTGACGTGGGAGAGATCTGGATCTGAGAGTCCTGGGTGTAGGTGTTATTTGCAGTACTGGGTCAGGCTGATATCCCCAGGTGAGTCAGAGTAGAGAGACTTGAGGAGTGAGGGCTGAGATCTGGGCCACTCTAGGCTGCAGACATTGGGAAGATGAGGAAGAATCTGGAAAGGTGACTGACGGGGTGTGAATAGTAAGATAGGACAGCTAAGAGAAACGGCTTCTGAATGCCAAGTGAAAAAATGCTGTAAGGAAGAAAAGCTCAACTTTGACATACTGCTGAGAGGTTGACTTAAGATGGAAATTTTGCTTTCTTTTTCCACTTTTTGCCAGCCCTGAAAGTTAGCTTTTACATCTGCATATATTAAGAGCTAGTGGTAGCTTTCTTTTTTTTCTTTTTAAAGAATCAAGATTTTCAACTTTTAATAAAATATATTGCATGTAGTCAGTCTGTTTGGGATACTATAACAAAATACCTTAGACTGGGTAATTTATAAATAGCAGAAACTTATTTTCTCACAGTTCTGGAGGCTGGGTAGTCCAAGATCAGAGCAGCAGCAGATTCTGTGTCTGGTGGGTGCCTGCCCTCTGCTTCATAGGTGGTATCTCTTGTCACATCTTCACATGGCAGAAGGGGCAAACTGCTCCCCTGTGTCTTCTTTTTTTTTTTTTTTTTTTTTTTTTGCAGATCACAAATGTGTAATAGGATATTTGAGGGACAATACATTGAAAAACAAAACTATCATTTTACAAATGTAAATACAGAGAAAAATTCTAGATGGAAGCACATGAACTTCATAGCAATAAACTTCATAACAATGTTACTCCTATGGAGGAGGAAAGGGGATAGGACATGGAATACGGCCAAACAGAAAATTGTATCCTGGGATGCCTGGGACAGTCCATATTTGTTCTTGTTTTAATTACTGGTTGACTTACTTATTTCCCTTGTGTCTCTTTCACTAATTCCGCTCATTATGGGTCCACACCCATGACTTAATCACCTCCTAAAGGCTGCACATTTTAATAACAACATATTGGCAACTGAATTTCCACGTGAATTTTGAAGGAACACAAATATTTAGACCATAGCACATATGTAAGAGTTAGAGAACAAAAAAAGATGAGTTTGTGCTGAGTTGAACTGCTAAGCTGTGGGCTAAATTGTCTTACTGGTTACACTGATCTCGCAACATTTGTATTTCACATAGTTACTTCAGTAAAAAGACAATTTTCTGTATGTCCTTGACCTTTGGGTCTGATACCATGTAATTGAAATTTCAAGAGTTAAATTGATAAATGCTAGGAGCAGACAACAAAAAGTTCCAAAGATTGTGATAGAGAACATGTACAATTTGGTCACAAAAATAGGAATCATCAATTTTGCTTTCAATGTGGTTTATTTATTTATAACCTGCCTTATTCCAAACTGTAATCTTCCAGCAGGTAAAATCTGTGTCTAAAATACTCATTGTTGGCAGCAACTTAGGCTAAGTGCCTGGGGGTGGAACAAAGATTAAAAAATAAGTGGAGGCAGAAGTCTTCTGTTGACTCACTTTGGTCGATGTGTAGATGTTCCATTTCTCTCACATTTTTAGTTTTTCACTGATATGGTCATTTAGACTCTAGCCCCTCAGGCCAAATCCAGCCCACAGGCATATTTTGTTTGGTGTACACAATGTTGGCTCAGATTTAAAAACTGGGAATTTTCATATGAAAATCCACATTTATGGCTCCTTTTAAAAAACTGTCTCAATAACAGTTGCAACTATTCCATTTATCAATTTAAATTACCTGAGTAATCACTTTATTGATTTAAATTACCTGAGTAAGACTTACAATCAAGTTTGCAATCACTGATCCATGGGATGATTTATTTATCATATAAATTGTTACAACTGCATTTTCTTTCAATACAACCTCACGTGGCTTCACCATAAACATTTTTCAAGATGACAAAATCAAATCTTTTTCTATGTGCTATATTGTTTTGGATGCTGTTAAATTTTATTTAAATAATTGTTTTTAATATGTCAAAATGAAATGTATGTGGGGTAAATAAGTATATGTGGCCATATTTTCCAGAGTCAAAGTACTGTAAATAATTGATAAGTTGACTCATTTTGGCAGTGCCTATCCCCCAGGTTAGACCATCTAAACTCACCATGCTCCATTTTCTGAAATGACTTTCATTAGTTGATTTTGAAAGGGTCCAGAATATGACATCCCAAAATATTGCCACTTTGGCATAGGCTTATTCTGAGATGAAGGCAATTGAGAAAAATCAAACACAGAAAGGGTTCTCTGCTCTTTCCTTCTGCCTAAAAGCAGGATGTAAATTTTCCTTGTGGAGATATCTCCTCCTCTCCTTCTTGTACCAGGAAGAGGAGATTAACCCTTATTACTGGAGGCAGAGATGGCATCAAGATGATTCTGTGTAAATAAGCTTTACTAAGTAACCTTTATCTGCCATTCCATAGTTTGCCCTATGTATTTACATTCCCACATTTTACTGCCCTAGAAACCCAAAGCCTTCCTTCCTTTGTCTAGTCATTTGTCTAAATTTATCATCCTTTGTTAAAATGGTATATAGGCACCCAAGTCCAACCACTCCTTTAGAGTTTTCACTTCTTTTCTATGAAACCCATCATGTATGTAAAAAATAGTAACATCAAATGGAATGTGTATGCTTTTCTCCTGTTAATACTACTTTTGTTAGTTTAACTCATAGGCCCATTTCAAATAACCTAAGAGAATAGAGAAAACCGTTTTCCTCCACTACAGTGTATTTATTTACTTTTACATTGATGCCTTTTACGTGACAAATGCTGCTGGGATATGGATGTTAGAAATTAGTAAACTTGCTTAACTGTCGTCATGATTCAGTGGAAAGATGCATACAAAAGCACATAATCAAGATTCAGTGAAACATATTCCAGGAGGGATATTAGCACAACGAACTATGGAATCACAGAGGAGAGGGACCACTAACCCCTTTAAATGAGAAGTTATCTAGTGTGCTTTTAACTATTAAATGAATATCATGTTACTGTATCGTGTGTAATGAGATCTGATGCAGATCTCATTCATAAATTCTCTCTCTCTCTCTTTCTGAATTGTGTGTGTGTGAGAGACAGAGAGATTAAAAGCATTTATTTAAGATGGTTTCCAGAGATGGGCTTACATAATAACCCCAGGGACTATTTAGCAAAGAACTTTCCTGTCTTTAGCTTTGCCATATGCCATAGATTGAGCAAGTCATTTATACTCTATAAATTCAGTTTGCATATCTATTAAGGAAGCATTAATTTAGATTGTCACTTCTCAAATAGGACTCCTCGTATGAATTATAGGACAGAGAAAATGACTTGAGTGACTATTTTCTCAATTCTCCCAAGGATGGTATATAAGTTGTGACATTCTAAATGCATGGAAGAGAAATTAATTCATTTCGTACAATGGATGCTTTAAGAGATTAGGGCTTAATTCTCTCAAGAACACTGCTGCGATCTTATGTGGCTTTTAACTGGTTCATTGCTGCTCTATCCTCCACCCTCCTGTAAGCCAGGAGTCCAGGTTATAAATGAGGAATATAGGTCACAGGTGTCATTATACATCTCGCCTCTGTCTGTGATATAAGCTTCGGCTGGTTATAGGGTTTGGCCTATATGGATTACTGCTGCTAAGGTTGACACTGTCACAACTTGCATAGGTTCTTTGTCTTTGAAAACGGAAATCTCATAAAAGTAAGGAAAAAACCTCTAGTGATCTAATCTGATTTTAGGGCTAGACCTCCTGATAAAGAATTATGAACTTGAACTCAATCCAGGCTGCCTCTGCTACATCAGGCAGTCATGGTTTCAAGAGAGCATATTAAAATAACAATAACAAAGAAAATGGCAGCTATCCATTATAAGTAGTTGCTTTATACATTATTTTATTTAATTATCATGAGAATCCTGAGCTACCTTCTTGTTCTCCATTTAACAGGTGAGGAAACTGAGAGGAGTTAGGTCACTTGCCCAAAATCCAGGGCTAGTAAGTAGCAGAGGCAGGTTGCACACCAATGTTTCCATAGCCTTGGTAACCTTATAGTGTGCATCTTCTCTTTCAAGTCAAATAGGAGTCAGGTTATGCTTCCTAGAGAGGAGGAGTGGCAAGAATTATACAAAGACTCTGAACCTGTCGAAGTACCAGAAAGAGTGGACAAGCATGGAGATAACTTGTTGACACTTGGAGGGTGCAGATGTACTCCAGATACTCTGAGGATCAAGCTAAAGGAAGGATCCCCAATTCTACCTCTAGCAGCTGATGGCACTGAGTGTAAGGACCAACTGCTGTCTTGGCTGGAATTGATTCAGTGGCCCAGGGAGACAGGGGAAGAAAGAGGAGCTTGCAGATCTAAGTCTATTTGTAGATTAGTTGGGGAGGGGCTGGGATGGATGCTGCTTTTGGTTCTATCTGTTGGAGCATGAACCTGTGCTCACATTTTTGGTTGTGAGAATTTGCTTTGAAATGGTATAGTGGACCCTATCAATGCTGCCATATATCGTCTCAGGTCAATTTTAATGTTTCTGTACAATTCTTCTTCAAATTTAGTAAGCTCTTGCCTTATTTTGAGGATTGTCTTCGGGCCAGTGGAGGATTCCTGCAGCATCAGAGTGTCTGAGAGTTCACATCCTCAGGGCTGCCATTGGCCCAGTGACTGACACACAGGACCAGTGCTTCCCAGCCCCCTTATCTGGGTGAGATGGCTCTGAGATTACTATGCACCTGACTTCTCTCCTGCAGGATCAGCTGAGGCTACTTCTGCAGGAAGATTGTCTGAAATAATTTGCCTCTCTCCCTCTCTCTCTCTCTTTCTCACTAGTTTCTCCTTAATAAGTAATTTACTCATGGTCTGTCTCTCACTAGTCCTTCCTTAATAAGTAATTTGCTCATGATCCTTATCTCAAGAGCTGCTTCAGGGAAAACTCACCTAAGACATACAGTATTCCTGTTTATATGTTACGTACTTATATATTCAGCCAATGTTCCACATTCATGGGAAGTCATGTTCACTGAAAAAAGAGCCTAGGGTTTGGGGCCAGATGAATCTTGAATCTTGCTCAAATACAAACTAAACCACTGCTACTGAGGGCTTTGAGGGGATGGCGAGGCACCATCCGCATGTGGTTGCTTGTTTCATAATGTGTGAAATATCAATAATGATACTTAAATTGGAGGAGTCTGGATTTAATACGATAAAGTATTTAAAGCATCTGGTACTCAGTGGCACTAATTATTAAAACCCCAAGCAAAGTAAGGTTTGAGACATTCTAATCTTAGGACAGTCACAGAGAAACCACATTTAAAATATTCTTTTCATTGTGTGATGCTTTTGCATAGATCTCTTGTATAAAAAAAGAAAAAAAATCCGTATAGCCTGGCCTTTCTATACACAGGCAGTGCCCTCACCGCTTGGAGTACTATATTGTTGCTGCCAATTTGTTCTCACCCTCAGGAGGCACTGTGGTCTGTGGACAGAGAAATAAATATTTCTGTTTGTTTCTTCATTTAGTATATGTCAGTCCTGCATTGATCTTGGCTATTTCCCTCAAAGGGATGCATGTAGAAGCAGTTTTCACAGCACAGATAAATATTAAAGGCATATTTAGTTCCCTGTAGTGAACGAGGCTGAGGAGACAAACAGGCACATCACTGAAGGAGGTGTTTGAAGGTAAATTAAGGGCCGGCCATCAAAGTGACCCTCATGTATGCCTGTAGAAAGTGTGCCTTTCAGAAAACTCGATGACCTCTTCTATTCCTCTGTGGGAGTGTTGCTGGGTTGAGCCGTGCATCATTTCTGTTCCTCAAGCCCGAAATAGTTTTTTCTGATTTGTTAAATATTCTACTCACAGAAGTACGTGACCATGATTTTTCCTGTGTTTTATAAAGTATAAGAATTTCTTTCTTGGAAGTGGCATGGGCTTTGGATTGGCACCCAACTACCCCCACAAGAGACTGAGGAAGCCTTGAGAATTTGTTCAATAGGATCCCATTGCTGGCTAGGGATGAGGGACCATTTATTATCTTGTGGCCACTCCAGACACAGAAGCCTGTTCCTTGCCTCTCTGCTTTGGTTCATACTGTTTTCTCTGCCTGGTATTTCCAACCCTTTCCCTACCCCTACACCTGTCCCCATTTACCTGGTGCTCAGCTACTTACACTCCAAGATTAAGCTCTTGCAGCATCTCCTCTAAGTAGCCCTTTTCTAAGTCCTCTAATTAGTCTTGTTCCCACCTCCTGTTGCTCCCCTGGCCTTGTATAGGCTTCCACTGCAGCAGCTAAAACCAGGAAGTGCTAGGACCTATGATTTCCCAAGAGCAAGGATCAAGACTTATACATTTTGGCCAGGTGCAGTGTCTCATGCTTGTAATCCCAGCACTTTGTGAGGCTGTAGTGGACAAATAGCTTGAGCCCAGGAGTCCAAGACCAGCCTGGCCAATATGGTGAAATCCCATCTCTACAAAAAATACAAAAATTAGCCAGGCATGGTGGCATGTGCCTGTGCTTCCAGCTACTTGGGAAGCTGAGGTGGGAGGATCACTTGAGCCCAGGAGGTAGAGGCTGCAGTGTGCTGTGATCACAGCTCTGCACTCTAGCCTGGGTTACAGTGAGACTCTGTATCAAAAGAAAAAAAAAAAGATTTATTCATTTTGGATCCTTCAGTATTGGGCAAATAATATGTGCTCAATATACATTGGTTAGTAATAGAACAGTCATATAGCCATGGAGTATTAATTGAGGTATATTATGTGCAAGACACTGTGTTAGATGCTAGAGAAGATGTTGAAAAATAAAATATAATGTTGCTTTCTAGAATTAGAATCCCTTATGAACTATCATGCCAAGTACACAAGGAGGGGGGATTTCTGTCTGTTTGGTTCACTGATGTTTCCCAGTCCCCTGGAATAGATAGTGCCTGACACATAGTTGGCCCTCAATAAATATTTAATGAATGAAAGAATGTCTTCCACTTGGTAACAGTTTTAGCTTTCTCAATGATGCATCCTGTTTTGTATTATACCATGAGCAATGCATTGCTTTGGATTGCCGAATCAGACATCCTCGTTTAAAAGGTAAACCCCCCTGAAAATAGTGAGGGAGTTATTTTCAATCCTAGCTTAACCAAATAGAAACAAATTAAGTGCTTGTTAAAGTTGCTTTTCAAAAGTTCTTGTTTGTTAGAAGCCTAAATGGCACCTGAGGCCAAGGGAAGCTGGTTGCTTTTGAGCTCAAACCCTTCCTGTGAGAACTGCAATTGCACGTAAGGTCTGGTCCATCAGTGGCCACTGAAAATATGTGTTGAGCTGTTGACTGTTGCACCTCAATTTAGAGCATTAAGTAGAAAATGTTTTCCTGATTGGAAGTCATTTCTGCTCCTTCTGGGTTGTTTGTTAGGGACTTCATCACAAGGGTAGCTTTTGTCTCCTCTTTCTTTAAGTAATCTGGGAGGTTGCTGGAACCCTCAGTGAATTACTTCAAAGATAGGCTTTGTCATTGGAATAAATCCTGAAAGACCCATCGCAGGTAGCTCTGTAGGGATTTTTGATGGAAAAGTAGAACAATACCTTGGTCTCCTAGGACACTTTCGACTCTAAAGAGAGATGACCAGTGAATTACAAAATATAACTCTATTCCAAGACTCGGAATCTAAGGAAATTAAATTTAGCTGAAATTGAGAGCAGTTAAGGAGGGGAAAAAATAACAAATGTAGAAAACTCATAGTCTATAAGTTTTATTCTTTAAATATTCTATCTGTTAGTATTCCCGTTTAGTGTTACCAGGACTTATATTTTGGGGCAAATAAGTTTTATATTTTAATTCTTAGAAAAAATTATTCTTCCTAGTTCAAACTAGACAACAAAGATATCTTTGTTTCATAGTGGCGATTTCCTGGAGGAAAAGAAAGGGGAAGGTAATTATGAGAATCAGGCAACTGATTGAACAGGGAAGAGGAGGGCACAAGTAGGGAGGGGGCAGAAAGTAAGACCCTGGGGTGCCCCAAGAAGAGAAGAGAACAGGCTTAGCTCAGCATCTTCTTACAAGTGCCTGCCATAGAAACTGGGATCTTCACCAGCCTTCTTCTCACCCTTCATGACAGAAGGGGTCTGTGTTTTTGGTGAACAGGGAGGACATGAAGAAGAAAGAAATTATGATTTGGGGATTCTATTGGAGTGGTTAAGGTTGCCTACATGGCTGGTGAGTGCGTGCAGTTGTATTCCTGCATTCTCAGGTATCTTTCCTTCCTGACTATCTCTCTTGCTGCTTCTGCCTGCCACCGGTGTGGCTGTTGCATACATTAGGATGTCTACCCAGGAGGGCTATGCATCACCTTACAATCCTGATGAGAATGGTTTACAGTTAAACTGTCCTTGGGGGCATTGCAGATTTAGCAATTCACCCTCCTGGAAAGTGTGACTGTATTAATATTGATGCCCCGGGAGAAGGGTTATTGTAAAAATGGAATTGTGGGAAAGTCACTTTTACTGCTTCAGTCCATCTGAATCCATGCACTAGAGGATGCATAGGTGTTTTATTTTTTAGCGTTGTTTCTTTGTGAGCAAAAGAAAGAAAGTTATGTTCCCTGAAGTGAGATCTTGATTTTTCAAAGCAGAATCAATATGTTGCTTCCCTTCAGAGGAGAGAGAAGATGCTGCAATTGGTCTGGATTCTGCTAATCACCAGCCCAGTGGATTCAACTCCATCTCATTCTGTCTTGGTGAGGAAAGATGGTTGTGAGAAGAAAGCCCGACATTCTGTTTCACCAGCTAACCCCTCATCTTTCTTTTCCTCATTAAACCACAAAGACCTCGACCTCCCAGTCCCTTGATAGGGGCTTTATATTGCCTATTGTGAACTCTAAGAGGTGGGGCTTGTTACCCCTATCTGATGACACGGGAATTCTTCACTTCCAGAGCTGGTGAATAGGGAAGCTAGGATTTGAACCTGAGTTTTTCTTACTCAAGAGTCTGTACATTTAGCAAATAATCTTTCTTGTCTATAGGTTAATTTTTAATTACAAATTGATTAATTCAATCAAATTTTCTGCTTCTATATTAAACAAAGCAGCAGTTAGGATACAATTGTAAAGGTTTACTATCTTTGTAGATAGTCCATGGTAGAATACATTCTTTGAGATGGGTGAGCAAAGAGGGCTGAGAGTATAGATGTTGGAAGGATGCTTAGAAAGTGTTTCCTTGAGAAGACTTGCCTATCATTCCCTAGGAAGGATACAGACTGCTTCGTAAGCCTGGTGAACTCCATGTGAGCATGTTGTAGATTTGGTTTTCAAAGTGGAAGATACTGTTCTTTCTCATTAGAAACCTAGGTGTTTCAGAGTCATACCTGTGAGTACAGCATCATCCTACATTCTACCATGCCTTGCTCTGTTTCAGGAACAGCTTTAGGTGGTGGAAGGAGCATGGCCTTGGAGCAGAATTTCCTATGTCCTACAGTGGGACCAACCCTGGGCAAGTCACAGGAGGCGACTGCCTCATCGAGGAAGGTCCACTGCTTGGGTATGAACCTCAAGCAGGATTTGACCAGCTTTGTGCCTTATCTTCCTCAACTGTAAAATGGGGATAATACTGTCATATATAAACCCATGGGGATTTATATATAATAGGTGATAGGTGGGTGCATATGTAAGCATGGCTGCCTTGTAATTAGCTCTATAGAAGGGTTCACTGCTTCTGTTACTTCTTCCCAGGTAAAGCAAGCATGATAATGCCTTCCTCATGGGCAGGGTTGAGAATAATTGGTATACCTATGGCATTAGTTTTAAACTAAGGCCAGTTTTGTCCTTAAGGGATCTTTGGCAATGTTTGAAAACATTTTTGATTGTTAAAACTTGGGATGAGGTGGGGCTACTGATATCTAGTAGGAGGAAGCTAAGGATGCTACTAAATACCTTTTAATGCATAGTGTAGATCCCAAAGCAAAGAGTAATTCAGTCTAAATGCAAATAGTGCCAAGGTTAGAGCCTTGCCTTATGGAATTCTTGTGGCTCAGTACCAGGTACGTTGTAGGTGTGCAATGAATAATGGTGCTTTTCGTTTTCTCATCCTCTTCAATCTATACCACTGACTATCCTCTTTCTTCATCCATATGCATTATTGTCAACAACTTCTACTTTATGCCCCCTCCTTCTCTGTTCCTTCCTTTAGGAATTCACCAGCTGTTGGACTTTTGTGGAGATGTTGAAATAATAAGGCATCTTATCAGGTGAGTTTTTTTTTTTTTAGTGGCCTCACTTTAGGGCTGTCTTTAGAGTTGTGAGAGAAGATGGATGAGAGCAAGTTCTGGTTTGAGGCTCAGAGTACTGGAGCTTACAGTCATTTAACAATCATTGTGCCCATTGCCAAAATTCTGAATTCACCAGGGAATGGGCCTTGCCAGGGCATGGGTTCCTGAGGGTTTGATTGAAATCTCTGAACACAAAACAATACAAAACAGAATATTTGGCCAATGGCAAATATTCTGGAAGGGTACTCTTCACCTCTCTTCCCAGCAGTTGGGAATAATTGGTGTAATGGGTGGGAGAAAGGAGATAGTAGACATGAGGAGGATCATTTTAGAGACTGTGTTTGAAATCTACCTGGGAAAACTTCCATAGCTATGAGTCAATTCATTGTTTCGAGTTACATAATTTATCTAAATTGTCATGACAACAGTTTTGGCTCCATATAAACATCCCCTAAAGCCTGAGAGTTAGGAGCTCTACACATTTTATGTTGATAAATGAAAATAGAAATGATCTTGAGCACTGTTGTGTTATCCAAAAACTTCTCAGTGGATGTTCTAGTAATTAGGTGTGGGTTCAGAGGAGTCTTCACTGGAATAAAATATTTCAGCATTAATTGCCAAACTTTCACATGATGACTTGCATTTTGTATGTAATGTAGTAAAATCTTAATTTTTATTTTGATGTTTGACCATTTTTTCCTTTTCTAAACTCTTTAACTGTCTCTCCTATTTAGGATATGCCACATTCAGCTCATAGATGATTTATGGTTTTAGAATAAAAAATATAGACAGAAAGGAATTTTTCCTAAAAGTAACCCAGTATTTTATTTTCAGGATTATAGAGTGTTATTGAATATGAATGCAATGTGCCTGAAACCTCATGGCACCCGCATTATATTAAAAAAATGTGTATTTGATAAAGCCTGGGATAGGAACCATGAGTCAGGGCAATTTTTCAAAGCCATTTTGCAGAGTCTTATGACAGCAATAAATTCCTAAGTATCAGATTAATAATTGGATCCTGACAAGTTTGCAATTGTGGCCACACATCATCAAAACTGTTTATTCAGCATCTCTCAGGGAAAAAAAAATCAGAGGATGCTTTTATGTGAGGTGTTTTCAAGTAAAATGCAAAAAAAGAAAAAAAAAAAAAACCCCAGCAAAAAACAACAAAACAAAAGCAGAAAACAAGCGGAGAGAAAGTGCTGAAAAGTCCACTTCTGCGTCTCTTGTTGAGTAGTTTGCATTAGTCTCATTTAGGGTGCAGGAAGTGAAAGTGTCTTGTATTGTATAGGCTGTCAGACCTGTGATGAAACTTTGGTTCTGCCTCCTAATGCCTCTATGACCTTGGGCGCTTTATTTAATCTCTGGTTTTAAAAACTCTTCATATATAAAATAGACTAATAACACCCCCTGTAGGTATTTTGTAATGATGGAGTGAGAAAATGCATACAGACATCCTTGCACAAGTAACTGGAGCATAGTAGGTGGTGCTTGAGAAATTGTACAAGTGGCATCTCTGGGGAAGGCAACGCATAATTTATGCAATACTTACAAACATGACATTTTGAAATTATAATCCTCTTATAATCTAACTTTTAGGAATTTTTGGAATTGAGAGAGGTTGAAAGAAATTGGAATTATGACAAATTTTTAGTCACATCTGGTTCAGGTGAACATAGATACAGTACTCAATCGTAGAGACCAAAGCTATCCTGGGGAAACATGGAGGATGTGATAGCCTGACCTTCCGGTACTGTGGTCAGCCGATCAGAGTCACCGTACAGGCAGGTGGAACTTTGTTGGACCTCCAAAAATGCTGACGGATAGAAACGACTCTAACCAGGGGACAATTTGCCCAAATATATGACCATTACTCTTCTCTCCTTCATTCCAATCTAAAGATGAAGAAGGAAAATTCTATATGACCTTTCAAATTTTTTGTCTTTGTTGGTCTTCAATCTAAACTGAAAGTCAACCACTTTCAGGCCCTCTGTCACTTACTAGCTGTGTGATTTGGGGCAAGGTACTTAATCATTGTCAGTCTTGATTTTTCATCTATAAAGTGGTACTAATCAGAGTACCTGTTCCTATAAGCAATCATGAAGATTAACGAGATAATGCATGAGAAGACTTTTGTAACTGTTAACTCTTGCTGTTGTCATTACCTCTTCTCCCAGAATTCTCTTCTGTTTGCCCTGGCTTTTCTCGTCAAGTTTACCCTGGGAGGAGTGTCTGAATAGCAGGTGAGCCTCTGACAACTGCTGCTCTGTCTTAGGTTCAGAAATTCTGACAGTTGTAGTGATGACCTTGGAATGTGGTGAAAACAAAAGTCTGAAACTGACAGGAGGAGAGGCATCTGGAATTAAGCACCTTGTCTTTAAACTCTTGATTGCGTCTATCTATCTATATATGTATACATGCATATATATTTATTTATAAAGTATAATTAGGTTATGTATTTCTGGTGATTATTTTTAACCCTTCTATGTTCTCCATGGCCATCTTCACTGTAGTTCTTTCTGGAACAAAACTTTGTTGTGATGCTTTCTAAGGAATTTAAAGAATACATGTATTTTAACTTTTGCTTTACATTTTAAAAAAGTCTCACAATGGAAATATTCACTATGATTTATAGCAAAATAAAAACTTCAGGAATTATAGATGCTTTCATCCTGGGATAACATTTGCTATTTGCTGGGAATGAATGTCAGCCTTAAAAATAGATGAGAGCTGCTTATTTAGTGTTTTCATTTGTTGTAGCAAATCTATCTGTCAGGTGAATTTGACAACAAGATGAGCATCCTTGGTTTGATTCATACAGGAAGAATAGGAGGAACTCTGTAGAGATTGAACTTCGGCCTGGTGTATGAGGGAAATACAGGTTAATAAGGAAATCCAAATAAACCACACAGCCAGAAAACTTACAGGAGAAAAGGGACTGACAGTTCAGCGTTCAGCCACTTCATAGTGACATGCATTTTAGAAGCTCCCCAGCTTTAAACTTGTACTACTAAGGGATTCCTCTTCCAACGTGGATTTTTAGATTACAAATTACTTTTATGTTACTCTGAAAGCTGAGTTCTTCATAGAGTTTCTTACACGCAAAGACTAGTATGGAGGGTATTTATTAATTTTTTCAAGAGAACTTCTTGAATATCTACTATGTTCTAAGTAAGCGTTCAGGTATGGGTGAGGAACGAGACACAAACAGTTCTTGCCCAAAGGGGGGAGGGATGGGAAATAGGTAACTCATGTGTAAACAAGCAGATGCAAAGAAATAACAGGGACCCTCCAGAACTAATAGCTCATGGGGCAAAGGGGAACAAAGAGGAGGCAGCTGTCATTTCGACTTGTGGGTAAGCATTGTCTATATCAGAAAAGGCTTGGCCTGGTGCAGTGGCTCACACCTGTAATCCCAGCTCTTAGGGAGGCAGAGGCAGGGGGATAGCTTGAGCCCAGGAGTTCGAGACCTACCTGGGCAATATAGCAAGACCCTGTTCTCCACAAAAAGGAGAAAAGAAAAGACTTCAGAGAAGATGAAGCTGAGATAAAGCTTGAAACATGAACAGGTACTTGTCAGCGTAAAATGAGACAGGCATTCCAGGAAAAATGCAATGCTGGAGTGAAGGCATAGGGGCATTCAACCCACGAACCAAATATTAAGAGGCACCTCTGACTTCATTTGGGCACTTTGATCATGCACACCTGCTGTAAAAGGTTTAGACACCATGTGAGCTTGGATGCCCTGAATTTTAAGATACGCTGAAAACAGGCAAGGACTGGGTTTTCTTGCCTTGCATAGTAAATCTTATTTACCCTTTTTCAAAATGTCTTTGGTTGGAAACCACTCCATCAATTTCATGATGGCATTCTGGAGTGGGAGTGGGGTGTGGGACTACAACATTTATTAATTGTAAATCAATAATAAGATGTATGTATACAGATTTCAGATATATTAACATGTGATCAGATATCTATGTCTTAGAATTGAGGAAGAACAGTGTTTTGAGTCTGTCAAACCACTTATCTCAAGTAGGATGCTACCCTGGAAGTTGGGTCAGTGGAGCTGGTTGTGAGTTTACTGAGTCATTCACATAACAGGATCCATTTCTTACCAGCATCCACGGCTTTATACTTTACTAGGTGTAACTGATGTCTACATCTTATCTCAGAACTTGAAGCTCACCAACAACTCCAGGTCTGCCATTACTGAGCTTTGTGACAATCCAGGCAGGCATAGCCCTGCACATTTCCTTCATTGCTGTCTTCTCTGCCATGTTTTATAGATGAAAACTTGGAAAGGTTAAGCAATTTGTTGAAGCCCACACAGCTAGGAAGTGGAAGACCGACAGTTTGACTCCAGGATGGAAAACTGGTATTCTTTCTGTCATCTAATGCTCACTCTCCAGTTTTGCTCTACCTACCCTGAGGGTACTGTTCTGAGAAAGGCTCCAATACTACAACTTAATATTTCATATTTCATTTGGGTTTTTTTCTTCTTTTTTTAGTTTTTAATTTTTGTGGGTACATAGTAGGCCTACATATTTATGGGGTACATGAGATGTTTCAATATAGGCATGTAATGCATTTTAATCACATCGTGGAGAATGGGATTTTCCAAAAAGAAAAACATTTATTCTTTCTGTTACAAATAATCCAATTGCATGCTTTTAGTTATTTAAAATGCACAATTAAGTTATTATTGACTATAGTTACCTTGTTGTGCTATCAAATAGAAGGTCTTATTCATTCTTTCTAATTATTATTTTTTGTACCTATTAACCATTCCCACTTAGTCCCCAGCCCCCAACTACCCTTCCCAGCCTCTAGTAATCATCCTTCTACTCTC
Source organism: Chlorocebus sabaeus (assembly GCF_047675955.1). NCBI lineage: Eukaryota > Metazoa > Chordata > Mammalia > Primates > Cercopithecidae > Chlorocebus > Chlorocebus sabaeus. Next base: position 9,180,366 of record NC_132913.1, on the reverse strand, counting down.
TATGTCCATCAGTTCCATTGTTTTGATTTTTAGATCCCACAAAGAAATGAGAACATGCAATGTCAATATCACTTGTAGTTAGCAAGGAAGACAGGTTGAAGATGGTCAACTTTTTCAAAAAGAGTATTTTTACCACTAGCAAACCAGTGAAACAAACCTAGCAAAGATGAGATTCACAACGTACCTTTATTTCAATGCTTTAATTAGGTGCAATTCCAAATACTGTAAGGTGCATTGTGTTAAAATTGAATTAAAGACAGCCACAAGGGCAAAAAACTCCTGTGTTTGCTTTTGTATTTTGGTGAAGCAGAATTAAGAAGCTGATAATGATTAAATAATATCTGGAAAAGTGTTAACTTTCAATAAGCTAATGGTTGCCTTCCTGAGTTTGCATGTAAAATCATATATGTTTTCTCTCACTATCTTGCTCTCTCACTCTCTCTACCTTGCAGTGGCAAGTGGATGGTGTCCTATTTAAAGGGGATGAGGGGTTCGGCTTCCTACACCATTTGCACTGGTGGAATCTACAGTTTTATTTTTGCTTACTCATTTCCATGGGCCCTTTCTCTATAGGGTCAGGAATCTGTTTGCCTACTGAGCTGAGCTTGGGCTTTCACTCCGGATTCATAGACAGAATCACTGGAGAGACCTAGCCAACTGAAGCCTGTTCCCATTTCTTCATACGGTCATTGGCTTCCAGGAGTGAGGAAGGCATGAAATCTGACAGATCTCTGAGTGCAGTGAGGACAGTCCCTCCTCCTTGTCTGCAATCCCTGAATCTCCATCCTAACACTTACTGCGTGCAAACTCTCCCCTGCATCCCGCAGCTTCTGCCTTCGTCAGGTCTTCATTACATCACGCCCCAACTATGGTGACTGCCACTGAGTAGTTCTTCTTTCAGCCCTGCCTCCACTTTGATCCTGTCACTCTCTGCTTAAAGTCCTTCAGAGACTCACCACTGCTTGTAAGCCAAACTTTCAATGAAGCCAATAAGACCTTGTATGATCTGGCACATGATGGTCTTTTCAGTCATAGTCCTGGAAACTGTGCCTGGGAACCTCCTACTCTGGAGTTGCCAGAATACTTAGAATTTCCCTAACCTGCTGGATGTGCTACACAGTCACACCTTTCTCTTTTTCCCTTTCCATATACTTGGTGAACATCATGGATTTTTCAACACAAATCTCAAGCCTTACCTATTCTGAGAAGTTTCCCCTGATTCCATCAGGGAAACTGATCACTGCCTGCTCTTGGCGCAGAAGCATGGGGTTTGGGATCATGATGTATAGAAGAAAGACAATGCTATGGGACTGAATGTTTGTATCCCCCCAAATTCATATGTGAAAGTCCTAATACCCAGTGTGATAGTATTTGGAGGTGGGGCCTTTTGGAGGTAAGTAGATAATGAGGATGGAGTTTTCATGATGGGATGAGTGACCTTGCAAAGGAGACATGAGAAGGTTGATCCCTCTCTCAACCACTGAGGACACAGCAAGAAGGCAACTGTTGGCAAACCAGAAAGTGAATCTCCACCAGTAACATAATCGGCTGACATCTTGATATTGAACTTCCCAGCCTCCAGAACTGTGAGAAGCAAATGTTAGCAGATGTCTGTTGCTTAAACTGCCCTGTCTGTGGTGTTTATTACAGCATCCTGAGATGACTGAGATAGACAGGATTTAAACTATCTCAGAAAGAGCTTTGGGCATAGTGAGAAGTGCATGAGTAAACTGGAATCAAATAGATTAGAATCTAAATGCACTTTTGAAGAAATTTTATTTCCAACAAAATTGTAATCCTGGAAAATACAAAATAAAACAATCTCCCTCCCCCAGTTAAAAACTCCTTTGCATGTTTGATCTCTAGGACACACATTTGATGCAGCAAGAAGAAGGATGGGAAAGTGGTCCAGTTCCCAAGGGAGACATACCCCCTCAACCCTCTTCAGATATGACAAGGAGAATGGTGGGATAGGGACAGAAGTATTCCTACCACAAGACAATATAAAAACCTAGTCAAGCAGCTGCCCTGCTCTGTGAATCAGCTGGGTCTCATGCCTGGGTCAGTAACTTCTGTATGCCCTCCATTCTTTTATGTTCAGACTAGGAATTTTTATTGTCGTTTTCCTGACCCTGGCCTACCATTGCTTATTAAGTGTGTATGTATCTGTGGAGGGAAAGTGACTCTCCACTGGATCATAAGAAGCCATATAGCATCTGGAGAGCCTGCACCTGGGCTGGATACAGGGCCTGTCTGAGTCTTTGCATTGTCTCCAGCAGGAGGGAGTGAGTATGCTTCAAGGAGCTCAGAGGGTTGGACCACGAGGAGTATAGTGCCTGAAGCTCATCAAGCCCCTCTTCTTTGTTTTCCTGGTCATTCAGTCAGACATTTTCCAGTCCCTGTCAACAAATACCTGTTGAAGTTAGGTGCAACTTTGGGATCAAACTCTGGCCTCTGGAATGTGGGTGGAAGTGGCTGGCCTTTCAGAGCTGACCCTAAAACCCCTTCTCACAGGAGCCTCCACACTTTTTTTTCATCCTCATTTTTCAGCTGGAATTTGATACCCAGGGCCACTTTGAAGACTAAGCATAATGCAACATAGACACCTCCAGCTTAGGACTGTGAGCAATGAACTTTGGTTATATTTGACCTCTGAGATTTTTTGTTTTTGTTGTTATAGTAATTACCCTACCCTGAACAACTGCAGTCTAACTCCTGTTTGTAACCTTAGCACTAAGCAATCCTGGAACATAGGAGGTGCTCAGTATATACTATTGGAATTAATGATAAAGTTATCTACTGAATTTGAGATAAGAAGAATTTAATGCTTATCTGTTACATCACAGAAGCTGAGCAAAGTACCCTAGGGAAATAAGGACTATATTGTTTTAGCCCTCAAATAGTTAAAAACTTTTTTTTTTAAAGTTATATTTCACTTTGTTCCTTAACAGCTTCAAAGCATCTTACGTTAAAAGCAAATGTAGTAGAGTGAAATTCAATATCAATAAGAATCAAGAATCAGGATCAGGGAAACAGAAGTTTTAATGGGCAGTCACGATCAAGAAGAAAGCAAGAGACTAAGAGCAGGCTGTACCACCCCATCTGCTTTCTGGAGGTGGGCATCTGAGCCTTTTGGAAGGAAATGTAGAATACAGACATGGCTGAAAATCTCCATTTTATCATAAGAGAGGAAAACCCAAGAGAGAAAAAGCTATGTATACTGTGAGGCATCCGTAGCCATTTTTTTTTTCAATACCAAAAACTCCTTTTGAACATTAGCATTGCTTTTTTCCCTAAGTTGAAGCTTTATTTAAAATGTAACAAAAAGAATTCTTTAAAATGTAAGTGAAATACTACAAGTCAAGGTGCACTTGAATCTAACTCAAAATTGTAAGCTACTTATCCTACACTGTGTACCTTAAGGAAAGGAAAAAGTGACTTTTCATTGACACTTCCTCAGTGTCTAGTACATAGTAAGAACTCAATAAACATATGTTGGATGAACACTGTAGTTACCATCAGGTTAAATTTCAATTGAATTAGAATTGGTTACTTTCTATAGATTGGACTTTATTAAAGTTACTTTCAATAGGCCTTATGTAATAGACTACATTGATTTTAATAAAATGTGCATCGATTAAGGCAAAATGTCAGTTTTCTGCCCTGAACACAATCTCTCACAGTCATTAAACAACATTATAATTTTATTAAATCAATTCTATTCATTCACTTTAATTAAGAAGAGCTTATCATTTGATATCTTTTTATTCTGAAGGGTACTTGATCAAGACTTAGCAAAGAGTTAATCACTTTATTCCAATTCATTCTTTGGATTCTTAAAACACATAAAAAACAAACCCTGAAATTATGTTGTTTTGATAGTCATATCCAAAGGCAAAGTAGAATATATCAATCAGTTCACTTTAATTTTTGATTTGGGGGTGAAAAGAAAAGTTTTGAAAAGTTACTTTGTTTAAGCCAATTTTTTTGTCTAGAGTCAGATTCTGAAGGCAAAGGTACAAAACAGACGAGGTTGGTCCTTGGAACTCCTTCTCTTCCCATAGCTTTAATTCCCTTTTTACACTTCTTTTTGCTTTTCACCAGTATTAAATTCAGTTTTTTCACCTGAGAGGATATATGTAAACAAGCATCCCTCAAGATGCTAATGACACATAAAGTTTCATGTGGCCTTTCATCCAGAGGTTTTTGTAGTTTAACAGGAGAAAATGCCTGGGTCTTTAACAGTGATCCAATTCCTAACTCTACACCAGACAGTGCTGCGGGACCTACAGGCACTGCACACCTGAGACCGGTTAAAACAAAAAGCCTAATGAGCTTGAGGCTAGGACAGGTGGACCAATGGGACTGAGTCACCCTGCGTCTTGTCACTACTGTATATCTGATAGCAGCAAGTGTCGTGCCCCACAGGCTGGTCTCAAAGAGTGATGATAATCAGAGCATATTGTAACTAATTGATATGGTTTGGCTGGGTCCCCACCCAAATCTCATCTTGAATTGTAATCTGCATAACCCCCACGTGTCTAGGGAGACACCTGGCAGGAGGTGGTTAGATCATGGAGGCGGTTTCCCCCATGCTGTCCTCGTAATAGTGAGTGAGTTCTCATGAGATCTGATGTTTGCTTTTTTGTTTTTTGTTTTGAGACGGAGTCTCGCTCTGTCGCCCAGGCTGAAGTGCAGTGGCCGGATCTCAGCTCACTGCAAGCTCCGTCTCCTGGGTTCCTGCCATTCTCCTGCCTCAGCCTCCCGAGTAGATGGGACTACAGGCGTCCGCCACCACGCCTGGCTAATTTTCTGTATTTTTAGTAGAGACAGGGTTTCACGGTGTTAGCCAGGGTAGTCTCCATCTCCTGACCTCGTGATCCACCCTCCTCAGCCACCCAAAGTGCTGGGATTACAGGCGTGAGCCATGATGATTTTATAAACATCTGGCATTTCTCCTGCTTGCACTTCTCTCTCCTGCCACCATGTGAAGAAGGTCCTTGCTTCCTCTTCTCCTTCTGCCATGATTGATTGTAAGTTTCCTGAGGCCTCACATGCCATGTGGAACTGTGAATCCATTAATTCTCTTTCGTTTATAAATTACCCAGTCTCTGGTGTTTCTTTATGGCAGTGTGAAAACGGACGAATACAGTAATTAAACCAATTTTGATGAACTGTTTACTTTTGTAAACATTCCATTATAAATAGTTGACCTTGTGAAGAATTCTACACACAAAGGAGAAGGAGATATGTATAAATCCTCCAGATGCAATGAACTTAGTTTCTGTCCCATCCAGTTCTCTTATTTCAGATGCAAACTGATCCTTACTTTATTTAATTTTTAATTTTTAATTTTTAATTTTTGAGACAGAGTCTCTCTCTGTCACCCAGGGTGGAGTACAATGGCATGATCTTGGCTTGCTGGAACCTCTGCCTCCTGGGTTCAAGCAATTCTCCCGTCTCAGCCTCCAGAGTAGCTGAGATTACAGGCACCCACCACCACGCCCAGTTAATTTTTGTTGTTTAGTAGAGATAGGGTTGGCTTCTGTGCACACTGGACAGTGAGCCCATTGATTACTTGGTAACATCAGGAGCATCCCAAAGAGGAGAGATGAGACCAGGGCTTATGAAGGATACGCACAGGTAAGGGATAACTGCTAGAAGGCACTGCCTGTCCCAGCCAGCCCCAGGAACTGTAGGAGGATGTCGAAATATTCAAGGAAAATGACACTACAAAGTGTGGGGTCCCTGCAGAGCCAGGTCTGGGGCAGGGGTTCTGCCCTTGCCTGAATCTCAGGGTGATGCTGGATTTGGGCTTGGTCTCCTGTTTGCCTCTCACTAGAGGTGGAACCCAGGTAAGTCTCTACCTCTCTGGGCCTTATTTTCCTCTACCCTAAGATAAAGATAATGACCTCTCAGGGTTGTTGTGGAGAGTGAATAAGATGGTTATTGAAGCTTTGTGATATGCGTTGGAGAAAGTCCAGTGAATGAAGCACATAAAACTTGCTTTTGTAAAGTTAATAATGTGTCCATGGAAATCCTGGATGCTATGAAGCCAGAAGTTTGCAGAGCAGATAATATGCTCTCAGTAAATACATGTAACATTGCATCGTTGCTGGCCCACACCAAAATCTTCACCCCAGGGCATGTTCCAAGCCCGCCCAGTTTCTCTTTGAAGCTTCGGTGTGAGGCCATAACTTCTTTTGTACTTTACAGGATGGGAGCGAAAGAATATGGTCCAGGTGAGAAGGGTTCTGTTTGCCTGACTTAATCCAAGAAAGACTTTGAGAGCACTGAGATGAGAGGAACAAAAAGACTACAAGGCCCTCAGGCAATCCTTCTTTTTTCCAACTGAGACTTTGGGAGTGATCAGGCAGCAGTGAGTTCAAGGTTTTACTTACTGGTGAGGGCTGTTCCTTGCAGTTGCTAGATAAATGAAGATATCCCTGCTGAAACAGCATCAGGAGACTGGGGGAGTAAAACCACAGGATGAGTGTGTACTCTATAACAATATATACAGTAGCTTCATGTTCAATGAGGAATCCTCCTGGTGCCTTTAAAATAAATTCTACTGATCTTAACTCATCTACTTGATGAGTTATTTTTTCTAGAATGTAACCATTTCTAAAGGCAATACACACTTTCATTATTCTTTCCAGCCTGTTTTCCAGCTTTCCAATAATTTTGGAAACTGAGAAATATATTTAAAAAACTGCTTTCTAGACAGGCTTCTAAAAATCTACCTGAATGCCAGAGATACTGTTTTTCCTCTGAATAAGTGCCTGCCATATATCCACATGGAATGGAACACAATAATTAAAGGTTAACTGAATTATAATGGGGTGTTTGCTTTATCTTCTGCTCAGTAGGAATTTTGTCTGAAATTCACTTCCTTTCACGTTTAAAGGAATACATCACATGAATTTTAGTTGAATAACTAAGGGGAAAACCAATTATATTTGCTACAGCTATTTTTTCCCTTATCCCACAATAAAGCAGTGTTTCTGCACAGAGAGAGTAAAACTGACATTTGTAGAATAAGTTTAAGTAGAGATGCTGGCTGATGTATGATCAACACTCATAAGAGTGTAAGTGCTATGGTTTGAATATTTGTGCCCTCCAAAGCTCATGCTGAAACTTAATCTGCAATGTGGCAGTATTGAGAGGTGGAGTGTTTAAGAGGTGATTGGGTCATGAATAATTATGGAGGTGGGCCTGGTGGCTTTCTAAGAAGAGGAAGAGGAACCTGAGCTAGCGTGTTAGCACGCTCGGCTCCCTCTCCATGATATACCCTGCACCACCTCAGGACTCTGCAGAAGATCCCTATTGACAAGAAGCCTCTCACCAAATGTGGCCCCTGGACCTTGAGCTTTTTAGTCTCCATAACTCAACAAATAAATTCCTATTCTTTATAAAGTATTCAGTTTTAGGTATTCTGTCATCAGCAACAGAAAACAGACTATGAAAACGAGGCTGTTATCTGACAAGTTTTCTTTAACTCTTTGAAGACAGTGTCGAAGGCTGGTGATTGTTTTGGACTGAATTGTGTTTCCCTAAAATTCACACATGAAGACATAGGGAGAAGATGGTCACCTGTAACACCAAGACCACTGAAATCTTGATCTTGAACTTCCAACCTCCAGCGCTGTGAGAAAATACGCCTCTGTTTTTTAAGCCGGGCAAGCTGCGATGCTTTGTTATGGCAGCCCAAGCTGACTAATCAGTACTTTCCAGTCATACAACACAGAGTTGTTAAACCCATTGAGAGATACAAATGTATTTGGGAATTCAACTTCCATGACATTTTGGCAGAATCGCAAGAATCTGTTTCTTTCTGAGTGTATTTCTGCAACACCACCACCACCACCACCACCACCACCTATGGTAATCTCAATAGCAACCACAGCATCTACCACCTATTACACCTGTTTACCCAGCATTGTACCCTGGGATTTCCATCCATACCAGAGGAATATCACAAAGCCTCTCAAAATATCAGTGGCGCAAAACAATGCATGTTTATTTCTTGCTAATGCATTGCCTGAGTGGGCACTCTTGGCTGGGAGGTTTCCTTTCAAGAAGTGAGTCAAAGGACCGATATATTCCTTCCTCCTTAGAGTTCTGCCCTGACAGAACCCACTACATCCAATCATTGGGTCTTGTGGGGGGAGGAGAGGAGAAGATTGTGTTGTTTATAGGAGGGTTTCATGGTCCTGGTTTGGAAGTGGAGTCATCACTAGACACCAAATTTCCATGCGCCAGAACGAGAGACAAGGGAGTCTGGAAAGTACAGTCTCTGGAGAGAGGATGAGCAAACTGAGGAACAGCAAAACTGCCTTTGATACAATCCCTGAAAGTTTTGTTTCTCTCCGAGTCTTATGCTTTAATAATAACTTGTAAAAGCTGAATCTTCTTATTCCCCTTTTACAAATGAAATGAAAGTGAGGGTTAGAGAGAGCAAGTAGTATGTCTGAGGCCATATTTCTGGTATGTGATGGAGATAAAAGTAAAACGGAGACCCAAATGTCTCCCAAACCTGTGTTCTTTTTATTACACCAGTATCTAACCAAATGAATTCTATAGAATATGAATTCCAAGAGATTCTTTAACAAAAGAAAAGTTTTGTGGTCAAGTACAGTTAAAGTACATCGCACACTACAGGTCCCCTCTTGGATATTCAACATGGGCTTTGACATATTAAAGTATCTGAGAACCCAGACCCAGACCCACCTAGCTCATCCGTTGGACATGCTGGTCATAACCATGATAGGGTGACTAGCGAGTTGCTTTCAAGTACAGTAGTGGCTGCCAGGACCGTGTTCCAGCACCACAACTAGCATCTAGTCTGGTTGATCATTCACAATGTCATTAGCTTCTAGAAGCCCCACTTCCTGGGCAACAGTATTGGCTTACCTAAGATCCTGATGGGTTGCTTTGAACCCTGCACATATTATTGTCCAGATTAATTAAGCCATGGTGGACAGCACCTGGGAATAATTCTGGCATCTGCCACCCAATCCAGTGGAGCTCCAGATTGAAGGATCCTCAACCCTGGTGAGAGAGAAGCTCCCCTTGGTGATTTCAGAGGTCCCCCAGTGGGAAATGCCACATGATCACTTGCATCTGTGACTGCTCCTCATTGCTACTGTTTCCCTAAAGTTCCCCTCATACAGCTATTTTTAGTACAAAGGCTTTATTACCAAGCCAAAGATGTTGGCTCTGAGCGATCCAAGAATGGACAACCAAGCGAGTGGGCAGTCAGGGAGGCCTGTTCAGGTGCCAATTAGTCATCATGAGCTCCACCAGCATGCCACGGAAGCACTTCTGGGATAGGACATGAAGAAGAGCTGCACCGGGGGATGGTTTGGGGTGAGGGATGCGAAGGCTTTAGGTCTCTCTTTTAAACAATCCTGTTGAAGTTCATCTCCATCTAATGGGAAGAATTCATTAAAAGCCACAAAAAGCTGACTTATTACAGATATTAAAAGCATTAGGTTTATTAATAAAATGAACATTAACACTGACGTATCACTTGCTCTATTTCAGGCACTTTTTGAGATGCATAATTAACTAGGCTGAGTATGACAAATATCATCATTATCTTCTTTTACAGGTGAGAAACCTGAGGTGGAGAAAAGTTATTTAAGATTTAATTATAGAGCCAGGGTTTGACCACAGGCTGCTGACCATAGGCTCTATACCCTTTTTTTTTTTTTTTTTTTTTTGAGACGGAGTCTCGCTCTGTCGCTCAGGCTGGAGTGCAGTGGCCGGATCTCAGCTCACTGCAAGCTCTGCCTCCCGGGTTCATGCCATTCTCCTGCCTCAGCCTCCCGAGTAGCTGGGACCACAGGCGCCCGCCACCTCGCCCGGCTAGTTTTTTGTATTTTTTTAGTAGAGACAGGGTTTCACCGTGTTAGCCAGGATGGTCTTGATCTCCTGACCTCATGATCCACCCGTCTCGGCCTCCCAAAGTGCTGGGATTACAGGCTTGAGCCACCGCGCCCGGCCAGGCTCTATACTCTTAATTGGCAACAACCTCACTGCCTCTTAGCAAATAAGATAAGGTTTGACCTAATATCTATGACATTCCAGTAAATGATTGTTACAACTTAAGCAACAGTAAAATTATCAAATATATGTATCTAAGACACTTTAATTTTAAATTTTAGCCTTTTTGATAAATTGGGCTATTGCTGTTGCCCAATTATTATTCCTTATGTAGAAACTGAGAGGGTTCAGTAGGAGAATGAATATTGACAGTTTTAAGAGGAAATCTTTACTGCTTAAGATAAAATGTGACCTCATAGCTATTGATTCAATGGGAAAGCCACTAAAATAGTTGGATGTGATTTCCCCCATGTCAAAATATGGCTCAGACAACAAGTATCAGTCGTGCTACAAAAGATCGCACCGATAGAACCAACATTTTGGAGAGTTTTAGGACAATAAATGATTTATGCTACAACTTGTAAAACTTAATAACTAGTTTTACAGTTTAGCTTATTTAGAATGTGTGTGTGTGTGTGTGTGTGTGTGTGTGTGTGTGTGTGTATTCGGGGTATTTACTGTACCATTTGTTACATATTTTGAATATACACCTATGAGTGTTGAATCTCACAGAAGTAGCTCTGGGTGGTCCATGAATTGAGAATTATACTTTCATATCATCTGATGTATTAGGTGGAATAGTGCTCCCCTGCTCCCAAACATTCGTATTCATCTAAAGCCTCAGAGTGTTGGGAAATAGAGTCTTTGCAGATGTCATTAGTTTAGATATTTGTGATAATTTCCATGGCAGCCCTAGCAAACTAATGTGTCAGCCTCTGCACATCCTACTCATTCTTCAAGTCAAATTAAATTTCTGTCTCTTTTGGGAAGCCGTCTTCCTCCACACATTTAGATATCCCTTTTCTCTAAACCCTGAGAGGGCTTATTGTCTCGAGGATTCCTACTCTTCCTTCAAGATTAGTGCAGGCATTTCCTTTCCTGAATATTACCAATACCTTAAGAAGCATGGAGCTTTTACATTATGCTCCTGCGGCTCCCAGAGTTTTACTTTTATGATTGTACTCCTCAGGTTATTTTCATTGTTTATTTACCTGTGAGTCATTTGAATATAGAGATTATGTCTTTCATTTGTGTCTAATGTCATAGATCCTCAAGTGTGTGCTTATTGAATGATAAGCATGAAGAAGCCTGGGAGACAAGGAACTTCGCTCAATTGCATTAGGCGACGGTCTAGTGATTCTTATCTTAAATTCCTTTAGACCTCGCCTTTATCTTTTTAAAGCTTGTGGGCTTACAAGAAGTGTATACTTAATGTAATAAATGATTATAATCCTGGGTCTTTTAATACCTGAAGCATCTTCAGAGAAGTTGAAAATGTGTTAGAGATGCTTACAACATCCCTGTGAGTTTCTGGCATATTAACACCTATCATTTTCATCTGCTTCCCTTAACGTCTTTCCCTTAGAGTTTAGTTCTCTCATGACTTGTAAAGTCATTACTAAAATTGCATTAAGTAATGTTTTAGAGAGAACATTCATTGTTCCTTATTCCACTATACCTAAACCTCATGATTTTACTTTTATAATTTTTGGTTGCTCTTTTCATATCCATGCTTAATCTTCATAACTTTAATCACAGTGAGTGTAACTATAGTCTTGTTTTGTGTTTACAGTGCATGTCTGTTGCCGCCTCCTGCCCCTTTTCTGGCAGAAAATCCAATCTTCAATCTGTTTTGTCAGTCCACTCCTCTTTCACTCTCAGTCCCTGTGGCTCTTCTGGGATGACTCCAGCCCTTGCTCTTGGTGTGGACATACCACCCACACTTTCTGGATTTCTGAGCAAAGAAACAGACAATATGGTTGGAATATGTTCGTCCTGATATTGGCTCTCAAGTAAACAATCCATTCATTACTACAACCTAGATTTATTAGTCCATGTTTACCACAAATATCTACTGAGCACCTACTTTGTAGGTTTGGCTTCGGAAATGCAAGTTGAACAAATGGAAAATCTATACTCTTATGAAGCTTACAATAATTAGGGTGTGGGGAGGAAAGAGACAAAACAAAAACAAAAACAAAACCAAAAACAAACAAACAAAAAAACCCAGTAAGTGGACATGCTATTTCAGATAGTGATGAACTGCTATGAATACAATAAAAATGTGATGTGCTGTGAAGAAAATAGAACATGGAGCTGTGGAAGTTAGTATCTGGTATGTGAATGGGAGAAGCTAATTTAGACTAGGTGGTCAGGAAAGACATTTCCTGGGGGACAATATTAAAGCGGAGACTGTTATGAAACAATAATGATGAAAAGAGCCAAACAAGCAAAGATAGGGGAACAGCAAGAGCGAAGGACCTAAAATGAGAAGAAAATGAGCATATTTGAGGAAAAGAAGAAGGTGGGTAGTGGTAGGAGACCAACTCAGAGAAGAATATGAGGTTTAACTCATGAGAAGACCTGTCAGCTTTGTGAAGAGGTTGGATTTTATTCCAAGTGCAAAGCAATAGGGAGCAGCTGGGAAATTATAAGCAAGGGAACAATATGATTTGACTTATAATCAAAATAATTTTTATGTGACTATTGGATTGGGAGAGGGCAAGTGTAGGAGCAGTGAGAGCAGGTAGGAGGTTATTGCAGTAGTGGAGATGGTAGATGACGTTGGCTTAGAGGGAGTGGTGGCAGTAGTGGTGGTGAGGAGTAGATTCAGGGTATGGTTTTGAATTAAAATTTATAGATGACTTGGCTATGGTGGCAGAGGAAGAGAGGGATCAATACAATTAAAGCTTGAGAATACCCTTGGGTGATGGTGACGTTTTCTGAAATGGGAAAGAACAGAGGGAGGAACAAGTTGGGTGGTGAGTGAGTCATAAGTTCAGTTTTGAGCCTGCTATATGTGAGATATCTATGAGACAGAGAATGAACAGCTTAATAGATGACTCTTAATTATTTGGGGAGATTGGGACTGAGGATATAAATTTCAGAGTCATTTGTATATAGATGTTGTTTAATGCCATGAAACTGAATATGTTTACCTAAAGACAGCATGTAGATAAAATAAGAAATCTAAGAAAATAGGCTGAGAACCCTCTTGCATTTCCAGTGAATTGAGATGGAGAAATCAGGGTTAAGGCATCAAGAACATATAATAATTATTAACATATAGGCATTTAAGAGAAGAGTTCCAAAATGTGTGAAGCAAAAACTAACAGAATTAAAAGGAAAAATAGACATTTCAGCAATAATAGGTATTTCAATATTACACTTTCAGTAATGGATAGAACATTTAGAGAGAAGATAAACAGAGAAATGGAAGATTTGAAAAATGCTATAAAGCAACTAGATATAACAGGTATCTACAGAGCACTCCACCCAACAACAGCTGAATAAATTCTTCTTAAATGAGCATTGGAAATTCTACAGGATAGACCATATGTTAGGACATAAAATAAATCTCAATAAACTTACAAGGACTGACTTCATACAAAAATATATTGTTCAGATACTCTAGAATAGTATTATAAATCAATAACACAGGGAAATTTTGGAAGTTTATATATGTGTGAAAATTAAAAAAAAAAAAACACTCCTAAATAACAAATAGAACAATGGGGGGGAAAAGCACATAAAAATTAGTTATTTGAAGAAGACCAAAAATTTGACAAACTTTTAGCTAGATTGGCCAAAAAATTTCAAATTACTAACATAAAACTAAAAAGTGGATATAACTATAGACTTTATAGAAACAAAAAAGAATTACAAAGGAATAATATGAAAAGTTATACCAGTAATTCCAATACTTTGGGAGGCTGAGGCAGGAGGATTTCTTAAAGTTAGGAGTTCAAAACCAGCCTGGTCAACATAGTGAGACCCTGTCTCTACGAAAAATTAAAAATTAGCTGGGCATGGTGACACACACCTGTAGTCCTAGCTACTTGAGAGGCTGCAGTGGGAGGATTGTTTGAACCCAGGGGTTTGAGTTGAGGCAACAGTGATTACACCACTGCACTCCAGACTGGGTGATGGAGTGACAGAATGAAACGCTGTCTCAGAAAAAAGAAAAAAAAAAAAAAGAAAAAAAAAGGAAAGAAAAGAGAGAAAGAAAAGAAAAAAAAGGAAAAATTTTATGTCAACAGATTAGACAAACCAGATAAAATAGATAATTCCTAGAAATACACAAACTATCAAAACTGACTCAAAAAAATAGGAAATGTGAATAGACATGTAACAAATAGTTGAATTAGTAATCAAAAAACGTTTCACAAAGAAAATTCCAGGACCAGATGTCTTCCCTGGTGAATTCTACAAAACACTTGAAGAATACAATGAATGAAATGCTATCCCTCACAAACTCTTCCAAAAAATAGAAGCAGAAAGAACACTTTTCAACCCATTCTATAAAGTGATTATTACGATGTTACTAGAAAAGACAAAATATTTCCAGGAGAAGAATAGCACAGACCAGTATCCTTTATGTATATAGATGCAAAAATCCTCAAAAAAATAATTGCACACTATATAAAGTAAAAGAGTTACATACCTTGACTGGCTAAATTTTCCCTGGAGTGCATGTTTGGTTTAAAATGCAAAAATCAACCAATCAGCGTAATACACTATGTTAAGAGAATAAAGGACAAGAGCCAATTAATTAAAATTAATTAAATAAGTTTAATGAAAAGGACAATCTCAATTAATGGAGAAAAAGCATTTTACAAAATCCAGTACCATTTTATGATATAACATTAAACAGACTAGAAACAGAATGAAACTTCATCATAATAAATAACATCTATGAAGAAAACATAGTTTCATGCTCAATATTATGAGACTAAAGGCTTTTCTTACAGGAATGGAAACCCAATGAGGATGTCCACTTTTGCTACTTCAATACTGAAGTAGATTCTAGCTCAGGTATTTAGGCAAGAAGAAGGAATAAAATGTATCCAGATAGAAAAAAACAAGCAAAACTATCTCTATTTGCAAATGATATGATCTTGCACATAGAAAATTCTAAGGAAACAATGCTAATCAAGGAAATCCCATTAGATGTAATAAATGAGTTCAGCAAGATTGCAGGATGCTGAACAAATGTGCAAAAATTAATTGTATCTCTATATACTAGGAATGAATAATATAAAAATAAAGTCACTAAAAGAATCATTAAAAACAATTAAATACATAGAGAAAAACATCATAAGAAGTAAATGGCTTATATACACTGATTAAAGAAATTATTGACAGAAATTAAGAAGTTTCTAAAGAAATTAAAAAACATTCCATGTTCATGGATTGAAATATTTAGTTAAGATGGAATACTTTCCAAATTCTTCTATAGATCCAATGCAATACCATTCAAGATTCCAGCTGGCTTTTTTTTTCTTTAGAAATTGACACACTGATCCTCAAATTTATGTGGCAACATAAGAATACAGAATATCAAAAATTTTGTCAAAGAACAAGTTAGAGGATCATATTTCTGATTTCAAAACTTGCCGTAGAGTTACAGTAATCACAACTGTGATGTACTGGCATAAAATAGTCATGGGGATCAATGAAATCACATGAGAGTCCAAAAATAAACTCTCTTATTTATAGTCAGTTGATTTTTGTCAAGACTGCACAAATAATTTGACAGGAAAAAGAGAGTCTTTCCTAGAAATGATGCTGAGATATTAAAGTATCATTGGGCTTCTGCCTCTCACCATATAAAACATTAACTCAAAATGAATATAAAAACCTAAATGTAGGAGCCAGTACTATAAAACTCATAGTTATGACCCCAAAAACAAAGTCAACAAAGAAAAATGAAAAATTGGGCTTCATCACCAAAATTAAACTTTTGGTGCATTGAAGAATACTATCATAAGCGAAAAGACAACCCACTGAATGGGAGAAAACATTTGTCCGTCATACACCTGATCAGATTCTAGTATCTAGAATTTGTACAGAACTCTTACAACTTGTGGTGGACAGAATAATGGTCCCTAAAGATTTCCAAGTCCTTATCCCTGCAGCCTGTGAATATCTTGCATCAGATGGCAGATGGTACTTTGGATGTGATTAAGATAAGGACCTTGAGATGGGGAGATTATCTTGAATTATCTGGATGGACCCAATGTTGTCACTAAGGTTATTATAAGAGACAGGCAGGAAGATCAGAGCTGGGGAAGAAGATGTGACAATGGAAGCAGAGGTTACAGTCATGCAGTCATGGACCAGAAAATGTGGGCAGCTTCAAGAAGGAGAAAATGGCTTGGAATGGATTCTCCCTTTGACTATCCAAAACCTCTTCAAGTGTCCAAAACTCCAAAAGGAATGCTGCTCTGTTGGCACTTTGAATTGGGCCTAGTAAGACTCATGTTCAACGTTTGATCTTTAGAAGTATAAGACAATAAATTGGTGTTAGTTTAATCCACTGTTTAATCTGTCATAGCAACAATAGAAAACTCATATAGATTTTGGTGCCTGCAAATGTGGTGCTCCTGTAAGAAATCTAGAAGTGGTTTTTGGAATTGGACAGTGGGTAGAGGCTAGAAACATTTGAGGATCATGATAGAAAAAGCCTAGATTTTCCTGAATAGATTGTTAGTAGAAATAGAGATGCTAAAGGCTCTGCTGGTGGAGGGCTCAGAAGGAAGTGAGGAGCAAGGTAGAGTAAGTCTATGTAGTCTTACAGAATACCTGAATCACCACAGGCAAAGTGTTGGTAGAAATATGAATGCTGAAAGTGTTGTTGGTGAGGTCTCCAAAGGAAATGAGAAACATGTTATTGGGAACCAGAAGAAAGGGAATCTTTGTTGTATAGTGACAGAAAACTTACTAGAATTTTATCTTGCAGTTACATAAGAAGCAGAGCTGGTAAGTGATAAAGCTCCTTTGTATTTAGCTGGGGAGATTTTTTTTAGCAAAGGGTTGATGAGGTCACCTTATTTCTTCTTCCGCTTGTGTGAAAAAACAGATTGCAAGACACTAAAATTAGGTGATTCAATGTCAGGATCACATGCCTTGGAGAGAAAGCCAAGAACACAAGTGGTTATTTTGCTAGCACCTAGGAAGAATTAAGAGATCAGAGTGTTTGGCTGGGCGCCGTGGCTCACGCCTGTAATCCCAGCACTTTGGGAGGTCAGGAGATCAAGACCATCCTGACTAACATGATGAAACCCTGTCTCTACTAAAAAATAGAAGAAAAATTAGCTGGGCATGGTGGGCACCGAGGCTGAGGCAGGAGAATGGTGTGAACCCGGGAGGTGGAGCTCGTAGTGAGCCGAGATGGTGCCACTGTACTCCAGCCCAGGCGAAAGAGCGAGACGTCGTCTAAAAAAAAAAAAAAAAATTAGATCAGAGTATTCAAATAACATGGAGAGCTGACTGAAGAGGCTGAGTGTGTGACTCAACTATCTAACCAGAATTCAGGGATAGAGATGGAATTACCCAGGAAAGATCTCTGGAAGAGCCTATGGTCTGAGGGAGTGAATCTCTAGACATACACAGGAGACCCACAGGGTTCTTGAGAATGTTTTATTGGCAGAAACACTGGCAGCTTGAACAAAAAAAAAAAGACAGAAAAGATGAAATAAAAGACTTCAGAAATTCTCTAGGCAGTCAACAGGCTGATACACAACCTACCTGGAAACCTGTGCTATTCCTCCCAGAGAAGACAAGGCAGCCTCAGAGAGGGAAGTAACCGGCCCAAAGGGACAACAGTGGCATATTCTCAAGCATTGGAAATAGAGGGTGTAGGATTTTCTTTTGAGAGTTACAATGTAATATGAGAATAAATAACAATAGGAACAGCAGTGGCAGCAAGAGGTGTCATTTACTGAGTGCACTCTAGACACCATTCTATGTGTGTTTTACATATTAAAAGTAATGGCAAGGACCATAATTATTTTTGCACCAACCTAATATTATCTCATTTGATCATTTTACCAATCCTGTGAAGTAGGTAGTCCCATGACCAATTCCAAACATGTGCAAATTATGGTTTGGGGAGACCAAGAAACTTGCCCATGGCCACAGGGCAGGGGTAAAGCAGACTACTAATCCAGGGGTAAAGCCTGGATTGGGTGTCACTATGCTGTGTTCCCTCCTCATTCTATAATGGTTTAGAGTGACATATTAAAAGTCACCACAAAGGTACTAACTCTCGAACCAAAAAGGAATTTGTCAGAAACAGATTTATGGCATTAGCATATGAGAAGAAAAGCAAAAAACTAACGAAAACAGTTGTCAGTAATTCCTCATGGAAGCACCCAAGTACAGAAGACATCTTAACAAAGAATTTTGAATATTTAGATCTCTGCCCTTGTTAACCTTATGCTTAGATATGAATACTTCGAGTTATGTCAGCTCTAGGATAATCCGCAACCCAATGTATCCAAATATTATATGCAAAATATCAGATTCATTGCTCACCAAAAAGCCTACAATTTTAACATCCTCCTTGTAGGTTATCTCCAAATAGAAAATGTGGAGAAAACATATACCTTAAGAAATGTGGTCTACAGGAAAGTTCTATTTCTCACTCAAGTCACTAAAAAGGACATTCCTGGGGTTCCATAATTAGGTGATGTAATGTGGTGTTAAAGCATAGGTTTCAGAGGACAGACTTAACATTGAATTATGGCTCCATTACTAATTGGCTTTGTAACTATGGGCAACCTATCTTGTAGGATAATAGTGAGGACAAAATGTGATGTACCTAGCATAGTATCTTATACAGACTAACCACTCAGTATAGTTTAATTATCATTATTATGATTATGTCATCTCTCAGAAATAACAAGTCAGATTCCTGAGCCTGTAAGATGGGAGAGAAGACCTGGAGTTCTGGAAACATTCTTCCAAGAGTGTCCTACTCTGCCCGAATCCCATGGGATTTCATAAGACAGAATAATTTCAGAAAATAAAAGGGAGGATGTGGAGACCAAAAAAAAGATTGCTAATGTTTTATGTTATCAGGTAAGACTGTTAAAATTCAATCAAACAAAACAAAGCAAGCCACAAATGAAACAAATAAGCCTGCTATCACCTAACCTCACCATTGTTTCTAAGAGAAAGGGCATTTCAACATCAAAATGTCACAAAGAAATAATCTTAGAATGAGGAATGGTTCTTTGAATAAATTCAGCTTTCTGAAAACATCACTTAATTTATTCCATTTCCTGTTTAATAGAGGTCAGTGAAAACACTATCTCTTTTGGTGCCAGTATGTGGACAAACATTTAGAAAAGATTGGTGGAGTCCACTTTGCCAAGTCTGTTGTCATCCAACTAGTTGATGTTGCTGGTAGACACTGTAAACTGCTTCTCTATTTCTAAGCAAGGTCACACTACAATTTATTGAGTGCTCTGTTTTTCTATAATCAGTTTTGTGGACAAATATCATGCATATGATCTGACCATGTCAGACTGCAGAGAGTTACTGCTGATACTGAGATAGAATAGAAGATCACATGAAAACTCTAATTTTCTCCTTGTAAATTTCTAACACTTGTCAAGCATATATTATTATGTTCCAGATGCTATTTCAAGGTTTTATGTAAATATATTATTTTACCAAAGCTCCACAGCATTCTATTTAGTGGGTGAAATTATTATTCTCATTTACAGATAAGGCGTATAAGGCGTACAGAGAGGTTCAGTGTCACAATCTGGTAAACAGTGAGCTCTTACTCCATCATCCAGCTCAACTCATCATCTCTTCGTCTGCAGAGCTTGTCATCTTGTGAGGGAGTTGGTCACATAACCAGACTTTTAACAAAGTAACATGAAGACCGAGGCAAGCATAAATCACTTAGGAATATACAGAATTAATCATTGGACCATCCTGAGGTTCAGGCTGCTTCTACCTCCTTCTTCCTCCTCCTCTTCCTCCTTCTTCTCCCCCTGCTCCCCTCCTTCTCCTTCCCTCCTCCCCTCCTCCTCCTCCTCCCCTCCTCCTCCTCCTCCTCCTCCTCCTCCTCCTCCTCCTCCTCCTCCTCCTCCTCCTCCTCCTCCTCCTCCTCCTCCTCCTCCTCCTCCTTCTTCTTCTTCTTCTTCTTCTTCTTCTTCTTCTTCTTCTTCTTCTTCTTCTTCTTCTTCTTCTTCTTCTTCTTCTTCTTCTTCTTCTTCTTCTTTCTCCTTTCTCCTTTCTTCTTCTTCCTCTTGAAGGAGGTTTTCTTTTGTATAACACTAATATTTGGCCGGGCAGAGTGGCTCACGCCTATAATCCCAGCACCCTGGGAGGCCGAGGCAGGCGGTTCAGGGTCATGAGATCAAGAGCATCCTGGCCAACATGATGAAACCCTATCTCTACTAAAAATACAAAAATTAGCTGCGCGTGGTGGCGCACACCTGTAGTCCCAGCTACTCGGGAGGCTAAGGCAGGAGAATCACTTGAACCTGGGAGGTGGAGGTTGCAGTGAGCCAAGATCGTGCCACTGCACTCCAACCTGGCAACAGAGTGAGACTCCATCTCAAAAACAAAGCAAAACCAAACAAAAACAACAAAAAATTAATATTTATAGGTTAGTCTACTATGATAATGGAATTTGAAGGGCAGAAAACTTTCTTGCTATGCTCCCTTCACTATTTATTGCAGAGGAATATCTGTAAGCAAGAGGATGGCTTTAAATGGCCGTTGACATCATAGCTTTTCTTTGCTTCTTTTCTGTTTGGTTAATTTAGTCAAGCTTTTAACAAATCCAAACCCTGGATCTAAACATGGCTATACATAGAAAAGATAAATAATACATGCTTCATTGTATCTGAAGTATTTATATCTACAATTTTTAAGGTTGGGCATGGAACTTTATGGAACTTCTTGGAGTACATTTGTTTCCTACTTGGAATATTAAAAAATGAGACAATATCACCAGGAAAGAACACAAAGGGCCAGCACAAAGGGCTGGAGTCTCTCCCGATACTGAACTCCACTTCCTCCCATAGCATGATGATGGAGGGATTCCCACTGTTGGAGTGGGAAGCATTTTAGCAAGATGGTTCTTGTGAAGGTATGTTAATATTGAAACATATATTAAGTCTACTCTCTGTGAAATCAGGCTTGGTTGGGACTATTACTGTACTCCTATGGTGTATGGAGGCCATGCGATCAATAATACTTCTTAAAATTCTGCTGTTTTAATTCAATGAGTTTAGTGCTTAGAGATCACAACTGTAAGAGAGCAAGGGAAAGGATGCAAGAGAGCAAAGGAGAGCTGATTCATGCGTGGCCTTGCAGGCTTTGTTAAGAAGCACACAAATAGTTGGAAATCATTGGTGAATTTTAAGCAATGAAGTCTCAAATGGTCAGATAGAAATATGGAATATTCACATGGCAGAAGTGTGGAAGATGAATTAAGAGGTCAAAGATTGGAGGAGAAGCTATTGTAATATTAGATAGTAGGAATTTGGGCTATAAAGTCAGATAGGCCAATATTCACACTCCACATCTACTACCTAATAGCCGCTTTGAAACCTGAAAATCAGCTTCAGTCTTTCTAAGCCTCCACTTCTTACCTATATGGAGGAAGACAGGGTAAATGGGCAGGGTTATTGTGAGATGTAAGAGATTATTTGAATAGAGTGTTCCACATAGCACCTGTCATATTAAATAAATAGCATTATTATGTCATGCAATTTTTAGGTGTCCATCACATTTTTCCATTCATATGCAATGCTAATATCAGAAATTCTTGGAAAGCTAATGGCATTTTTTTCTTTGTGCAACTCAGTATAAAACCTAGAATGAAAACTTCACCATGAAGAGCACTTACTGATTAAAATTCACCCTGATGAACATACACATGATTGACAGAACGTCTTAACACGAAACTGGGATGTGTAAGTCTCCGATGGGAAAGAAAGAAGGGACTAACAAATTGTGAAACAAGAGGCTGGTTGGTGGTGAGCATGTTGAGAGCAGAGGCAAATACTGCACAAAAGCCTGGACTTACTAGTTAGATTCATCTGTAGTTTGGCTCAAGCTAAAAATCCTAGTTCTTTTTCCTCATAAGTTTTTCTGAGTTTTTGATTTTATTTCCCCATAATATAGCACTTTGTAGCAAAATGGAGTTCCTTGAATGCAATTTAAAATTGGGTCTGTGTTACTACTAAGTGATCCTCTGGCTCCATTTTTTTTTCCCTTACAAGTAGTTTCCTAAGTAGAATCTGTAGTCTTGCAGGTGACTTGAAGTGGCTTTTTGGAACCAGTAATACTCTTGTGGTAGATTGTATTTATTCAGTGGTGAATCTATGAGGTCATTGTCATCTTCTAGAATAATGGGTTTATTTGACAGCCTCAGATGTCTATACTTGAATAGAAACACTATTCCTCCAATCAGCAGTGAATTTAATTGGATATCTTTTGGTTAAAACTCTGGAAGAACAGCTTTTGGAGACAGAAAGAAGCAATGCAAAAGTTGGCCTGAACTGATGAGGTGTAGAGTTCTTTGAACTCTTTTGTGATCAAAACCAAAACTGATTTTTCACCATAGTTTTAGGATGGGAAGCTCTGTTTCCTAAGCCATCAATTTCTTTTTACATTTTTCCAATGTAAGTTGGGTAAGGAAAGGTTTCCATGGCAGCCACTTACTGATAGCAGATACAATCGAGATAAAGGTATATGTATACATTTACAGATTAACACTGGTTTCTCCTCACATTAAGGTTTTCATGAAATGTTTCTTCTATAATTTATAATTATTTGAAAACAAAAGATTATTTGAACAAAGAGCCAAATGAAAATGATCCAGTAATTCAAATACAATCTATTTCTCCACATCAGCACAGTCGTTCTAACACATGACAGGATGAATTAAGGAACGGTTTATTACCAAAAGGATAAATAAATGGGCATGGATAGAATAAGCTTAATTATTCCTCTTAAAGCATATGCCTTATGCATGGAAAACATTGGCAGCAGCCTCATTCACAGTGAGATGTAAAAGGTTCTGAAAGATCCTTCTGGCTTCAGGTTCTCCACCTTATGTTCCATAATGCCACAGCTTCTCTCACTGATCCCTCTTTTGGGAGGGGCTTTCTGATGTGGATCATCCTTTCTTCTAATGTCTAGGTAGAGATTAGCACTTTGTTGATAGAGACCAGGTGTGCAGTATGTTTCTCCATGTCTCACCGCGACGGCTCATGGTTGGCCCAGAGGTGTGCAGAAGCAGCCTACCAGAGATATATGACTTGCGAGACCCAGCTTGGGTAGCCGAGCTGGGTCAGTCAGATTTTCCTGGTGCGCTGAGTTGAGACATACGGAGACACCACGGCCGTGTGTAGGAAGTCAGAAAGTTCCTTTCGGGCCCTGGCCAGCAAATTCTGACATGTGAACTGAGGAAGGAGACAAGATATTGACTACAGGGTGAGGAAATGGAGAAAGATGGAGGAAAAGGAGCAGCCATGCAGAGAGAAACTGAGGCTTGGAAAGAGGAGAGAGAGATCCAGAGGAGATGGGCAGCTCAACACTCCAGTTCTTGCCTGTCTCTTGTCCAGCAGCCTGCCCCTACATCCTTAGAATGGTAACACTTTCTCTCCAGTAGCTTAATATAGTATAGGTCTTGGATTTTCACAACCTAAAAACTAACCAAAAACAAATATAAAAATGTTTCCGGTTGGAAATGTGTTTAAGAAACATTGACAAGATATTTTGTAAGTGCCTGTTGGTTAGAACCAAGTTAATGAAACTGACAAACTGGTCACTCAATGGGCTTAAGAAAACATGGCAGGAATTGAAAAGGTCTGGTGGGAAGGGGAGGGTTGGGAAACTCTAATATCCTCCACTTGTTATTCCTGAGTGAACTGCGGGCTGGGAGTCTAAGGAGATGATAAAGAAACAGTGCAAGCAACACTTTTTTTTTCTCCCTCAGTTAGATGACTTTCACTCAGTTGTGGTTCAGTGTTATGCCCTAAACTTCCATTGAGGCATCAGAAAAAACTGCTTTTTGAGGCTCACACTTGCTTTTCATACTGAGCTGTGGTTAGCATTGCCATCTACAACACTGCTTGGGTTCCTTTTAAGTTTTATGTAGGACATGTCTTCCAAAGCTGAGCGCTAGGTAAAATTTTGCTTCCTCTTAAGAACTGTCATGATTTTATCTTCATGAGCATTGAAAAACCTACCGAATAAATTCTGTTACCATTTTTATTTTATTTTCTTATTTTATTTTTTACATGGTTATTAACAACAGTCACTGTGTTGTACAATACCATTTTTATTTTGGTTGTCAGGAAGCTCAGAGGTAAAGTCCTGGAGGACCTTCTGGCCCGTATATCTTTATTCTCTTTCTTTTCTTCCAGGCACAGACTCTTGGGTTTAATTCTGTGTTCACTAGATTTGACATTGACACATTAATGTTGTAATTCATATTTTAATATTCTATTACATTCATTTCTTTAAGCCATATGAGACTGAAACTCAGGCTGTTCTCCTAGTGTCTTTATTGACTCTGCTCCTGTTCCTTCTGCCTGGAAATCCTTTACCAACCCTCACTTCCACCCACCAGAAGAATCCTCACGTTTCCTCCACAGACACCACCTCCTGGAAGCCCTGCTGTTGACCTCAGACCGTGGGCCCTGCCCTTTGTTTGGCCTGTGCTCACCAGACAAAGCTGCCCTGCATTTGCTGTTACCTCCCAGTCCCTCTCCCTACACTGCCAGCCCCTTAGGGCAGAAACCACTCTTCATGGCGAAGCTAGTGCCCCACATGTGTTCAGTGAATAAATGGATGAAGCACTTGCTGCTTATAAAGAATGATAATTGATCATAATGCAGTACTCACTAGGTGTCAAGGACATATTTACATGGCTTTTTTTTTTCATATGAACTTATTTAATTGCACCTCTTCCCCTTAAATAGGTAGTGAGGACTATTGTTTCCTGCTTTGACAAATGAGAAGACAGGGGCCACAGAGGTTAAGAGACTTCCTCCAGCTCACGTACCTAGTGGCAGAGGAAGTATTGGAATGTGGTGGTCTACCACCTGAACCTCACACTGATGTGCTTCGCTGTGCTGCCCCTCTGTGTCTTCAAGTACAAAGCCTAAACTCATCTTTTGGTGTGAATGTTTTAGTCAATATACCCTTTTATTTTTTTCACACCATGCTACACATATATAGGCATTCATATGGCCCAGATCTGAAGCCTTCCTTCCCTCCTTTGACTCTTCTTTGATCCTGCAGATGAGTTGCTAGATGCAAAGGAATTACAACCTCGTTCGGTTCCTAGCATATATTAGACAACTGATAAATGAAAACTGTTATCTTTGTTATTATTATTGTTATTACTACCAGTTATCTTCTTGCTAAACTGCCATTTTCTTTCGGGCAAGGATTTTTGTCTTATTCATCTCAAATATAATTGGTGCTTATATAAATGTTAATTTGGATTCAATTGCTCATGGCAGATTAGCAGATGGCAAGCTTGTACATCTGAGGCTAAGACAGGGTGGTTCTGTTCTTTCATCCAATCAAGAAACATTTACTGAGCACCTATGTAGCAGGCACTAGTCTAGACCATAAGGGATCCAACCATGAGGACAGACGATACTCCCTGTTCCATGGAGTTTGTGTTCTGGTAGAAGGAGGCAGAGAATCAAAAGCAGAAAAAAGCTAAAATATATAATATGTGAGATGTGCTGTAGAGAGAACTAAGCAGACCATGAGAAGAGGGAGCACTGGAGGCATTCCGATTTTAGAGGTGGTAATGGAAGAACTCGCTGAGAAGGCGATATTGGAGTAAGATGTAGGGGAGCTGAGAGAAGGAGCAACATGGCGGAATGGAAATTAGCCAGGGAACGTGGTCCAGCAG
Organism: Chlorocebus sabaeus; assembly: GCF_047675955.1. NCBI lineage: Eukaryota > Metazoa > Chordata > Mammalia > Primates > Cercopithecidae > Chlorocebus > Chlorocebus sabaeus. The sequence goes on along the minus strand of NC_132913.1, from coordinate 9,154,565 downwards.
AGGAAATAGCAAGTGCAAAGACTCTGTCTTAGTCCTCTTGGGCTGTCATAACAAAGCTACCATAGACTGAATGGTTTAAATGACAGAAAATGATTTCTCTTCCAGAGGCTGGGAAGTCCAGAGTCAAGGCACTGGCACATGGAGTGTCTGTTAAGGGCTGCTTTCTGTTTCACAGATGGAGCCTTTATGCTGTGTCTTACATGGTGGAAGTGGCAAGACAGCTCTCTGTGGCCTTTTTCATAAGGGTGATTATTCCATTCATGAAGGTGGAGCCCTCAAGACCTAAGCACCACTCAAAGGCTCCACCTTGTGATACTGTCACAATGGTGATTAGATTTCAATATATAAATTTTGTGGGGGGGGGGGCGGGCACAAACATTCAGATTGTAGCAGGCTCTGAGGTAGAAGTAGGATGCACAGGATTTGGGAGCAGCAAGCCAGCCAGTGTAGGCCAGTGGAGGGTTTGTAGTGGGAGTTATACAAGTCAGGGCAGTGGGGAGATGCAGATTGCGTAGAACCTAGCAGTCCATTGTAATGGTTTTAGTTTTCCCTTGAAATAACACAGGAAGCTACAGAAGGGGTGTAAAAGGGGATGTGAGATGATATAACCTATTTTGATAGCAATGTTAAGAATAAATGAAAAGTTAGGATGGTAGGCAGAATATAGATCACAGAGGCAGAAGCAGAAAGAAGAAGGTGTTTCCATAATCTGTGACCGTGATGGTGCTGACTCGTTCTAGGCCTGTAGCAGTGGAAGTCATGAGAAGTCTTCCACTGTGCATGTATTTTGACGGTGACATTGGCATGATGGGAGATTTGATGTGTAGTGGGAGAGTAAGAGAAGAATCACAGATGACTGGATCTGAGTGGTGCAAATGATGGAGTTGCCAAAACTGGATGCAGAAGGCTGGAAATAACTCTATTTGGGACATGCTAGATTTAAGATGTTTATTAGATATCTGTGTGGGGATGTGAAGCAGACAACTGGAAACTCGAGTTCAGGGGAAAGGACTAGAAAAGAGAGTCACCATTTGGAAGACACAAGCCTATAGATAGATTTTAATGCTATGAGACTGATGGCACCATGAAGAAGGTGAGTACATTGAGAAAAGAAAAGATGTCCAAGACTGAGTCAAGGAGATGAGGTAGAACCAGCAAAAAAAAAGGTATAGAAGTAACAGTCAAGGTGGGTAGGGGGAGAATCCAGAGAGGGCGACATCCCGAAAGTCAAATAACTGGAGACTATCAAAGAGCAGGAAGTGATCAACCATGTCAAAGGTGCATTGAGGACAAAGAGTCTTGACAGTTACATTTATTACAGCAACATGTGACTCGGTGTTGACGTTAGAGGGAACACTTTCTTCTTCAAACAATAGAAGGTCAAGGGAGTTGGGCAGAGCTGCTATCTGTAAAGAAAGGGAATGTCTACCAGGAGATAAGGGGTCAACACCAAGTCTGGAAGGGCCACAAGATCAAGCTGGAAGCCACTACTCCCTGATTTTGGAGTGGGTGGAAACAGAATCTTAGTTAAAACAGGTTTACAAACAAGCAAGAATTTCCTGAGAAATTATTTTGAGTGCAGTGTGGTGTTTGTAGCTGATCTTTGTAGGAGATGAGTGTGTGGTGTTTGAATGTTTCGGGCTAGCTCGTGGTATGGGTAAAGGAATGAACACAGTCTCCATTTGGAATGTACAAGGAAATGCAAAATAATAATAAAATATAATTGCGGACATTTGATCCAAATATATGTGGAAAAACATTTTTAAGAAGAAAAAAATGATCAGAATAACTACATTACTGCATTTTTAAAATGTCTTGGGGTTGCTGTCATTTTATCCTTTTAAAACATCCTTTCAGCATCTACCAATACCCTGTTTTTACAGAAAGTCGATTTTATTTTTGGACCGCACATTAATTTCATTTCCCAGCATAATGACATTCCATTGAACAATTTCACTAGCCCTAAAAAGTGATTTGGTCATTTTGAGTCAGAAAATTAGCATTAGGCAGAAACACAAGATCTCCCATTACTCTGTCTTAAAAAATGAAAAAGCTAAAAAGAGTTTTCTGTTTTTACCGCATCTAGTGATCATTCGAGTGAAAAAAAAGTGTCTGTTCCATCCCTGGCAGTGCCAAATTTCATCGCCTTTCCGTTACTGCACAGCTTGTTAAACGTGAACAAGTGCTTTGGTTTTCATGGCAGCGTTAAAATTCTTTCTTAAATTGCCTTGGAACTTGGTGGCCCCTTAATTAATCCAGTCACTGCTAGACACTTTGTGTAATATTGTTTATAGAACTGATAGAAAAAACATATCTGTGCTGCAAGGGCTGCAAATATAGTGAAACAGCAAACATAGGCAAACGTTTGAATGTGGCCATGTGAAATGTCTCAACAATATGCACAGAATATAGTTGCTGTTATTATTATTATTATTAATGTTGCTATTTTTAAAGATCTTGCAAAGAGAGAATGTATAAAAAGATTTAAATACCAGGCTGTCTTTGGGCTTTGTTCTCTGATGGAGTTGCTGAAGGAACTTGAGCATGAAAATGACATGTTCCTTCCACTCTGGTGGGTCTCTGGAGTACATACAAGAGGAAGCTGAGATTGCGGACACAGAACTGAGCTAACACATTACTAAAATTGTCCAGATTAAAACAACGGAGCTAGACCTACACTAGAAGAGATAAGGGCAATGGTTATGAGGTGGTAGATCTTAGTGGGATATTTCACATTCTGCTGTGTCTTTGGTTCTAGAAAATATAAGAATGACCCAATACTCTCTTCTCCAGAATTTTAAATTCTAACATTTTGTTTCCTAACTTCACTTTGGTGAGGTGCTCCAATGCGTTCTGCTTCCTTGAGTTTACTAAACTGGTGCTACTTTTTTCTACAGGGCAGAGCTTATCAGCTAAAGCAACTAGTCATTTCTTTATGCAATTCAGTAATCTAAAAATTGTCTTTGGGCAATCTTGACTCGTTGTATAAATCCATTATTCTTTTACCAAATCCTAGAAATGAGAAGAGACATCAATTTTTTTCCTATGTGCCAACCATGTGTGCCTTACTTACTTCATTTGGTTAATCTTATGGTAAAATTGAGATGTTACAATTTATATTTTGGAAATAAATCTATCATAATTGAATATCGTAGAATGTGGTGAACAGTAATTCCTGGTATTCTATTGGCTTGTGGATTAAAGGTAGATATCGAAAATAACCCTTGGAAAGTCTTAGCCTGAGAGCATTGCCTGCTGATGTATCTTAGCCATAAATCTTTAAGTAGAAATTACATTTAAAACAATCACATATTTCAAAAGACTATTATGACTATTTATGACTATTATATTAATCTTAAGAATTCCAAAGGAGATTCCAGTCATAGTAGCCTTACTTCCTGTGCCAGTTTTTGCTTAACATGAAAATAGGCAACAGAAGCCATTGTTCCTCTGTAAGTGCTATTAGCACATGGACATATGTCCTCATTTTTACATCTTCTGTTCCCTTTTAGCGCCTGGCCCTTAAGAGGCAGCCAATAAATTAGTGTTGAAACTGTACATTCTCAATAGTGGTCTAATTTTGCATATTAATATGATATAGAAAAAACTTTTGATGATAATTTACATAAAAAGTAAACCATTCATTTATATACAAAAAGTCCCACATGTACCCATTTATCATTTTCTGAGTTTCTACTGTGTATAGCAGGCAGTAATTATGGCTGAGATCTTCTGAAATGACTATAGCACTGCTCTCATCCTTCAGTTCACTGTCTGATGGAGGTGACAACTCTATAAATTATTACAAAACAGTGTGAAGTGTTGTCATAGAGATGGGCAAAGACTTATCATGGTATGCCTGGAGGAGGCCTTGTCAAGCTTGTTTTGATCTAGAAACACACAATCATATATAGATAGATGATATATGCCAGATAGACGATAGATAGATAGATAGATAGATAGATAGATAGATATAATAGACAGATAGTAACATATATATTTTAGAGTTGGAGGCAGTCTCAGATGTTGTGATACAAACTTTTAGTCTCTCTTCCTAGAAAAGTTAAATAAAACTGTCTTTCAAATGAATCACTATCTACTGATAGCATGAATAAAGTTACTCTATCATTCACTAGTTTAAATAAATAATTTTCCTTTAACAAGTAATTATTTAACACCTAGTATAGGCCAGATGCTTCTGAAGAACTCAAATATTATTATCTGAATTTAATATATTGAATATCTATTTACATGCTCAAGTGTCTTCTGTTCTAACTTCCTGACATTTATAAATTCCAGCTTTCAACTCTTACTTTCCCTCTCCTTCCCAAAATAATATTTTCTGTATTATTGGTTTCAACTTTGTATGTGAATAGAACTGACCAGAATTCAAAAAAGTATGAATTTAAGAACAGGTACACTGGTGAACAGTTTATATTCTCAAAGATTTTCCCAACAAGAAATTTTTGTTAAAGCATAAAATGGTGGCTGAACATTGAAGACCATGAAGACTCTAGATATTCAGAAACAGCCTCCAGGTTCAATAGAAAGGACATATCCTGGGCAATAGGTTCTTCCCAGTAAGAGAAGAAGTGGTTATTTAAGAAAGTACAATGAAAGAGACTATTGAACTTTTGCAATAGTTAGCTGTGACGAGTACAGAATTGATTTCAAAACAATTTTTTCCTTTTCACAGTTTTCCCATCCTCCTTGCTTACTACTAGACATGAAAAATAAATTCTGACTACTTTCTGCCATTTTGGGAGGTAAAAGCGAGTTAAGGTTAATAAATTGTAGCAATTACATAGCTGCATTGTTTTTTGAGACGCTAGCAGGAGAAAAAAGTCCACACACTGATCCGCAAAGAATATTCTTTCACATGTGAGAAAGTGACTCTTCAGTGGAACTCAAGCATAGAAGGACTAGAGGAAGAAAAAACTTAATAGTCACATAAGACATATGGTTTCTGGTAATGGCAGAGTGGCTTGTTTGAAATAACCTGTCTATAATTTTAAAATATAGAAAATATATTTGAAAAATACAACTATTTAAAGGCTCTCAAGAGCAAATATGGAGAAAAAGGAATGAAATTGGAAAATTGGCAGCTTTAGGCCTAAAGGCCCCCCAAGCCTCTACTGCCCCATACTCAGTTTGCATTGCTGCCTCATCTGCAGAGAGTTACTGCCTTATTGGTGTGAGGTGTCAGAGGATACAGTTCAGGCTAGCAGAACAATGACCAAGTCTTAAGAGAGTACCTGGAAGAAAGGCTACCATAGAGAGTGCTAACTCAATAATTTACTAACAAAATCCACCCAAGAACTCTGTCTGCAAGGGGGAGACTTTGCAGGGGGGTTTCTTAAAAAAAAATACAGCAGCTGGAAACTAAAGAAACTGTATTATTCTGTTTTCATATTGTTATAAAGAATTACCTGAGACTGGGTTATTTATAAAGAAAAGAGGTTTAACTGACTCACAGTTCCACATGGTTGGAGAGGCCTCAGGAAACTTACAATCATGGTAGAAGGTGAAGGGAAAGCAAGACATGTCTTACATGGCAGCAAGAGAGAGAGAGAGAGAGAGGGGAGGGGGGGAAGTGCCACACTTTTAAAACCATCAAATCTTGTGAGAAGTTTCTGTTATGAGAACAGCATGGAGGAAACTGCCTCTATGATCCAATCACCTCCCACCAGGCTCTTCCCTCAACTTGTGGGGGTTATAATTCTAGATGATATTTGGGTGAGGATACAGAGCCAAACCACATCATTTCACTCCTGGCCCCTCCCAAATCTCGTGTTCTTCTCACATTTTAAAATGCAGTCATGCCTTCCCAACAGTCCCCCAGAGTCTTAACTCATCTAGCATTAACCCATTTTTCAAGTCCAAAGCCTTATCTGAAACAAGGAAAGTCCCTTCCACCTATGAGCCTGCAAAATCAAAAGCAAGTTAGTTACTTCCAAGTTACAATGTGGGTGCAGGCATTGGGTAGATGCTCCCATTCCAAATGGGAGAAATTGGCCAAAACAAAGAAGCTACAGGTCTCATGCAAGTCCAAAACTCAGCAGGGCAGTCATTACATCTTAAAGCTCCAAACTAACCTCCTTTGATTAATGTCTTATATCCAGGGCATACTGATGGAAGAGGTGGGCTCCCAAGGTCTTAGGCAGCTCAGATCTGCAGGGTATAGTCCCCATGGCTGCTCTCCTGTGGATGCTTTCATGGGCTGGTGCTGAGTGCCTATGGCTTTTCCAGGTTTACAGTGCAAATTGTTAGTGGATCTACCACTGTGGGATCTGGACAATGGTGGCCGTCTTGTCACAGCTCCACTAGACAGTGTCCCAGTGGGGACTCTGTGTGGGAGCTCCATCCCCACATTTCCCCTCTGCATTGCCCTACTAGAGGTTCTCCATGCAGAATCTGTCCCTGCAGCAAACTTTTGCCTGAACATCCAGACGTTTCCATACATTCTCTGAAACCTAGGCAGAGGTTCCCACACCTCAACTCTTCTGTGCACCCACAGGGCCAACACCACGTGGAAGCCACCAAGGCTTGGGGCTTGCAATATCTGAAGCAATAGCATGAGCTGTACATTGGCCTCTGTTAGCCATGGCTGGAGCTGGAGCAGCTGAGACACAGGACACCGTGTCCCAGGGCTGCACATAGCAGCAAGGCCCTGGGCCCAGCCCACAAAACCATTTTTCTTTCCTAAGCCTCTGGGCCGGTGATGAGAGGAATTGCTATGAAGATCTCTGAAATGCCCTGGAGACATTTTCCCCATTATCTTGGCTATTAACATTCGGCTCCTTGTTATTTATGCAAATTTCTGTAGCTGGCTTGAATTTCTCCACAGAAAATGGATTTTTGTTTTCTACCACATGGTCAGACTGCAAATTTTCCAAACTTTTATGTTCTGCTTCCCTTTTAAACGTAAGTTCCCATTTTGTATCATCTCTTTGTGAATGCATGACTGTATGCTTTCAGAAAAAGTGAGGTCACCTCTTGAATGCTTTGCTGCTTAGAAATTTCTTCTGCCAGATACCCTAAATCATCTCTCTCAAGTTCAAAGTTCCACGATCTCCAGGGCGAGGGCAAAATGCCACCAGTCTATTTGCTAAAGCATAGCAAGAGTGACCTTTACTCCAGTTCCCAATAAGTTCCTCATCTCCATCTGAGACCACCTCAGCCTTGATTTTATTGTTCATATCACTATCAGCATCTTTGTCAAAACAAATCAACAAGTCTCTATAAAGTTCTAAACATTCAACATCTTCCTGTCTTCTTCTGAGTCCTCTAAACTGTTCCAATGTCTGTAGGTTACCTAGTTCCAAAATTGCTTCTACATTTTCAAGTATCTTTAATAAGCAGTGCCCCAAACTACTGGTACCAATTTTCTGTATTAGTTCATTTTCACACTTATATAAAGAACTACATGAGACTGGGTCATTTATGAAGAAAAAAGGTTTAATTGGCTCACAGTTGCACATGGCTGGGGAGAGGCCTCAGGAAACTTACAATCATGGCAGCAGGAGAAAAGAAAGCAAGGCCCGTCTTACATGATGGCTGGAGAGAGAGAGAGAAAGTGCCACACTTAAAACCATCAAATCTCATGAGAACTCACTCACAGTCATGAGAGCAGCACGGAGGACATCCCCTCCATGATTCAATCACCTCCCACCACTTTCCTCTCTTGACACATGAGGATTACAATTCTAGATGAGGTTTAGGTGGGGGACACAGAGCTAAACCATATCGAGAACTAAGGGGAGATTTCAGCTGATTTTTACCACAGGGGAACTGGAGTCTGGACTTTGAGTACAGTCAAATTGACTATATTCTAGACCAAAAATTATTGTTTAGAAGAATATGAAATATTCCAGAGTCTTCACAAATGTGTCATTTATAATGTGTAGATTCAATTTAAAAAATCACTCAACATGCTGAGAACAAGGAAAATGTTATCCATACTCAAGAAAAAAAAAAAAAACAGTCAGTATAAACTGGCTTGAGAGAACCTAGATGCTGCAATTATCAGAGAACTTTTAAAGTAGTTACTATAAGTATGTTCAAAAACTTAAGAATGTTATACATATAATAAACCAACAGATGGGTAATCTTAGCAGATGAATAGAAATTGCAGAGAAAAATACCAACTCAAATTCTAAAGCTGGAAAGTGTAGTAAGAGAAATAAAATTTTACTAGAAGAATTTAACAGCAGAAGAAACTATTAAACTTGAAGGTAGGTCAAAAGAAAATATCTAATGTAAAATCTGGAAAGAAAAAAAAGTGAAGAAATATGAACAGAACTGTAGCAACATGTGAGACTACCAAGCAGTAACCTATGTGTAATGAGGTCCCCAGAAAGAGAGGCAAAGGAAATTTTCTTTTAAATGCTTGAAAACTTTTAACTTATGTTTAGTGAGACCTATGCAAGATAAATGTAAAGAAAACACCAGGAACATCACAGTGAAACTGCTGAAATACAAAGATAAAAAGGTAACCTTGAAAGCCACTATTGAAAACTGTCACTGATGGACATTTGGGTTGATTCCATGTCTTTGCTATTGTGAATAGTGCTGCAATAAACATACGTGTGCATGTGTCTTTATAGCAGCATAATTTATAATCCTTTGGGTATATACCCAGTAATGGGATGGCTGGGTCATATGGTACATCTAGTTCTAGATCCTTGAGGAATCGCCATACTGTTTTCCATAATGGTTGAACTAGTTTACAATCCCACCAATAGTGTAAAAGTGTTCCTATTTCTCCACATCCTCTCCAGCACCTGTTGTTTCCTGACTTTTGAATGATCGCCATTCTAACTGGTGTGAGATGGTATCTCAATGTGGTTTTGATTTGCATTTCTCTGATGGCCAGTGATGATGAGCATTTTTTCATGTGTCTGTTGGCTGTATGAATGTCTTCTTTTGAGAAATGTCTGTTCATATCCTTTGCCCACTTTTTGATGGGGTTGTTTGTTTTTTCTTGTAAATTTGTTTGAGTTCTTTGTAGGTTCTAGATATTAGCCCTTTGTCTGATGAGTAGATTGCAAAAATTTTCTCCCATTCTGTAGGTTGCCTGTTCACTCTGATGGTAGTTTCTTTTGCTGTGCAGAAGCTCTTTAGTTTAATGAGATCCCATTTGTCAATTTTGGCTTTTGCTGCTGTTGCTTTTGGTGTTTTAGACATGAAGTCTTTGCCCATGCCTATGTCCTGAATGGTACTACCTAGGTTTTCCTCTAGGATTTTTATGGTATTAGGTCTAACATTTAAGTCTCTAATCCATCTTGAATTAATTTTCGTATAAGGAGTAAGGAAAGGATCCAGTTTCAACTTTCTACTTATGGCTAGCCAATTTTCCCAGCACCATTTATTAAATAGGGAATCCTTTCCCCATTTCTTGTTTCTCTCAGGTTTGTCAAAGATCAGATGGCTATAGATGTGTGGTATTATTTCTGAGGACTCTGTTCTGTTCCATTGGTCTATATCTCTGTTTTGGTACCAGTACCATGCTGTTTTGGAAAATGTGGCACATATACACCATGGAATACTACGCAGCCATAAAAAAGGATGAGTTTGTGTCCTTTGTAGGGACATGGATGCAGCTGGAAACCATCATTCTTAGCAAACTGTCACAAGAACAGAAAACCAAACACCGCATGTTCTCACTGATATGTGGGAACTGAACAATGAGATCACTTGGACTCGGGAAGGGGAACATCACACACCGGGGCCTATCATGGGGAGGGGGAAGGGGGGAGGGATTGCACTGGGAGTTATACCTGATGTAAATGACGAGTTGATGGGTGCAGCACACCAACATGGCACAAGTATACATATGTAACAAACCTGCACGTTATGCACATGTACCCTACAACTTAAAGTATAATAATAATAAATAAATTAAAAAAAAAAAAGAAAAGAAAACTGTCACATTACACACAGTACAATGATACAAATGGTGACTGACTTCTCATCAGCAACAAAGGAGGACAAAGTAAATGGAACACATCTTTGCAGTGCTAAATGACAAACACTGACTACAGAGAATTCTACATTCAGCAAGACCATCGTTCCGAAACAAAGACGAAATAGACATTTTCGATGTATACAGCTATTATTTATCAATAAAAAAGAATAAAAAATATATTTTAAACAAAAATAAACTAAGGAAATTTGTCATTAGCTGATTTATTGTATAAGAAAAGCTAAAGGAAGTTATATTTTTCAGGCTGAAGAGAAGCTATACCAGATGGTAATGTTAATCTCTGTGAGGAACCAAATCACTGAAAAGGTAAAATATGTAAGTAAATATAAAAGACATAAGATTTTTTTCTTTTCTTAATTTTCCAAAAAAAAAATGACTGTTTAAAGCAACAATTATAACACCATAGTATGGAGTTCATAATGTTTTTAGGCATAATGTGTCTGACAATTATAGAGCTAAGGACGATGGTGGTGAATTGAACTATATTAGGTTTCTACAATTTTTACATGAAGTAGTAAAATATCAAGACCAAGTGGATTATTTTATGTTTAAGATACATGATGTAATTTCTGGTAAAACCACTAGTAATACTGCAAAGAAATTATAGTTACTAAAGTATCAATAATGAAATAAAAATGGAATACTAAAATATTCAATTATAATATAACATCTAATATGTAATATGACACAAAAATAACACCTATAAATAAAAAAGAAATGCACTAAAATTCCAGTAAATGAGTGAAATAAGAAGCACAAAGAAATAATCCACAAAGAAAAGAAAATAGAATTGTCAGCCCAGCATGGTGGCTCATGTTTACAATCTCAGCACTTTGAGAGGATGGGGCAGTAGGATCACTAGAGTCTAAGAGTTCAAGACCAGCCTGAGGAAAATAATGAGACCCTGCAGAAAAAAATATCCATGCATGGTGATACACTTCTTGTAGTCTCAGCTACTTCGGAGGCTGAGAAAGGAAGATTGCTTAAGTCTGGGAGGTTGAGAGGTTTAAGTTGCAGTGAGCCATGATCGCACCACTGCACTCCAGCCTAGGTGACAGAGTGAAACTCTGTCTTAAAAAAAAGAAAAAAGAAGAAAGTAAAGTAAAATAGTAAATACAAAGGGATGTAGGCAATTTTTGAAGAAAAAATTCAGAAGAGCTTTCTGCAATCATTCAAAGCTATACTGTTATTTGAAAAGACAGCCAGTAAGAAATATCTTTGGGAGATGTTCTAAAAATTTCTAGGAAGAGTCTGAAATAAGTTTAAATTTTTTCTTGACTTATGCTGTAAATTTATCTTCAGACTTTAAATAAAGTCCACTATACTCAAGAATCTTGTGTTAATAGTGTTTGGAGAAATGTTATTATAACTATCATTATCAGTATAATTTACCTTGCTATTTTTCCTGACTTTCTACTTTTACAAGTCAATGCAAGTCAATGATCTACTCTGTGCTAAGCACTATGCTATACACTTGTTGTGCATTTTAACTTTTAGTCTGGATTCACACCTATTTCATGGAGAGAAAAATATGGAGGCTTAGGGAGTGTAAGTGACTTATCACAAATCACACAGCTAGTCGGTGGTGGATGGGCAAGTTGGTATCTGGCTCTCTGACTTTCATGTCAACAAGTGTAATCATAGAGCTACGCTGAAGGAAGAGAGATGGTACCCGCACACAAAAAATAAGCTGAAAAGAGAAGCTGCCTTAAGGCTTAGAGTTAATGATTGGTAGCAGGTGTAGATGTTAATAGTTAAGAAGACTGGAAGATGTTGAAGCATTCAGGCAGCTATTGTCTGTATTACGAAATGACTTACGATTAACATGGGATAATGATAATTTAAAAAACCAAGTGAGATACAAAACTGTAGTATAAAAATGTGATGACTATACATGTATTTAATATTACTCATATAAGAATAATGTAGGAATTCAAATTTAGAAAGTAATATACCAGAATATTGAGAGTTACTTCTATGTTTGGAAAGAGGCATCACATTGATCTCTGCTGTTCTTTATGTTTTCTTATTTTCAAATTTTCTATCTTGAACATGTCTTCTTTCCATACACAGAAACATATTTCTAAAAGAAAAAGAAAATGGAAACACTGCCATTTCAACTGCCCCAGGAAGAAATGTAAACGAATAAACATAATTTCATCAGGGTTTAAAGAGTATCTCTTACGGCAACTGCTTCTGAGAATCTGGTATCTTCTCTGAGGGAAACTGCTCATTAAACAGTTTTCAATAATGTGGTGAAGAAATACAGCAAAGTTATTAAAGAGATGATGGCTCTCCTAGGGTACACATACCACAGGGGCCAGAACCACTCTTTAAATATATTTTCATTTGACTACTGCTCCTACGGACTGTGGCCGTATTACCATACCTAATTTCTAAAACTCCTTTTTAATGGGGTCATTCTTCTTGCTTTAAAACTGGCTCATTTTATTGCCTCAGTGCCTCTTTGGAGCCTGGTGGTTTTATGTTTTTTGATACTCACATACGGTTTGCTTTTGCTAAATCAAAGGATACAGTGTGCGTGTGATGACTTTAGGAGCCTTCTAACACCTCACCTGCTCAGTGGTTGCTAAAATTATCTAAAAGTGTTTACTTGTTCATTATACAAATCACAGATAAGGTTTAAAATACAGAGCACCTGGAAGTGGCCATGCATGGCAGCAAAATTACACTAAAGTATACACGTCTATTTATTATGTATGTATGTATGTATGTATGTATGTATGTATCTATCTATCTATCTATCTACCTACCTACCTACCTACCTATCTATCATCTATGCTTTAAACAATCAGAATTGTTGGGAATTTCAGGAAGCCCAAGATTTCTGAAATGGAGGGTGAGGAATAAGCAAACCACAGTGTTTTTGTTACGGACAGCGTATTCTTGTCTCATTGAGTATATAGCTTGTTTATTAAAGAGTTCTGCTCCAGTTTAACCCCAGCCAAAGGAGTTTGTATGACTCTGTTGAAAGACTGTGAAGGTGTGTGATGGACATACCTGGGTGAAAGTCCTCTTTTCCTCTCCTCTGGCTGTGTAATTGAAGGCTGGGTATCCAGGATCTCTGAGGCCTGGTTTCCGTACCTGCAAATGAAGGTCATGCGAACCAATGATCTACTCTATGCCAAGCACTGCACTGTGTATGCATTTGACATGTGTTTTTTCTTTGAATTCACTCTGATTTCAAGGATGAGAAAATATTGAGGCTCATTGGTTTGTTATGGGGGTTAAAAGAGAGAGGGTTTGTAAAGTACAAGGCACAGGCCTCATGTCTCATAGGCACTCAATAAATATTTTTCCAATACTCCAATGTCCTTTGACAAGGGCAAAGCACACCAAGAGAACTAACTCCAATCATAAAGTAATGACTTTAACTTTTTAAGCACCTATTTATTTTCTGCCCGTAAAGATGTGTTCCTTCTTTTCTTCTCTGGTGAATTTCTATCCTATATTTCAAGTTCACATTTTATCAACTACACGAGTCTTTCATATTCACTCTATGAATGCTCATTTTTCCTTCCTTCAAATTTCTGTGTCTCAGAATTTATGCCCCTTGGTCTGGCTCCATACATCATTCTGTTGGAATTTTGGTCTATTTTGTAAACTTTAGAGCCCAAGACTTGTAGTCTAATTTTATGATTTACTTCACGAAGATTCAAGGAAAAATATTTAATATTTTGGTGTCCTAGTTTCCTCACTTGCAAAATGAGGAGGGCAGGACCTTACTTAAATATTCCTTGAGGGTTAATCCTTAGGTCAAGCTAAATAACATATGTGGAAGTGTCAACTGCATATATGTACACAGTGGGTTATTCACAAATGCTAGTTCCTGCCCTCAATAGTCCTTCCTAAAACTAATATTTTTGGAGCACAGATCATTTCTTGTTTTTTGTTTGTATCTAATACATGCCCACTGTCATGAATTGTTCTGGTCACATTGAAACATGCAGCTTCCTACATGTGCTGTTCTTTCTAAGGTAAGCATTTTGAAATTTTTTACCAACTAACTCCTATTCATCCTTCAACACACAGCTCAGGCCTCGCTTCCTCCTGGAAGACTCCTGGGCTTATTTAGGCTGGGGTTTTCCCTCCATTAACAAGGCACTATGTGTTTCTGTTATTCTCCTTATCATATTCCATTGCCCACATACATATTTTACTACTGTGGCAGACCTTGAGACTCTTAAGTGATTTATTTGTCATTATATTCCTTGAAGAGAGTTCAGGTCATGAAATACAGTTGCTCAATGAATGGTTGCTGAATGAATAAGTGAAGGAATGGATGTAGCAAAAATCTCTGGGGAACTGAGTGTTGCAATTGAGCAAAACATCATGTAAGATCCCGGAGATGTTTGATTGCCAATGAGCATGTTCAGCATTAAATTACCCAACATACTGTTAGCATTTTTGGTGATTCTTTTATTCCTCACCCTCTTCCACATCTCAAATTCTCAAATATGGCAAAAGACATGCCAACAGTTGGCTCATTGGTCAGCCATCGTGATGACCTTTGGAAATTTAACCACAAGAGATAGTTTGCCTTTATTTAGCAACTGGTTTATGTAACTTACAAACACTGTAATGGTTCAAACATCACAGTATTTGTATGCATACAGTAGCTGATCTATAAAACATATGGTATTTTGAAATATTGATCTCTTCAGTGCCAGCAAGCAAGAGATATTAGTGTAGCCTGGGATTCCATTTGTAACTGTGGGATTAGAGTCAGAGAAGTGGAAAATTGGAATAGACCAAAATTCATGTGAAGTGGAAAGTACAGCTGGCAGTAGTGCTAAAGAAGGAGAATAACAAATAAGAGAAGCATTATTTTAAAAGCTGACTCAACCATCAAATGGGAAAGGAGCAGTCAGATGAATAGGCTTTAACTGCCTTGGCTTCCTATGCCTCCAGGTTGACTTTGCAGACTTAAATTCAGCACAACAGCTGGAAAAGGCAAAGCTGAATTGATTTGGAAGCAGGAAAATGTGGCACCCCTATGGGCTCCTGTCACTTCTGTTAAGCAAATAAATGAAAAGAGGAATTCAGAAATAAGTTCACTGTGGTCAGGAAAGGTTGAAAAAATTAATAGAACATTTTCCTAAAGCTTGGAATAATACCTTATAAATTTCTTCCAATGTCATTTGCACTATGAAGTCCTTCTAGACCCTCACCTTCATGTCCACCTGCAGATCTGATCCTCTTTTCTTCTTTCAGTTCTTAACTCTTTGCAATATTTTGGGATAATGCCTTGGGTGCTTGATTTTGTGTATTTACCCATTTCCTTTGCTTTTGGTGGGAATCTGGTTTTACTTGATTTTGTCCATCCAGAGACAAAGTATCTGGCACACTAGCTGGCTATTTTGACTGAGTGGCTGCTAAATCAATCTAGAAGAAATTTAGAAATATTTAGTTCATATCCTACCCACTAGACCTCTAAACAATTTCTATCCAAGAATTTATTCCCCATTCTCAGATGGGGCCAATTTCTCCATTTTTGGAGACAAACCCCCTATCTTTGTCTTTCTGAAAGAGTGAATGTACTAGAGAAAAGAAGAAAGGAAATTGGCTGAAAAGAAATATTTCATGTAACAGTGGTCAGCAGTTCTCATCTCCTTGGTTCTTCTTTCTTTAGTAGTCTCTTATAGGTTAGTGTCTACCATGTTCAAGATCACCTAGAAGGTTCTGAGAACAATTTTTATACTAAGTGGAAAAGACAGTAATAGTCAACAAATATTTTATTGACTCTTCTTTGTTTCTCCATTTTCTTTCTTTTTTTTTCTCTCTAATTATACTTTAAGTTCTGGGGTGCATGTGCAGAATGTGGTGGTTTATTACATAGGTATATACGTGCCATGGTGGTTTACTGCACCCATTAACCTGTCATCTACATCAGGTATTTCTCCTAATGCTATCCCTCCCCTAGGCCCCCACCCCCATGACAAGCCCTGGTGTGTGATGTTCCCCTCCCTGTGTCCATGTGTTCTCATTGTTCATCTTCCACTTATGTGACAACATGTGGTATTTGGTTTTCTGTTCTTGTGTTAGCTTGCTGAAAATGATGGTTTCCAGCTTCATCAATGTCCCTGCAAAGGACATGAACTCATCCTTTTGTATGGCTGCATAGTATTCCATGGTGCATGTGTGCCACATTTTCTTTATCCAGTCTATAATTGATGGGCATTTGGGTTGGTTCCAAGTCTTTGCTATTGTGAATAGTGCTGCAAGAAACATACATGTGCATATGTCTTTATAGTAGAATGATTTCTAATCCTTTGGGTGTATATCCAGTAATGGGATTGCTGGGTCAAATGGCATTTCCAGTTCCAGATACTTGAGGAATTGCCACACTGTCTTCCATAATGGTTGAACTAATTTACACTCCCACCAAAAGTGTAAAAGTGTTCCTATTTCTCCACATCCTCTCCAGCATCTGTTGTTTCCTGACTTTTTAATGATCGCCATTCTAACTGGTGTGAGATTAAGAAGATATTTATGCAGCCAACAAACATAAGAAAAAAAGCTCATCATCAACAGTCATTAGAGAAATACAAATCAAAATCACAATGAAATCTCAGTTTTCTTTCAAGTAGGGAGGGCCATGCAGTCACTTCTGGCCAATGAACTATCAGGAGGCGCTTCATCTCCCTTTCACAGTAAAGTAGTAAAAAAACCCAAGTGCAATTTGCTACCTTTTCTCTTGCCTGTTATAGCGATAGAGGAGGCTGCATACCACAGATGGTGTTCTATAAGATAGTGGAGCCTCCCTGAACCCAATCTTTTAGTATTATGAAACCTCCACCAACCCACTGGGGGCATACAGCATAAGGAGAATCAATTGTGTGTTTTAAGTAGATGCATTTTGGGGACTGCTTGCTACAGCAGCATTACCTAGGCTATCCTGACTAATATCCATTACTTACACATTATCAACAATTCATATATATATATAATATACATATATATGTACACACACGTATATATACACACACACACATATATGTGTATATATATAATTCATTTGTGGATGATAAGTTCATAGAGTTTGAGTGAAATGAAGCTTCTTGAAGCGCATTCTTATCCTTTGAAGGAGACGTCATGATACTAAGTGACTGTTCTTTGTATAGCATCATTAGTGCCACTGAAACTCACCACACAATTGTTTTGTTAGTGTGGCTTGCTTGAGCAAAATTATCACATTTAATAGGGGAAAGGGAAGATAAAGGAGGATTATAAAATATATTTTCTGCTTTCCAAAAACTGATAAGTAAACTTTATTGTTTTGAGGATGAGAAATATTATGCAGTTGAAGCAATAATGTAACAAAGCAAGAAAACATTGAGTAATACTGAATAAATGTAATTTTCCACTGAAACCCAAATACATGGATAAAGGTGAATCTGCTTTGACATAATTGGACTCTACCATCTTATCTTTGAATAACTGTGGTGATCTCTTAGACAATTGTCCTTGACGAGTGCCTCTTTTTCGCTGCTGAGCTCTAAATGAATAAGGTGAAGTGGGTTAAGAGGAAGTTCCTCAGAGGGACTGTAAGTTGAACTTGACCTTGAAGGATATACAAGAAACAGTTAGGAAAAGCATCCAATGCTTTGAGAAGAAAGATTAGAATGGAGGGGTTATGAGAATGACTGCTTGGGTGGACCAGGGGATATGTTAGAAAACAATAGAGGTGGTCCAGGTTATGGGGGTTGGGAGGACTCTTCTTCTTCTCTTAGAAAAATAATTCTTCGTTAGTTAACCTTGTTTGTTGGTTAATCTTGTGCATTCTTCACTGTCAAGTTTGTAGTTTCTTTGAGGTGATTAAAATGTGAGAACTTTTCAGTTTTTACCAAAGTATATGATTTTCAATCATTTCACTATCCATACAAAGCCACAAACTCATTCCCTAATCTCTGTCATCATCTATGCTTTATCCTTTTTATCATCACTCTTGCTCTTACTATTAGATACACAGGCTGAGGTACAGCAGTGAAGTGTCTATGAGGATGGCTTGTATTCTAGATGCAACCCTAGGACGATGTTTACTTTCTCATGTCTTCGTTTATTCTTCTGTTTATTTCGCAAGTGTTAATTGAGCGTCTACTATTGTCAGGTGTTAGGGATATAAAGAAGAACAGTGTATTCTCTGCCCACAGAGTCTTAGAAGGGAAATAGGCTTACCACATCCTGCAGTGCAGAGGGTTAATTATATAAGAGCTACGATTGAGGAACAGTAGAGGGACTTAACTCCTGATAGCTGAAGTTCAAAACTGACCAGAATTTTATGTCAACTGATCTTTGGTTTTGACTTACTTGACTTGGCTACAACTAAAATATTTCCTTTTGGGTTCGTCTGATCCTGATGCCTAAAAATGGACTCAATATCTTCCACTAGGGGTGCTTCCGGCAGCCACATGCCACATGAAATAGGAATTTGGGTACAATGACTCTCCAAAATAATTTTGGAGTATTATTGCCCAAAAAAGGAAGAAAATGATACAAATAGAAAAAAAATCACAAGTATCTACTACCTGTTGGTGAGCCTATCTCAACAGAATTTTAGGAAGTCATGGAACAGACCAGTTCAGAGGGGAGAAACCTAGAATATAAACTAGATCTGTCTTGAAGGGAAGAAAAGGTACATGGAAGTATGATACTCTCTTTTTCCCTTCAGATTCAATCTCTAGCCTTCTTTCCACCCTCTTCTGTTTGCCAAGAAACTGGTTTCTATGGGATACTCTAGCCAAGATTCTTTGCTCCATGACTTCCTCACTCAGAAGATAAGGTGGAAGCAGAGAGAGGGAGAGTGTGTATTCACCTGGCTCCCTCCCTGCTAAGCTGAGATGGGCATAACCTTCTGTCCTGTCCCATGATCCCAAGTAGAGAGAACATCTACAGCTGCTATTAAAATTATGGCAATCACCTTCACCAAGGTCTACAGTGTTGTCTCCCTTTTTGCCTTTCAAGGCTAAAGGATGGAGCTGCTGCCTGCTGTTGCTGGCCCTGGGGTGCTTCACTGTTCCTTGTTGGCTCCTCTTAACCTTGTTCACATCATTTAAGTATGTGAAATATTACTCTGCTTGGGTGGAGTCTGTTTCTTGCTGGGTCTCCTAATGCAGGACCTAGGTGCTGGTGTTGCGTGAGATGCGACTGAGGACATAGAGCTCAACATTTAGAGACTACAGAAATGGATGGCAGGTCACCACTGGCCCAGGCAGGTGGAGTTGCAGCAGGCTTGCAGAGCATATTGAACGGTAGCCCAGGAACAGGCGACATACACACCCAAGCTAGTCAGGGAGGGGTTGATGGCAAGTAATAGCATGGTCACTGCACTGGACAGCTCCAGTGATCACTATTCACACTGCCTTCTAAGTAATACAAATATTTTCATTGACATTCAGAAGCCAATTCTGGCCTTAGGGTGAAAGTTACACAAGATAAAGTACTGATAAACATAAAGATGATGGTGATAACATCAATTTTTAAAATTCAAATGAGAGTACTAGCAATTCTTCCAATGGCTGCATTTCCTTTGATAGGTTATTTATTTATTTTTATTTTTATTATACTTTAAGTTCTAGGGTACATGTGCACAACGTGCAGGTTTGTTACATACATATACATGTGCCATGTTGGTTTGCTGCACCCATTAACTCGTCATTTACATCAGGTATTTCTCTTAATGCTATCCCTCCCCCTGTCCCCGACCCCATGACAGGGCCCAGTGTGTGATGTTCCCCGCCCTGTGTCCAAGTGTTCTCATTGTTCAATTCCCACCTATGAATGAGAACGTGCAGTGTTTGGTTTTCTGTCCTTGTGATAGTTTGCTCAGAACGATAGGTTATTTAAACTCTCTAAGCCTCAGTTTCCTCATCTATGGACTAAGGATAACAACAGCCACTCTTGAGTGGAGCTAATCTTGTAGCAGCCCATGGGAAGTATAAGCTTGGCAAAAATGTGGTGATGGATTTCTGAGCACAGCACCTGGGGTCCATTGTGTGTGCCCTGTAGCTGGAAGGTTGTGATGTGCATTCTCTTGTGCATCACGTGGCAGAAATTTGATTTTAAGGAATGGTATATAGCCTCAGAGCCAAACTAACCACCAGGTTGCTGGGTGCCAAGTGACCTGAATTAGAAAACTCAGCTGGCTGGGCGCGGTGGCTCATGCCTGTAATCCCAGCACTTTGGGAGGCCGAGGTGGGCAGATCACTTGACGTCAGGAGTTTGAGACCAGCCTGGCCAAAACGGTGAAACCACATCTCTACTGAAAATACAAAAATTAGCCAGATGTGGTGGCATACGCCTGTCTGTAATCCCAGCTACTCGAGAGACTGAGGCAGGAGAATTTCTTGAACTCAGGCAGCAGAGGTTGCAGCGAGCCGAGACCACGCCACTGTACTGGCGTGGTGTGACAGAGCCAGACTGTCTCAAAAACAAAACAAAGCAAACAAACAAACAAAAACCACAACTATTTAAAATTCTTCCTGAAGAAAGGACAATGTCCTTCTCAGAGTATGGGGTTAAGTTAAGCAGCAAAAAATGCTAGTAAAAAGTTATAATGTGGTACAGGGCTTAGTCAGGCATTATATTATCATGTGGGTTATATAACAGAGAAAAACACACAAAAACCCCAAACAAAACACGAAGCATCTGTGATAAACAACCTTATTTCTATAGGTATTTAGCAATGCTGAAGGGTATCAAAGACTTTCATTAGGGAAGTAGGCTTCTTAGCATTACTCCAGTCCCACCCAAGTCATCAGAGTAATTAAACTCCATACGCCTCCATCACAGTTCCTGTATTTTTTTTTTTTTAAGTATTCAGAGTTAGCTTGTTTGCTGCATAATACATTTGGATGACAATCTAAGTAATCAACCTAATAATTTATTTAAAAACTGAACCTGTGACTTTTTGCGTCTTTTCAAGATTTTTCTTTTTTGTCTCAGAAAATCAGTTTTAATGAGATTATATCAAGAGTTAGTTTTAATGAAAGGTTTATGGGAAAGGCATTCCAGTAAGTACTTTTATCTAAGAGGCCTAAAGGGCATTAAAAACATATATTTGTATACCTATCAGTTACAGACTTATCTAAAATAAACAATAATAACATTGTCATGAGAATGAAAAATTCTATCACACACAGAGATTAGGAGCAGCTCAGCATTAAACTATAACTGATGGCAATCCAATTAAGCCATGTATTTCCTCCTTGGTTTAAGGTTACTTGCTTGAAGCACTCTATGGCTCCAGACTTTCATATTTGCTCTGACCACAAATGGTATTATAGCTTACTATCATTTTCAATTTTATGGAAAATTACAATGCAGAATAACATGCTTTTAGGACATAATGATTATGTATTTGGAGAGTAGAGTGAGTTATTAAATCACAAACTCTGACTATCTCCCTAAAAGTGATAGGTCAGTGAGTCAGTCTGTCAAACTTTGACAAGAAGTTGGGATGGGTAGTGTTGAAATAAGATGAAAGGAGCAATAAGGTGGCCATATCCCAGTGATATCTGCCAAATATTTAATTAAATAGCATCTGAAGGTGTAGACCAGTCAAATCAGCTTTTTTTGTTTTTTTCTTTCCTTGCATTTACACACTGTAGAAAGATCAATTCAACCAAAAGATATATTTAATCTAATTCTATGTGCAGCAATGGGAGCCAGGGAGGGAGGGGGCCTGGGTAGGAGAAGGGGGGTTCAGAAGGGGAAGCACTGGCTCTTGTACATAAAATACGATGAATTAAGCCCAGTCAGTGTTTCAGTTTGACACATCTTCTCTTCGTATAGGCCCAGACCTGATCATGATAAAAATTATTTATGTTTGTTCAACTTCCAGAAGGAGCTAGTAGATTAAACAGGAAATGAATTTTCATATTTTCACTAATTGATTTTACTCATCTAATTTATTTGTATTTCTACAAGAAATTAGTGAGCGGCTCCTATATTTCAGGCACCATTTCAGGTACTGGCATCATAAAAATGAGTGAGGCATGGTTTCTTTTCTCTTTAAGCTTATAGTTTACTGGGGGAAGGCACATATGTTTATAAATCAATACTGATAAATGTCAAAAGTGCTATCACAGAGATTGGTAGAGGGTAAAGTAGAGAAATTGTCTTTTTTTTTTTTTTTTTTTTTTTTAAGCAGAGTCTCACTTTATTGCCCAGGCTGCAGCACAGTGGTGCGATCTCGGCTCACTGCAATGTCCACCTCCTGGGTTCAAGCGATTCTCCTGCCTCATCCTCCTAAGTAGCTGGGATTACAGGCCCATACCATCACACCTGGCTAATTTTTGTATTTTTAGTAGAGATGGGGTTTCACCATGTTGGCCTGGCTGGTCTCGAATTCCTGACCTCAGGTGATCCATGCACCTCGGCCTCCCAAAGTGCTGGGATTACAGGCGTGAGCCACTGCACCTGGCCGATGTTGCCAATTTTTGTCAGTGGTAGGAAGAGGGTAGCAGTGAGGGCCTCTGGGTGAAGGTGACAGCTGAGCCAGAGTGCACAGGTGGAACGTTGGAAAAGCCTGGTGTATTCATCAGCCTAAAGTAGAGAAGCTCACGTTGATGGGAACTGCAATGAGAAAAGAGGCTGCAGAGATTATTGGGGGCTGTCTGTGGGTCTCTGATGTCTTATTAAGGAGCTTAGAATTCATTTTAGAAGCTCTGGGAGAGGTTTTAAAGGCAGGATAGAAACATGGCCAGGATTATATGTTAGACAGGCATCCATAGAGAGGAAAGATCTGATGGCATGTGTGCAGCTGGAGATGAGGAGACGATGGGGATGATATGGCAAGAACAGCAATGACTGAAATTTACTGAACACTTAATGTGTGCCAGGCATGTTATATGGATTTGTGGATTTAATCCTTACTATGACCTGAATGGTAGCTACTATTAGTTAATGATAGTTTATTAAACAGAGAAAAATATCAGGGTAGGTTAAATAACTTGTCCAAGGAAGGAGAGTAATGGTTGAACTGGACTTTAACTCAGTTACTTCATCACTCTTTAGTCCTTCTTACCCAGGGAAGGCGTGTGGCCATCATGACACATGACAAAGCGATGGCAGACGGAAGGAGACAGGGCACAGTAAAAAGACATTAAGAAGGTGAAATTTGAGAGAGCGCTCACTTAACGGATGCAATAATTTCTTTGTAAATATGCCAGATCTTCAAATCCAGTAGTCTAGACCTCCAAATAAACTGATTCTGAGGCTACTATGTTTCATTCTATTAGTACTTTTAAATTTACTGTGGAATAATCCACAGGCTTTGTTTAAGGCAGGAGTACTCTCAGCTTTTGAGGCTAAAAGCCAAACCAAAATGAAGCCTTTTAAGGTGTCATGGGTCAAGCGCCCCTCGAGCATCCTCTGAGCTCTCAGAGTGGCCTGTGTTTATCTCTTTCTTAGTATTTACCATGCTGCACTGGAACAATCTGGTTGCTGCTCTGTATCTTTCTCCAAACTGATGTTTTGAGGGCAGGGATCATTTTCCAGGTCAGTTAAATTCAACAAACATGTACGGAGAGTCTGCCATACTGTAGCGGGTAGGCATTATTTTAGGATCTGGCAATACGTTTATATACAAGATATAGTTCTGGCCAGACAGTTGAAGGGGAAGCTGATGTATTTTCAGCCCTTTTCATTGCAATGTGCTGGGAGTGCTCATAAGGGCATGTGTGGGGTCTGTGGGCATACAGATGAGATGTACTGTATCACATTCTCTGTAGGGAAAAAGGATTTGGATAGGTTTCCCAGAGGAGGTAATAACGGAGGTGAGCACTTTAAAATGTAGATCCTATTATTATTCAAGTATAGTGAGGCCAGCATATCAGAAGACAACTGTCATTGAAAAGATAGTTTGTTACTGACGCCACCACTGCAAGATTATAACTGAGACAATTGTTCCATGAAAGAGATCTGACCTAACCAACTCCAAGCGGTCCTTGTTCCCTCCTGGGTATAGGCCAAACTAACTTTAGGAGAAACCTAGTTTATAGTTTAACTTTGAAACAAAGACCATAACTGCCCTTTCCCAAAACAAACCCCCTTCCTGCCTGGGGACTAGAATGCCTCTGTAGGGCTAACCAATTAGCCTCAAGATGAGCAATTGGAGGCTACAAGATTCTGATCCTCCCCATATTGCTCCTAGAGATAACATCACTATTGAAAAACCTAAGGTCAGTGCTTGAGATATTTTGCAGACACTGCACTTGATGGATCAGCTGGTACCACCCAGATTGATAAACTGGCTCATTTGATTTTGTAACCCCTCACCCAGGGACTGACTTAGCACAAGAGTGCAGCTTCAACTGTCTATGATTTCATCTCCGACCCAACCAATTAGCACTCCTGACTCACCGGGCCCCCATTCACCAAATTATCCTTGAAAACTCCGATTCCTGAATGCTGAGAGAGACTGATTTGAGTAATAACAAAACTCCGGTCTATAACTCTTTCTCTGTTGCAATTCCCCTGTCTTGATAAATTGGCTTTATCTAGGCAGCAGACAAGTTGAACCTTTTGGACAGTTATATTACTTACAGTTCCCCCAAAGAAGCGGCACATTATGCCATGCTTTGCAGGGTCACTCAGGGAAGTACCAGGGTCATGCAGGAGGTAGAGGGAGTGAGGGAGAAATGTGAGCAAGAACCTTTATTATGGTTTATGTGGGAAGAAATGAGTGAAACAAGACTAACAGACTTAGGATTGGCAAGTTTGGGTAATTTCAGCAAGCTCTAAGTTGTAGGGGCTGTCCCTAATGGTCTGGTGTCTGGTTCTGGGGTGATGAGGGCAGGGGAACAGTGAATTTGAGTGACATCCCAATAGAGGAGGTGGCTGGGTGTGGACTCTGGATTGGTTGATTTGCATATGAAAGATTCACTTGCAGGTGAGTTGTTTATTATTTTTACGAATTGCACAGCCCTGGGAGGAGGGTCCCCCCAAGGTCAGCAAGGTCCCAGATGTCAAAGTATCAGAATGCAGAAATTACCTGATTAATACAGTGAATCTTGGGGCAATGAAAAAGAATTATCCAAGCAAAGCATTGGTCAAGGGCACACGAAGGAGACCAAAAGCTTGAGCAGGTAGGATGCGCGGAGCACAGTGCTACGTGTCGCCTGTAGTTCAGGTTCAGTAGAAATGCAGAACTAGAAATGGCAAGAGACTGCGGGAAAACACCAAAGGCGAAGTTGGGAGGAGCTTGGAAGGTCTCCCGGAGGATGTATATTCTGGAGACAGGATGAAAAGCAGTTACAAGAAAACCAGCCAGAAGGCTGCTATCATCACTCTAAGTCAGAGAAGGTGAAGGCTTAGACCAAGGAGATGGCAGTGTAAATGAAAAACGAGGTTGCACAGTAGACGTGAAAGAGACAGGATTGACTATTGGGGCAGCGTTAATTTTGTGTTGTGTCTGCATGTCTTGCCGTGTGGGAGCTGTTCAGATCATATTTGTTAAATAAACTTATTTCTGGTCAAAAGATACTTTAAAGAAGTTTTTTTGCAAGTTCTTACATAAACCACCTTATTCACTGGAAATCTCAAACTTGAGGTTTATAGTGGAGCGTTCATAGTTCCTCAAATGGCTAAAAAACCAAGGTAGTGACTTCCAAGATAGGGTGGGGATACAGACATTGGGTAAATGCTCCCATTCCAAAAGTGAGAAATTGGCCAAAACAAAGGGGTTATAGGCCCCATGCAAGCCTGAAACCAGCAAGGCAGTTGTTACATCTTAAAGCTCCAAAATAATCTCCTTTGACTTCATGTCTCACATCCAGGGCACGGTGATGGAAGGGGTGAGCTCCCACAGCCTTGGGCAGCCCCACCTCTGTGGCTCTGCAGGATACAGCCCCATGGCTGCTTTCACAGGCTGGCATTGGGTACCTGTGGCTTTCCCAGGTACACGATGCAAGCTGTCTGTGGACCTGCCACCCTGGGATCTGGACAATGGTGGCCCTCTTCTGACAGTTCCACTAGGCAGCTATTGTCTTGGCTATTAACATTCGGCTCCTTGTTATTTGTGTAAATTTCTGCAACCGGATTGAATTTCTCCCCAGAAAATGGGTTTTTGTTTTCTACCACGTGATCAGACTGCAAATTTTCCAAACTTTTATTCAGACTGCAAATTTTCCAAACTTTTATGTTCTGCTTCTCTTTTAAACCCAAGTTCCCATTTCAGATCATCTCTTTTTGAATGCGTATGACTGTACATTTTCAGAAAAAGTGTGGTTACCTCTTGAGTGCTTTGCTGCTTAGAAATTTCTTCCGCCAGATATCCTAAATCATCTCTCTCCACATGCGGGGATTACAATTCAACATGAGATTTGGGTGGGGAAACAGAGCCAAACCATGTCAACACAGATAGCCTTCAAGAAAGAACTTCTCTTACAGAATCAGAGAGATGATTTCCTATGCCAGATCATACTGGTGCTGACAGCATGAAGATTTTGGATGCTTCACGTAATTAGTTTTATGGCAAATGTATCATAAACATGTTCTTTATTAGTTTTAAGGGGCTTTATTTTCACAAGATTTTGAGAAACTGGACATACCATTGCAGTATCTCACGACTACCTTGGATCCAGGTAAAAAAAAATCTGAAATCTTGCTCATGGCTGTAAGCCAATAACACCCACACCTTTCTGTCACGGTATTGCAGTCATAAGCTTTGTGACTGCTGTGATTGATTCGGGTGATGCAATCAGATGGAAAGGCATTTCCTGTTTGGTGTCTAACATTCTGACTGCATGCTTATGCAGAGACAAAGACATCATATGTTTTACTCAGAAAGTGTGTTTTTAGCTTAGTTTCCAGTGAAATTTCTTCTCTCATTATGGTAAAGATTTTACTGTATAGGAAAGTAATGTGTATCCTGTAAAGGACTTTACAGAGATAATTTTATTTAATTCTTGCAGCAGCCCTGGAAGGAAGGTGTTGTGTAACAAACTGGATGAAAGATAACAGTGCTTTGGGGGTGTCACGGGTCTTGTTCATGGTCTCATGATTTTATTGGTGCAAATTTTTTGTTTTGGCTGGATATAGGGTATTATGATTATTTAGCAAGGCAAAAATTTAAATCAAATTTATTGAGCTCATGTTCTTTCCACTCTTATTAGATTTATTATTATTATCATCATCATCATATTATTATTATCATTACAAAAGGGATGCTTACTGATTATAGAAAATTTTTTAAAATAAGAAGAAACTCTACCCAAAACCCATTATAAACATGTTCGTTTTCTTTAGGTTTTTTTTTTTCTAACCATTTTTTACCTATTTTTGCATGGCTATGAATACACTGCAAAGGTAATTTTGTATCATTTGGAAATATTTAAATTTTTTTAGGAGAAAAGAGTTTAAATGATATGAGAGGGGCTGAAAGTAGGAGGGAACATAAGCAGCAAGAAGTGGAAAGAGATCTGAAGAATTAAAAAACTTTGCAAACTCAATAATATGTCAATCATAACTTATTTTGAAATATTCTGCAGTCTAAAAGGAATAGCGTCCTGTCATTGCCAATACCCATACTTAGAAGACACCTGTACCATTATGTAGCCAAACTTCCAGAGACTCGGGAAATCCTATTAGAGTAATTTGCCTTCCTTCCATATCAGTCAAATATTGCAATTACTGGGTCATTATGACAGTTGGATTCCTTTCTCTAGACCAGGAAATAGTCGCTGAAGAGCAAAGTTGCATGGACAGTATTTGTGAGACTGTAATTAATTATGAGACCTTCTTAACTCATCCAATAATGGAACTATGATCAAACTAGAGAAAAAATGGATTTGATTACCTGTATTAAGAAATTCCTTCCAAGCAATATTTTAAAATGGTAATCAGAATTCAGGTACTCCCTGGTGACTGATAAATTTAAACTAAAGTTAAATAATTATTTTCAAAATGTTAATTATTATAATGTCATGATTGGCTTCATTTCCTTAATAAATGAATCACCTTATTTCAGCCTTGCAAATTAGGATGTACTATGGAATCCAGCTGAGGAAACAGAAGACGTTCTACATGCCCTTTCTGCCATCTAACTGCCTTTAGGGATAACATTTTACTGGTGCAAGTTTTTTGTTTTAGCTGGATATAGAGTATTATGATTATTCAGCCATAGATGTCAATGCCAAGAATCAATCTGCACTGTACATGACTAGAATTACCAAAATGTGATTTGAACTATGTAGGATTAATCATGAAAGTATGCAATCAGGTGGATTGTTTTGTCTGAAGATAGAAGTGCAACCTTGTGTGCTGGTCGTGCTATAGGACCAACAGGTTCATATACCTGCTGTGCAGTAACAGACCAATACACTTTCTTTGTTGCAGGGTTTGCAGCAGAGAAAGAGTTTAACAACCAAAGGGCACCGACAAGGAAATGGGAGGAGACCCTCAAATCCATCTTCCCAAGGAGTTCCGAGCTGAGGCTTTTAAGGGGATTGTGGAGGGCGAGGGCCTGAAAAATGGGCCTCTTGATAGATCAGGATAAGAGGGATAAAATCATCAGGATGTGGAAACTACATTCTTTAGTGAGTCAGCTTCTTTTGGGTCCTTCAGACCAGCTGATGTCAGTAGTTTCACTGTTAAGCAGGACTTGAAATAAATGAAAAGCTTAACATTTCATATTGTTCAAGTTGTTATCTACAGAGCAGTTAAGGGGAACTATAATCTTGTAACAGGGTCTATGCGATTCTGAGGCAAGAGGCATGAAACAACTCTGAGGAAGCAGGTCAGAGAGCAGATGACCTAGTGATCAACTTGAGTGTACTACAAGCTCATTTTTTTTTTTCCTTTCTCCCCATCCCTTCTTCTCTGATTAATTTTGTAAAGGTTATACAAATGGTTTCAGCAGTGAGGTCAGTAATACATGCTCAGCAGAGAAGGCAGAAATCACATTTGATGGATGAAACCAAGTAGGGGACCAAAGAGTTAGCCAAATGTTGAGGAAAACATTCAGATTCCCAGACGGAGAGTGAAGGTGGTTTGGGATCCAAATATAGGTAACATATTGTGAACAAGTACTGATATGAGATGGCCGTAACTTTGACAAACGTCCCCTTGGTACCATAGATGGCTTTTTGCTCCAAGTAGGTGATTATCACCCCTGCAAGGTCATCTTAAGAAAATCACAATGTTGGAATAATGGAACCGTCTCTCGTCAATGCGCTAAACTTAGGTAATTGGATAAAGCCCAGATTCCCAGGTTGTTAAGCTGTCCCCAAACAGATGCATTAAACATATTTTAAATAATAAACATGACAGAAACATGGCAAAAATACAATTATAATCACTGGGGTTAAGGAAGTTATTTCAAATAACTTTAAGTAAGCCCTTGGTTAGGTTAGTAATTTTCCAGCCACTTGAAGTAACAAGTTACCTGTCAGTCCTTCTCCCCTTATCTGTAGGCTACGGTTTTTTTTTTTTTTAAACTTAGATTTCATCTTTTTTTTCCCAGATATCACAGCAAAAAGTCTGAAATTCTCATTTTCCTCCACACTAGTTACTTTTCATTCACTTCTTTTAGATGACACGTGTTTGTGACATACTTTCTATCCTTATTTATGTCTCCTGTTTGTATCTTATTTTCTTAATTGATAATCATCTTTCTGAGGGCAGAAATGAAGACTTGGACCTTTGCATTTTTTTCCAGTAATGCTGATACAGTGCCCTGCAGACAGCACTTACTAAAGGGACAAGGGACAATAGGGTGAGAAGCAGCCATTACCTTTAAATGCCTTTTCTGATGGCTCCTCATTCCCACCCTCCCATTTTCTATTTAACTTACTTGGAAAACTTCTTTTCCTCTGTTCTTTTATGAAGAAAAGCGAGCTAATCTCTGTGTTACAGAGCCCTGGGACCTGGGGTTAATCCTCTGACCTACAACATTTTCTAATTCTTTAGTTGACGAGATAAAATAATTTATGTGAAAACACTATATAAACTATTAAGGCCCTTTAGAAGTTGTTACCGATATTTGATTAAACTTCTGAGAGCTGATGATTACTTTGTAGAATTTTTTTTAATTTGCTTATCATTTGTACAATATTGTTTTTAATTCACATGAATATATTTTGATCTTTATACATAAAAACATTTTATGTTCATAGTACTAGAATCCAACACTGTTAGAGTTAGAATTGTTTTAGTTTGCCAAGGCTGCCATAACAAATACTACAGATTGGGTGGCTTAAACACAGACATTTATTCTCTCACAGTTCTGGAGGCTGGTGTCCAAGATTAAGGCGTTGGCAGGGTTAGTTTCTTCTGAGGCCTCTCTCCTTGGCTTGCAGATGACCACCTTGTCCTGTGTCCTCATATTGTCTTTCCTCTGTGCTTACGTGCCTCTGGTGTCTCTTTCTCTTCTAAGGATACCAGGATGGGCGCGGTGGCTCACGCTTGTAGTCCCAGCACTTTGGGAGGCTCAGGCCGGTGGATCACAAAGTCAGGAGTTCAAGACCAGCCTGGTCAATATGGTGAAACCCCATCTCTACTAAAAATAAAAAAAAATTAACCGGGTGTGGTGGTGGGTGCCTGCAATCCCAGCTACTCGGGAGACTGAGGCAGAGAATTGCTTGAATCCTGGAGGCAGAGGTTGCAGTGAGGCAAGATCGTGCCACTGCACTCCAGTCTGGGTGACAGAGCGAGACTCCATCTCAAAAAAAAAAGGATACCAGTCCTACTGGATTAGGACTCCACCACTGTGACCTCATTTGACGTTAATTGACTCTCTCTAAAGACCCTATTTCCAATTACAGGCGCATTGAAGATTAGGGCTACATATGAATTTGGTGGTGGAGGGGGGCACACTTCAGTCCATAACAGTGACTTGACTTTATGGTTTAATCCAGCCTCCACATTTTACAAATGAAGGAACTGAGGTTGGGAAATAGAATGTGCCCAGCAAATCAGTGACAGAGGCAGGTCTGTGGCCCTGGCCCTAATCATGCCATCCTTCTGTCTTTCTTTCTCATGTTTTCTTTGTTTTCTCCAGCTCCCATTCACTTAGTACATAAGCAAAACATGACATGCAATGCATTTATTTCCATCCTCACACCCTCAGGAATTTGTTAAACATAGAGAAGTCAGTTAAACATTCCCTGAAATATACTATCCAATATAAAACGACTGGAAATATTAGTGTTGTTAACAACATTTTTCTTATCTTCTGACTTCCAAAGTATACTGTGCATGTATGTGTGTGTGTGTATGTGCATGCCATATGTGTTTGCATGTACATGTGTGTGGTGTGTATGCACATGCATGTGTGTGGTATGCATATGTACATGTGATCATGGGTGTTGTGTGTGCTGTGCATACATGTGTGGGGAATATGTGTGGGTGTATGTGTCTGGGTGCATGTGTGTGGTATATGTGCATGTGTGTGGTGTGTATGTATGTGAATGTGCGTCTGTCCATGGTATGTGTGTGCCTATGTGTGCCCGTGTGTGTGTGTGGTATATTTGTGTTTATATTACAAAATATCAGATTTGGACATGACTACATGTTTTGTCAGCCTTTTTTTACACGTAGAAAATATGAACAAGTAGAACACAGGACAAAAGACAGAGAGACATAGGGAATAGAGTATGTCCATGCAATGAAAAACTAGTAATCTAAACAGTAGTTCTGTAGACCTTTAAAAACTTTTTTTCTAGTTAAGACTACTTAATTTTTGTCTCAACAAAGTCATGAACATTGAATTTGGGGTGGGGTGAATACTTGTGTGACTTGCTGGCTACACACTGCCTCTCTCACAGACAGGTTGTGCTCCTTTTACAGCCAAACTTTTCTACCACCATCCCTACTCCTGCCACATGGAGGGTGACCTAGGGAACTTGACGTCCTTTTAACTCAGATAGGGTATTAACATTCCTCTCTTCACATATGAGGTGAAAATATAGAATAGCCAGGTCAATACCATCAATACCATGAATAATGAAGCATAACTTTTTTTTTTTTTTTTGAGAGGGAATCTCGCTCTGTTGCCCAAGCTGCAGTGCAGTGGCATGACCTTGGCTCACTACAACCTCTGCCTCCAGAGGTTCAAGCGATTCTTCTTCCTCAGCATCCCGAGTAGCTGGGACCACAGGGGGCTGCCACCATGCCCAGCTAATTTTTGTATTTTTAGTAGAGACGTGGTTTCACCATATTGGCCAGGCTGGTCTCGAACTCTTGACTTTGTAATCTGCCTCCCTCGCCTTCCCAAAGTGCTGGGGTTATAGGCGTGAGTCACCGCGCCCGGCCAGTTTTTGATATTTAAATTGTCCTTCATTGATGTTGAACATCCTTGTAGAGGATATGCAGTATTTCATTGGAGAATAACAGACATGAATTTTCTTCAAAACTTTTTGTATCTTCTTACTTACAAGTAGCATTTTTGAAAACTGCATCACTATACTACATAAAAATACTTTTTTCCTTCCCTTTGTTATTGAGTAAGTGGAATAAGGTGTCAACATACTTGAAATGTTGAAACGTTTAGTAGACCTAGTTGATATGGAATTAGATCTTAATATTTGTGTTTACTGTGAAGCCAGAGATTAGCAAACCAGCAATGACTAATCCTCAGCATTAACAAGAGAAAGAAAAGGTACAGAAGAGATGCTTCAAATAATTAGCTTCTTTTTTTTTCCGGCATCCAGGTGTTGAACTTTGTTCTCTGAGTTTCTTTCTCCACAGGAGGGGCGGCCTGCTAAAAGCAGGGGCAGCAAGATGGCATCTCCAGCTGAGAGGCACTTGTACCACTTAGAGATGAGAAAGACGCACCAAGGTGAGGATTTCCACTGTGAGCATTTCTTCCATGTCTAAATATATCCCACATCTGCACAGGCCCTGGAGACTCTCTCCACGTGTCTTAGCTACCGTCTTTATAACACTTCCTATTGAGCGTATTATGAGAGATTCTTGACACGAAGTTGAAAATTCATGTTGATGATACTTTGCAAAAAATAAACGAGGTAGGTTCGTCCCATAAAACTAATATAATTTTGTCCCCTGGTACAAAAGCAGTAAGTCTGAAGGGTTAGTCTGGAGGATCATGAGATTCAAGTTAGGAAATATTTACTTAATTTGGTTGGCTCCAGGGAAGCATTACAGTTTTTAAACTGACATTGATGCACCAAGAGATGCACTAGAAAAGCCTGATCTGGCAGTGGAGTTTAGGATGGGTTGCAAGTTGGACTGACCCAGGAGAGGACAGTAAGCCCTGGTAGGGGCTATGAAAAACCCAGGTGACCCCGGATTTGCACATTTCTTCTTGATACATGTTTGGGAAACGGTTTCAGTAGAGTAGTGAATAGGGAGAATAAGAGATGAATAAGTTCTGAAGACTGAGTGTGATGTTGGAGGTGTTTTGTGCTGTAAGATGCTCTTGGAGGTAGACTGGGAAAGTTTGGAATTTAGGAGAGGTGGAGAGGAGACAACCAGACTTAGCAATACCATGATGAGTTGGGAAAGGATGAGAAAGTGGAAGATGGTGTAGAATGAGGAAAATGGTGTGAAGGTTAATTTGATGTGTCAACTTGACAGGGCTAAGGGATGCATAGCTGGTTAAACATTATTTCTGCATATGTGTCTCTGAGACTCTTTCTGGAAGAGATTAGCATTTGAATCAGTAAATTTAGTAAAGAATATCTACCCTTCGGCCGGGTGCTGTGGCTCACGCTTGTAATCCCAGCACTTTGGGAGGCCAAGGCGGGCGGATCACGAGGTCAGGAGATCGAGACCATCCTGGCTAACACGGTGAAACCCCGTCTCTACTAAAAATACAAAAAAGTAGCTGGACGTGGTGGCAGGAGCCCGTAGTCCCAGTTACTCGGGAGGCTGAGGCAGGAGAATGGCGTGAACCAGGGAGGTGGAGCTTGCAGTGAGCCGAGATGGCGCCACCACACTCCAGCCTGGGCGACAGAGCGAGACTCCGTCTCAAAAAAAACAAAAACAAAAACAAAAAAAAAAACAAAATAACAACAACAACAGAATATCTACCCTTACCAGCAAAGGTAGGCATCATTTAATTCACTGAGGCCCAGATAGAGCAAAAAGGTAGAGGAAGTCCAAATTCCCTCTCTCTTTTTGAGCTGGGACATCCATTTTCTGCCCTCGGACCTTGGAGCTCCTTGTTTTTGGGCCCTCAGACTCTGGGACTTACGCCATCGGGGCCTCCCCTTCACTCTTCCCAGGCTTTTGGCCTCAGAACGGGAGTTACATCACTGGCTCCCTGGCTCTCAGGCTTTTGGACTTGGACCAGATTATAACATGGGCTTTCCTGGTTCTCTAGCTTGCAGAGAGCATATTTTAGGACTTAAACTTTCAGAGTTGTTGTAAGGATCAAATA
This sequence comes from Chlorocebus sabaeus, assembly GCF_047675955.1. Classification (NCBI taxonomy): domain Eukaryota; kingdom Metazoa; phylum Chordata; class Mammalia; order Primates; family Cercopithecidae; genus Chlorocebus; species Chlorocebus sabaeus. Next base: position 9,120,216 of record NC_132913.1, on the reverse strand, counting down.
AGATAACTTATGCAAAAAGCGCTTGGCAAACTTTAGCTTGAAAAGTGATTATTATTTGACTTAAAGATGCTTTCTGGAGCATTCACAAGCAGAAAAGCAGTCAACCTGTGACCAGCCGTCAACACAGCTCTTCACGGCAGCATTTCTTTTCCCAAAGAGAGTGGAAATCATTAGCTCATCCCTGAATGTCAGACCATCAAGGAACCTAACAACTTTGTTTATCTCTGAGGCGGCATTCAGGAATGAGTTTTCAACACTTGTTGTCTCTGGGTTGGAAGCTTTACAAATTCACATCCCAAACAAGAACCTGAGCATACTTGACAAGCATCTGTGAGACCAGCAGGAGGGGACTGGGCATTTCTGATCTGAGAAGAAACGCACTGGGGTGCATCACACTGTGGCAAACTTAATCCAATATTAATTAGAATTTAATGATTTTACAAGAACATCCAACAATTTTAGTTGCCTATAATCATGGCATGCTCATTCTATAGCAATGTTTTTCTCCGGAATTTGCTTTTCTGCCTCTTCTTCTTCAAATCCTTTCCTCTTCTTTACATCTTACATACCCTGCACTCCAAACTCACCCTCAGCATCAGATCTAGGATTCTTTAAAATACTTAAAGTAGGTACTTGATTTTCTTAAGCAACCTGTGCAAATTCAGAGTTGAGATGTGACTCCTGGCATTTCCAAATTCTTGGGCATTAACCACCAGGTTATACTATGTAGAAAGCATGATTCATTTATTCAACAAACAGCGGGCTAGAACCATGTGTAGTTCTGGCTTACTTCAGGTTCTTTTTAGATATATGATATGTTGTTTGCTCTCCCCATCCTCAGTTTTTTTTTTTTTATTTGAAAAATGAGGTCTCATCTCACTTTCATCTGGTTCATTCATTTTAGAAAACTTCTGTTTATTATTTAGAGATTGGTTGATATACTCAACAAGTGTTTATGCACATGCAACTAACACCTGGAGAAACATGATGATACTCACCTGGAACTCAACGAGCTTGCAGTCTAGGTGGTAAAGGAGCTTTAAAAAAGGAAGGGCAGGCCAGGCATGGTGGCTCATACCTGTAATCCCAGCACTTTGGGAGGCCGAAGCGGGCGGATCACTTGAGGTCAGGAGTTTGAGACCAGCCTGGCCAACATGGTGAAACCCCATCTCTACTAAAAAGACAAAAACTAGCTGGGCATGGTGGCACACACCTGTAATTTCAGCTGCTCCGGAGGCTGAAGCAGAATAGTCGCTTGAACCCAGGAGGCAGAGGCTGCAGTGAGTCGAGACTGTGCCACTGTACTCCAGCGTGGTTGACAAAGTAAGACTCTGTCTCAAGAAGAAAAAAAAAAAAAAAAAAAAAAAGGAAGGGCATGGGTGTGGCTATGGCCTGAATGTTTATATATTGAAATCCTCACCCTAAGGAGATGATGTTAGGAGGTGGGACCTCAGATCATGGCTGTGGAGCCCTCATATGGAGCTAGTGGTCTTATAAAACAAACACCAGAGAGCTCCCATGCCCCTTCCGCCATGTGAAGACAGAGTGAGAAGGTCCTGTCTGTGAGGAAGTGTCATCAGACACTGAAACTGCCATCACCTTGATCTTGGTCTTCCCAGCCCCCACAACTGTAAGAAGTAAATTTCTGTTGTTTCTAAATCACCCAGTCTATGGTGTTTTCTTATTGTAGCCTGATTGGACAAAGACAAGTAGTGACTCTTGGTCCAGCACAGGGAGAGTTACCCTTAGACTGAGCCTTGAGGACAAATGCGAGTTGCTGGTTTAGAAGGGTCTGAATGGGACACAGGGCAGGCAGAGTTCCAAGCTTGTGCAAAGTCCTGAAGGTAAGAATTTTCTTGGTGTATTGAAGCTAGACATCAGAACAGGTTAAGGGAGGTCAGAAGTGGGAACCCCGTTGCGAAGAACCTTCAGCTTTACAAGGAGGAGTTTCTATCACATAGGCACTAGTAAGCTAGTGATGGATGTTAAGTAGGGGGATGACACGGATTTGGATTTTGAGATGTTTGTTTTAGCAGGAATGGGGAGAATACATGTAAGTGTTCATTAACACACTGATTAAGTCATTCTAAGGTTCATAAAATTAGTGTGGTTGGTTTTAGCATGAGGATTTGAAGATAAGCTGAGAGCTCGCTCTCCCGAAATGTCTGCTTTAGAGCTACCTGAATTTCTTTATTGAAATTAAGACAAAAGCACATTTTTGTGAATGAGGTAGCTTTCCTTTAGCAAAGCAATACCTGGGATGGGTTCCAAGGCTATCATTCGTATCTTAGCATAAATGTGTCTCCCAAGTTTAAATGAAATTACAGCCTGGTAAGATTTTGAGTTTTAGCAGTTAATGTGATGGATGGGATAATGTTGAAGCCTGAATCACTGCGAGAAGTGCATGTGGAATTTTTTTTTTTTTTTTTTTTGAGACAGAGTCTCACTCTGTTGCCCAGGCTGGAGTACAGTGGCATGATCTCTGCTCACTGCAACCTCTGCCTCACAGGTTCAAGCGATTCTCCTGCCTCAGCCTCCCGAGCAGCTGGAATTACAAGCATGGGCCACCACATCCCCCTAATTTTTGTTGTTTTAGTAGAAGCAGGGTTTCGCCATGTTTGCCAGACTGGTCTCAAACTCCTGACCTTAGGTGATCTGCCCACCTCATGCTCCCAAAGTGCTGGGATTATAGGCATGAGCCGCTGTGCCTGGCCCACGTTGAAATTTGAACAGCAGAGAGCAGATGGAAGTGTGCACGCCTGAAACACGTGATGCATGCCCTAGAAGGTAGAAAAGCGTCAAGGGTCTAACCAGATCTAGCCCACTCATTGTTGCTTGGTTGAAATGACCTTTTAGGATGGGTTTCATTACCACTGGGGAATTTCATTACCATTCTCAGAAGGTGCCTCACTGCTGAGAGCTCAGGACAGGGATTAACAGACCGATGAGATGAGTAGGCAGTGCTGTATTTTGAGAGTCCTAATATTCACTTTCAGCAGTTACAAATCGTGGCCTTACTGGATCTATCTCTAAATTCAAGTCATATCCTGAGTGAAGCTTGGCAAATGGTCATTCATCTCTTTTACAATAGAGCCATCTCTTTTAGGTCCTACAAGGATTATATAATCCAGGTTTACCTATAAAGTTAAAAAAAAAATAACAGCATAGAAAAAGCGCCATGGATGTTTTCCAAGAGCTGGTCTTGTACTCATGGTAAAGCAGGTGTCCCACAGCATGCAACCTTTCCCAACAGACAGTCAACCCACATTTTGTACATTCAAATTCAAAAAATTAATATGGAATTATTTTAGTGAAGTTGACATCTGGTGTGCCTTAACCAAATCATCAAATGAGTTGTAGTGGGTGTTCTTAGCAATCGATAAATTCATTTAATTGATCAATGAATTTACACATATGTTTAATGAATATTTATTCAACATTTTCTTTGTGCCACGAATGTGGAAATATATTAATACCCCTTCTGTTTTATTCTAAAAACCATCTTACATTAATTAACTTCATTCCTTTTTTTGATGATAAATTATCACTGCCTATCATGTAAAAAAATGAGATCTTTCAATCAAGGGCTGTACGTCTAGTGGGGCATGCACAGGACAACTCTAATACACAGGTGAGCCCAGCCAGTGACGTGGCCAAGGACCAGACGGAGTGAGGGGGGAGTACTGGTGAGGGATTCCTCCTGCTAAGAGAGGGAATCAGGTCAGGGTGTATAGAGTGGAACCTTGAATAATGTGGGGATTTTGATGAGTAGCAAAAAGGAAGAAGATTCTTGGCGGGAGGTCAGCAGGAGCAAAACCCCCAAGACTGGAAAACAAGTATAGGATGAGGGGAACAGTGAGTTGTTCAATATTCTTGCCACAGTGCATAGAGAGAAGATTAATAGGAAATAAGATCGGAAACATCCACTGCAGAAAAGCCACGGAGCCCTTGAATACCAGGCTGAAGTGCTTGAATTTCACAGATTTTTCAGAATGAATGTGATTTGGCTAAAGCTATGTATGCTGCATGAAACTTAATCTGGTAGGAGGCAGCTGAAGCTCTGAGACTAGAAGAGATGGTTGCCAGAGAGCTGAATGAGAAAAAAGACTCTTGCAGGTGGCTTTATTTCTCAGGGTGAAGCAGGGCGTCCCCACCCCAGCACGAGTGACAATGGGCAGGACCCTTCTTTGTTGTGCAGGGCTGTTCTGTGGATAGCAGAATGTTTAGCAGCATCCTGGTCTTTATCCCTGGAGATGAGTAGCAGCCCTCCCATTCGTGAAAGCCCAGATAATCTCCAGACATTGCCAAATGTTTTCTTGGGCCAAAATTTTCCCCACTGAGAACTGCTGGAGTGTAAAGGAGCCAGAAGTAGTCCGAGAGATAGTAATAAATAATGGAGCTAAGGTTCAAATCCGGCCCTTCTAAATGTAAAAGGCGTTTTGCACCAATCAGCACTGTCTCTTATGCTTCTACTTCATCCCCTGGTGTGCACTCACACACACACACACACGTACACACATAGACACACACAAACACATATACTCTAGTACACACATACACATCCACACACAAGTATACACACATACATACACAGATATAACCTAGGTAAAATGAAGCCTACAGGGTACTAGGAAGCTGAGTGGGAGCGAGTGTGGGCCTGGAGTGCAGGGCAGGGGAGGTGGAGGTGCAAAGCTGGATGAGGCTCTGTTTTAGGGACTCTCACTCTTCTCCTAACCAGTCCCAATTCCTGATAAAGGAGGACAGAGAACATGGTGGCTATGTGTCAGTGACACTGGGACTGGCAAAGAGATGACAGAAGTCCAGCCTGGCAGTGTCAGGATGACCAGGGACGATGGGATCTGCTTCCTTGCCATCTGCCCTTTGGCATGGCCTTTTGCTATGGACTCAGGGGTGCCAGAGAGGAATAGTGGAAACAGTCAAGAGTTTGGGGAGTGTTCAGTCTCATCTCACTGTTTGCTAGATCTCTGGCTCCAGCAAGCAGCTTCAGCTCGAGTTATTAGGGCCTCTGTTTCCTAATCGGTTTTTTTTTTTTTTTTTAAATTATACTTTAAGTTCTAGGGTACATGTGCATAACATGCAGGTTTGTTACATATGTATACTTGTGCCATGTTGGTGTGCTGCACCCGTCGACTCGTCAGCACCCATCCACTCGTCATTTACATAAGGTATAACTCCCACTGCAATCCCTCTCCCTTCTCCCCTCCCCGTGATAGGCCCTGGTGTGTGATGTTCCCCTTCCCGAGTCCAAGTGATCTCATTGTTCAGTTCCCACCTATGAGTGAGAACATGCAGTGTTTGGTTTTCTGTTCTTGAGATAGTTTGCTGAGAATGATGGTTTCCGGCTGCATCCATGTCCCTACAAAGGACACAAACTCATCCCTTTTTATGGCTGCATAGTATTCCATGGTGTATATGTGCCACATTTTCTTAATCCAGTCTGTCACTGATGGACATTTGGGTTGATTCCAAGCCTTTGCTATTGTGAATAGTGCCACAGTAAACATACGTGTGCATATGTCTTTACAGCAGCATGATTTATAATCCTTTGGGTATATACCCAGTAATGGGATGGCTGGGTCATATGGTACTTCTAGTTCTAGATCCTTGAGGAATCGCCATACTGTTTTCCATAATGGTTGAACTAGTTTACAATCCCACCAACAGTGTAAAAGTGTTCCTATTTCTCCACATCCTCTCCAGCACCTGTTGTTTCCTGACTTTTGAATGATCACCATTCTAACTGGTGTGAGATGGTATCTCATTGTGGTTTTGATTTGCATTTCTCTGATGGCCAGTGATGATGAGCATTTTTTCATGTGTCTGTTGGCTGTATGAATGTCTTCTTTTGAGAAATGTCTGTTCATATCCTTTGCCCACTTTTTGATGGGGTTGTTTGTTTTTTTCTTGTAAATTTGTTTGAGTTCTTTGTAGGTTCTGGATATTAGCCCTTTGTCAGATGAGTAGATTGCAAAAATTTTCTCCCATTCTGTAGGTTGCCTGTTCACTCTGATGGTAGTTTCTTTTGCTGTGCAGAAGCTCTTTAGTTTAATGAGATCCCATTTGTCAATTTTGGCTTTTGTTGCCGTTGCTTTTGGTGTTTTAGACATGAAGTCTTTGCCCATGCCTATGTCCTGAATGGTACTACCTAGGTTTTCCTCTAGGATTTTTATGGTATTAGGTCTAACATTTAAGTCTCTAATCCATCTTGAATTAATTTTCGTATAAGGAGTAAGGAAAGGATCCAGTTTCAGCTTTCTACTTATGGCTAGCCAATTTTCCCAGCACCATTTATTAAATAGGGAATCCTTTCCCCATTCTTGTTTCTCTCAGGTTTGTCAAAGATCAGATGGCTGTAGATGTGTGGTATTATTTCTGAGGACTCTGTTCTGTTGCATTGGTCTATATGTCTATTTTGGTACCAGTACCATGCTGTTTTTGTTACCGTAGCCTTGTAGTGTAGTTTGAAGTCAGGTAGTGTAATGCCTCCAGCTTTGTTCTTTTGACTTAGGATTGTCTTTGAGATGCGGGCTCTTTTTTGGTTCCATTTGAACTTTAAAGCAGTTTTTTCCAATTCTGTGAAGAAACTCATTGGTAGCTTGATGGGGATGGCATTGAATCTATAAATTACCTTGGGCAGTATGGCCATTTTCACGATATTGATTCTTCCTATCCATGAGCATGGTATGTTCTTCCATTTGTTTATGTCCTCTTTTATTTCACTGAGCAGTGGTTTGTAGTTCTCCTTGAAGAGGTCCTTTACATCACTTGTAAGTTGGATTCCTAGGTATTTTATTCTCTTTGATGCAATTGTGAATGGAAGTTCATTCATTATTTGGCTTTCTGTTTGTCTGTTACTGGTGTATAAGAATGCTTGTGATTTTTGCACATTAATTTTGTATCCTGAGACTTTGCTGAAGTTGCTTATCAGCTTAAGGAGATTTTGGGCTGAGACAATGGGGTTTTCTAAATATACAATCATGTCATCTGCAAACAGGGACAATTTGACTTCTTCTTTTCCTAACTGAATCCCCTTGATTTCTTTCTCTTGCCTGATTGCCCTAGCCAGAACTTCCAACACTATGTTGAATGGTAGTGGTGAGAGAGGGCATCCCTATCTTGTGCCAGTTTTCAAAGGGAGTTTTTCCAGTTTTTGCCCATTCAGTATGATACTGGCTGTGGGTTTGTCATAAATAGCTCTTATGATTTTGAGATACGTTCCATCAATACAGAATTTATTGAGAGTTTTTAGCATGAAGGGCTGTTGAATTTTGTCAAAAGCCTTTTCTGCATCTATTGAGATAATCATGTGGTTTTTGTCTTTGGTTCTGTTTATATGCTGGATTATGTTTATTGATTTGCATATGTTGAACCAGCCTTGCATCCCAGGGATGAAGCCTACTTGATCATGGTGGATAAGCTTTTTGATGTGCTGCTGGATCCGGTTTGCCAGTATTTTATTGAGGATTTTTGCATCGATGTTCATCAGGGATATTGGTCTAAAATTCTCTTTATTTGTTGTGTCTCTACCAGGCTTTGGTATCAGGATGATGTTGGCCTCATAAAATGAGTTAGGGAGGATTCCCTCTTTTTCTATTGGTTGGAATAGTTTCAGAAGGAATGTTACCAACTCCTCCTTGTACCTCTGGTAGAATTCAGCTGTGAATCCATCTGGTCCTGGACTTTTTTTGGTTGGTAGGCTATTAATTATTGCCTCAATTTCAGAGCCTACTATTGGTCTATTCAGGGATTCAGCTTCTTCTTGGTTTAGTCTTGGGAGAGTGTAAGTGTCCAGGAAATTATCCATTTCTTCTAGATTTTCTAGTTTATTTGCATAGAGGTGTTTATAGTATTCTCTGACGGTAGTTTGTATTTCTGTGGGGTCGGTGGTGATATCCCCTTTATCATTTTTTATTGTGTCTATTTGATTCTTCTCTCTTTTCTTCTTTATTAATCTTGCTAGCGGTCTATCAATTTTGTTGATCTTTTCAAAAAACCAACTCCTGGATTCATTGATCTTTTGGAGAGTTTTTTGTGTCTCTAACTCCTTCAGTTCTGCTCTGATCTTAGTTATTTCTTGCCTTCTGCTAGCTTTTGAATGTGTTTGCTCTTGCTTCTCTAGTTCTTTTAATTGTGATGTTATAGTGTCTATTTTAGATCTTTCCAGCTTTCTCTTGTGGGCATTTAGTGCTATAAATTTCCCTCTACACACTGCTTTAAATGTATCCCAGAGATTCTGGTATGTTGTATCTTTGTTCTCATTGGTTTCAAAGAACATCTTTATTTCTGCCTTCATTTCGTTATGTACCCAGTAGTCATTCAGGAGCAGGTTGTTCAGTTTCCATGTAGTTGAGCGGTTTTGATTGAGTTTCTTAGTCCTCAGTTCTAGATTGATTGCACTGTGGTCTGAGAGACAGTTTGTTATAATTTCTGTTCTTGTACATTTGCTGAGGAGTGCTTTACTTCCTATTATGTGGTCAATTTTGGAGTAAGTGCGATGTGTTGCTGAGAAGAATGTATATTCTGTTGATTTGGGGTGGAGAGTTCTGTAGATGTCTATTAGGTCTGCTTGCTGCGGAGATGAGTTCAATTCCTGGATATCCTTGTTAACTTTCTGTCTCGTTGATCTGTCTAATGTTGACAGTGGGGTGTTGAAGTCTCCCATTATTATTGTATGGGAGTCTAAGTCTCTTTGTAAGTCTCTAAGGACTTGCTTTATGAATCTGGGTGCTCCTGTATTGGGTGCATATATATTTAGGATAGTTAGCTCTTCCTGTTGAATTGATCCCTTTACCATTATGTAATGGCCTTCTTTGTCTCTTTTGATCTTTGATGGTTTAAAGTCTGTTTTATCAGAGACTAGTATTGCAACCCCTGCTTTTTTTTGTTCTCCATTTGCTTGGTAGATCTTCCTCCATCCCTTTATTTTGAGCCTATGTATGTCTCTGCATGTGAGATGGGTCTCCTGAATACAGCAGACTGATGGGTCTTGACTCTTTATCCAGTTTGCCAGTCTGTCTCTTTTAATTGGAGTATTTAGTCCATTTACATTTAAGGTTAATATTGTTATGTGTGGACTTGATCCTGCCATTATGATATTAACTGGTTATTTTGCTCGTTAGTTGAAACAGTTTCTTCCTAGCCTTGATGGTCTTTACATTTTGGCATGTTTTTGCAATGGCTGGTACCTGTTGTTCCTTTCCATGTTTAGTGCTTCCTTCAGGGTCTCTTGTAAAGCAGGCCTGGTGGTGACAAAATCTCTAAGCATTTGCTTGTCTGTAAAGGATTTTATTTCTCCTTCACTTATGAAACTTAGTTTGGCTGGATATGAAATTCTGGGTTTAAAATTCTTTTGTTTAAGAATGTTGAATATTGGCCCCCACTCTCTTCTGGCTTGTAGAGTTTCTGCTGAGAGATCTGCTGTTAGTCTGATGGGCTTCCCTTTGTGGGTAACCCGACCTTTCTCTCTGGCTGCCCTTAAGATTTTTTCCTTCATTTCAACTTTGGTGAATCTGGCAATTATGTGTCTTGGAGTTGCTCTTCTCGAGGAGTATCTTTGTGGCGTTCTCTGTATTTCCTGAATTTGAATATTGGCCTGCCCTACTAGATTGGGGAAGTTCTCCTTGATGATATCCTGAAGAGTGTTTTCCAACTTGGTTCCATTTTCCCCCTCACTTTCAGGCACCCCAATCAGACGTAGTTTTGGTCTTTTTACATAATCCCATACTTCTTGCAGGCTTTGTTCATTTGTTTTTCTTCTTTTTTTCTTTAGATTTCTCTTCTCACTTCATTTCATTCATTTGATCCTCAGTCGCTGATACTCTTTCTTCCAGTTGATCGAGTCGGTTACTGAGGCTTGTGCATTTGTCATTTATTTCTCATGTCATGGTTTTCATCTCTGCCCATTCGTTTATGGCCTTCTCTGCATTAATTATTCTGGTTATCAATTCTTCCACTCTTTTTTCAAGCTTTTTAGTTTCTTTGCACTGGGTACGTAAGTCCTCCTTTAGCTCTGAGAAGTTTGATGGACTGAAGCCTTCTTCTCTCATCTCGTCAAAGTCATTCTCTGTCCAGCTTTGATCCGTTGCTGGCGATGAGCTGCGTTCCTTTGGAGGGGGCGAAGTGCTCTTATTTTTTGAATTTCCAGCTTTTCTGAACTGCTTTTTCCCCATCTTTGTGGTTTTATCTGCCTCTGGTCTTTGATGATGGTGATGTACTGATGGGGTTTTGGTGTAGGTGTCCTTCCTCTTTGTTAGTTTTCCTTCTAACAGTCGGGACCCTCAGCTGTAGGTCTGTTGGAGATTGCTTGAGGTCCACTCCAGACCTGTTTGCCTGGGTGTCAGCAGCAGAGGCTGCAGAAGATAGAATATTGCTGAACAGCAAGTATACTTGTCTGATTCTTGCTTTGGAAGCTTCCTCTCAGGGGTGTACTCAACCGTGTGAGGTGTGGGGTGTCAGTCTGCCCCTAGTGGGGTATGTCTCCCAGTTAGGCTACTCAGGGGTCAGGGACCCACCTGAGCAGGCAGTCTATCCCTTCTCAGATCTCAACCTCAGTGTTGGGAGATCCACCACTCTCTTCAAAGCTGTCAGACAGAGTCGCTTGCCTCTGCAGAGGTTTCTGCTGCTTTTTGTTGTTGTTGTTGTCATTGTTTAGCTGTGCCCTGTCCCCAGAGGTGGAGTCTACAGGGACTGGCAGGCCTCCTTGAACTGCTGTGAGCTCCACCCAGTTCGATCATCCCAGGGCTTTGTTTATCTACTTAAGCCTCAGCAATGGTGGGCGCCCCTCCCCCAGCCTCGCTGCTGCCTTGTGGTTAGATCACAGACTGCTGTGCTAGCAATGAGGGAGGCTCCATGGGCATGGGACCCTCCTGGCCAGGTGTGGGATATAATCTCCTGGTGTGCCTGTTTGCTTAAAGCCCAGTATTGGGGTGGGAGTTACCCGATTTTCCAGGTGTCGTGTGTCTCAGTTCCCCTGGCTAGGAAAAGAGATTCCCTTCCCCCTTGTGCTTCCCAGGTGAGGCGATGCCTCGCCCTGCTTCAGCTCTCGCTGGTCGCTGGTCAGGCTGCAACAGCTGACCAGCACCGATTGTCTGACACTCCCCAGTGAGATGAACCCAGTACCTCAGTTGATAATACAGAAATCACCTGTCTTCTGTGTCGCTTGTGCTGGGAGCTGGAGACTGGAGCTGTTCCTATTCTGCCATCTTGCTCCTCCTCCCTCCTAATCTGTTAAATGAAGATAATACAATTGTTTTCATTATATGAGAAGATATTATAAAGAGCCTGATGGCATCAGTCACAGTGTAGAAATGTGACAAATAGTGGCTATTTTATTATTATTGCTATAAGCTTAAATGATATAATCACATTATATCTGAGATGATTTTGATAACAAATGCTCTGAACTCATCGAGATGGTTGACTCAGAACTTTTATGAGTTAATGCATTTACACATCTATCAATTAGTCTTTATTGGATATTGCTTGTTTGCCTTTCTTAACTTACTTGATTCCTTTGGGTGTTACATTTCTACTTCTAAGAAAACCCATATTTCATGTTACAAGTTAACAGTATAAAATCTATTTCCAAATTTCTGGGTTATTAGATAAAGCCTCACATCTGACTGACCAAATTAAATATACCCCTGTGGTTTTCCCCTGAGTTATAAGATCTCATGTTAGTAGTCTTTTAAATATGTTTAAATTAATCTGATTCTGTGCCTATAAAATTGACTTCATTAAATCTTTTATGAGCTTTCATAACTCTAACTCACATATTCTAAACATTTATAAGTATCTGATTATATGAAGTTTTGTGTAATGTATGTGCGCATGCACACACACACTCATACACACAATCTCATACAAGTGTGCACATTCATTATTGTCTTTGCTCCATCTACTTATTCTGCAGTGTTATCCACAAAGCAATTAGATTGTTTGGCATCAGTTGTCCAATTCAATCCACTATTTCTCTTCTCCTTCCTGTTGTTCAAGTAGGAAAAAACATCTTGTTTTCTTGCATTACTTTTTCAAGAGCCACATTTAGACTTTTTGGATGTTGATTGCCATATACAATTTGCTCAGGTTGATGCAAAGAAAAAAAAAAGGTGATGCACTTTTAAAGACATTTCCCACAGGAGATTTGTTTTCTTTGACACTGTTTTGCTGCTAGATGCTGGGTGTTTTTGTTACTCAAGGCTATGATCATGGCTGGTTTTATTAATTGGTTGATGGTTAGGAATTTGTTTGGAACAAATATTGCCAAGCTTATGCCATGCCATTCTTTCAGGTTGTTTTTATAGATTACCATCTTATCTCATTGTTACTAAGCAATTAAGAAGTCCACTAAAAATAAACCTTCAACAAAGATTTACAAGTCATCAATATGTAATGGCATTATTGCTTTCCAAAAGTATCAGTGGATTGCTTTTTATACCTTTGCCCCCTCATTTCTGCTGAAGCACATTTGTTATGACCTTGGAATTATCCTTAAAAACGCCCTCCTTTACCATCTGTATATTTGCAAGTACTTTGGTGGAAAGCAGAAAGAAGTTACTATTATTATCATTATTATTTATTGTTATTTTATTGAAGGAACTTTGAAGTCAGACGTGCTTGCATTTCATCCTAGCTTCATCACTTGTGTACTGGGTGGGCTCAGCAAGCTACGGAGCATCTGTGAGCCTTGGATCTATTGCCTGTAAAATAGAGTGAACAATACCTCCTCCAGCCAGTGCCTGGACTGCTGAATGTGTCTGCAGGGAAACACACAAGGGTACTGGCCAGTCAGACTTCATGAGTGATCTCAGCTGTCCAAGTGTTTCATCTCAACAGGTGCACTTCCCTGTTACAAAAATTTGTTCCTCCGTTTTCTGAAATGGTTCCTCAACACTTTCCTTTGCTGGCCAATTCCTACTCTTCACTGGAGACCTTGCATCCTGTTTCAATGGGAAAAGAAAAGTCCCCATTGGGGAGCTCTGTCTTACTTCTGCTCAATTTCCCACCATGGCTGCCTGTGTACACAGGCCATGTCTCTCCTGTTGGCATGAGTGACCTGGGCCATGGGTAGCAACTCCACCTGGTCTCTGGCTCGGGCTTTTTCTTCTGCACTTGAAGGCTTTGCTTCTGCAGTTTCTTCTCTCTTCTGCATCTTTCACTTCTTCTCTGTGGATCATTTCTATTAATGTAAAAATAAGCTCCAGGGTGATCTAGTTGTGAATGAACCCTTTAGTGATCTAATATACCCCTCGATCTTTTGCTTCATGTCTCTGGCTTTCTTTTCAACACATCTTCCCCAAGGAATTGTGATGCCCATCACTCTCTTTCTCATTTACATCCTCTCTTCTCTGTGTCACTCTGCCAATAACCTGACTACTCTACTCTGACTGCTGGGCCAGGAGTGCCCTTAACTTCTTTTAGCAAATCCAGTGTCATTCTTGGCCCTTATATTGCATGGCTTCTCAGCGACATTGGACACAGTTAACTACTCCCGCGCAACACTCTATTTTCTTGCTTTTTGTGGCTCTATGCTCTCCGAGTTTTCTTTATACCATGCCAGACTTTCTCCATTCTTTGCTTATTGAAGATAGGACTACCTTCTCCTTCTCAATCCCTGTCGCTGACTTCCCTTTCTCAGCCAGACATTTGAATACCAGAATACCTGAGGACATTGGGAATGATGTGGGATTATCTTTGATTTCTATCTTTTTCTGTTTACCACATACAGTCCATCATCACTGAATACTACTGTAAGTGCTCTATGGAATATCTTGCATCTGTTTACTTCTTTCATCCATGTCAAATCACCATTGTCTCCCAGTGGATGACTCCAAAATAGATCTTTAATTCTGTTTTGCTTCCTTGAATCTGATTCTCCACATAGCAGCCAAAATGGTCTTTTAAAAACACAAGGCATAGTATGTTATTCCATTACACAAAACCCATTTATGGCTTTCTGTTGCCCTTGGAGTATCATCTGTTCTCCTTAATATGACCTAATGTGTCTGAGTTCTCCGTTTATCTTGTACCCCTCAATCTTCACCCACCAAATTCCCAAACTCACCAAACTCATTCAGTTTTGACCTTTGCATCATTGCTTACCCACAGATTTGGGGCTCAAGATAGTAGCTACGTTATTATTAATTACTTTCTCTTTTAAAAAGTTCTCTTTCAGATTCCTTTTGGAAACGTAGTTTTGGGTTGTATTTTTAGGTAATGATGAGACATTGGCACTTGGTTTGTCGCAAGCCAAGAGTCATTTTGTTGCAAGCTTTTTGGTATTGTGATGCCTAAGCCTAGAAGGCATGAGCTATGTAGTGAACAGGAGTAGAAAAAAAAGGAATCTAAGAATAACACAATGAGAAAGAGGATGCTGAAAGCAGGATCTGAAGGTAATTCAACAAGGTCCTTTTGCTAAGGAAGGGACTTTACAGATAAATTCTCTAGGCAGGAAGCTATTCTATTCTGGGTATTGCAGAGACTATTACAAAAGGCTTTCTGGCTTTTTTAAGGTATAAAAGGAAAACAGTATGACATTTTATATAAGTTTATTCCAAATTTAATTCTAAATTAAGGGTTTTTAATACATTTTATGATCTTGCAAGTAAAATACATATTTATAATGATTTTCTTCATATTTTTAACACAATTAGATCTTATAATTTCAGCAACTTATATTTTTCACTTAAAACATATCATGGATAGCTTTCCAGGTTGATATTTAAAGATGCAACTCATTATTTTCATGGCTGCACAACATTTAGTAAGATGGATATACCATAATTCATTCATGATTTTTCTATTCATGTGGGTATTTAAATTATTTCCAGTTTTTTTGCTATTACAAACAGTGTTGTTGGAATAAACGTATTAAGATACATGCCTCCCTTTGGTACTGAAATTTTTATTTCTATAGAATCAGTTCCTAAAAGGAAGATTGTTGAGTTGTTGGTTTTAAAGTTACTCATTTATAACATGCTTGCCATTTTGATCTATGAAAGCTGTATCTTGTTTTAATTTATTTTTATAATTACAAGTGCGGTTTAGCGTTTGTTCATTCAACAGATATTTACTGAGCACCTACTATGTGCTAGAGCAGGCCTGTATTGGCTTGTGATGGCTGACTGGGAACAGCTCTTTCCAAGTCCATGTTCACTGAGGTTAATTTGGTTGTTAGCAACCTGCCAAGGTGAGAGACGTTAAACCTAGAAGATGATGATATTAAAAGAAAAAATAGAGCAAGGTAAGGAGGATTAGGAGTGTGTGTGTGTGTGTGTGTGTATTCTTGTATATGTGCCTGTACATGTTGTGTGTATCTGTGGTATGGTGTATGTGTGTGTGTGGTATGTGTGTGTGGCATGTATATGTTGTGTGTGCATATCTGTGTGGTGTGTGTGGTCTGTGTGGTGCATGTGTGGTGTTGGGGGTATTCAGTATTACATGAGGTGGTCAGAGGTGGGCCTCTTGAGAAGACATTTGAGCAGGTTTGAAAGAAGTAAGGGAATATAGAAATCTCAAAGAGAAGCATTCAAGGTAGAGGAGGCATCACTGCAAAGCCCATATTAGGAGCATGCCTGTGATTCTCAGAAGCAGCACAGCAGGCACTATGGCTGGAAGGAAGGAGAAAGAGGGAGATTTGCAGGGGAAAAGTTCAAGAGATAATGGGGCCTGCGGGTATGGTGAGGTCTTTGCTTTCCCCTTGGAGTGAAATGAGAGCCATGGCTGGTGTTATGGACTGAAGGTGTCCCCCTAAAATCTACAGATTGAAATCTTAACTCTCATTGTAGTGGATTGGGAGGTAAGACCTTTGGGAGGTGATCAGGTCATGGGAGCAGAGCCTGCATGAATGGGATTTGTGCCCTCTGAAAGGGACCCCAGAAAGCGCTCTAGCCTTTGAGAAGTCAGCAATCTGCTACCTGGGAGAGGCCCCTCACTAGACCCCAATCATGCTGGCACTTTGATCTTGGACTTGTTAGCTTCCAGAGCTGTGAAGAATACATTTCTGTTGTTTATGAGCCACCCCAAGCTGGGGTTAGAGCCAGTGAACTAGTTCCCAATGACCTAAAACAGCCAGGTTTTGAGCAGAGGAGTGACCTGACCTCATTTATGAAGAGCACGCATTCTTAAGTTTATGAGTATTTTGAGTTTCTGCTTTTGAGCTTTTGAGCATATATCCTTTACAGCCATATCAGTTGGATCAGTTTAATTTTACTTATCAGTTTGCAAGAACTCTTTACATGTTACATATAGTTATTGTTTGCTTGTCATATGCTCCAGCAAACACTTCCCTTAGGCTGTAGTTTGTCTTTCAATTTCGTTCAGTTTCTTACGCTTTACTTTTATATAGTTAGGTAACAAATGTGTAAGTCATTTCCTTTCTGTTACCTGAGTTGACGATCTATTGAAAAAGACCTCTTGATTCCATTTGAACATGGATGAAGCTGGAGGCCATTATCCTTAGCAAAATAACACACAAACAGAAAACCAAATACCGCATGTTCTCACTTACAAATACGAGCAAAATGATAACACATGGGCCCATAGAGGGGACTAACACGCTGGGGACTATAAGAGGGCGGAGGGTGGGAGGAGGGAGAGAATCGGGAAAAATAACTAACAGGTAACAGGCTTAATACCTGGGTGACAAAAGAATCTATATAGCAAACCCTCATGATACAAGTTTACCTGTAAAACAAATTTGCACATGTACCCCGGAACTTAAAATTTAAAACAAACAAACAAAGCCTCTTTACACTGAACTTATAAAACTTTCCTCCTTTTAATATGGTTAGCATTAATATTTTTTTGTTTTTACAATATAAGATTTTAAAACTATCTGCAACATATTTTTATGACGTAACAATACTCACTTAAATTTCTTTTTGTTAGGGGTTGGTAAACTATGGCCCATTTGCTAACTCTGGTCTGCTGCTCATTTTTCTAAAAAAAGTTTTATTGGAACACGACTATGCCCAATTATTTATATATCATCCTTGGCTCTTTTCTTTCTCATAATATTTACTATCTGTATGTTTATAGAAAAAGGTTTGTTTTAGCTGATGGATAGACAATTATTTTAATGTCGCTATTAAAAATAATAATTTCTTAATAATTTAAATATCACATTTACATAGATAAATTTCCAATCATGCATATTGTTTTGTACCACTCTTTGTTTTGTTCACTCATCTGTCTATTCCTGTGTCAATACTGCTCTTATAATACCTTTGTGTACATTTAAAACTTTGAAAAGCAAATTACATTTCATTATTTGCTTTCAATTTTTTTCTAGGAAATTCCCATGCTTTTATTTTTTCACATAAAGTTTAGAAAAAAGTTTCCACTTTAAAAAACTGAGATCCTGATTACTGTTATAGTAAGATGACATATCGTTTTAAATAAAATTGGAAATACTGTGATATTAAAAGTCTTCCAATCCAGAAACATGTTATGTCTTTCTATTTATTCATGTGTTAGTTTATGTCCTTTTATAACTTTTTACAGCTCTTTTCATATAGGCCTACTAATTTTAAGTTAAATTTAATCTATGATATTTTGTAGTTTTTACTACTTTTTAAAATGAGATTTTCCTTTTTGCGTACCTATTTCTAACATGAAATTGTTAGCATTAAAATCTATCTAGTCAACTTGGATTCAGCCACTTTACCGAATTGCTTTATTATTTCAAGCACGTTTTTAGTAGTCTTTTGTATTTTTTAGGCAAGCCATGAAATGGAGATGTTTTTGGTTTTTGACTATGGGAATAGTTACTGTTCCTGTTTTATAATCGTGATGACTTTCATATTTCACCTTTGTTGCTACGTTTTTACTTGGATATTGTTAATTAGACTTTTCCATGTTCAGACTGTTTCTTCTATTCCCATGTCACTATGAATTTTAATTAGGAATGTCTTCTAAATTTTATTCAGTACAATTTTAGCACATGTTGATATAATCACATAGTTTTTGCTTTTTTCTCTTTAATTTGTTTATATAATAAGTTATATTGAGAAATTTACTTAATGCTGAACCAGTAGCCATGGACTATACTTTACTTAGTTAAAAATGTGACATTCTAAAATATGATGCTGTATTATTTTGATTATAATTTATTAGGAATTTTTATATCTATCTTTAGAAAGAAACTGGCTATAGTTTTCTGATAGCATTATCAAGTTTTGATATCTTGGTCTATGTCTTGAGAGAATTTAGATAAAGGATAATTGCTCTGAACCAAATTGTGTATTTACAAAATTTGTCTACTGAGGCCCTAAACTTCAATGTGATTGTATTTGGAGATAGGACCTATAACAAGGTGATTAAGTTTAAATTAGGTTATAAAGGTGGGTCCCTGATCCCATAGGATTAGTGTTTAGTGAGTGTCCTAGTAAGAGACATCTGACCTCCCTTCCTTCTCCACCCTTAGCTCAGTCACCATGGAATGACCTCCTGAGCAAACAGTGAAAAAGTGGCCATCTGCAAGCCAGGGAAAGGGCCCTTGCTGGAAACAGAATCTGCCAGAGCCTTAATCTTGAACTTCCTTTTAGTAGCACCCCACTCTTGGTACCAATTTACTGTACTAGTGCATTTTCACACTGCTGATAAAGACATACCTGAGACTGAGCAATTTACAAAAGAAGGAGGTTTAATTAGACATACAGTTTCATGTAGCTGGGGAAGCCTCACAATCATGGTGGAAGGCAACAAGGAGCAAGTCACATCTTACGTGGTGGCAGCAGACAAAAAGTGAGAGCTTGTACAGAAGAAAACTCCTGTTTTTAAAACTGTCAGATCTCATGAGACTTATTCACAATCACGAGAACAGCACAGGAAAAATTTGCCCCCATGATTCAATTACCTCCCACCAGGTCCCTCCCACAACATGTGGGAATTCAAGATGAGATTTGGGTAGGGCCACAGCCAAACCATATTACGGGTCTTCTTTTTCTTTTTCTCCTTATTTCTCTTCCTCTTCCCCTTCTCCTTCCTTTCCTCCTCCTTCCTACCCACTTCTCCTTCTGCTTCTTTCTCTTTTGTGAGATACTATCCTGCCATAATTGACTGTTCTATCCTGCTCTTACTGGTTAATTAGCCTGCCCAGTTACTGCCTATAAACTGTGTGACCTTGAGCCTAATATTGAGCCCTTCTCAGCTTCAGTGTCTTTATCTCTGTTTTCTGTTGTTACAAGGAATGGTGGTAATATTTGCCAAGTGACTAGCAAGGTTTACAAAAGGGTCATTGATATTGTCATTATTATGATGATTAACTACTTACTCATTGCTTTGGCAGTTTATGTCAGCTGGGCTGTCTGTAATTGAGTCAACCAGAATAGTAAGGAGATCCATGCTTTTCGACCTTGGAGATGCTGCTCAGTGTTCCAGACTGAGTATGCTGATATGGGAGGGGACTGTCTGAGTTCATCCTGGCCACGGGTTTAATTGAAAGAAAAAACAATGAGGGGGGAGAGAGAGAGAGAGAAAGAGAGAGAGAGAGAAGGAAGGGAGATAGAGAGAGAGAGAGAGACAAAAAACTGCCAGGAAAACTGTCTACAGAGGTCATTTAGAAATACAATGCCACAAACAATATCACAAAACTGGTATTATTTAAATTCTAACTTGGCCAGTGTTAGAGTCGCAGTATTATTTTAGCAATTTCAACAGGCCCAAGAGTGCAAATAGTTGTAATTAAAGGCTTCCAGTAGCAGCCCTGTCAAGTCCTTGTGTGTATCACATTTGGCACATGTTTCAAAGCCAAGAGCGATATTAAATAGACCATCTGTTGGTTTTCATTAGGTTTTCTCTCATCAACAGCACTATTAAATATAACTGAACCCATTTTTTAAAAATCCCTGACATCTGTGCTTTCAATTGGAATGTTGATCAATATTAATAACAATGCTACTTCACCTGAATTTATTATTAATGAAAAGTTAAATACAGCATAAATATGAATGTTTGCCCTACAACACTTTTAATACTACTTATCCAAACAAAGCCAGAGACAGCACCTCTCTTATGAGTAGAAATGTAGAAAATGCTTGGATACAGGTGTTCCACTGAATTCCATGGGTGGCCAGCATACCTGCAGCTTCTGGACATGCCAATTTCTCCCCAGCAAACCCTTCTTTGCAAACTTTACCTGGCAAACTCTTACTATCCTTCAACAACCAACTGAGGTATGACCTCCCCTCGGAAGCTTTCCTCATTACCAACAGCATTGACTTGTCCTTTCCTTTCTCCTCCTCCAGTTTTTCTATATGTCTCTTTTATCAAATTTCACTTTCTCTCCAGGAAGAGTGAAATCATGCCATATAGGTTAACATTAAACCTTTTGCATAGTAAGCACTCAGTTGATATATATAAAAAAAAACAACTAAAAGAATGGATGAAGTAGGATTCTACTGGAAGGAGGAAAGAAAACTTGGTTGGATTTAATATTGGGTGAAGACTTTCATTTTTCCCCAGCACAGACAAAGAACATGACAAAGCTAGAAGGATTTATAGATGATCCCAGATATTAACTCTCAACTTAAGAATCTAACTTCCTTCTTGTTTTTTCTCCTCCCCTCTTGCCCTACCACCTAGCCCCACATGTGGACTTGGCTACTGTCATATTTTCCCCTTTGTGGGGCTCAAAAACATTTTGGGTCAGTGGAGAGAAAAAGGGGTTACGTGCCCCTGTACTTTCTCAGTCTGTGTGGTTCCGGAAACCTCTCACAGCATAGCACCTCACCAAGCTGAGGGTGTGTACTAGCATCTATCTCTTATTCATACACGTGCTTCTCACCTGAAGAATGGGGAAAAATGATAAACGGCATTGTGGTTACTAAATGAAATGACATATACAAAGTGCTTAGAAAAGTGTCTGGCACTTCATAGACACACAATACAATGATAGTTGCTATTACTTCATTGTTATTAAATTACTGTTTACTTCTTCATACATTAACACCTACCGTGTACACAGAATTTGATGAAGCAGCACTATACAGGTGCTATCCAAAGCCTAAGGAATTTATACTTAATATGTGGATTTAGGATCTAGATTCTTGAACATCTCCCTTTTTAATGAAGCTCTGTAGTGTATGATGCAGGGTAAATACATCAGGAGACATATGGTAAGTGCTGGCAGTTTCACTTGAGGGGAGGACAGCTTATAACAGTGACTATGGATGGCCCCATGGATTTGGTATATACCCTGACTTGTTTCAATAATTTTTGTAGAAAAAGGTGAAAAGGAAGGAAAGGAACATACACAGATTTCTAAATAAAATTCAGCATGTTTCTCATGGGAGATCCAAGTGTTTTGTGGCGGGCGGGGTGGAAATAAGGATGCCAGTGAAAGTGGGGAGTCGGTCAGGGAGGGCTAAGATGTACCTTTGAGTTTGTCCTGAATGCTTGACCACTAGAAGTCACTTGTAGCTGAAGGTTGAGGGAGGAGGCTTTGTATTTCCAGCCACGCACAGGAGGTTCTCCTTTGAGCAAGTAACACACTGTTCATAATAAAGTGAACAAGTAACACAGCTCAATAAGTTGCATTTAGTAACCGGTGTTAACTGAAAAGCTAGAAACAAAATAGTTTTTAAACGTCTTGTATATTAGTTAATACTAGCCTCCTTTTTGTTTTGCACTCAAATGTTGATTTTCCATTTATATTCTTGCTGAGTTAAGTAGCGTCCCTCCAACATTTGATGTGTTTTTCAGCAGGATTTAAAAATGGTTCCTTGGCTTGTTAAGAAGGCAACCAAGACTCCCTCCCTTAAGGCAATATAAAATTCTCTGTCCATACTCGGCATTGATTACAGATAATGTTTTTGTCAACTTTGTACAATGGGGCACGCAATCACAAATATCCTATTGCTTTATAAAAGAAAATACATTACGTGCTAACTACTGATTCTTTTCATAAGCTACGGATTTAAAGAACATGTTTTGTTCTACAGACAGAACGTAAGTCGTTTTAACATCTCTGATTACGATTTTTGGAGCTATGTTGGTTTGGTTGTGTTCTTTTACACCAGAGTCTGATGGACTTTGAAAACATGTTTTCCACTTAGAACAATGAAATTATATCCTAGCTTGACTTTGCTAGGATATTATTCAGATAATTAGCATAAAAAGATTTTTGGACTCTACGGAATGGCTTTCTCTAGGTGATTGTTAAACCTTTCCTTCCTTTGTTTGTTTATGGAAACGGGGATTTCCCAAGATCCTAAGCTGAGTACCTTTACAAGCCTGGGCTTGTGGATCATGATGGTGTGCTGGGTCTGCTTGAGTCTGTTTATATAGGGTTTTAAGTGCTGCAAACACAAACAACTGACTGAATACTTAGAGACTGGCACAAAGTCCACTCTTTGGAGTGGAAATCTTCCAGCTTTTAAGGAGTAATGGAGTACTCTTCAATCAATGGATCTTAAGCAGGTACACACATTAGCCTCTACCTGTATAGGGAAGTATTTTGAAAAATGCAGATTTCAGGATTCTAGATCCACATTGTGACTCTAGGTCTGGGGGTGGAGGACCTGACACCTACTACAAGCGGGCCACAGGCAAGTCTTATATAAACTTTGGGCTGGTAATGACACTAACTACACTTCTCAGGTAAAGGCGAAATGTGGAAGGTGCTTTCCCGAAGTGGGGAGAGAGTTGGGGCTCATGAATGGGTGAGAGCTGGGGTGGAGCCGCAGTCCCTACTTGTGACCATTCACAATGTCTTCCATCCCTGCTTCCTTAAAAACATGTCAGAGTCCTAGAAATGTCTTTCAAAGGCAAGTAGAGATCAGGCTTTCTGAAGTTCCCCAGATGTGGCAAGAGAGACATAGGCAATCCAGAATCCCACCCTGGATGAGAGCTTTTGCCTGGCCCTAGGAGCCAGTGCCATGGGCTTGGGAGAGCTGGAATTGCAAGAATCTGTCCCACAGGTGAGCATGGACCATGATGCGTAACCGCTGTCCAGCGACTCTTTCGGCTAGCACCTCGGGAGACATCTGCTGCTAAGGTATGTCAGTCGATTGAAAGACATCGAACCAAGCAAATCAAAATGCAAGCTTTCATGTTCACTCTTTTAATAAAAAAGTTAGATATTGTAACAACTTTAGTCAGTGTATTATGAGATAATGACTCATACACAGTAAATGGCAATATGTACCAAACATTTAGTGGTCACAGTCTATCAATAATCCCAACTCTAGGATTGTATCCTAGGTAATAATTTGAAATATAATTGTTTATATGATAAGATAGTCATCAAGGTGTTATTCACAATAATGGAAAATGTCCTAGTTTGGTAAATTAAGGAGAGTTATTGAAGAAAATACTAAGTAACAACTAGAAATATTTATGAAAGTTACAATTTGATAAATTGATGTTAATATAGCACTGAGTGGAAGGAAGAAAACAGAATATAAAAGATGCTCTAGAGTGGGCGTGGTGGCTCACGCCTGTAATCCCAGCACTGTGGGAAGCTGACGTGGGTGGATCACAAGGTTAGGTGTTTGAGACCAACCTGGCCAACACAGTGAAATGCTGTCTCTACTAAAAATACAAAAAATTAGCTGGGCTTGGTGGTGGGCACCTGTAATCCCAGCTACTTGGGAAACTGAGGCAGGAGACTCGCTTGAACCTGGGAGGTGGAGGTTGCCGTGAATCCAGATGGCGCCACTGCACTCCAGCCTGGGCGACAGTGCGAGACTCGGTCTAAAAAGAAGAAGAAGAAAAAAAAGATGCTCTAAACTGTGATACATGTACACAATAAATGATTGGAAGGAAATATGAACGAAATATGAACAGTGGAATGAACTTCCTCAAATTTGGCATGGCAGCTCCCCACCCTAGGTTTCACTTTACTGTGTCCTCAGGATGCCTTTCCGCACCACTCAGTCGAGTGAGCTCCCAGTTCCACCCTCACCCTCTTCTTTGGAACTCTGTTCTTTTCTTTTATAAAAAGAAAAAGCACCCACTTATCTGCTTATGTAATAGATGTTGTTTTCAAGAAACGTAAGCTCCCTTAGAGTGAAGAGTAGTACTTCTGTTTTTCCCACTACAATTTACCTGGCCGCAGTACAGGCAGTCCCAGAGCGGTAGATAATGAACTTGTATTTCCTATATCACATTAGCTGATGACACCTGTACCTTTGCTCTCTATTCATTACATATTATATGTATATAAATATGCATGTATATGTATAATTTTCCATTCCAGTCCACAGTGTCTGATATTCCACATTTGAAATTTGATTCCTTCACTTTCCTTTTTATCCTCATTAAAAAATGTAAATCCTGAGAAACATTTTCTCGGGACTTCCCTTTGTGGGTCACTGGTATTAGGCTATTAAAGAAATGTTCACTCTAATATCTCAGGGAAGGGACAATGGTGGGACCTAGGTTTTCACCAAAGGCCTCAGACATGAGTAGGCCCTGCCAAGGGCAGTCAAGCAGCCCCAAGAGAGCAGATGGAACGGGTCAGAGCAGACATTTCCTATCTCATCTTGGGTTGTGGGCTAACCCTATCTGAGAGAGTCAGAAAGAGAGAGAGACCAAGAGAGAGAAACTGTGACCTTGACAACAAGAAGGTCCATATTTCATCATAAAAATTGTTCTAAAATAAGTACATTTCTAGTTCTTATTTCCACTTACTAAAAGTGCCCAGTCTTACTAACATGCTCATTTATTTTTCTCAAGCCTATTTAAAATTTCCCTTTCACAAGTTGGGTTCTGACTCCAGAAAAGATGCCAATACAGCTTTATGCTACTCAGTCCCATGGGAGATTTCGGATTTCTTCCTAGAAGCGAAGCCCAGTGGGTTCACTTTGAGTTCACATTGGTTTGGTTCCTACCTTATGTTTTCTTATAGAAACATGAGGGCAAACAAATAAATATACATGGATGAATCCTAGTTCCCTCCTAACACAATAGTTCCTCCCTCCCTCCCTCCCTCCCTCTGTCTCCCCCTTCCTTCTTTCCTCCTTTTGCTTGCTGCCTTCTGCTTTTTTCCTTTTCAACTCTTAAGTTGTAGTAAAGATTTAGATGGAAACAGATGAGCAAAACAGATTGGATAGATTAACCTTGAAGCTGTCTTTGCCTCTGAAATTAGCATAAACTCTGGTTGTGAATGACTGTTGATTCCTACGCCAAAGGAAGCTGTGATTTCTTGAAAATTAGAGGGATATTATGAACATCTGAAACCTGCAGGGGGTCCTGTTAATTACATTTCTTGGACAAATATTTCATGAAGTACAATCGACACATGCAGGAACATTGATCTGAAGTGTTCACTGGTGTGCTAATGTTGATATTTAGAATCTGTTATATTTCTTTGATGAAAGTGCTCATATGCTAGCTAGGCTGGACCATACACATGATTCCTCTATTCCCTGCTAGAACGCAAGGCAGGTCTCCCTCCACAGAGGAAAAAGAAGTCTACTTTTATCTACTACTCCTTCACCACCAAAATCTTGTTGCATTCTGCAAGACCCACTACACCTTCTATACCCAAGATTTCTTAGTTGTAATATCTCTCTCTCATAATATGTTTTATTTCATCTAGTTTCTGCAATAATTTCCTAATAGGCTTCCCTCTCTTCAATTCTCTCATTTTCCATGGACAGTGCTGATTCATGCCTGTTATCCTGGCATAATTATTAAAATTGTCCCCATTTATTCCCAGGTGTGTCTTGGTTTGGATGATACTTGTATGGGCTCCTGATTTGAACCACACCCAACTCTCTAGCCTTATCTTCTTCCTTGTTTCCTCAGGCTCACTGCACTTTCTCTTATTCCCTTGAGCATTCTATGCTTTCCCGAGCCCTTGAACGTATGTTTCTGCAGCCTGGCATGCTGCCTTCTTCAACCTTCCTATCTCAGCACCTTCAGAAATTGCTTTCCAGCTTTCTTGACCTTCTCTATCTAAGTCAGGACTCAATGTTTAAAGGGTTTCTAGCATTCATTACAGCTATAATTCTATAATTATTAGCACAATTATTTCACGGATTCTGATGCCCCCGTTAGAGTCTATGAACCCCATAATGTAGATGCGGAAAAAGTATTTTAGAGAGACTAAAAACTTGGTTTGCGGTGGCTGAAGAGGTGTGTGAGCCCAGTTCTGCCTTACTCCATCTCTGTGGGATGCTTTGGGTGGGTTTCTCTACTCCTTTCTTCTTACAGGATCATATTTGGCTGGCAGATGTGGGTGATGGCTGAGGATATAAGACTAGTGAAAATCAAATCTTTTGAAGGGGGTATCTAAAGCAACTGTAAGTTGAAGAAAGACTATCTTGGATTAATTGATAATTTAAAATGTATTTTCCTCTTTCTATTGCCCTGATGGGTAATCCTGCTTCTACAAAAAATTCAACTGTAAAAATATAGATCATATTTATTGCATCACTGATCTTTATTTGAAGGTATCTTTAAGGGCTATTCAAACCATTTTTTTTTTTTTTTTTTCTGATAGAAGAGAAAAAAGACACCAAGAGAGGTTAAGGAAGTTATTCAAAGTCACACATGGGTTACCCAGAGGTCCCGTGGAAATGAGTTCAGAGCAGCTGTCCTGCATTCTTTGACTCAAGGGTGTACTCATAATAGAACTCTGTGTAATGTTTCCTTGACCACATGGAGAAGGTCAAAGGTGCAATGCAAGAGACTTCTCCCAGAGTTCCAGACTTGGTTTTTACAGGTAATTGTTGCTACGTGGAGTCTTCCTGCACTTCCTCTGCTGCTCAGTCTGCTAACCACAGCATCCATGACACATCAAAAGGCCTGAAGGGACCAGCTGCAACAGCTTACAGAAAGCAATCTGAGACATGATCAATCGTTTTCAAAACAAATCATGTGCCACAATCACATTCTAAGCCTGTTATATATAAGTGTTAATGTGTGTTTTGTTTCCCATCCCAAATGAATATGTGGAAGCCCTAATTCCCAGTGTGATGGTATTGGGAGGTGGAGCCTTTGGGGGGTGATTTAGACCATAGCAAATATAAAAATCAGACTGCCTGCAGTGACATGAACAGCAAAGTCCTTTGCCTGTAACACAGGAGTCTCATGTCTTCTGCCAGCATCCATGAACCTGTGTCAGGCTGACTTATCAACTGGGTAAAAATCTTAGACCCTTTGTAGTTTTTGACAGTGTTCATTGAGGGCCATTTGAATTTACCTACATATATTTAAAAACCTTTTTATTGCAGTTTCACACGTAGAAATCTATCCTGCAGAACAAGTTGTGCAAAAATATTCAAATACAAATGCGAATCTGTGTAGTTCAGGACTGTGCCTGATAACAAGAGATTAAAAAAACCCTGAACATCCATCAACAGAAATGTACTTAATTTACTGATATGTAGCCACATTTTGGACTACAATTCAGCAACTAGAAAGAAAAGCTGTATATGTGCTGACATAGGACTGTTTTCATAGTTCATTGTTCATGAGAAAAAAGCAAGTTATTCAATGATATGTGAATTATGAACTCAGTTTTTCCTTGATTCATTCACTTATCAAATATTTATTGAGCATCTAATGTATGTCAGGATTGGTGGTGATATGTTAGAGGCAACACTAACAATACCTCTACATGTTGTTACTCTCTTATTTAAGAGAGCAAACAATATAAACAATACATAAGGTAGCTATAGTGATGTCAAGGAAATATTTAAAGTAATGCGATAGAAACTTGGGGAGGCCACTTTAGATGGGGTAGAAGAGAGAACTGTAGTTTCAGAGAGGAGTTCTGAGGAAATGGCATTTATATTGAGATCTCAGGTTTGAGAATACGCCAGCCAAGTAGCAATCTGGGGGGAGAGCATTTAAGTGAGGGACCTGGAATAGATAAGGTTGCTTTTTTAATGCATGAGGACCAGAAAGGAACTCCTGATGACCACATAATACTGATCAGGAGGGGCAATGGCAACCGTGAGAGCTGTGGTAAAATATCTGGATCCAGCAGGAGGCCACTCTGCAGCAGTGCTAGGGCTGATTTTCTTATTTAGATGATCATTCTCTCTGTTGTGTGGAAAACGGATTTTAAGACATTCTCTCTTTCTGTATCTCTGTCTCTCTCTTTCTGTATACATATGTATATGTGTGTGTATGCATCTATGTATATATACACACGTAAAAATGTGACTATTTTATATATGGAATATGCATTTCATGTAAAAGTTTTGAAATATTAACCAACTAACAGTTCACAGTTTTGAGGGGACAGTTAGGAGAGCTTCAGTACTTATTGTTAAAAACAATAGAAAGAAAAACACTTTGCATGTTAGGAAGCAAGGATGAAAGAGGATGGAATTTCTGAACCAAAGTTATATAGAAGATTGGGACAGAATTTTCATCTCACAGATGTAAACAAATTATCTGAAAAAAGGGGGCCTAGTTATTAATTTTTATCTTAATTTTATCACCAGAGGTGATGATATTAGCATTGTTTAGAAACTGTGTGTGTACGCATGTACATATTAACAAATATCCATTGCTTTCTGGTATATAAATACCAATGACCATTTTGAAAAAGGGATTAAATGAAAAAAAAGGAGCCACAAAGAACATAGTCAAGAAATCTTGCCTTTGAGGAGTTAATAAACTGCAAGAAGAAATAAAAATAGAGGCATAAAATGACCTGGTCAAGGAAACACTTATGAGATCTTCTGATAAACTGGGAAAGATGTTATTAAGGAAATAACCCTTTGCTATTGAAAGACTTTAAAGGTTGCAAAACAGAAATTCAATGCTTTTCTTACTGTCAAATAAACAAAGAAATCTTTATGTATATGTGTTTACATGTAATGTATATATGTGTATATATATCTTTTTCATAAATACACTGTTCTAACCATTCATTTTTATGACAATTTTTTATTAAACTCTTTCACTTTGATAACATAATTATAGCAGAAGATGAAATTTGTTATTGATGCTGGACCCTCAAGCTTCCTATTTAGAGCACACTTTGTGCTTGGCCTAAATATTGCTTGGGTATTGATAGCCATCTTAGGGAAAGACACACTAATGTGTTTACTGAAATTTTATTATCCCAATCACAGGAATAGACGCAGCCACTCCCATTCTCTTTGCCAGTCTGAATTGGTGATTCATCAGGGAGGAAGTATCATTATCTTCTTTCTAAGCATGCATTCACAAACACAAAAATGAAATCAACACAAAACTCAACTAAGTAAAATGGAAGTAAATTGCCTGATCACCAAAGCTGGAATGGGTACAGCTAGTATATGTGAGGGTCTTTGGCCAGTCCAATGATAAAATGGACAACTCTACAGGCCTTCAGTGATTCTGTAATTTCTTATAATGTTGAGGGTGAAGGCTGTTTTAAGAAACCACAGTAATAACTGCAAGAATCTTGGAATTTATTCATAAATTCATCACAAAAACTTTTGAACATCTTCTACGTACCAAGGACTGTACAGAATGAATAAAATCCATTTTTATTTGTATCCTTTCGAGTTTTAATCATCTTTTCTTTGGTGTCCACCATGTTAGATATGTCCCACTTACTTTTTTGAAAATTTATAGGTCTTCAAAAAGTACCATGAAATTATATCTCCCTCGAAGGCTTGCATTTGTCTTTTGCTTGACTGTTTGGAATTCATAGCAATTGCTGTTGCATTCGAGCAACGTATTTCCTATTGTTTTAGGCAGAGTGATTTATAGCAGTGCTTGGAAGGTTTGATTTTTGACACACTTAATGCTGATGAATTAGGTAAAATATTTTTCAATCACAAGCTTCTGCCCAAGCTTCCTTTTGAATTGGAGCCCAAGTTTTCTCTGGTGAGACAAGAGAGGAAGGAAGAGGTGAATAAAAGATGAGGTGAATGCAGAGCATGGTTCTCAGACTACATAAAACTTCTACCCACGTAGTGACTGTGGCAACTCCACCCTGTCTTGCTTTGGCACACATCTGGTCCACATTTTTGTGAGTTCATCACTGGTTCTCCCTGAATGTTAGAAGCAAGTTGCATTTTGTTTACTTTCCAGGGAAGGAAGAAAACTATAGCTCTTGCCCTTAAAGCCTGTACTTGTACTCCTCCTTACCTGCCTTGGTGTTGCTAAGAATAGACCATGGTTGAAGCAAGTATAGGTATTTTTGTCAAGTTTGTAAGAGGGTATGTGTGCTTCCTTGGACCTCTCTTGACTAGGCAATCATGTTCTCTGAGTTCAGGTATCAGAAGTCACTCATATGGGAGATTCAGGTGGATCTTTTGATAGGATCCTCAAAGCCCCTGTGATATCACAAAACCTTCCTCTTTTCTTGTTTCCTACTACTCATTCCAAGAAGTTAGGCTTCATGAATGTCTCATTCCTGAGAGACTGACTTCCTCAATGCATAGAGAAGATGTGTGGTCTGGCCCTTGATTACACCACCCTGGGTACTTTATGTACTTGTAGGTTCTTGTGGCAATTTCAGGACAATTTCTATAAAGCAATGCATCTTAAACTTTCAACTTCATCAGGATCACCTGAGGTTCCTATTAGGAATTGCAGATTTGAGGTCGTCACCTTCAGAGACTATGATTCCATAAATGTGAGATAGGACTCTGAAATTGTGATAGTAATAAGCACCTCTGGTCATTCTGGTGCAGATGGTTTTAAGTTCACCCTTTAAGGAAGAGTGGGCTGTGATAACAAACAGTGACTTGTGACTTGGCAGACCTGGTCGAAGTTCTAGCCTCACAACTTAGTAAGGCTGTGACTTTCGACAGGTTAATCTTACTAACAAGAATCACTTTCTTATTAGATAGACCAAGGTTTGTATCCTAGCTCATATACCTCCTACTGATTTCTAATAGGTTACTTACATTTCTCTAAGCTCATAGTAACACATAGTATGGGTACAAGGAACAAGTTCCTGGGGAAACTTACAAGTAAAGGGTCAACAAGAAAGGCACTTGCTTACCCAGATCTATTGGCTTTCTGCAGAGATGCATGCAGTTGGGGCTAGATGGAGCCACTATGACTTATTCCAGGGAAGGGATCCTGCCCTCTGTTGCTCTTTCTTTAACTGGGTGAGCACGAGAATGACCTTAACAGTGGAGACACAAAGCTGGCAGTGATTCATGATGCTCTGTGACTTCACCTGGTGTTGTATGGAACTATAATGTAATAACAGATCAGATGCCAGTTGTTTAGGGCCATGATAAGAAATGCCACCTGCTCAGTACTTGGAGACCTAGGGAGCGCTTGCAGGAAAATACAACCTGTCTTCGGGTGGGGGCAGCACTTACTGTTTCATCTAGCACATGGTTGAACAATTCAGAGACAGTTCCCAGTAAACTTAGAAGATACACTCCACGCTGTCTCGTAGAGCTTCTGGAGCATTCAATAGGATAATATATGAAATAATTTAATTCTGTTTAATTCTGTTCTGATCCACAGTAGGTGCCCAATGTTGGCATATCTGTCATTGTTCATACTTCACCCTATTCTGTGTCCTATAGGGCCAGTGACACATACAAACTGCACGTTTTATACTCCTCTGTCCCAAATTGGCTAATTGGCTGTATTATAATTGTTTTGATGATTTTTCTGTTGTTATTAATCTCATTAATCTAAGTTGAAATATTATTGTGTTTTCTTTTTTTTTCCTGAGGGAAGTTCAGTCTAAGCGAGAAAATTTTCCTTCTCCTCTGAAGCTGAAGCTGAAGCTCATTATAATTCTAAATTTGCCACAGAGTTTTCCACATTCAAATTGTTAGAAGATTTATATGAGTAGCTGAATTGCTAAACTGCCTTTCCAGGGAAAGAATGGGCTGAATTTCCTAAATCTTGATTATTTAAAATATTATTATTTGAAGATTTTTCTCTGAAATTGTTTTCATATATTAAATCTATTCATTCACGTTTGCAAACATTTGTACATGAGGCTATGTGAGCTTACATGGAATTATATATAACAGTATATGTAATTCATAATACCATAGATTCAAATTGTAATAATATTACAAAGCATATAAGTATACTGTACATGTGACAGCACTATATAAATGTGCTCTAATGGTATGGGATGATATATTGTGAGTTCTGTATTAGAAGTTACTTTGTTTGTCTTCGGTTCCTGAGAATCTTTTTATTGTTTAGGGGGCCACAGCTGAAGATACTCAAATCATTCTGAAGACTTTCATCTTGTCTCTGAGAGGCACCCATTCAGCATTTTAGGGAACAACCAAGACCTCTGTTCATGGAGGCCCATTGACTGTCTTCCCAGAAAACACTGCATCCTGCTCAATGAGTAAAGGGGAAAGGGATAAAGTGAGATTTTCCAGTACTGGAGCGGAACATGACATAGACCAACCACTTCATCTTCTACCATCTTAGAAAAGCATGTTACTATATACATTCTTTGCAAATAGAGAGAGGGAACAGAATTCTAAAGCACCTAACTCCCCTTCCAAACAAAACCATCTAACCACATGCTATTGCTAAAATCTGGTCTCAATTCTTTCACTGTTTTACCTCCCCTGTTTATTCTTTCACCAATTATTTTCCTAAAACGAAGGTCTCACCAGGTTGCATTCCTTATCAAAACCCTTCCTGTATTTGTCTGTTTTCACGTTGCTGATAAAGATATACCTGAGACGAGGCAATTAACAAAAGAAAGAGGTTTATTGGACTTACAGTTCCACATGACTGGCAAGGCCTCACAATCATGGCGGAAGTTGAAAGGCAAGGAGCAGCAGGTCACATCTTACATGGATGGCAGCAGGCAAAGAAAGAGTCTGTGCAGGGAAACTCCCGTTTTTAAAACCATCAGATCTCCTGAGACTCATTCACCATCTTGAGAACAGCACAGGAAAGACCCACTCCCATAATTCAATCATTTCCTACCAGGTCCCTCCCACGGCATGTGGGAATTATGGGAGTTACAATTCAAGATGAGATTTGGGTGGAGACACAGTCAAATCATATCATTTCCCCTTCATTCTATTTCTGCTTTTTTTTTTTTTTTTTTTTTTTTTTTTCTGAGGTAGGGTCTCTCTCTGTCTTCCAGGCTGGAGTGTATTCATGTAATCTTGGCTCACTGCAAATTCCACCTCCCAGGTTCAAATGATTCTCCTGCCTCAGCCTCCCAAGTAGCTGGGACTACAGGCACCTGTCACCACACCCAGCTAATTTTTACATTTTTAGTAGAGACAGGGTTTCATCATGTTGGCCATGCTGGTATCAAACTCTTGACCTCAAGTGATTTGCCAGCCTTGGCCTCCCAAAGAACTGGGATTACAGGTGTAAACCACCTTCCCTGGTTGCAATTCTTACTTAATATAAATTTAAATTCTATGGCGTGAAACTCATTTCCTTCATTATCTGATCCCACAGAACTTTCCAACCCAGATTGTCACTGCTATGGGTCTGAATGTCGGTGTCCCCCAAAATTCCTATGTTGAAATGTAATTTCCAAGGTGTTGATATTGATGTGGGGGTTTTGGGAGGTAGTCAGGCCCTGAGAGCTCTGCCCTCATGCATAGGATTAGGTGCTATTATAAAAGGGTTTGAGGACATGGGGTCTGAGGACCTTTTTTTCCCCTTCTTCCCTGTGAGGACACAGCAAAAGGAGCCATCTTACAGGCAGAGAATAAACTTTCGCTAGAGACCAAATTTGCTGGTGCGTTGATCTTGGACATCTTAGACTTCACAGCTTCCAGAATTGTGAGCGATACATTTCTGATTGTTTTGCTTTGTTTTGAGACTGGGTCTCAGTCTGTTGCCCAGGCTGGAGTGCAGTGGTGCAATCAAAGCTAATTGCAGTTTGAACTCCTGGGATCAAATGATCCTGCTGCTTCAGCCTCCGAAATAGCTGGGACTACAGGTTTGCACTACCATACTGGCTATTTAAAAATTTCTGTTTTTGTTGTCGTAGAGACAATGTCTTGCTTTATTGCCCTGGCTGGTCTCAAACTCCTGGCTTGAAGTGATCCTTCTACCTCAGCCTCCCAAAATGCTCAGATTACAAGTGTGAGCTACCTCACCTTGCTGTAAATGTCTATTTTTAATAAATCATCCATTCCATGGTATTTTGCTATAACATCAGGAGCAGAGAAGACATGCACAATGCTCTTCAGATTCATTTTACTCTAGTGAAATGGTAGAGCCCACTTGCTCCAAACGCATCACACACTTTCGCACTTAGTGTCTGTGGGTAGTGTTCTTTCAACTTACGATTAACATGATCCTTCTTCCTACTTTCCTTTTAGGGTTGTTTAATGTCTACTTTTTCTGAAGTTTCTCCAGCTCACTTACAGATTCCAATCTCTCTGTTTCCTGTTCTCCCCTAGACATTGCTGTCACCCCTGCCATGGAAGCGACATGCTGAAGCAGGCTATTTGCATGTCAGTTGCCTGGGGAGGGGCTATGCATTTCTCATTCCATAACTCTACACCCTGCTGAGTCCAGACATAAACTTGCACAGGGCTCAAAGAGAAAAGGAGTGATTACATTCAATGGTTTAAATGCTTTAAGAATCCTTAGCTATTTGGACCTTTTGGAACATCTAGTACTATGCTAGGAACTGAATAAGAGAGAGAGAAAGAAAAAGAGAGGGACAACAAGGGAAGAGGAGATACTTAATAAACCAATCAAGTATATTGCATGGATTGTATTCCTTAGGGAACTTGAGAATGATTCTTTGCTTGGACATTTAAGTGAAAATTAGGAAAAGCTTGAAAGAATATGTACTGTGGTGTTACTGGTTTGCATGCTTATTAGACTGCTGTATGGGTCTGGTTCATCGTGAAAATGTAATGATTGAGCATTATTTTATTGATATTCAGTAGGGCATCAATATGTAGTGGAAAGAGCTTGAGTTCTGGAGTCCAATTGTATTGGGTTAAAAATTTGGCTTCACCTTTAAATTGCTGTGTGGCTTCAGAAATGTCCTCTAACTTTTCTGCAGCACAATTTCTTTCTCTTTAAAATAAGGATAGTGATAACTACCCCCAAATGAAAATCATGCATGCCAAGTGCTTGGCACATGAACACTGCCATTTGTTTTATGATTAGCAGTTACAACAATATAACATCAATACAAATTTTATTGAGTGCCCACAGTGTCTTTAGCTTTTGCAGTGTGTTTTTCCTAAGAGTCTCTAAAGAGTCAGCTTTCTATCTCTATATCTATCTATCTATCTATCTATCTATCTATCTATCTATCTGTCTGTCTGTCTGTCTGTCTGTCTGTCTATCTATCTATCTGTCTGTCTGTCTGTCTGTCTGTCTATCTATCTATCTATCTATCTGTCTATCTATCTATCTATCTATCTATCTATCTATCTGTCTGTCTGTCTATCTATCTATCTGTCTGTCTATCTATCTATCTCTAATAAATAAATATCTAATTTATTTCTACCTCTATTTATATCTATCTATTTATAGATAGATAGATATAGATATCCCAATGCCTGCCATATATAGAAACTCAATAAAAGTTTGCTAAATATCCAGAGAACCACCATCATTTGTGATTTGGACATTTTTATTATCCCTAAAGAATCTGTGAGTATGACACATCGAAAAATTTAGTAGCCACCAGTCACCCACAACCCCCAGCAACTCTACCTTCCACACTACCCCTCAATAGGGCTTCAAACGTCTATATATTTGAATCAATGCACAATTATTATACCCAAGATATCATCTATCCACCAAAAATTTTCACATCACTTAAGGTGCTGATTGACATTTATGAGGATATTAATATACACTTGAATAAATTGCTCATCAACTGCTACCACGAGACTAAAAATGCACATGAAGTCAGAAAGGTTTAAGACTTGGCAGTGACTAAACTACACTAACCGCAAACTGGAAGGGAAATTATCCTTTTGTCATTTGACATTTTGAAATTCACTGACCTTTATCTTACTTGCAACAGTATTATGGTTTTATTTCATATGCTTTCTCGCTCCATTCCAGCTGTTTTTTTTTTTTTTCTTTCTTCCCCTCTGTTTCTGGAGGATGAGACCCGCCTGCCTGTAGACTCACTGTTGCTCCTGGATATTCATGTTGTTCTGAGCTGCACAAACATTTGTTTAGAGACCTGGATGGGGCATCAGCGGGACTGGCACACAGGTGTCATTATGCTTGTGTGTTTCTGTAAGAGGGAAACAACTGAGACAAGTAAAGAAATTGTAAGTAAAGAAAGCGTGGAGAAACAGGAGTCTATGTAAGCAGTAAAAAGGAGGGAGATCTGAAAGGGGTTGAGGAGAGAGACAATTGTCCCAGAGTGATCCCGTGAAGGTCACTGTGATGCTGAAGACGAACTGCTTAGCAAGCACTATCTGTAGGAAACAGTGCCAAAGCCACATCCAAAAAAATGTGAACACAACCCCTGCCTGCAAAGAGCAGATTCTCTATTTACAACCACAGAGCATGCCTGTTACATCAGTAGCTATTTTCAGGGCTTTGGCTCTTCAGCTCATGAATGTGGTGTCTTGTTGCCTTTTTAAAAATTTTTGTTTTTTAACTTTCAGAAAACTTTATTCAGATAAAAATGTATTTATTTTTAATTCCAACAAAAAGGAGTCACCCTGACTGAATCCAGGCAGGGGTGCTGATGGCCATTTACTCGCTAGGTTTCAGACATTCACAACCTTGGGGCCCTAAGAGACTTCCCCAGGAGATCTGGACGTTTCTGGGCTCAGAGGGCCACTGCCACCTTATACGACAGGGTGTGGGTGCCTTTGCAGGTGTCCCTGGACCTATGCGCTTTTTCTCATCCCGCTCTGTGTCTAGAACGACCTTTTCTGCCTCTTCTGCCTGGCCAATAATTGTTTTCTTATCTTACCATATCTTCCAAGAGTCCACTCAAACCATCCCTTTCTCCTTTGAACTCACCTTGTTTCCGCCCCCTCTTGAAAGTTAGCCCGTGTCTGCGGTGCTTTTCCTCACCTGATGCAGCCCTACATGCCTGCATTGCTCATACAGGCTGAGCTGCTACCTTCCTTTCCAAACCTGTTTCTCTAAATTGGAGGTCTTTTTCCAGCCTCTCTTCCCACCTGTGAGAGAAGGAGTGCTGTCCTTTTCAGATGCAAGAAGGTGGAGGGAGAGTGATCTGACAGCCCATATTCTATAGAAGAAAGTACCTCAAACTAGGAAATGTACTCTAGCCCCCCTGTCTTTTGCTGCCTGTGTCACAGCTTGGTCAGAAAGTCCAGCTCACTGTGCAAAACCACGCAGGAGTTGAGCAGCAGGCCCTGTCTCCTAGAGAACACTAGTGGTCCAGCTGCTTCGCCTGGCTCTTCGTTTCACAGGTTCCTGGTGTGTGGGAGGTGACCCTCTATGAATGAGGGCACTTACTGCATTTTGTGGACAGAACTGTTTCTGTGGGTAGTACTCAAGGGAGATTAGACTTGGGGGCAAGGTAGCTGAAAACCTCACCTTGGCTTCAGTTCCAAACCTCATTTACCAATTCAACTCTATCAGATAACCTTATACATGGGTTATTACGGGTCCTCCATCAACCCTTTAATACAACTTATACTGAAAAAGAGGCGATTGGCCTCTTTTGACTGTTTTCAATTCATAAGCAGCTTCAGATGAGTGACTAGCACCTGCAGCAACCTCCAACATCAATAACCTACTAGGTGCACTCACCATAGCAACAGTAACTTTTTGCACACTTGTATCTTGACCCCATATACCACAGGTGATATGATACACTTATGAATTCAAGTCGTAAGGCAAAAAGCATGATCCCTTGAGATGCCCAGTGATGTATAGTATGTAGATACTCAATAAATTTTTTCACTCATTCACTGATTGATACTCTGAAATAAGAGGAGACTGCTACTTACAGTTCCCTGTGGTTTCAATGTATTTGTGGGTGTGTGTGTTTCCATTGTCTGAGGGAAACCATGAATGCATCATGCACTTTTAAAAATGGTCTCCATTGATTTTCCAAGCACAGCTGGGCCTTGATTATCTTCCTAGCTGGGGAACTGTGTTAGAATGTGTGGCTCAGAGTTCTCCTGAGTTGCATTTCACAGGAAGTATGGTGTGGAGGTTCAGAGCACAAGCACAGTGCTCTCCAGGCTTAAACCCAGCTCTTCCTCTTAATAGTCATGTGATGCTACACCAGTTATTCACCTCATTAAAATTAGCTTAGGTCATGCTGAAAACATACTGAGAATAATGTCTAGCATTCAATAAATGTTAACCAATAATACCATGAACATTGAGGTTACTTTCATCTAAATTTCTAATGAGGTATACTTTTCTATTTTTTTCATGTGTAGTATTTGAATTACCTCAATGCCACTCTTAATATAATATTACACTACACATGCAAGCAACAATAATAAAAAACACCATACATTAGGCAACTATATGAACCCCCAATAAATGCCTTCCTCCATTTCATCAATGTACTTTCTTTAAATGCATGGTCAAAAAGATTCCAGACAATCTGCTTTTATTTATCTAGAGCCATGGAAATGAGTTTCATTACGGGGCTGAGAGTATTACTGCTGTAGTGGATGTCAGAGAGAGAGGGCATTCTATTGAAGCTAATGGCCTTCACTAATAGTAAGAGATGAATGCCCCATGTACCTGAAGGAAGGCCTCCTACAGTAAAACAGGAGCTGTTCATCAGCTGAAACTTTCAGGTATCATTTAATTTGAGAAGTGAGAGAAATTAAATTATTCTAGGAAGGGCAATGAGAATCCCATTGAAAGTAATGGAATGAAATATTGATTCAATTCAGGGCTGCATGCAGACTGAATTATGCCATGTTCCTGAAGGCAAGGCATAGGCAAGGAGCACAGGGTTCTCTGTATTTATTTACTCTTGTAACTCTAAGGTATTCCTTCTTCTTGCTACCATTGGAGGATGCGAGTAGCAAGGGGATAATATTTAAAAGAAATATTTTAGCGGTTACCCAGTGAAAAGGAATTATGGCCAAGTACTGTAGAAAAGAGACCTGCAGATGACAGTCTAAAGATGTGAGGACTGTTGGTGATTCTGGATAAAAAGCATAATATTTCTGAGCCTCGAATTTCTCACAAGAAATTTCTGCTTGAATAATGGTTACTTGAGGGCATGTCAGTTTAAATATTTTATAGTCTTTATATGTGTAATTCTAAGATTCTGTTATCATTAGAAAAAGAGTCAATTCGAGGTTAGGAAAAAAAAATTGAGTAGACGTGAATGAAAAAGAGCAGATACATTTGCTTTATAACCTAGCTGTGGGAAAGAGAAAGAACACTGCAGTTGCAGTTACATCCTTTAACACTAACGTTAA
Source organism: Chlorocebus sabaeus (assembly GCF_047675955.1). NCBI lineage: Eukaryota > Metazoa > Chordata > Mammalia > Primates > Cercopithecidae > Chlorocebus > Chlorocebus sabaeus. The sequence goes on along the minus strand of NC_132913.1, from coordinate 9,080,953 downwards.
TGAGGATCTGTAAATCCTTAATCTTCTTACTTATGGATTTGGCATAATAAAATCTATTTCTTGGAGTGTTTGTGATTATGGATACTAAACAAGATTGTAAATGAAAAGCATTGAGCACCTCACACAACAAACGTGGTCATTAGTTACTACTATTATGCAAGTTAAGGAGGATGAGTAGGGCATCATATCCTACAATGTGCTGACACAAGGTGTCCTGGGTGGACCTAAGCCATCTGGTCCTCTGGTCTGAGGGGAGGGTCTTGGGGAGAAATACTATCAAGTGCTCATGGAGGATATCCTCTTAACTACTCCAAATGAAGCTTATTATTAGAGGTTGCCCTGACCTTTCCTATCCTGAGTCTTCAAGTGACTCCGTCTCAGAGTGACACTGAAAGGTTAGTGTCAACAATGCAGTTCTATGGCTCTATCATTAAAATTTTGTCCCCATATTTATTTTTGTGTACCTTACGTTGTTTTGGAAAAGTATAAACATCTCAAGAATTGTTTCATTTAATAATATTCCTTTTTTTCTTTTTTTTTTTTTTACCTAAAGCAAAATGTAAGGAGGTCACTAGGAGACTCAGTAAGAATTTCCAGCATTTCAATAAGGAAAAACAATATTAGCCTTCTAGGATCTTGGCAGATTAAGTAGATAAGTGTGTCTTCAACACCTCCAGTCTCTCAGCTCTTCATCATGTTCTCATTTAGTGGTCACTTTCTCAAACATTCTACTTTAGAAAGCAGGATTTCCCATGTAGAACAAAGAGAAAACAGGGTCTGTAAGGATATACAGTGAGGATCTCAGAGGGAACGACAAAGTGAGTGGAAAACTTGATTCTTCTTTGTGAGATTTATTCTTCATCCTTCTCTTCCACAGTCTGTGTTTGTAGGTAGATGTTTTTAATGGGCTTCCTGCTTTGGGACTTTTTTGAACAGCCATGGAAGGGGCCAGGGAGAGGGAAGGGATCTCTAGTTCTGAGCGTTGCTGAGTCCTTCAGCCATCCTCAGTCCCACCTTTGGATTCCTTGTGCTGCAATGATTTCTCCAGAGACAGGCACTTTCCCTGAGCAGGTGAGAGTGGACAGTCTCTTGTGTGTGTGTGCCTGTGTGTATGTGTGTGTGAGTCTGTGTGTGTGTGTGTGTGTGTGTGTGTGTTTGGCAGTCAGGCAGCAAGCTGGGAGAAGCAGGAGACAAATCTTTCTCTTGCAATTTTTCTTGAAGTGGAATTTCCCACCTGCCTCAGGGAATAATTTACACAATATAAAAGTGATCTTGACACTATAGTTCAATGCTTACAGAAGGAAGCAAGACTGACTTACAGAAGTGACTGTTTCACTAGGGCAGAGAAAACTGTCTCAGGTGCTTTGAACATTTCAGCTCCCTACACAGCTTACGGATGCTTTCCCCAAGGTACAGTGGCCTGGTCTTCCATCAGCACAGTCAGTCAGTCAGTAAATATGTCCTTTAGTCATTTATTAACCGCTATTACATAATTGAATGATGCTAGCCTGTCTTTGCATAGCGCATAGCTCACAAGCTTTTGAGGAATACGAAGTGTTTATTCAATAAACATTTGTTAAACTCGGAGAGATAATTGTGCATGACATCCTTAGATCAGAGTTTCCCCAAGTGTTCTATGGAGCACTGTCCAGTCCGATACCTTTATCAGCGTAAACAATGGGAGAGTTAGGGGTACAGTGCTCTAATTTCCGTTGCACAATAGACTGTTAAATGCTCGCTGGAGGTAGGTAGAGGGGAAAAGAGACTTTATGATTCTTTAAGTAAGGATTTCAAAAATTCACAGAGATTCCCAGAACACATTTGGTTTCCTTATTGCCTCAGATAATATCATGAACAAATGTTTGTTGGGAAATTCTGACCTAAAGAAATTTGTTCTACTGATAAAGTTGCTGAAAGAATTTTTAGACTCAAGCAACTATTGCATTCTGAATTCATTCTTCATGGAACAGGGCTTAGCAAAACTGGTATTGGCATTATCAAAAGACAGACAGGGTTTGTTGAATTGAGCACTTCCGTATTCTGAGCAAGTGTCTTAGGGAGCTAGAAAAGTCCTGACATGCTTAGGCAATGATCGCTACAAAACGTTCAATACGGTCTACATTAATTTTTGAAAGAAATTGCAAAACATTTTGACAGTTTTTTTAAAGGACTGAGTTTTAAGATTTTGTGTAAATATTTTCACTTAAACCTGAAACTAGAAATTCCCAATTAAAAGAATTGTGACAATGTGGTCATTCACTTTAAATTATTTGTAAATTAATTAATCAAATAATTATTGTGCATCCTACTCTGTGCTAGGCTAGCACTAGTTACTGGAAATGAGGAGATGGGCCATCAGGCTCATGCTATGTGTGCCTAATACTGAGACCTCTGCAGTTTATGTCTGATTATGCTGTATCAACTTTTGAGAGATAAAAATCTACGAGTTCTGCCTGCTGTTTTAGAAAGTCTCTGATTCATCCCATTTGCTCTAATCCATAAACTTCAGTCTCTGAAAGGCCTATGTCAAAATGCTTACAATAGATTTTCCCATTTCACTACATTTCATTACAATAGACCTGCCCATCTCCCTCTGTTCATGGCTCCTGGATTAATCCTTCCAAGACAGTAATTTAATCACTGTCATGGTCAAAAAGGTAGGGATGGAAAATATTAGTATTTAGAGAAACTTTCTGTGTTAATCTCATGGAGGTCTGAGGGTAGAGAAAAGTTGGTAGAATTCATAATACCTGTTACCAGAAGCTACAGGATTGAAATATAAAAGGGCACAATTCCCCTAACTTTGGCCCAAGGAAAATAGCTGGTCAGTTTTGAGTCTCAATGCCTTCTATAGCATCCAAGATATAGAGAAATCCACCCAATCATTAAAAAAACATTTTAAAGGAGAGTATGAATAGGACATATGTTTTTAGTGTGATGAGGAATGAAGTATTTTGCTGTCAATGAATGAAAATCTCAATTCAAGTATGTATTGGAGGAATTTAAAAATATCTCTTTTACCCAAATACATATTCTCAGAAAGAATTAAAATTCATTTGTATCTGTCTACATTTAAAGATTTTCCAGTAGGCTAAAATGACTTTTTGAGGATTCTAATCAAATCAATATAATAGAAAACAACTTGCTAATGTCTGTAGGATAAAAAGAAAATCTCTAACCTTGAAGAAACAGTAAATGCAAAATAATTAAGTCATGGAAATAACAATTGCTGCATTTTAGAATGTGTAGCTTTTGTTCATTTTCATATTACTGAATAATGATTGCATTTTATAAGTAGATGTGTTTGAAAACCTATCTATCATAGGCAAGAGTGGAATTACGAAGGGGATCACGGACTTCACATCTTAATCTTTAGAAATGAAATACTGATTTTTTTTGGTTTACTTTTTTTCCCCTTAAGAATCAGTCAGATACTTACCTGGCAGGGGAGATACCATGATCACGAAGGCGGTTTTCCCAGGGCGAGGTTTATCCATTGCACTCCAGATATGCTGATCCCTGCGATTTCCCCAAATGTGGGAAACTCGACTGCAGAATTTGTGGTAGTTGGGGACTGCGTTCGCGCTAGGAAAAAAAAAAAAAAAGAACCAGTCAGAAACTCTTTAGGAAGATATGTGGAAAAAGTCTCCTTCCAACATGGGGATCTGCTTACCATCTTGGCAAAATTCCAAAAGAAATTTTTCTGACAGCACTATGGCCTTCACCCCAAACTGAACTAACTGAGTCCTTTATAAGGAAGGGAAAAGAATTTGGCCAAAAGTACTAGGGCACTAGCCCATAGGAAGAGTTATAAACAGTAACCAGAGCAATCCACTTCACTAAGAGCTTTGGCTTTCCTCCAATAAAATAAATCCCCAATTCTTACTGTGGCATTCAAGACACTTTGGAAACTTAATCTACCTAAATTAATTTCCTTATCTTTTGCTACTTCTCTGGTATGCTGACCATACACAATATTCCATGCTTTTATTGCCTCTATCGTTTTTCTCATATTGCTCTCTTTGCCTTGAATGGCATCACCCAGCCATCAAAAGCCAATAAAATCAGAGTATGTGCAGAAGCTTCAGCATAGCACAGGTCTGAGAAGTCAAGAACTGGAGCTCAGGAGTTGCTAACATGGAGAAGCTCAGGTAAACATTACAGGCTTTAGGTTGAGATCTTGCCGGGAGTACATACTGCTAAGAGTAAAAGTAAACAACAACAACAACAAAAATAGACAAACAACTTTCACAGATACTGAGACCCAGTCCTAAATCACTTCAATCTATAATTGGAATAAGGAGAATATTCCCTAACTAACTGCCTCCCAGAGATCAAATATATCCTCTCTGAAGGAATGATAGCTTCCTCTGGAGACTCATATTCCATTTATAATTTATTTATACAAAAGAACAGCCAGTCTATCAGCTCTTACTAAACAATGTTTCATTACTTTAATGAAGTATTGTTTTGCTTTACCTTGAAAATGATATTGTGGAACTATTAGAAATGAGTACTTATCTTTAGAAAAATAGACTGAAAAAAATTGCTAGGCATACCATGAAGAAAGATTACCAAGAGATGCTAGAAGACAGAGTAACTTAACATATTCAAAATAGTAGAAGACAGCACTGAAAATTTCTACAGAGTTTGAAATCTATAAAAAGATCAAAAGGAAAACCTTCACGTAAGAAATATGCTAACTACAGTTAATAAGTAAACAGATGGCTTAAACAGAAGAGTGGGCATATCTGTAGAGGAAGACAGTATTTCAATAGAACATATACAGTATAAAGTATAAAGCACAGAAAGATAGGAGGGTGAAAGAGAGAGAGAGGTGTGCAAGACAGATAAGAAACATGTATAACTTGTGTCTCAGAAGGAGAAAAGAGAGAGGAGAAAAGAAGGTATAAATGGCTGGGCACTTTCTAAAACTAAAGAAAAATACCAACCTATAGATTCAAGAATTTCTGCAAACCTCAAGTGAGAAAAATACTGAGTGAAATTCAGGAAGAAAAAGAAAATCTTAAAATAAGCTGGAGAAAAAGGCACTTTACCTTTAAGGAAGCAACAATAAGAATGAGAGGCACTTCTCAGAAATAAAATAAAATTAAAAACCAATGTAATGTAATGGTAGCTTTTTTTTTTTTTTCTTTTTTTCTTTTTTTTTTTTTGAGACGGAGTCTCGCTCTGTCGCTCAGGCTGGAGTGCAGTGGCCGGATCTCAGCTCACTGCAAGCTCCGCCTCCCGGGTTCAGGCCATTCTCCCGCCTCAGCCTCCCAAGTAGCTGGGACTAGAGGTGCCCACCACCTCGCCCGGCTAATTTTTTGTATTTGTAGTAGAGGCGAAGTTTCACCGTGTTAGCCAGGATGGTCTGATCTCCTGAACTCGTGATCCACCCACCTCGGCCTCCCAAAGTGCTTGGATTACAGGCGTGAGTCACTGCGCCCGGCTGTAATGATAGCTTCTTAATAACTAACAATAATAATTGATAAAGTAGAATTTAATGCACGTGAAAAATAGTCATTTCTAATGAAAGTGAAACCAAAACATTTTAAAACAAACATCATTAGAGATAACTTGGCATCAGTAAATCTACTGAAACACACTAAATGAAATTCTTCAGACGAAAAAAAAAAAAGATAGTATATAAAAACAAGCAACAAAAGAAAATATGAAGAGCAATGGTGAGGGTAAATATGTGGATTAATCTAAATGAATCTTGACTGCATAAAATAAAAATCAGATTTTTATGGAGTTTTGTCTATACAAATAATTAAAATTATGCAATTAATAGCACTAAAGGAGGTGCATGAAGAGAATAAATAAAATTACAATACTTTAAATGTTTATAGTCTTGCAATTTCCTAGAAGGAGTAGAAATACTAATTTTAACTACATTTTATTTTCAGTTATACATATGAACTCTATAGTTTAACAACTGAAAAAATACGTTGAGTTTAGAACAGAAAAGGAAATAAAGCAAACACCTAACAACAAAAATAAATTCTTTCAAAAAAGGCAAGAAACAAAAAAATCAAATATAGAACAGTGGGATAAATAGAAAAAAAAGTATAATTGTAAAAATAAACATGGATATACCAGAAATTCCATCAAATGTAAACAGACTAAGAATTCTAATTAAAAGACAAAGATTATCAGAGTGAATTTTAAGAAAATGAAATTTATTCTACTTTAAAGAAACTCAAATGTGAAAATACAGAAAGGTTGACAATAAAAACATGAAAAGAGATACAGGCTGCAAACACTAACCAAAAGAAAGTTAGTGTAGCTATATTACTCTCAGACAAAATTGACTTTATAAAATGAATTATCACTAGAGAAAAAGATGATACTCCATGATGATGCAACTGTCAGTCTATCAGGAATATATAAAAATTCAAAATTTGCATGCACCTAGTAACAAAGTCTCAAAGTATTAAGCAGTCACAGAGTAAAAAAGAGAAATGGATATATCTACAATCATAGTAGGAAGTCTTAACATAACCTTTCTCATTTCCTGGTAGAACAAGTGGACAAATTTGGATTTGTAGATACTTTGAACAACTGCAGAATGCACATTTTTTTCTTATTCCTATAGAATATTAACCATAATTGAACATGTCAAGGCATAAAGCAATTTAAACAAACTCTAAAGGGTTGAAATTTCACAGATTATGTTATTTGCAATAGTGGAGCTAAAGGAGAAATAAATAATAAATCAAAATCTAAAATTTTTTTCAAAGTTATTCAAATTAGGCAAAAATACATTTGAGTAAGTCATAAATAAAAGAAATCACAATGGAAATTAAATTGAATTCTAAAATGTGTGATGCAACAAAAGCTGTGCTTAAAGGGAAATTTATAGCACTGTTAGAGAAACACAGTCTGAAAAGTAATAATTTAATATACAGTTCAAAATATCAGGAAAAAATAACAGAAAATTAAAATAAAAGAAAGTCAAAGGAAGAAAATATTAAATATAAAAATATTTTAAAACACATAGAGAAGATGCACAAAAATAGACAATGACATAGTGAACAGATACAATTGGTACAATTGGAACAATACTATAAGGACTAATCAAAAAGAAAATTGAGAAAGCATAAATTACCAACATCCTGCATACATAATTAGAAAATATAATAAAAGGAATGAATACTGATAGATTTAAAACATTAATTGAAATGGACAAATTCATTGAAATCGCAATTTATAAAATTTGCACTAAAAAATATAAAAAGCTTTAATAATCCAAAATTTATTTAAGTAATGTAATCCATAATTTCCAGCCCAGGTGACTTCACCAGTGAAATAAAAATATAAAATTTTTATTTTTTAAAGAAAAATAATAATTAAACATAAAGTCTTCCAGAGAACTAACAAATAAAAATACTTTCTAATACCTTTTATGAATCTGTCTAAGTTTCTTATCAAAATTTGACAGGGACTTTACAAGAAAGAAAATTTAAGGGCCAATCTTTCTCTTAAACACAAATGCAAAAACCCTAGGCAATATAATAGCAAACTGAATTTAGTTATATAATATGCTAATACGTTATATCCAAGTTGATTTATTACAGGGAAAAATATTGTATAGCCTTTACAAATTAATAAAATTTACCAAATTAATACATTTAAGGACAAAACTGCACAAATATTTTAAAAGTTGAAATTTTTTTGATAAAATTTACACTTTAAATGTTAAAAAAATTTTAGCTAACCAGAAAGGCAAAAAGACCTTCTTCAATCTGTTAGATGGCACCAAAAAATAAAAAGATTTTATTTAATAGTGACACTGGAAAAAGGTAGGAAGCTCACTATCACCACCTATTTTTAACTTTGTACTGGAGTTCCTAGCCAGGGCAATAAAGAAACAAAATTAAATAAGCAATATAACATTTGGAATATAACATGTAAGACACCAGATATTCACATATTGTATCATTTTAGATTAGAAACCCAAAGGAATCTAGAGTTGAATGATAAAAAGCTATGAGCATATTTATAACATTTATTGAATAAGGACCATGTAGAACAAACAATAACATATTTTACATATTACCAGTGTAAAGAAAATGAATTCTTATTTAAAAAATGATATTTACAATTCATTGAGCAATATTTATTTTCTAAGAATAAGTCAAACCAAAGATATTTAAGATCCATGTACTAGCAAACTACAAGACATTACAGAGAGAAAAAAATATCTGCGAAATGTAGGGATATACCATGTTCATGAACTAAAGGACTAAATACTTAAATATGTCATTTTTTCCTAAATTAATCTATGAATTCAGAACCCTAATTAATATCCTTGCAGGTGTTTTGGTGGAAATTAATAAGCTAATTCTAAAATTCATATAGGAATATACCTGACCAAAAATATATAAGACAATCTTAAAGAAGAAAAAGTTACCATCAGTTATCAAGTTTTATTCTAAATCTAAAATGCAGTATAATATTAATGAAGAGATAAACAAGGACATTAATTAAACAGTATAGAGAATCCAGAAACAGAGCCACACACATAAGCAAACTAATTTTAATGATAAAAGTGGTGCTAGAGAGTAGTGGAGAATGATAGACTTCAAACAATAATGCAGGATAAGTTGATTATGTATTTAAAAAATGAACATTCACTTCCACCTCACACTTTACAGGAAAGCAATCGTTTTATTGTAGCTCTACATTTAAAAGTTAAAATATAAAACTTCTAAAATACATTACCTTTATGACAGTAAGGTAGGAAAATATTTCTTAAATAGGATACTAATTTTCTGACAATAGGGAAACATTTTTAAAAATCCACTATGTTAAGGTAAAAAAACTTGTTTTCTTCAAAAGATACTATTTAAAGATTAAAGAAGCAAGCAGTATAGTAGAAAAAAATATTTTTCAACACATATAATGGACAAAGAAGTCCTTTCAGAAAATATAAAAACCTATAAATCAATAAGAAAAGAATAGAAAACCTAATTTTAAAACTGGACAAAACTCTTGAAAAGGCACTTGACAAAAGAAGACATCCAAATGACTCATATATATACACAATAGGATGCTCAGCTTCATTGGTCATTAGGAAAGTGCAAATTAACTCAACAAATACCTAAAAGAAAAAGACTGACGATACAACAAAAATATTTAGCTATTGCTGATGGCAGAATAACCTAGTGAAACCATTTTGCAAAACTGGCTACTCATGTATATTCCCTATGACTAAGCAACACCACTTCTGAATATTTGTCTAAGATGAAGTGCTGCATATGTTTATCAAAACAAGTGTATAAGAATGAGTACAGAGGCCAGGTGCGGTGGCTCACACCTGTAATCCCAGCACTTTGGGAGGCCGAGGCGGGCGGATCATGAGGTCAGGAGATCGAGACCATCTTGGCTAACACGGTGAAACCCCGTCTCTACTAAAAATACAAAAAAATTAGCCGGGCATGGTGGCGGGCACGTGTAGTCCCAGGTACTCGGGGGGCTGAGGCAGGAGAATGGTGTGACCCCAGAAGGCAGAGCTTGCAGTGAGCCGAGATTGTGCCACTGCACTCCAGTCTGGGGTACAAAGTGAGACTCTGTCTCAAAAAAAAAAAAAAAAAAAAAAAAAATGCATACAGAAAGTTAATTCATAACAGAAACAAACTGTGAAAAAACCAAATGCCTATTATCAGCAGAGTGGAGAAATAAATTCTGGCATTTCCAAACAGAGGAGTGCTGTACAACAATTAGAACAAACTACAACTTCAAAGCATGGGTGAATCTCCCAAATGTTGTTTTGCAGAAAATACACCAGACAGAAAAGAGCAAGTACTGTATGAAACCACTGATGTAAGTCCCAAAGTAAAAAAATCTAATATGTATTTTTAGAAGTCAGGCAAGGGGCAACCTTTGCATGGAGATTAGGAGTGGTTACTGGGTCACCAAATGCTCTTCTGTGATATTTATAATCTTTTTCTTTTTCTTGATCTGAGTGCTAGCTATACAGAGGTATGTTTACTTTGCATAAACACCCATGGGTTAATGTATTTTTCTATATGTACATGGCACTTTAATAAAAATATTTGTTAAAAACAGTGTCAGTGTGCTAAGTGAGTGACTATGTTATTTACTTTCATCTGGATGAACTAGACCATCGAACTGCCCTGAACAAAGCATCTGAAGAAGAAGCCAATGGCCAAAGAGTCACTAGATTTTCTTCAAGTTTGGAAGAAATTTTATCTACTAACTCATAGGAAAAAACAGAGTCCCAATTGAAACTGTTTTTAACATTTTGTTGGAAAATTGGATGACATGAGATTTATGTCACAGATCTGAGAAATGAAGGGATGAGTGTGGGTCAGTTTGAAGACTACCACAAGTTTATAATAGGATGGTTATGAATAAGATAATGCATCTCATCTTAAATCTCTCCTGAGATTTATATATTATAGGGGAAAAGGAAAATAATGGTAAGAACAATAATTATGTAAAATTCATATAGTGGAGTCATAGTGACAGTGGCTGACTAAGAGACTCTGAAATTCTACCCCTTCATAACAGCAACAGAAAAAATGGTGAAAATTATCAGAATCAACTTTTTTGGAAGTCTGGAAATCAACCAAGGGCTTACATACACCTGAACTTTAGTTCCTGGAAGACTAAATTGAAAGGCTGGTTTTTAATTCATCCGATTTGGAAATCCTCAGTGCCAAAATCACTACCTAAGTGGAGGTGTTTTCTGTAAAAATTTATATCCAGATGTTTTAGTCACTGCTGCCTCAGGTATAGATAAAAGTTGGGTCAAACAATTGACTAACTGAAAGCTTGAGAAGAATGACTAGGAAAGGAAATGTGTATAAGGGCTTTGGAAAGCTCTGACATATTTCTCAGAATGTAAAAGGCCATGTGCCTACCTAGAACTGTAAACATGCTCAGGATCGTCCTGAGAAGGCCCTGAGTTCTCACTCTTTGTTAACCTTCAGTCTCTGCATGAACAGGAAGTGAAGGCTGAGGCATAGTTGTAATGGCCTTGTCGAGTGTTGAAGGCATGTGCCCCAACATGTACACAAAGGCTCCCAGTAAAGACTAGGAGACTGGTGTGTGTGTTCTAGGCTTTAAAAAAAAAATCCCTGACCAATCTCTGACCTCTAAACTAATGGAACTGTGACTTCAGTGGCAATACATAACAAAAAATTCTCTCTTAATGTAGAGAATTAATTATAAAAAGTAACTAAATGTATGAGTCCATTTTCACACTGCCGATAAAGACATACCCAAGACTAAGCAAGCTACAAATGAAAGAGGTTTAGTGGGACTCACGGCTCCACGTGGCTGGGGAGGCTTCACAATCATGGTGGAAGGCGAGGAGGAGCAAGCCACATCTTACATGAATGGCAGTGGGCAAAGAGAGAGCTTGTGCAGGCAAACTCTTGTTTCTATCAGATGTCGTTGAGACTTATTCACTCTCATGAAAACAGTACAGGACAGACTTGCCCCATGATTAAATTGTCTCCCACCAGATTCCTCCTACAACACATGGGAATTATGGGAGCTACAAGATGAGATTTGCGTGAGGACGAAGAGCCAAACCATATCACTAAACAAATAACAAGCACTATATGCAGTAACAGTACATTCTGGGGAGGAGAGGTGATCTGAATACCAGAGTTGCCATGTTATAATACTAAAGAGATTCACTTTATTATTATTAATATTATTTTTTGATGGGCATATTACAATTGTGTACATTTTGGGTTACAATAAAATGTTTGAATACAGGTATACAATGTAGAAGTACTACATCAAGTTGTTCAATATATCTGTCACTTCACTTACCTATCATGTTTTACTGTGAGTCATTTGACATTTACTCTCTTATTTTTAAATATACATTATTACTGACTATAGTTACCCTGCTGTGCAATAGATCTCAAAACCTATTTCTCTTGTCTATATGAAACTTTTTACCCTTTGATCAGCACCTCCCCATCTTCTCCCTTCCTCCACTCACCCAGCCTTCGTAAGCATCTTTCTACTTTCTATTTTTATGAGTTCCACTTTTTTTACATTCCACATATAAGTGAGATTATGCAGTATTTGTATTCTGTGCTTGGCTTTGTTCATTTATTATTATGTCCTCCAGATTTTTTTAATACGACCCAGAAAACACAGGCAACAAATGCAAAAATAGCCAAATAGGATGACCTCAAACTAAAAACCTTTGCACAGCAAAGGAAACAATTAACAAACGGAAGCAACAGTTTGTTGTCACAGATGACAGAATTTCTCACCTTTAAAATGCTGAATAGTATCAAACTGTGTGCATATGCCACATTTTAAAGATCCATTTTTCTGTTAGTGGACTCTTAGGATTATTCCATATCTTGGCTATTGTGAAAAATGCTGCTATGAACATGGGAGTACAGATATACATTCCACATATTGATTTCATTTTCTTTGGATATACACCCAGAAGTAGAATTACTGGATCATATGGTAGGTCTATTTTCAGTTTTTCGAGAAACCTCCATATCATATTCTGTAGTACCAATTTACATTCCCACCAACAAGGTACAAGAATTCTCTTTTCTCTACGCCCTTACCAAGACTTGCTGTCTTTCATCTTTTCAATAAAAGTCATTCTAGCAGGTATAACGTGATAACTCATTGTAGTTTTAATTTCTATTTCTGTAATGACTAGTGACGCTGAACAGTTTTCAAGTACCCATTGGCCATTTGTATGTATGACTTCTGAGAAATGTCTGTTTAGGTTCTTTACCTTTTTTTAACTGAGTTGCCTTATTGTTATTGAGTTAATTAGCTGAGTTCTTACATGTTTCTAATATTAACGCCTTATCAGATGTATCACTTACAAATATTTTCCCCCATTCTGTGGGTTGTCTCTTCAGTTTGTTAATTGTTTCCTTTGCTGTGCAAAGGTTTTTAGTTTGATACCATCCTATTTGGCTATTTTTGCATTAGTTGCCTGTGCTTTCTGGGTCATATTAAAAAAAAAAAAATTGTTGCCCAGACAGATTTCATGGAGCTTTTCTTCTATGTTTTCTTTGAATAGTTTTCCACATTGAGATCTTATATTTAAATTTTTAATTCATTTTCAGTTGATTTTTGTGTATGTTGTGAAAACAAGGTCTGATTTCCTTCTTTTGCATGTGGGTAACTAATTTTCCCAAAAACCATTTACTGAAAGAGACTGCCCCTTTTCCAGTGTGTGTTCTTGGTACCTTGTCAAAAATCAACTAACCATAAAACCACATTCCATTGTCAATGTGTCTGTTTTTATGTCAGTACCACGCTGTTATAATTACAATCACTTTATGATATGCTTTGAAATCAGGGAGTGTGATGCCTCCTGCTTTGTTCTTTTTGTTCAAGATTGTTTTGCTATTCATGGTATTTCATGGTTCCATATGAATTGAAGGAGTGCTTTTTTCTAGATATGTGAAAAATGACATTGGAATTTTGATTGATATTGCATTGAATCTGTTCATTAGTTTGGGTCATATGGACGTTTTAACAATATCAGTTCTTCCAACTTTTGAACATGGGATATCTTTCCATTAAAAAATATTTCCTTCACTTTCATCAGTGTTTCATATTTTTCAGTATACACGTCTTTTACCACCTTGGTTAAATTTACACGTAAGTATTTAGCATTTTTGTTGCTATTGTAAATGGAATTGTTTTCTTAATTTTAGTATGTAGAAATGTTATTGATTTTTGTGTGCTGATGTATCCTGCAACTTTATTGAATTCAGCTTATCAGTTCTAACAGTTTTTTGGTGAAGGCTTTTATATATATATACACACACACATACACACACACACACATATGTGTATATATATGATCGCTGTCAGCATACGGAGACAAATTTATTTCCTCCTTTCCTATTAGGATGACTTTAGTTTTTTTTCTTTTGCCTAATTGCTCTTGATAAGACTTCCAGTACCATGTTGAAAAGAAGTGGTAAATAATGGACATTTTTGTCTTGTTCTTGATCTTAGAGAAAAAGATTTTAATTTTCTACTGTTTAGAATGATATCAGCTGTGACTTTGTAATAGATGGTCTTTATTGTACTGAGTTACATTTTCTTTATACCTAATCTGTTAAGGTTTTTATTATGAATGAATGTTGAAATTTGCAAAATCTTTTTTACTGCATTTATTGAGATGATCATACGATTTTATCCTTCATTTTGTTGATGTGGTGTGTTACATGTATTGATTTGCATATGTTAAACCATCCTTGCATCCCAGGGATAAGCACTACTTGATCATGGTGAATGTTTCTTTTAATGGGTTGTTGAATTCCGTTTGCTAATTTTATTTGAGAATATTTTGCATTTATGTTCATCAAGAATGTTGGTCTGTAATTTTATACTTTCTACTTCAAGGACAAGTGTTCTTGTCCAGCTTTTGGCATCAGGATAATGCTAGCCTTCTAAAAAGAGTTTGAAAGTATTCCTTCTACTTCATATTTTGGAAGGGTTTGAGAAGAATTAGTATTAATATTAAGATGTTTGTTACAATTCAGCAGTGAAGACTTCAGGTCTTGGGCTTTTCTTAAATGGGAGACTATTTTGTCTAATATAAATACAGCTACTGCTGCTCTCCTTCAGTTTTCATTTGCATGGAATATCTTTTTATACACCCTCACTTTCAGTCTGTGTGTATCCTTAATAGTAAAGTGAGTCTTCTGTAGGGAGCACATGGTTGGCTCCTATTTTTAAAATATATTCATCTACTCTGGTATTTTGATTGGAAAGATTAATCCATTCACATTCAAGGTAATTATTAATAGGTAAGTACTTGCTTCTGCTGCTTTGTAATTTGTTTTCTGATTGTTTTGTACGTCATTTGTTAATTTCTTCTTCTCTTTCTGTCTGCCTCTGAGGTTCGATGGTTTTCTGTTGTGATATGTTTTGATCTTTCTTTTTACGATTTGTGCTACTACTATAGGTTTTTCTTTGTGTGTGTGGCTACCATGAAACTTACATAAGACATCTGCTTCTTATGACAGGTTACTTTAAGGTGATAGCAACTTTAACTGCATACGAAAACTACACTTTCACTTCCTCTCCTTTACATTTTTATTTTGATGCCAAAACTTGCTTTTTTTTTTTTTTTTTTTTTTTTTAGTAACTTGTATTCCTTAAAAATTTATTATAGCTAGAGTTATTTTGGATAGTTTTGCCTTCTAACTTTTATAGTAGAAATAAAATTGCTTTACATACCATTCTTACAGTAATAGAGAATTCTGAGTATGACTATACATTACTTATTCCACTGAGTTTTTAACTTTCAATTTATTTTTACTTTATTAATTAACAGCCTTTAATTTCAACTTCAAGAACTCCCTTTAGTAGTTTCTATAAAGAAGGCCTAGTGGTGATGAACTACCTTAACATTTGCTTGTCTAGGAGTTTTTATTTCTTTCCCAATTCTGAAAGTCAGGTTTGCCATGTAAAGTATTTCTGGTAGGCAGCTTTTTTCCTTCATTACATTGACTGTTTCTTCATTACATTGACCTTTTTCTTTTGGCCTGCAGTACTTCTGTTGAAAAATCTACTGAAAACCAGTTGGAATTTCTTTTGATAATTTGATGACGACATGTCCTGGTAAACTCCTCAAGTTGGTTGGTGACCTCTGAGTTACTTGTACCTGGATCTTATTTAATTATTCAGCTTAATTATAAATTAAGTTAAATTTAATACCTGAGCAACCACTAGGAACATTCAAAAAATATAGTAAATGAAATGACAAAGGAATTAAAGTGATACACTAGAAAATATCTGTTTAACACACAAGAAGGCAGTAATACAAGAAGTGAGGAACAAAAAAGATACGACATGTAGAAAAAAATAGCAAAATGGTAGAAATAGGTTTAGTTGACCTTTGAACAACATGGCTTTAAATCGTGCATATCCACTTATACATGGATTTTCTTCTGCCTCTGTCACCCCTGAGACAGCAAGACAAACTCCTCCTTTTCCTTCTCAGGTTATGCAATATGAAGAAGATGAAGATGTTTTCTCTAGCTTACTTTATTGTAATGATACTGTATATAGTACACATTTCATACAAAATATGTGTTAGTTGACTGTGTATGTTATTGGTAAGGCTTCTGGTCAACAGTAGGATATTAGCAGTTAACTTTAGGGTTAACTTTTAACCAATTAAAATATAAAAATTAAGAATAAAAAAGCCATAATCAACTATATGCTGTCTTGAAGAAACTCACTTTAGTTTCAAAGACACAAGTAAGTTGAACTTGAAGGATGGTTACTGTGCAAACAGTAACCAGAGAAATCTAGAGTGGCTACAATAATATGAAGCAAACAAGACTTTAAAGCAGAAGTTGTTACTAGTGACAAAGCAGGACATTATGTATTGATAAAAAGGTCGATCCATCAAGATAGAAACATTATAAATACATACACATCTAATAATAGAGCTTCACAATAGACGTAGAAAAGCTGACAGAATTAAGGGGAAAATAGACGATTAAATAATAAAGACTGAAATACTGCAATTTCACTACTGCATAGAACAATTAGAAAGATCAGTAAGAAAATAGAAAATTGAACAACACTATAAACCAAGTAGACCTAACAGCTAGCTATGGAATACTTCATCCAACAGCAGCCTAAAACACATTTCACAAGTACAAATGAATATTCTGTAGAACAGATCATATTTTAGGCCACAACAGACATTTAATACATTCAAAATGATTAAAATTATACAAAGAATGTTTTCTGATTGTAATGGAGATAGAAGGAAACTTTCTCAACCTGACAAAGGTATCTGTGGAAAATCCAGTTAACGTCATACATAGTGGTGAAAGTCTGAACATTTTCCCCATAAGATCAGGAATAATACAAGGGTATCATTCTATTTATTGTTGTGCTGCAAGTTCTAACCCCAGTGTATTAGTGTGTTCTCACAGTGCTATACCTGAGACTGGCTAATATATTTTTAAAAAGAGGCTTGATTGGCTCATAGTTCTGCAGGCTGTACAGGAAAAATAGCAGCTTCTGCTTCTGGGAAGGCTTCAGGAATCTTCCAGTCATGAAGGAATGCAAATGGGGAGTGAGAGGTCTTACATGGTGGAAGCAGGAGCAAGAGAGAGTGACGGGAGAGGTGCTGCATACTTTTCAACAACCATATCTCTTGAGAACTCACTCACTATCACAAGAATAGCACCAAGCAGATGGTGCTAATCCATTCTTGAGAAATCCACTTCAATTATCCAACCACCTCCCTCCCATCAGGCCCCACTTCCAACATTGGGGATTACAATTCAACATGACATTTGGTGAAGACATAGATCCAAGCCATATCACATGGCAACTAGAGAAGGAAAAGAAGCCAAATACATACATACTGGAAAGGAAGAAATGAAACTATTAGAGATGTCATGATCTTATACATAGGAAAGGCTAAAGCAAAGAAGGATCAAGATGACCCACAAAATGCAGGTACTATGTGCTTTCACCATGGGGAAGAGCCAGAATAGGAAGTAGATACTCAAATTTCAAACATATCTTCTAGGAGAGAATGTTTGGATTCATCAGAGAAGAGATGGAAAGCACCAGAAATAAGTAAGAAGATAGTTTGAGGCAGATTGTGCAGCTAGGAACTTACTGAGAGTTGGGAGAAACTCCTTCATGTGGGGAAACAGTAACAGAGAAATACCCAGACCTCTGAAATGGACTTTAACAAACCTGGCATGGGAGAAACCATCCACCCACTAGGTCCTCATGCCTGACATATGGAGCTGCCTAGAATTTGCAGAGATGTTGCTCCAGAAAGGGCTCCTAAACAGTATCCCACAGGTATCTGAGTCTGGAGCAGCCTCAGGCAGGAGCCATTTTCAGAACCAAGATGCTGTGGACCCATAGACCATGGTTGCCACCACTGTGCTGCTCCAAGGAGGGAGAGGGGTGAATAGGTGCACCCATACACCCCTGGGTGGGTGCTTGCTGCCCTGCTACAAGCTACTGTTGAGGCTGAGATATAAGTGGATCACACTTCCCTGGAGTCTTGCTTATGCTGCTTGTCTGCATGGTGTCCTATCCTCTCTGATTCCAACCCAAGGCACCATTTTGAGTGCTTAGTGGTGGGCTGAGCCCTGCCTTTGACCTGAGTTCAGGCTGACAAGGTTACAGCCACTCCCTGACCAAGGACTGACAGAAAATCCAGGCTATCCCATGCATATATATTGTCATACCCAGTGCTCTGCAGCAGGCTGCTCTGAGACTGAAACATGATCAGACCACATTTTCCACAGCTTTTTGCTCACACTGCTTGCTTAGGTCATGATCTACCCTTTCTGCTCCCAGTTCAAAATTCCACCCTTGTCTTGATTTTGGGCTGGTGCACTCTAGCTGCCACCCAGCCAAAGAGGGACAGGGAAGCCAGGTTCTCCTATGCATACCTAGGACAACACTCAATGCCCTGCTACAGGCTGCTGTGAGACCAAGATTTCAGTGGACCACACTCCCCAAAGCTGCTTGCCTACTCACTAGAATGGGACCTCACCCTCCCCAGTCACAAGCCCACAACTGACACCATTTTGAGAGTATATAGACAGCATTTGGTGACCTGGCAGCAGCAGCTACAGCAGGTATTTTAGTCTCGAGACAGAAACTGGAGTGCTTGCTCTTGAATGAGGGAATGGTTCCACAGCCAGAATTGAGCACTGCTTGTGGAGAGTACCTAAGCAGTAGGTGCTGCAGTTAGGCTCTCTCCCATCACTGAACTGGAGGGGGAAGATAATCGTGGAAGCTGAAGGCAGCAAGACTTGCAGCTAGGGACAAAGTTGTGACCTAGAATCAGTCTCCAAATGTCATTGCTGGGTGCCCCAGCCTGCTCTCTTGCTCAGCTTGGGGAGAGTGCTCTGCCAGCTCCAAAGAGTGGAAAGGAGGTGGGGCTCACTTGCCTGGAGATCTAACCCTTGGCACAATCCACCCTTGAATGGGGAGTGCCACCTGCCAAAGTTCTCTTGAGTCAAAGAAAATGTGGACATGGTGCCAGCTTCTGAAGGTGTCACCACCAAAGCCCAGTAATGGAGGTGGGGGGCAGTCATCTCTCCTTCCTGCCTCCCTCTTTGGTGCACCTTTGTGGACTCAGCTGTGGCTCTTCCCATTTTGGACCAGGGAAGATGGACTAAAAGAGATCATTTCTTGGGCTTCTCTAGTGCCTCCACTTCACTGAAGATGAATGTGCAAGCACTGGGAAAAGGCACTTTTCATGCTTCTCTGTTGCTTCCACTCCTGCCCCTATGTGCTGGTTCCTATTCTTAAGTGCCACCTACTGGACTTCAGCCTGACTTACACCACCAAACAAAATTACATTGCTACAAAAAGTGGTGTCTGAGAAAGCCACTGCACAAACCTACCTGCAACCGAAAAACTTGTACAGACCCTTAATACCCTGAAAGCAGCCAGAGATAAATCCAACTGACCATACACAACATACAACACAGTTATTACTCCTGAGGGGAAAAAACCAATAAAATATCAAGAGGTACCATCCAAAAGATAGCAAATTCAAAAAAAAAAAAAAAAAAAAAATGGTGTTGGCTTTCTCAGATGAGAAGAAACCAGAAGCATAAGAACTCTGACAATACAAAAAGCCAGAGCATTTCATCAGCTCCAAAGGATCTCACTAGCTCCCAAGCAATGGCTCCCAATCAGAATGAAATGTCTGAAATGACAGATACACTATTCAAATATGGATGGGAAAGAAACTCAATGAGATCTAAGAGAAAGTTAAAGTCCAACACAAAGAAGTCAGAAAAATGATCCAAGATTTGAAAGACGCCATAGCTATATTAAGAAAGAAACAAACAGAACTTTTGGAATTGAAAAATTTGCTACAGAATTTCAAAATACAGTGAGAAGCCTTAAAAACAAACTAGATTAAGCAGAGGAAAGAATTTCAGAGCTTAAAACCTGTCCTTTGAATCAACTCAGTCAGCAAAAATAAAGAAAAAAATATTTTTAAAAAATGAACAATGACTTCAAGAAGAAATATGGGATTATGTAAAGTAACCACATGTATGACTTAATGGCATTCCTGGGAGAAGAGAAAAGAAAGTAAGTAACTCGAAAAAAATTTGGGGGATCTAATTTAGAAAAATTTGCTCAATTTTATTGGACAAGTCAACATGCAGATAAAAGAAACTCAGAGAATCCTACAATATACTATATAAGAAGACCATCCCCAAGACACATAGTCATTATACCAGCCAAGGTCAATACAAAAATATTGAAGTCCAACTATTGCTCTTTGCTGATGGTATAATTCTATCCATAGAAAACCCTAATGACTCCACTCAAAGACTCCTGGAACTGAAAAACAAATTCAGTAAAGTTTCAGGATACAAAATTGATGTACAACAATTGGTAACATTTCTATACACCAGTAGTGTTCTAGCTGAGAACAAAATCAAGAACACAATCTCAAGAAAATGAAATATCTAGGAATTCATATGACAAAGAGATGAAAGTCCTCTACATGAAGAACTAAAAAACTGCTGAAAGAAATCATAGACAACACAAACAAATGAAAAAATATTCCATGCTCATGGATTAGAAGAATCAATACAGTTTTTACAAAACAACCATACTTTCCAAAGCAATCTATAGACTTAATGCTATCACTCTCAAAATACCAATGCCATTTTTCACAGAATTAGAAAAAAATCTATTTTAAAATTTATTTGGAATCAAAGAAGAGCCCAAATAGTCAAAGAAATCCTAAACAACAACAACAACAACAAAGAAAGCTGGAGGCATAACATTGGCTGACTTCTAAGTTTATTCTAAAGCTATTAAAGTAAACCTTAAAGCTACTAAAGAAAGCTGGAGGCATCACATTGGCTGACTTCTAAGTTCATTCTAACGCTACTAAGACAAGCTTCCAACAGTAAAGTAAGCTACTAAAGCTACTAAAGTAAGCTTCTAAAGTAATCAAAATAGCATGGTACCATTACAAAAAAATATACACATAGACCAATGGAACAGCATAGAGAACCTAGAAATAAACCCACATACCTAAAAACATCTGATCTTCAACAAAATCAACAAAAATAAGCACGGAAGAAAGGACTCCCTATTCAACAAATGGTGCTGGGATAACTGATGAATCACAGTGATTCTGGTGAATCATTCTATCAAAAAGTCACATGAGCCCATATGTTTACTGCAGTCCTATTCACTATAGCAGAGGCATAGAATCAACCTAGGTGCCCATCAATAGTGGTTTGGATTTTAAAAATGTGGTACATATATACTCTTGAATACTATGTAGCCATAAAAAAGACCAAATTATGTTCTTTGCAGCAATATGAATGGAGCTGGAGGCCATTATCCAAGTGAACTAATGCAAGAACAGAAAAGCACACACTGCGTGTTCTCACTTATAAGTGGGAGCTAAAAATGGAATACACATGAATGTGAAGATGGGAACAATAGACACTAGGGACCACTAAACAGGGGAGGGAAGGAGGGATTGGGGAATGGGGTGAAGAACAATCTGTTGGTTACTGCCAGAGTGATGAGATCACTGGGACTCCCAAACCTGTATGTCATTCAATATACCCAGGTATCAAACCTGCACATGAACCCTTTAATCCACAATAAAAGTTGAAATTATTTTTTTGAAAAGGAAAATTCTTAAAGGTAGTAGGGAAAAGCCAAAGTACCTATTACCATATTTCTCAGCAGATATTTTACAAGCCAGTAGAGATTATGGTATAATTTTAGCATTCTTAAAGAAAAGAAGTGCCAGCCAATAATTTCATATCTTGCTGAACTAAGCTACATAAACAAAGGAGAAATGAACTGTTTCCTAGATAAACAATTGCTAAGGGAATTTGTCATCAAAAGACCAGCCCTACGAGATATGCTTAAGGGAGTTCTAAACATGGAAACTAAAGAACAATTCTTGCTACCCCAAAAGCACATGCAAGCACACAGCCTATTGAGGCTATAAAGCAACTACACAATCAGGACTACAAAATAAGATAGAGAGATCTCAAATTAACAACCCGATTTTGCACCTAAAGAAACCTAAAAATGTAAGAACAAATTGAATCCAAAGCTAACAGAAGAAAAGAAACAACCTAAATTAGAGCAGAACTAAATAAAATTAACCCCCCTAAGTCGTACAAAGAATCAATGAAACTAAAAGTTGGTTGTTTGAAAGAGTAAAGAAGATTGAAAGATCACTAGCTTGATTAACCAAAGTAGAGAGAAGATCCAAATGAACACAATCAGAAATGACAAAGGTGACATCACAGTTAATCCCACAGAAATACAAATGATCCTTAGAGACTATTATGAAAATATTTATGCACACAAACTAGAAAATCCATAGAAAAATTCCTGGAAACAATCTCCCAAGACTGAATCAGGAAGAAACAAATTCCAAACAGACCAACAATGAGTAATAAAATTGAATCAATAATACAAAACCTTCCAACCAAGAAAAACTCCAGACCAGATGGATTCACAGCCAAATTTTACTAGAAATACAAAGAAGAGCTACCAAAGTCGAGCTGGTAGCAGTTTTCCTGAAAGTATTAAAAAAAAAAAAAAAAAAAAAAAAAAAAAAAAAAAAAAAAAAACAAAGAAAACAGAGGAACAAGGAATCCTCCCTAACTCGTTCTATGAAACCAGTATCATCCTAATACCAAAATATAGCAGAGACACAATGGGGAAAGAAAACACTACAGGCAAATACAAAATACTGGCAAAATGAGTCTTGCAGTACATCAAAAACTTAATAGACCATAATCAAGTAGCCTTTATTCCTGGGATGCAAGGATGTTTCAACAAACACAAATTAATAAATGTGACCTGGCACAGACAGAATAAAAACAGAAGCCATATGATCATCTCCACAGATAAAGATAAATAATTTGATAAAATCCAACATTCCTTCATGATAAAAATCCCTCAACAAACTAGGTATTGAATGAACATGCTCAAAATAATAGGTGCCATGTATGACAAACCCACAGCCAACATCATATCCAATAGGTAAAAGTTGGAACCATACCCCCTAAGAACTGGAACAAAATGAGGATGTCTACCTACTCTCACCATTCAAATTCAACATAATACTGGAAGTCTTAGCCAGAGAAATCAGAAATGAAAGGCATCCAAATAGGAAAAGAGGACGTCCAATTATCTTTACTCACAGTCAACATCATACTGAACAGGTAAAAATTGGAGCCACATGCCCTAAGACTGGAACAAAATGAGGATGTCTACTCTCACCACTCCCATTCAAAATAATACTGTAAGTCCTAGCCAGAGAAATCAGAAATGAAAGGCATCCAAATAGGAAAAGAGGAAGTCAAATTATCTTTCTTCAGTAATAATAAGATTGTATTCCTCAAAAACCCTGAAGATTCCACAGAAAGGCTACTAGACCTGATAAACAACTTCAGCATAATCTCAGGATACAAAATTACTGTACAAAAATTAGTAACATTTCTACATAGCAATGACATGCAAGCTGAGAACCAAACCAAGAATGCAATTTCATTTACAATAGCCACAAAAAATAAAATATCTAGGAATTCATCCAACCAGGGAGGTGAAGTGAAAGATATCTACATGAAGAACTACAAAACTGCTGAAAGAAATCATAGACAACACAAACAAATGGAAAAGCATTCCATGCTCGTGAAATGGAAGAATCAATATAGTTAAAATGTCCATATTGCCCAAAGCAATCTACAGATTCAATTTATTCTTATCAAATGACTATTATCATTTTTCACAGCATTAGAAAAACCTATTCTAAATTTTATTTGGAACCAAAGAAAAGCCCAAACACCCAAGGCAATCCTAAACAGAAAGAATGAAGCTGGAGGCATCACATTGGCTGAATTCTAAGTTTATTATAAGGCTATAATAATCAAAATAACATGGTACAAGTACAAAAAATAGATACATAGACCAGTGGAACAGAATAGAGAACCTAGAAATAAACCCACACACCTGATCTGTTCTTCAACAAAATCTACAAAAATAAGCAGTAGGGAAAGAATTCCCTACGTAATAAATGGTACTGGGATAACTGGTGAGCCACAGGCAGCAGAATGAAACTGGACCTCTACCTCTCATCATATACAAAAATTAACTCAAGATGAATTAAAGATTTTAATGCAAGACCTGAAACTATAAAAATTCTACAAGTAGATCTAGGAAATCCTCTTGTAGACATTGGCTTAGGCAAATAATTTATGACTAAGTCCTCAGAAGCAAATTCAACCAAAATAAAAGTTGATAATTGGGACCTAATTAAACTGAAGAGCTTCTACACAACAAAACAAACTATCAACAGAGTCAACAGATAGCCTGAAGAATGGAAGAAAATATTTGCAAACTATGCATCTGAAAAAGAACTAATATCCAGGATCTATAAGGAACTTAAATGAATCAAGACAAAAACAATCCCATTAAAAGGTAGCCAAAGGTCATAAACAGACACTCCTCAAAAGAACATGTAAAAGCAGACAACAAACATATAAGAAATGCTAAAGATTATAAATTATCAGAGAAATGCAAACTAAAACTGCAATGAGATATCAACTTATACCAGTCAGAATGGCCATTATTAAAAAGTCAAAAAAACCCAGATGTTGGCAAGATTGTGAAGGAAAGGGAACACTTAACTACTGTTGGTGGGAATGCAAATTAGTTCTGTGGAAAGCAGTTTTGGGGATTTCTCAGTTATCCCGGCACCATTTATTGAACAGGGACTCCTTTCTCCGTTGCTTATTTTTATTAATTTTGTTGAGGATCAGATGGTTTTAGGTATGTGGGTTTATTTCTAGGTTCTCCGTTCTGTTCCACTGGTCTATGTGACTATTTTTGGTGATGGTATCATGTTATTTTGATTACTGTAGCCTTATAATAAACTTAGAAGTCAGCCAATGTGATGCCTCTAGCTTTGTGCTTTTTGTTTAGGATTGCTTTGGCTATTTGTGCTCTTTTTTGTTCCAAATGAATTTTAGAATCGATTTTTCTAATTGTGTGAAAAATTAGGTCTGTGGAAAGCAGTGTGGAGATTTCCCAAAGACCTAAAATAGAATTACCATTTGACCCAGCAATCACGTTACTAGGTATATGCCTAAAGGAAAATAAATCATTTTAAATCACATTACTAAGTATATGCCAAAGGAAAATAAATCATAAAGACACCTGCACTTGTATGTTTATCACAACACTGTCGAAAATAGCAAAGATATGGAAACAACCTTGGTGCCCCTCAATGGTGAATTGGATAAAGAAAATGTGATACATATACGTCATGTAATACTACATAGCTATTATAAAGAATGAAACCATGTCCTTTGCAGCAACATGAATGCAGCTGGAAGCAATTATCCTAAGTGAACTAATGCAGGAACAGAAAAGCAGATGCCACGTGGTCTCACTTATAAATGGGAGCTGAACACTGGGTACACATGGACACAAAGATGGGGAAAATGAATACTAGGGATTCTACATGGTGTGGTAGGGAGGGAGCCACAGGTTGGAAAACTACCTGTTGGGTACTATGTTCACTACTTGGCTTATAGAAGCATTAGAAGCTCAAACCTCAGTCCCACATAATAAACCCCGTGTAACAAATCTGCGCAGGTACCCCCAAATCTAAAATTTAAAAAGAAAACCCTAAATGATAAGCAGACACACACACACACACACACACACACACAACTACTAGAGCTAATAAAGAAGTTTACAGAAATTTCAGGACACAATAGCAATATGCAAATATCAATTGTAATTCTCTACACTAGCAGTGAATAATTCACAAATGAAAATAAGAAAATGATTCTACTTATAATAACTTCAAAAGGAATATAATATTAAGCAACACATTTAACCAAAAGGTCAGAGTTATATATTAATAAATACAAAATATGGTAAAAAAAAAAAGTAAAGCCTAAATAAATAGAAAGACATCCTGTGTTCATGGACTGAAATACTTCATATTGTTAATACGACAATACTCCCCAAATGGACTCACACAGATTCACTGCAATCTTTATGAGAATTCTAACTGCCTTGTTTGCAGAAATGGACAAGCTGAACCTTAAGTTCTTATGGAAATTTAAGAAACTTTGATTATTCAAAACAAATTTGAAAAATAAGGACTTGTGGCAGAATAGATATATAGATTAATGTAATAGAATAGAGAGTTCGGAAATAAACCCATGTATCTATGGTCAGTTGATTTTCTACAGTAATACAAACACCATTTAATGGAGAAAGAAAGAATAGCTCAAAGGTAGAAACAGCCTGCATTTTAATCAACTGATATAACCAGATAATCAGTGTGGCATATGTATATAATGGAATATTATTCAGCCATTAAAATGAATAAGTACTGACTCATGCTGCAACATAGACGAACCTTAGAAACTTTATGCTAAGTGACAGAAGACAGACACAAAAGGCCACATACTGTATAATTTCATTAATGTGAAATGTCCAGAAGAGGCAAATCTAAAGAAACAAAAAGTAGATAATTGGTTCCCAGGGACTGGAGAGAGAGAAAAATTTGGAGTGACAGGCACAGGAGTTCTTTTAAGAAAGTGAAGATATTCTGGAATTAGATAGTAGTGGCAGTTGTATGATAATTGTGAAGACATTAAAGATCACTGAATTTTACACTTTAAAATGATGAATTTTATGTTATATCAATTATGTCTCAATTTAAAATATAAAAAAATTATATAGTGGGTCATGTAGATCTCTAAATGCTTTACATATATTCACTCTTTTAATCATAATGATGATCCTATAAGGTTTTCACTATGTCTCCCCTCATTTTATATATAGGGAAACTGAAGCATGAAAAGCACAAAGAGGTTAGGAACTTGCCCAAAGTCACACAATGATGAATGCTGGAGTCAGGAGTTGAAGATGGACAGACCAGTTTCATGGTCCACTCTGCTTTCAGTTATGGATGACCACTATAGGAAGGCATAGTGCTGGGTACATTACGGTATTCTATTCATCCCTAACAAGAGCTATATGAGGTAATAGTTATAATTCTCTCTTAATAGATGAGGAAAGTGAGGCTGAATACATTGCCTAGGGTCATACCTCCATGAAGATGCAGCTATTCCTAAACAATGAAACTAGACTGATCAAAAGACTCATATATAGAGAATATTAGATTGTTCTCTTTCCCTGAATATACAAATCCTTCCTGTTTTCTTGTACTTCAAACCTTATTGTGTTTATGTCTGTATCAATTTACCTGGCTTTAGAAGACCCATCCCCCTGCATTTACATTATTTAGCAGAGCAGGCAGAAGTCTTAAAGTGAAATTATTTTTCTAGACTGCCGATAAGGAGGCTGAACACAGGAAGCAGTTTTACATTAAACTACTGAGTTTTATCTACGTCAGGAAGGAGGGTGGTGGCAGCAGCTTCACAGGAGGACCTAATGAATCACTGCAATCTAATTTGTCAAAAGAAACTTTCTTTTAAGACAGTTCCCAGCTAACTATGGCTATCAATTCCACAGTGTGGTGTAGAAGCTTAGGTCTATTAACAGAGAGAAAAGCAATGATAAGGTGTTTATATAGAAATGACTGAGGCAAAGAGATAAGTTTTGGATTTCTTGACGATAAGAGAATCCCAGGAAACTCAGGGATAAAAGAATGGATAGAAGCACATTTTTTATTTAAAAAAAAAAAAAGAAAAGAAAATCAGAAGAAAGCAAAACTTAGATTAATGTTGTTAATAATACCAGCTGACCTCTTGTTCAGCTGTAGGCCTTGGACCTCAGTGGGGTGAAAGGAAAAGCATTGATGTTGAAATCAAATATATTTCTAGTGGCCTCTGCCTAGCTTTATAAACTTGAGCAAGTTTCCTAAATTATTTAAGTCTTAGTTTCAGTTTCTATAAAATGACAATGATAATACTTACTTCTCAGGGTTTTTATGGGAATTGACTAACATAATGGGTAACTTTTTAGTACAATACATGGCAACTTAATAAATACACTGGGCGCTTAATAAATGTGATTTCCTTTCACCTTCTCCCATATGCCCGTGACCTTGTAAAGGATGCCCTTGTTTTCCATGCCTATATTACTTCTTTCTCAGCCCCTTTTACTATCTGAATTTCTAATATCTCTATCAATGGGCTTCCAAGATCTTCCCATACATACTCTATTTCCAGGAAAGGATTAAGTATATACTTGAGATATAGCCTCTTTCCTCTCAGTTATTTTAAGCTTCCCATTAGGACAAGATTTCCAGATCCTTTATCACCCAGGCATGGTTTAAAATGTAGGTTTATTATTCTTCAAGTATGGTGAGGCCAACAGATCAGAAGACTACTGCCACTGAAAATACAGTTTGTTCCCAAGAGGAAGAAGTAGAGCATGCCAGTCAGTGCCACTTGGGGGAGCACACTGTAGGTCAGGAAGCAGATGGGTCAAGGGGAAAATTCAGATAAGAGCACTTATTCTGGTTTCCTTTAGAAGGAAAAAGTGAGGCAAGGTCAGCTGGTTTAGGATTGACTAGTTTAAATAATTTTACGGGGGATAATGACCTAGAGTGTAAGACCCCAACACATGAGGTTGTTGGTTTGCATATGAAAGGCAGGCTTCCAGGTGAGCTGTTCACTTGCTCTAGGAATTGGTTAGCCCTGGGTAGGACACTTTCTCTAAGGTCGTCAAGGCACCAAATACAGAAACTAGAAACCATGGTAACTATAAGACCACGTCCCTTAACATAAGATTTGGAGTATTAATCCAAATTTTAGGTCTAACTGGTAGAAGATATGTCACCTTGGAAAAGTCACTGGACTTTTCTAAGCCTCAGTTTTCCCAGGGGTAACATGGGTACCTACTTCACAGGGTAGTCATGGAGATTAAATGATAGAAACTACATGCTTTTCACTTCCTAATGCTGTATGAGTTCCAGGACAAATGATTGGAGCACCAGAGGTGAAGGGAATACTCAGGTGCTCTTGTAGCCACTGAGGCTCAGCAGTAAATAATTTAGACAAAAGGGCTGCCCTTATGTAGCTTATATTCTGGAAATGATGTGATAACCAATAAATTAGTAAGTAAATGTGGCATATGTCAGATGACAATAAGTGATATGGAGAAAATTAAGGCAGATGGTATTGGGAGGTGAAAGTTACAGTTCTTGAGAGTGCTCAGAGGAGGTCTCATAATGTTTAATAAGGGCAACATGAAAGGGAAGGCCAGGAATAGATAAGGAAATGAGACATTTGGGTATCTGGGGGGAAAATATACCTGGTAGAGGGGACAGCAAGTGTAGAAACCTTGAGGTAGGAAGTGGGTTGTGCCTGGAATGTTGAAAGACTGGGAAGAAGAAACTAGTGTTGAGAGAAAGACTGTTACAGGTAGTTAGGCATGAGTGGGGCAGGATAGGGCTCTTCCCCCACCCACTAGGAATGTCTGGTGGTGGTTTGGCAGTTATCACATTGCCTCTCTAAAAGTGTTAAATTGGCAGCTGGCGCCAGGGAGAGGCCATATCTTGATAGTGCACACCTGTTGCACTGAAGTGTTAATTGAGTGCAGTTGCCAGGAAGAGATAACTTCCTGGACTGGCGCATTAAAAGACAAAATGGCGGAGTATGACCTTCCGGGGCACTCTACTGGAAAAGGGAAGAAAGTCTCAGATGGGCATACACACAACTTCCCAAACACACGGTGCATGCTCATCTCCCAAGGGTAAGGAGGGCACTGCACATGCAGGCAGCCCACGTTAAGGGGAGAATCATGAGAAAGGGGCCAGCCTATAAAGTCCTAGAATCAAAGGTTCAACATTACACTTGACATTCAGATGCCTGCTTGGGTCCCTTCCAAATGAACTTTTCTTTCTTTCCTGTTCTAAAGCCTTTTTAAATAAACTTCCACTCCTTCTCTGAAACTTGCCTCCGTCTCTTTTTCTGCCTTATGCCCCTCAGTTAAATTCTTTCTTCTGAGGAGGCAAGAATTGAGGTTGCTGCACGCCCATATGGATTCACCACTGGTAACTTGGATACCTTCCACCAGTACCAAGACGAGTGAGGTGGAAAGTAGAAAGGGATGGAGTCTCCTTGGAGACCATGGGAACCAGATTCTGGAGGGCATCACGGGCGGAGTGAAGCATTTGCCTTTTGAGAGTAGGGAGATGGGGAACCCATGATGGAGAGGCTGCATCAGGGGCAGGACATGGCCTCATGTGGAAGCAACTGGCTCACTTTTGTTGCTATGTTATGAACAGACTGTGTTGTGAATAAAAGTAAATTAATCTCAGGAGACCATTGTGATCATGCAAACATTATCCAAGATAATCCAAGAATGAATGTGGGCCTAGACCACAGGGCAGTGATGAGGATTAGATGCTGGGTGGATTTCTGAAGGTAGAGGTGACAGGATTTGCTGTCTGATAAGATAAGAGATTATTAGAAGAAAGCGGTGTTAAGGAAGACTCCAGGGATTTTGGCTTGAGCAACTTAAAGGTTGGAGTTTCCATTAATGGAGACGGAAAAACTGTGGGACAACATAATTTGTCTATGGGGGTGAGGGGGTGGTGTTGGAATAGAAGATACTCTTGAAAATAGAGTTGGAGATGCCTGTTAGATACCCAAATAAAGATGCCAAGAAGGCAGTTGGATGTGTACATCAGTGGTATGTGGAGGAGCTCTAGACTGGAAGTATACAATTGTAGAGTCATTTGCATGTAAATTACATTTGAAGCTTTGAGGCTTGATAGGATAATAAAAGAGGTGAACATGGAAAAAGTAAAATAATGGATGTTGAGAGTCTTCTGGGAACAATCCCCAGCTTTGACCTGCATATCCACTTACCAGCCATCATTTAGGCATCATTGCCCAACTCCCTTTGCTCTATTTTCCCCATAGCACACACCACCTTCTAATAGGACATTTTACATACTTATTTCTGTATTTGTGTTCATTGTCTGCCTCCTCCAGTGTCTCCCCCTACATGCTGCACTGAATTTTAGCTCCTTCAGGGCAGACGTCATTGTTTATTCAGTAAGATATCCCAGGCATCTAAGATAATGCCTAGCAGTTGATGCTAAATAAGTATTTATTAGTGAAAGAAAGAAATGGTGATTTTTATTAATTTCTCTCTTGAAGGTCTTTTAGTCTTAGAATTTTGACTTTCTAAAGCCAACATATTAAAAAAAAAAAAGCTAAAACTTATCAACTTTTTGCATTCATTGACAACTAACATCTCCAATGACAATTTTGAGCAAGATCTCAAAAGAAATGACATTGAAGACATTTCCCTGGTCAAGAGAGAGCAGGGAGAGAACAAACAACAACATTAAAAGAGAAGGAAGGTGCCCAAGAAAACCTGGCTCCTGGACTGTACCCTGATCTGTTTGAAAATAATGTAAGGTGTAAAATTACCAAGACCTGACTTGTCTTC
Source organism: Chlorocebus sabaeus (assembly GCF_047675955.1). Taxonomy (NCBI): domain Eukaryota; kingdom Metazoa; phylum Chordata; class Mammalia; order Primates; family Cercopithecidae; genus Chlorocebus; species Chlorocebus sabaeus. Next base: position 9,049,489 of record NC_132913.1, on the reverse strand, counting down.
AGGACTAAGTCTGAGAGTAATAGCTTTGCTAATAATTTCAACACTGATTTAATTCAACATTAACATCCGCATGCCACAAATCCTTATTAATGAGGAAAGATTTGTTCTGCATTAACACTGTTCTAAAAAGTGTGCTAGCTATCGAAGGTATAAAAATGAGTAATGATGGTCAATATTAAGTTAGGATATGGTCACTTAAATAATAAAGAATGGACGCAGACAGGAGGATCATAGGACACGGGGCATAGGTTAGAAAGATATGCAAAGCAGGTACGACTTGGAGTGGGACTTGAAGGGTGAGTAGCATGACTTTTTCAGTCACAGGTCTTTCCTGGACATTTACTTTATGTTGTTATATGGACCCTGACAGCTCATAATCCCATCTTCCTAGATGACCCGAAGGAGTCATACAGAAACTGAAAAGGTTCAAAAGCAAATCCTTTGATCCTCTTCACTCTTTCATAAACATGTTTGGAATTCTTACTTTAGGTCAAGCACTGGACACTAGAAATATCAGTTTAAATAATCCATGAGCACTGCCTTCAAAGAATTTAAGCTCTATAGCAATGTGCTTCTTAAACTTTAGGCTACATCAGAATCAACTGGAGATTTTGTTGAAACATAAAGTTCTGGCCCAAACCTGAGTTGTTGATTCACTATGTCTGTGGTAGAACTCAGTTATTTTCATTTTTAGCAGATTCTCAGGTAACGAGATGCTACCAGTCTGGGTGCCAGCTGCATGAGGAAACATACAGCTAAGTAGGTCAGTGATTACCAATCAGTGTGGTGAGTACATGAAGCAGCAGGCAAGGTTTAGGACAGCCCTGTTTGAAATTTGGCAGTGAAAATCGTGGTGCACAAAGCCATCCTTGCTCTGCTTCCCTGGGGATTCTCTGCTGATGAATTACTGGCTTCCCTAATGATGTTTCTTACAGAGAAGTATCAGAACTGCAGCTCTTATAAATTCTCTCATCTAAAGAGTTTTCATGTTCACTGTCAATACTCAAAGTCTTAGCTATAAACTAAGTACATCTGGACCTTAATTGATTTCATTGCAAGAAAAAATAAGAAACACATTTAATTCATATTGGTTGAAGGAAATTGAGTAGAAAATTAGACACTTTATAAAATCTATAGATTACCAAAAATCCAAATGGATAGTAGAATTGGGAAGAGTAAATTATTTATGTATCCACAGCAAAAAGAACTCAAATAAGAATATGCAATCAATTAACTTTTAATGGATCAATATTATTCTGTGTCAAAGTAGTCAAAAATATTTCCTGAGCTACCTTTCTGTGCATAGCATGTTGGGATATGATGAAATAAATAACAACATGAGGCGTGATCCATGGCCTCAAATAGGTTGCAGTATAGTTAGATGGATAAAAAGATTAAGTCATACCTATTCACTCATGAGAAAATGTATTTTACCTTTACTATGTAGTGGAAACTGTGTTACATGCTGCGAATACAAACATAAACTAATATAATACTAACATAATTCAATGTAAAGGGTATGATTATCATTCTTATCATATATATGAAGCACAGAAATAACTCACTTAAAGTGAAGAAGTTAGTGGAGTGAGTCTTTAAACCCAGAAGTCTGGCCTCTTTACTGTTGTATTATACCTGCCTCAGAAAACAGGCACACTAGACCTGATGATGGAGATATGCTCGTTGGTATTCAGAGTTGTTCTCTGGGGTTGGGGAAGAACTTATTTGAAGGAGGTTCTTTTGCTTTGTCAAGTCAGACCTTGGGAATATTTGCTAAGAATAGTGTATTCATTTTCTATTGCTGTGTAACAAATTGTTCTAACACTCAGGGGCTTAAAATAACAAGCATTTGTTATCTTGCAGTTTCTGTGGGTCAGAAATCTAGGCACAGCTGGTTTCAGGGCGTCTGACCCAGGGTCTCTCACAAGGTGGCAATCACAGTGCTGGTGGGCACTGTGATCTCACGCGAGAGCTGGACTTGGGGCGGATCCGCTTCCAAGCTCACTCAAGGTATTGTGAGAAGCATTCAGCTCCTCGTGTGCTGCTGGACTCAGGGGTTTGTGGAAGCATTCGGGTCCTCACATGCTGCTGGATGGAGGGCCTCAGTTCCTCAGTGGCTATTGACCAAAGACATTGCCTAGTTCCTTACCACATGGACTTCTCCAAGGGCAGCTCACACATGGGGATTGGTCTCTATCAAAGGGAGTAAGAGGGAAAGAGTCGGGGCGTGTCCCTAGATAAAGCCACAGTCTTTGTAACGTAAACCTAATCTCAGCAATGATGCCTTATAATTTCTATCATGTATTATGAATTAGAGGCAAGTCAGTAAGTCCAGTTCAAACCTAAAGGAAAGCGAGTGCAGGAAAATGTGGGTTCTGGGAGGTGAGGCTCTCTGGGGTCCCCTTGGAGGCTGCTGACCACAGTGTGAACTCTCATTTTATTAAGAGGATTTGGCATAATTTGCTTGCCAGAAAACAAGAAGCTGTTCTAACAAACTTTCTGGATCTCTGAAAAAACTCATGAAAAGAAGAGTGAAGGAGGCAGAGTCCCGGATATTCTTAGCCAGACCCTCCATGAACTTGGCTGCCATCTGAAATAAACATGTCAGCGGGGACAGGAGATGAGCATGGTGTGTCTGAGGCACAGAGCCTGCTAAAGTATTCTGAAAGTCAGATCTATCACGGGCTCATTGAGGTTCTAGTAATCCTGCAGAAAATCCACAGGCTCTGGCTTTTCATAGAGGGAAAGGTGAGCCACAGCTGTCTCACAAAATGGGAGGATGTATCCTCCCATGCTGACTCTCTTGCTGACATTCTGCATATGCTCAAGTCACAGCGCATTTTGTTTGTCTTGAGTGTGCATTTCTGGTTTAAACTCATGCTAATTCCTGTAAGGATAAAGGAAGCATAGAGTGAAAATGTGATTCTCTATTGAGATTTGGGTTTTCCAGGGCTTCTTAAGAAGACTTTGCCAGCCACAGTAGCTGATTAAGAAACCCAGAGGAATCAGCTGGGTTTCTGGCCTTGTAAGACACTAGCTAAGCTTTCAGTCTTAGCTTATTACATAGAGAGGGAGGGGACACGGTTAAGAACACCTCCATACTTTTTGACATGTTCAAGGATCACTCGGGGCGGTATTTTATTTGATGCTTTCAAACAATATGCATGGCCAGAGTTATTATTATTGTCATTATTTGGGAAATGAAGACAGTGAGGTTTGGGGAGTTTTGATCACCTGCTCAAGGTCACTCTGGACACAGGTAGGGAAAGGGCCAATGCTTGATGCAGGCCTGGCTGACTGAGAGGTTGCTAACTCATGGTGCATCTCTCTTCTCCACTGAGGAAAGAGTCCCCAAAACTATAAACAGACAAACCAAAAAATAAAAGCCCTTTATACTCTTGGATGCTTGCACTTATAGATCAAGGCCTATGTTTCTCTACCTTTCTTGACATCCAGTGCTGTTGCTGGTGTGAGTGTTGCAGTTGGCACTCCAGGGTTCATCAGTCCATGTATGGGGGAAATAAACCAAGGGCTTTGGAGCATGGCACATTCCAGTTCAAATCCTAATTCCTCTCTCTACCACCTTGGTGAAGTTACTAAAACCCTTTCAACCTCAGTTTCTTTACCTGCAAAATGGAGTTACAAGTGACCATCAGTGTGCAGTACTTAGTAAGTGCGAGTGTTTGACAAAGGGAAGTTGCTTTCTTTCAGTGGAGTAAGAAACGGTCGAGTGTCTGGTGCTTGTCTGAGGTTTGCTAAATTCCTTCATCAACTGGAAGGGTCCAAGTTATGATCTTACATAGCCTGATATCTTTAATAGAAACTGTCAGACTCAGGCTTGGCTATTAAAACTGGTCTTTGTATAAAACGCCAATAAAATTACTTTTCCCTGAAATGTGTTTCTGTCAGACTCTTATCCCCTAAACATGGCTGGGCATTGATGAGGGACTCCATTAGAGCAGTTTCCAGCAGCCCATAATAAAAGGAAAGAGCCACTGAATCAGAAGCAGATAAACTCCTTATAGGCCACTGGAGAACTCTGGCCTGGTTCCCTGGTTTTACTGAATGTTGTTGCATGTGGACATAAATCACCTACTCATTTTGGAGAAATTTTACCTGTAGCTAAAAATCTAAGGAGCATTTGAAAAATGTAGACACACGCAGACTAAGAGAAAATAAAAGCCAAATTCAATTACGTGGTACACCTTAAAGTAAGTGTTTCAGGAACAGAAAGACCCAAATAACATCTAATACATAGATTCCACTAGGAGGAAACTGAATGTCCCTCAGGTTTTGGAACAAGTCGAGTGGACATTGATAGATTTGTCTTCCTTTCAGATTAAATTGAACTTCTCATGTGAAAGTAGTTTCCAGCTTCTGAGCTTGAAAGCTACATTTTTTTCCTTAACTAAATTTCTCCTGTTTAGATGTCTTAGCTTTCAAGCAGCTTGAAAAGTGATACATTGGAGTCTGGGAAGGTTTAGGAGAAATTATTTATTTGAAAATTTTGACAGAAAAACAGTCTTTGGCAGACTCTTCCTTCCCTCTGGTGAAGTGGCGTGTGGCGAATGGACCCTTGACTGGGCTTCAGCATTTTCTCTCAGGCTCAAATGCCCAAAATGTACAAAATGACTTTTCAACAATTTTTCATAACTTGACAAGATAAATATGATAAGGGTTGAATGTGAGCATTTGTGAAAATGAGGGCTCTCCTCGAAAGAGTGGATATACCACATAGGAGTGCTAAGTGGATGGCAGGCTTAGCTGTTAATTAGATAATGTGCTGAGAACTGGTTTTTCCTGTAGCATCTGTGGACATAACCTCATCTCTGGGGTTAGCTGGCTTACAGAGAGACACCAATGCTAATTTATAGCTCAAGAAAATATTTTAATTTTAGGCATTGACAGATAAACATATTTAGACACGGCAGAGACATTCACGGAAGTGTAGAATAAATGCTATTGTTCATATGTAATTACAGCCTCCCTAAGGACTGAGCCTGTGGATTATTCAATTGTTCCAGTTCTTGCTTGTATTCCAAAGTACAGCAGGAATCTTACCTTACCCCTTATGCATAGCTGAGCAGTGTGGTTTTAGAATAGGGTTTCCCACGAGGACACTGTTGGTGTTTTGAGTTGGATACTTCCATGTTGTAGAGGCTGTTCTGTGAACCATATGATGTTAAAGCAGCATCTCTGGCTTCTACTCACTAGTGGTCAGTTGAAATCTCCCTCCCCCACTATGACAATAACAAATGTCTCAAGACATTGCCAAATATCTCCTGGGGCAATTGACCAACTTAAAAATCACTATTTTTGAGGAATATCTGTCATGACTCATAATATTTTTGCGTATTCTCTTATCTCAGAATCTGATACTATTGTCTCTCTCTTCATTCTACTTCTTCACCACTGTCATCATCACCACGTTATTGAACAACTATGATTAGGACATTGGACACTGGTGTTTTATATACAACAAATATTTACCAAGTGTAGATTGAAATCTAGGGTAGGCGTCAGAGACTGATGGGTGAAAAGCCTGAAAGATAGATGCAGGCAGGCAGGATCAGGAAGTCTCAAATGGAACAGTAAGCAGCTGGAAATACACACACACACACACACACACAAACATATAGTCATGAACAAAGCAAGACCATAGTCCTCAAAGGAATTATAACCTAGTTGGGAAAATGATGCATTCATGTTGAGAAAAACAATAAAAGGCAAACTCCCCCACATACCAAGTGAATGGCAGAGACAGTAAAAAGCAGGATGAAAAAAGACTGCACTGGACTAAAAAGAAAAAATATACAGGGTGAATTAACTCTCTATTGCTGCTATAACAAATTACTACCACTTTAGCAACTTAAAACAACACGCATTTATTATCTTGTGCTTCTTTAAGTCAGAAGTCCAGGTTGGCTTGGCTGATTCCTCTTCTCTAGGTGTCACAAAGCCGAAGCGAAGATATTGGTTGGTGGGGGCTGTTATGCAGTGGGCCTGGGAAGAAATAGCTTTCCAAGTTCAGCCAGGTTATAGGCAGAAAACATTTCCTTGCAGCTGTAGGATTGAGCTCCTCTTCTTGCTGGTGGTCAGCTGGGGCCTGCTCTCAGCCTTGTGGCCTCTCTCTGGTCCTGCATTTCAGAGGCAGCAACAGCACTCCAAATCCTTCTCATGCTTGGAATCTCTCCTACTTCCCCTTCTGCCACATCTCTTCTGTCTCTAGACGAAAAAACATTTTCTGCTTTTCAGGGGCTCATATGATTAGATTGGGCCTACGCACATGGTTTAAAATAATTTCCAACGCGGGCGGATCATGAGGTCAGGAGATTGAGACCATCCTGGCTAACATGGTGAAACCCCGTCTCTGCTAAAAAAATACAAAAAAATTAGCTGGGCGTGGTGGCGGGCGCCTGTAGTCCCAGCTATTCGGGAGGCTGAGGCAGGAGAATGGCGTGAACCCGGGAGGCGGAGCTTGCAGTGAGCTGAGATCGCACCACTGCACTCCAGCCTGGGCGACAGAGGGAGACTCTGTCTCAAAAAAAAAAAAAAAAAAAAAATTTTTTTCCCAATCTCAAGACCAATAACTTTAATAGAACCATGAAAGGTCATGTATTAATAGTTTCTGGAGATTAGGGTGTGAACATCTTTGGGAATGGCATTCTGCCTACAGAGATGACGGAAGAAGGCAGTAGTGAGCCAAAGACAGCAGGATTCCACACACGGACTTGATGAACAGTGGGGCTCTAGTGAAAGTTTTTGCACACAGAACATTTTTTAAATAAACTTTTTATTTCAGAATAGTTTTATATTTACAAAAAAGTTATAAAGAGACTTTCTATGTACCCCTCTCCTGGTTTTCCTCATTGGTACCTGCCAAAACTAAGAAATGAGCATTGGTACATTGCTGCAAACTCCAGCCATTTGCGTATCTCTTGCTTTTCCATGAATGCCTTCTCTCTACTCCAGGATCAAACCCAGGGTACCACATTACATTTAATTATCATTCCTCCCCCTTTCCTCTGGTCTGTGACAGTTTCCCAGTATTTCCCTTTTTTTCTTAATGACCTTAACAGTCTTAAGGTGTGCTGGCCAAATGTCCACTAGAATTTCTCCCAACCTGGGTGAGTCTGATGTTGTTTTCTCATGATTACACTGGGGATAAACTCCAGGGCCCTTCTGGTCACCTTACATGATGGGGTCACGATATTCACGTGACATATCTGGTGATGTGAACCTTTATCACGTGGTTAAGATAGAGTGTGCCAAATTTCTCTACTATAAAAAGTTGCTAATTTTCTCTTTCCCTACTCAAGGGGATTTTTGAATTATTTGTTTTGACATATTGGGTAGAAGGGATTTGAAATGAAAGGGGGATTTTATTAGAAAATAGTGATTGGACCATGTGCCCATGTAGGTGTAAACTATTGAGATAGTTGTACTTAAGTCAGAAAGAGAGAGAGAGAGAGGAAGAGAGAGAGAAATGAGAAAAATTCAATAGAACCTAGTGTTTATCTTGAAGGAGAGGGTCAGAGGATCAAGGATAATTTCTAAGTGTCAAGCACGCACAATAAGATGAATGACAATATCAATGACAATGAAGTGTAGGTGGGAAGGTAAACTTGGATGATAACTTTAGTTTTACTTAGATTATTTTAATTCAGAGGATTTTATTGTTCTTATCTATAGGGTCATCCAGGAAACAGTTGAAAATATGGAATTGAATGTCATAAGGAAGGTCAAGGTTGAAGACAGCCAGTTTGCAATAAAGCACTATTAAAATGGAAACGTTATTTCAAAGGTCTCCAAATATGTTCATTTCCTAATCATTGCAATTTATTCAGGGGAACCAACCTTCCATGCCAGACATTTTTTTGGCTATCCTCATCTCAACCTTTCATTATGACTTCAGAATAAAAGCAAAGTGAGGTCAAATATCAGATCCCTGCAGGGAGATAACCTGGGCTCTTTGTCTGATGGAATCTCAGCATCTGACAGCTCACTGCTCTTCAGGGAAATCCAGGGCAGCTGCTTTCCTTGACATTCAAAATTTAGAACTTATAATGGAGCCAAGTTCTTCATGGCTGCTCTTCTCTCCTCCTCTCCAGTGATCCAGCAAACTGAGCGCTTTGCTGGCAGCCCTAACTGACTCCTGGAGTTTTAAGACCCATAAGGGAAGGAACTATGTATAATATTTCTCTTTGCTTTTGCAAAGTACTTGCCATGGAACTAGAAGCATATCATATCTCTGGGGGAAAATATGAACTTGAAAGTTAGATGGGGCTGGGTGCGGTGGCCCATGCCTGTAATTCCAACACTTTGGGAGGCCGAGGCTGGTGGATCGCCTGAGGTCTGGAGTTCGAGACCAGCCTGGCCAACATGGTGAAACACTGTCTCTACTAAAAATACAAAAATTAGCCAGGTGTGGTGGCATGAGCCTGTAATCCCAGCTACCCAAGAGGCTGAGGCAGGAGAATTGTTGGAATCCAGAGGCAGAGACTGCAGTGAGTCGAGATCATGTCACTACACTCCAGCCTGGGTGACAGAGCAAGACCCCATCTCAAAAAAAAAAAAAAAAAAAAAAAAAGAGAAAGAAAGAAAGTTAAATGGATTTGAGTTCAAAACCTTGCTCTGTCATTTACAGTTAAGCAACGAGGCAAGTTATACGAGTATTTGGAGCTGCAGATTCCTTCCCTGAAATATTAAGAAAATAGTATATACTTCACAGAAAGGTTGTAAACCTTGCTTATGGCAGTAAATTGGACATAGAAGACACTTGATAAAGGTTAATAATAACAGACACCTACACAGCACTTACTGAGGATCAGGCATTGCATTAAGTGATGCTAATTTTACCCATTCATTTAATCGCCACAGCAACCCAAAGAGGTAAGTAGACCATTGTTATTCCCACTTTATAGATGAGGAAACTAAAACAAAGACTAGTAAAATGACTTGCCCTACATCACGAAGAGCAGAGATGGAATTAGAATCCAATAAGTCTGGCTTTTGAATCTGCGCTCTTAAGAACTATGACATGACATTATTATGCATATAGCACCCAACAGTAATCCACAATAGCTCTTATTATTATTGTTAATAAAGCTTTTTTAAGAACTTAAGCTTATTAAGCCATTACTGTAGGAGAAGACAAGAGTATCTGTTGTGCTCACTTTTATTTAACGCTAGCTCTTCTAGTCAATGCAACAAGAAAAATGAAATATTTGAATAATTTAAAAACCTATCAGTTTTTAAGATGTTGACTTTCTAATGTGAAAACTTAACAAATATAAATAGTAAAATGGCTGGTTATCAAAAGAAAAGTTCAAGTTCAAAAGCTTTCCTATATAGAAGTTATATTACACAGAATTCTTGGGCATTATGAAGGCCTACAGACATATTTAGGAGTTGTTGCTGGCAGTCGTCTGAGAATTCAGTGAAGACTGTTACTCAGAATACCTCCCTAGAACCTCTCCAACATGGTAGTGTCAGGATCAAGATACTCCTCAGCTTTCAATGTCTTCCTTTAGTTCTTCTCCAACAACCTTCTCGAGTCCCATCATGTTTCCACTAAGAGTCTCCTTAGGACCCTTCTAGCTTGTCCTCAGAACTGAGTTGTGCACAACAATCATTTTATTATTCTTAAAATTTTGTGGGTCAGGAACTTGAGAAGGTCCTAGCTGGATGGTTTGTATTTGGTCCGTCTAGGCAGCTGCATTTAGACATCAGCTAGAAATCATTATCAGAAAACCTGGCTTGGCTGTATGTTCAAGATATTGTATGCACATGGTTGGTGGTTTTCCTGGCTATCAGCTGAGAACTCAGCTGTTTCTGTCAAATGGGCTGTCAAATGTGACCTCTCTAGCAAGGTAGTCTCAAGGTAGGTGGACTTCTTACACAACAGCCAGCTTTCCCCAGAGTGACTGCCCAAGAGGATCAACAGGAAGCTGAATGACCTATTCTGATCCAGCTATGGAAGATACGTAGCTTCACTTCTACCTTACTCTGTTTGTCTGAAGCAGTCATAAGTCTTCCAGATTCAAGTAAAAATAATGTAATGAATAGAATGGGAGACAGTGTTTGTGACCAAAAAGTGACTAAAAGATTAGGTGATATAATAATAAAATTTATAACAGTAATTTAAAAACTTAAATTAATTATAACTTCAGGTACCACACTAGTTTTTCCAGCTTTTGCAAGTGTTAATTGCCAACAAGTTCCACTGGAGCCTTCTCTGGGACTTGCCATTAGCTGAAAAAACCCCTTTGGCCAAAGAAGTCCTGCCCACTTCTCAGAATCTCATTTCTAATGAATGGTTGATGCAGAGTATAAACAATTTGCTTCTTAGTACAATTTAGGACAATTCTGAAAGATATTGAGGAAAGGGGGTCACCGAAAGACACCCATTGATTCATCTGGGGAATACATATGTTCTTCCCATCTTTGTGATATCTGAACAACCTTCTGATGATCAGAATAATTTGTCCTGCCAGGATGTTGATTCCTTCATCTGCTGGTCTCTTGGCAAAAAGAGTAGAGTCAGAAGTGACCAAGCAGCAGCTGTCACTTGGGATAGTAGGACTCAGCTGTTTCACTTGGTAGAATTGTTTTCCATCTAGGAATCAAAACGTCTAAACCAGGTTTGGAAACGGGAGGTCCAGGTTCACCAAGTGGGAAATTCGGAATGACGGTAAAAGCAGCCTCTCTTACTTCCACTCCTTGGTTTCATCCATGATGTGATTCTCCTATTGGGTCTCACCATAATATCACATGGCATCTTTCCCTCCAGTGGACAACTCCCTGATTATAGCTATATGAGACCCTAAGCAGAGACCCAGGTAAGCAGTGCTCTTTTTGCTACACTGAAGCTATGAGCTCATGAATATGAGGAACCACAGCCTGGAGCTCATGCAGAGCCCTTTCCCGCTCTAGACCTAGGAGGGTCAGCGTTATGTGTCCACTCTGCCAAGCTCAAGTCCTTAGTTATGCAATCAAATCATAATCTAGATGTTGTTATGAATGTATTTTGTAGATGTGATTAATAGCTGCAATTTGTTGTCTTTAAGTCGAGGAAATTACACAAAGTAATCTGGGTGGGTGGGCCTGATTGCAATCACGTAAAAGACCTTAACAGCAGAGCTAAGGTTTCCCTAATGAAGAAGAAATTTTACCTGGGGACAGCAGCTTTAGTTCTTGTCAAAGAATTTCCAGCCTTCTTTTCTTGATTGCCTGCACTATGGATTTGAGACTTGCTTAGCCAGCCCCCACAACTGTGTAAGCCAATTCCTTATAACAAATCATAGGTATATTAACACATACACACACATATATATATGCATATGCACGTGTCTCTGTGTGGACACACAAACACACACACAATGATGTATGTATGTATATCCTACAAGTTGGCTCCTCTGGTGAGAGAAGGCTGACTGACTGAGAGAAGGCCTTACTAAAATTTGGCAGCTTTTGGTTATTCCAAAGTCCACCCCTTTCCAGTAGAAGCCTCACTCTGTCATAGCAGCCCTCTTAAGGTGCAACATTCAACCTTCTTTTGAGATCTGTTACTGTTATAATTCAGTCTTGGGCTCCAGCCTCAGCTTTTTCTTTTCTCCCATTGCAGGAGGTGAGTCTCTCTCTATGCTTCTGAGAAGACCCTCTGACCTTAGTCTTTGGTTGGACATGAATCACCTTCAGCCCTTCATTGTCCCTCTTCACAGTGTTCATTGTGCACAGCAACATTCATCCAGTTCCATGGTGCTCATAATTATTAATTCTCAAATATTTCTCGGTCATCTTTTACATTGCACATATCAATGCTTTCTCCTTTGTTGGTATGCAATCTTGGTTATACTGGGGAATGTTTTAATAACTGCTCTACTGTTATATGCCAAGGAATGTCCGTGCTCCACCAATCACCATTTTTGGGGTCCTTATTGCCTGCCAGCCTGCAAGTTATCTAACTAAGTTCCAATAATCTCATTTTAGAGTTTTGTCTCTTAGACTCCTGGTGCTGCCTGTCGTAGGTTGAGTTCCCTGGGAAGCAGACACTGAGATGGGAATTTACAAGCAGAATGCTTACAATAGGAATGCTTTCAGAATCCACACCTGTGAAGGAATAAAGGTAGCAAGATTGGGCAGAGTGATGCTATAGCAGTATTGACACTGGTCAATTCTATATAAAGTCATGGAGCTGGGTTGGCCCTTCAGAGTTGTCTAAAGTTGAACAGGGGGGCCAGACATTTATATCCCTATGTTGACCAGTCATCAAATGTGCCTCTAAACCAGGAAAGGGGAAAAATTGTGAGAGTCAGCTGTTTAGTTGATGGCAAGTTCCAAAAAAGAATTCAGCTGAAAGCTACTGGCTGCTAAAACTCCCAGAAGTAGAGAAATGAGGGTTTTAGACCTGGACAGGGGTTCTAGGAGGTACCCCATGGCATCCATTACAGCCTAGCATCAAGGCCTATTGCTACAAAAAAACAATGTACCAGGTTGGGTTCCACATACATGGATCATATCTTTAAAAATGTCCCAGTGTTTGTAACTGGGAGTCCTTAGGAATATGATAGCCTTGAAGTTGACTGGGGTTTTAAAGTAGTTCTATTGTCAGAGAAACATGCTTTAGAGATGAAGGTTTTCTCAACTTCAAAGGCAACCCAAAGATTCCTACCATTGTCCCTACAGGAAGTGGACTTCTAAAGTGATAGAACTTCCAGAATGTAATTTGTTTCTATGTCTCTGCCTGGTATGACCATGGAGGAAACGATATCAGAGCATAGAAAGTAGGACAGCAAGATTGACTGGCCAAGGTTCTTATTCCCCAACTAATGCAGAGAGATAGGATTCTTCATTTCCAGGAGAATTTGGCATGTGCTATGGATCAAGGATCTCCCCGTAATATTTCCTTTTCTCTGCTTTGTAAGTGGGAGTGTTTGAGATTATTACATTTTTCTAGTCAGTTTTAAGTTGGTATGTTTCAGATGATGAAACTGAGTATTTATTTTATTCATAGATCTCAGAATATTGAAATAGGATTTTAGTAGAAATACAGGCACAACGAATATTCCTTTGATTCAAAGCTCATTTCATGGCATGAATCCTTTTATGATTCATTTTGTATTATGAGTTCTTTTATGATTCTTGATATGTCATGACATAAAATTAGTGTGCAATATCTGGAACTGACTTTGGGCTATATCCCCTTGGGCAGTGTTGAATATGATTTTAATTGTACATAGATACTTGTAATTTGTTAGAGCAAATGTTTGAGAAGAAGTGTATATATGCTCATTGGTCACTAAAGGAAGACTCAAGCTATTGTTTTAATATTTAGCCTGATTTTTCCAATTACATATCCTCTTATTTTTAAGATAAATCTTATCATATGTGATCAGTTGGTCAGGGAATCATAAAATCTCTCTGTATTGCACCAGCTATAGAGTTGAAATGTTATTCACCTACGGTGAAGAATAGAAACTTCTTGAGTATAGAGTTGGTATATGTTAATTACCAACGCATACCTGTGGGGCAGAAATTAATGTTCTGCCCCACAGTTAATGTTTGACTATTGAAAGGCAGGCCTTCGTTTTCAACTGAGGTTGCCAAAGTGGGAGAACATAGATATGGATGACAAAGTGGCCCTCTTTCTCACTGCATGGAAGATGCTACCTGTAAGAAAGAATGAGGCCAATACAGAAAGCTAAGAAACAGCGCTCGAGAAAAAGCACTGATAGTCATTTGGGCACCTCTCTCCAGGTGTACTTGAAATAACTTCTAAATCCAGACTTCTTGGTAACATGAGGATGTAATTTTTTCCTTTAGCTCAAGCTAGTTTTAGATGATTTTCTACCCCTCACGACCAAAAAGTCCTGACTATAGACATCATCTGTAATCCGTTTGCTACAGCCAATGGCCTTTTACCAGCTGTTATTCTCATTCAGTTCTTAATATTTCTCCAGAATAACTGGGCCTTGGCTCCTGACAGTCTCTTTCCCACTCCTCAGACTCTCCCATCATGGGCTATTCAAGAAGCACAATCAGGAGTTCTTAGCTTGGTTCCATTTCTGCCATCAATTTACTGTGTATCTATAGGTAAATTACCTTACTTATCTAGGCCTTTATTTCCTCATTTCTGAAGTGAGAATTTGACACAAAATTACTCATTCAGCTCTAAAATCCTGCCATTTTATAGCAATAGAAAGTTGGAAGAAGAAATTGTGCGTTAGAAGTTGCATAAACTTAAGCATATGCTTGATTCAAATGCAGATGCACTCAGGTGAAATAATTTTTAATTTCTCTTTTTAATGTTGAATAAAGTCATGATGTCCTATAATATGCACACTTTTTTCCAAAATGAAGAAAGGAGACCTTTTTCTTAAAGCTGTAAAGGATCCAACAATGCCCAGTGTTATTGTTGCTTCAATTCCAATTACTGGGAAAGCATTCTGCACATCTTTACTCATCACATTTCAACATGTCATCTCCTCTAAGTGGAACCAATTGTATTAAAGCAGTTGTGAAACTCCAGTCATTCTCCTCCTTTTACTAAAAATGTAATCATAAAAATTTTAAATGCACATATTCATTTTCCTCCCCTTCAACCATGCAAGTACACCTTGGCAATATTCATTGCAAAAATGGTTATCAGGTCTCTCTCTATGAAAATCTTAATGGAAAAATTAGATACAGAACAGTCTCCTGCTAAACTAAACATCTGATTCTATTACTTGGAAAAACAGTTAATATTCATTTTTGCATCCACCACTAAAAATCTTTCTACCTTTGTTAGTTTTCTTCCTCTCCATTCTTTTCTTCCATTGTGTGTGTGTGTGTGTGTGTGTGTGTGTGTGTGTGTGTGAGAGAGAGAGAGAGAGAGAGAATTAGGGAAAAGAGAAAGGAAGCATTTCCCAGATATTCAAGCTAATACTATACTAAATATTAAAACTGCAGAATTTCAGGATAATATCTACACATCGAAAGGGTCTTTCCTTACTCACATCTAAGAACCTTCCATTTCTTTATTTGTTTCAAATTAAATGAAATCTGAGTCTAAGCCCCTATTTGTCCAAGTAGAAAAGAAATTTCACATCTTTTTGTTGTGGAGAACTCTCACCCTCTTAAGATTCATTTTGGAACCCGTAAGCACCACCATATTCCAAAGCATTTGGTTCAGGTCCTATGGCCTGTCTGCAATGGTCAGCAGGAATGCAGTTGCCTAAATCTGCTTGGTTTTTTGAATTTGACTGCATTACTGTTTCTGTAGTAAACTTGTACAAGGAGATTATTCATGAGGCTAGGAGCCTTACCTCCTCATGTGCAGCCTTTGTACTATGCAATATTACTAACAAAAGTCCTATCACCGTTCTCAGGAGGACAGTAACTAACACTTTCACCTGTGGGATCTATTCCCTCCTCCACTCTTCCTAGTTTAGACACAAGTTTTTTTTAAAAAAAATCTATATGCATCTATCTATCTATCTATCTATCTATCTATCTATCTATCTATCTATCATCTATCTCTGTCTATCAATCATCTATCTGTCTGTCTGTCTATCTATCTATCTATCTATCTATCTATCTATCTATCTATCATCTATCTCTATCTATCAATCATCTATCTATCTATCTGTCTATCTATCTATCTCTATCTATCAATCATCTATCTATCAATCATCTATCTCTCTATCTATCTATCATCTATATCTGTCTATCAATAATCTATCTATCTATCTATCTATCTATCTATCTATCTATCTATCTATGTATCTATCTATCATCTATCTCTATCTGTCTCTCAATCATCTATCTATCTATCTATCTATCTATCTATCTATCTATCTATCTATCAACTCTGACCACACCTAATCTTTAAAGCCCTCCTTCTCTAGGTTTTGAAAACTAAAGCCAGGGGAGATTGTTCTCTAAAATATTTGTAAACTTTTATTTTGAGACAAGATAGATAAAAACAATAAATAACCCTCTCAGTTAATGGCCTGGTCATATTTGGGGGAGGGGTGCTTAAGGGAAGGAAGTGACCATTACCTGTATTACTAATACAGTGTAGTGGGCAGGAAGACAAACTCTGCTCATCTGGGTTCAAATCCCTACTTCTCCACTTCATTGTGTGCCTTTAGGCTGACTATGTAAACTCTCTGTGCATGTTTCCTTATTTATAAAGTGAGGGTATGTTAGTACCGAACTGATGGGGTTGCTATAAGATAAACAAGTTATTCCACAGAATGGGCGTAGAAAGTTGTCAGGTGCCCATTGAGAACTCTGGAAATGTTTCTTATTCATTATGTTCTGAGCCTGAATTATTTGAACTCAGTAGCCCTCAACATATAATGTATAATCTCATAACACGGCCTTCAGAATCAGAGGTTTAAATCTTGACTCTATCAAGTGTCAGACCTTGGGGGAAGCTGTGTCACCTCTGAGCCTTGGTTTCCTCATCTGGAAAATGGAGATATTAGTATCTATTCATAGGATGATTGCAAATATTAAAAGAATAATGTCTGTGAATCCTTTAGTGGATTAAAAAATGTTTAACCCTTGTGAGGAATTTATTTCCTTCTCTCATTACACACTGTCCAACTTTAAGATCACACCTTTGTCAAACGACAACTTGGTTCATCTTTCTTCTGAATCTCTGATTGCCCATTTTCCTGATCACAGGGCTAGATACAAAGTAGGCATACAATTATTATAAATCCTTGTTGAATTTATCTAACTCCTCTGGGACTGCAGAAGTAGGCCTAGATGATCTTTCAATCGACTGTCCCTGGTCATTAGAAGAAGTACACCATCTGTAGACCAGATCCACCAGCAGTACTCAACCTCCCCAGCTACCTTAAATTTTCATGAAGTAGAGCCTCACTGGGAGAGTGTTCGTTCTTGCCATGGATGCTCTGTCTCAAGCCAAGTGGCCAGGCTGCCTGAATGCAAGCAGATGCAGTGTGCCTGGCCTGGAGAAGTCATCAGAAGGGCCCCCAGGTTGCCTGGGAGGATGCATCTGGTGCCCGTGTTGGGCCAAGTTTAACACATGGACCTGTTAGCAATATTAATGACTGTCCTCACAAGGACCCAGCCAAATGTCATTTATATTCAGCAGTCTTCCAACTCACTCTGTGTGGCCAGGCTGAGTGGGAGGAATAAGCAATGTGCTTTTAATAGAAATGGCATCTATTCTTTGAGGGAACCATCAGGGGCTCAGCTCACATCCATCAATTTGGTGTTTATTATTGTTTTTAGTCAATCAACTGTTAAAGAGTTATGGTTTCTGTACTGTGTGCCCATCCTTGGCCTAGGCACTTTGTGGAGTGGCATAGAGGAGAAGAACTGTTTCCCCCAGAATATTGATTTACAAGCATTCATTCACTTCCCCCATTGTTATCAAAGTGTGACCATGTGCTAGGTATTGGTGATAACTGAAGAAACAAGAGAGAACAATGCAGCCTGAGACAGTCATAGAACATTTCACAGCAGGGAGGGATTTGGCATGGATTAAAGGATGGGACAGATTGGGATAGCTAATGTCTTTCCTGCTTTGGCCCTTTTAATTTAACCCAGCCCATCAGTACGAACCATCGGAGAGAGAATGCAAACAGCTTCTCTAGGGACCCATTTTCTCTCTCAGTACTTTTCAGGCTGCCTAGTAGTTGTTGTTGGAGCTGCAATTTGGGTGTGAGAATGTCTATTTCTCAAACCTAAGTTAACATTTGGAGGCTGTTGATAAATAATGTGCTCTGGTTCTCTTATTTCTGGGCATATGGTAGAGATAAATTTTCTTCCCCTTTTGAAATTATGTGTGGTCATGTGACTAACTTTGGCAAATGAAATTGAAATGGAAGTGAACTGTGTTACTTACAGATGGAAGCTTGAGAGCCAGTGTATGACTCCCAACAGCCCATTCTGCTAACACGTCATACAGGTACATGCAGGGATGGATCCCCATTAATGTTGATGCTCCTGGTGGAACTGTACTGATGTTTACTGTGAAGGAAAAGGGCATGCTTGATGTGTAAAGTCACAGAGATTTGGGACTGTTTGTTACTGAGGCATAACCTGGCCCAACCTGCCTGAACTGAAAGCATAAGGCAAATACCAGTTCTAACAGAGGACCATTGTAGTCATGGGCAAAAGAGATGGCTGCCTACTCCTGAGGATGAGGGAGTCTCAGAATTCTTCTAGTATAAAAAAAAATTATCTCTCATACCTGCAGTCACAAAGAACCAGTAATTTGCACTTCCTTTATCTTCTCCAAATTACGGCAACATACTTCCTGTCAGAATGCAAATGTGATCCCCTACAGCTGCTATTTAGGCAGCTTCACAGACTGAGTTTCCAGCTGTGTTTCCTTTCTGGCCCAGTGGTTCTCATTCTCTGTGTTTGCACGGCCCTGTGGTCTAATGCTTCATCCAGACACAATGTGACTCACCTTTTTCCCTCCCTCAACTTTTAATGGGAAGAAGTTGATGAGAGCAATTTTCTTAATTGAAAAAGATCTTCTGTGCGTTGTATTTAAACCTTTTACCTGGTACTGCTTATCGCTAGTAAAGTGTAGTCCTAAATACCATATATAATCATTTCAGTTACAAGCATTTGAATCCGACATTCTTCATGGTGTCATAGAAAGGACAAGGAGGTGTTTAGGTCTTCTTTGCCTTTAATCAGCTGAAGAAACATTGAATTATTACTCATTCCTGTCTCCTGGTTCAAGGATTCACAAACCTGGCTCTGCACATCCTCTGGAAAAATATATGATACATTAAAAATGAAGGGTTCCAGGAGAAAAGAAAAACTCCCCAGGGAATTAAAGCAGAAGCAGCTGAGAGCCAGCTCACAGACAGGACTTTGAGACTGAGAGCTTTAAAGTATACAACTTCAGTGCTGTGCACTTGCAAGAGAGGGCACCAGAATGGAATTGGCATTCTGTAGTTAAAGCAGAGTTCTGGCCCTGGGCAGAGAGGAGAAGAGTGTGGTACGAGGGAAAGGGCACTCGACATGGTATCAGGAGAGAAGGGACAACTTGTGTTCACAGAGCTTCACTATCAGGATGGAGGACTGAGGCTGACTATAAACACATAACTTCACAATTTGTTCCAGGATATTTTTTTTTTTTAAGTAAGATAAAGGCATAAATCAATCAATAACTTCCCAGCTGCTTCAGGGAATTTCCACAAACTGATTTGTCCAGGAAAATGGCTTGCTTATTGGCTTCCTATCCAACCTAGTCTATTCCTCAGACTCACTTCAAGACCCCACTGAATTGTGCTACCAGTCCTAAACCACAACATTATGAACCAAGCCCAATGACAATTGATTTCCTGCACTGAAAGCTCTGCCTTAAGTCACTTGAGCTCAGACGCCAAAATTCTCTATTCTCCCAATCTCCTCTTTATGGGATGCTACTGTGGTTCTGCTGAGATAATATTTCCATTTCTTGCGCTAAGTAAGAGTTGGTGAAATACAGTAGATTAGGTTCATCCATCCATCCAAGTCATATGTCACCTTCTTCTTTAGAAATGTAAAAGCTGTCCCTTTGACCATTTGCCAAAAAATGGCAAAATATATTCTAAACAGCCAATTTATTTTCTCTCACCTGTTTATTTACACTTGCTAATGAACTAGCCCAGTACCAACTGTACAGGGATTCTGGTTGTGTTGATGATACATTTGAACAAATTAAAAGGAAACAAATGTGCATGTTTTGGCCAAGGAGTCCGAGTTTCAAAGCCAGTCTGCGTTGCATCTTTTCCCAAGGGAAATTCAAACAGCTCTGTAAGAGAGAAGTATAGCTAGCACAAATGGAAATTCTATAGTCTCAGACACTGGTGCTCCCTGCTTAAATTATCATTTCCAGTTTCATTACCGTCAAAGAAGTAGATATTTTTGCTGTTGATGATGATCCTATCCTCACAAAATACAAAGATGACTTTGGGGTATTTGGATTTTTCTTTATGAAAGCTCTGGCTGTAACACAATTTTGTTTGCAAACGAAAACTGCTTTTTGGGTTTTATCCATTCTAAAATTAATTAGCCCTTTTTATAATTGTAGCTGGCAAATCTCACACTCCAACAGACGGCAAGGCCACATTTCTGCTAACTTCCTCATTGCAATGGTTTCTGCAAATCAGATCCATCTCTAACAAACCGGACACCAATTTTAGAATTTTGCGGTCTAAACACAAACAGAGGAAATAAATATCCCTTCCCACCCAGCAACAAACACCCAACACTTACTGAGCATCTACCATGGGCAGGAGATCCATTTCACGAATGCTCACAATAGCCCTATGAATTGGGTACTATGATTAGGCTCATTTTAAGAGGAGAAAACAGAAGCAGAGCGAGTTTAAGGGAATTGCCCTATGGCAGCCACTGTAGGATGTGGGGACCCTGGGATGAGATCTTTACCCACTGTCCCCACAACCTGTGCACCTAACCACATTCTCTATGGTGGCCTCTAGTTGATGCACAACAGAATTTATCTTACTAAACAAACCTAAAATATCTGCGTTTGGATTACTACGCTGTCTTTTTTTTTTTTTTTGAGACAGAGTCTCGCTCTGTCACCCAGGTTGGAGTGCAGAGGCGCGATCTCGGCTCACTGCAACTTCTACCTCCTGGGTTCAAGTGACTCTCCTGCCTCAGTCTCCCAAGTAGCTGCGATTACAGGCATGCACCATGATGCCTGGCTATTTTTATATTTTAGTAATAGGGTTTCACCATGTTGGCCACGCTGGTCTCAAACTTCTGGCCTCAGATGATCTGCCCGCCTCGACCTCCCAAAGTGCTAAGACTACAGGCGTGAACCACCGTGCCCAGTCTTACACTGTTTAACCTTAAGACACACACACACACACACACACTCTCTCTCTCTCTCAAGGAAGGGAATGGCTCTTTATTTTACATTGTGTAACAAAAGAGGTAGTTTCTGCCAAATATAGAGGTGGTCTGTCAGCAGGCAAAGGCGAATGGAAGCTTCTGCTTCTAGGAATTGACGTGTATTACAGAATCTATAGACTCTTGTGACATGTGAACAAAGTTGAGCTCCACTTGCTAAGAGGGCTACCCTCATCCTCTTGGGTCCTAAAGTCACCCAGACCAGAAACACTATGTATTGAGTATACTGTCACTTTTTCTCTCCTCGTCAGGGCTGGATGTCAGCTGGCCCTGACCAGCCCTTCTCTCAAGTCCTTTCAGGCGCTCAATCAGTTGTCTGTTGCCATATCTGGGACTCTTTCCTCCCTTTCTGTACTGTTTTTCTGGGGGTAATGCATTTTATTATTTATTTCCAAAATCGTATGCCCAGAGGTTTTATGTACATTTAAAATTATTTTTTTTTAATAATATAAGATCAATCCATTCTTTTTACTTGTACTAGATCATTTGTCCACTGGCACAGTAAATGTAAAAGAAAGATGAGTTTAGATTAACTTTATTAGTCAGATTGTTATGAAGTCTCAAAGTCTTTAGGAAGGAAACAGAAAGATTACTCTTTTTTACAACTGGAAATTTTTTCAGGTGGCTCAGATGCTCTAGAAAACAGGTAGAAACTATTTTACTTTTAATGTGTACCTGTTCAAGCTTCCTAATAAATCACTGTACTACACACTTTGGTTCTTATCCTCCCCACACACCTCTATTTAATTTGCAAAATGCAGAGATGCATGCTTCATCTTTGGGTGAATGAGTCTGTTTAATTGGCAAGTTGTCATGATTTTTAGTAATTATGGTTTTTTAACTATGTGAGAAAAGACAAATGGTACATTACAGTGACATCATTTGTCATTTGGTGTAACGATGATCTCTGAATTATAAGTGCTGTGTGCATTAATGCATCTGTTATTTCTCCGTGACAAATAGGGTGATCAAAACCTCCAATAGATTGTGCTCTTTTCTCTTGACAGTTTTGTTTATTCTTTTTTCTGTGTTTAGAAAATCCACTCCCACTCATCAGCCTCTATTAACACCCAAGGCAGGGATACAGAACAAAGACTGAGAACAAACCAAGCTCTCCTCTGGAAAGCAAACCAAAGTAAAACTGCGGTCATTACTGGTGCATAGGGTACCCTTACAGGAGACTGGAGGAGGAAAATCGAATAATTGAAGCCACCATTTATTTGGCATCAACTCTTTGCTAGGTATGCATTATTATTCTTGCGATCTCCAGGGAAAAGAAGGCGGGGGGGTGGGGGATCATGGGATGGATTTCAAACAAGGTTGTTCAGCAAAAACACAAACCTTGTTTGCAGCCTACAGACATACACTTTTTTATCTGGGTTGACTCTGCCATTTGAGCCAATGACAAATTGTGTGTGTGTGTGTGTGTTTGTGGGTTCGTGTGTGTAGCATATGCCTTAATAGTGTATTTCATTAAAATATCAAAATAAGGACTATAATACCAAAAACAAAAATCAAAAAGGTTTTATGTTGGGGGAAGACTTTGGGAGAGAGAGGAGATGGGAGGACAATGGCAGACACTGAAATTAATTTGCTACATCTTACTTCTATTAATAAAAGGAAAGGAAGAGAAGTAAAGAGAGTGAATGACTAAAAGGATGTTACTATGCTTAGTGAAATAAAATATATTTAAATAGAATATTATATACATGTCAGATGTTTATTTCATTTCTGCTGTGTCTCTTTTTCCCCATTGTCTGTCAGAACTTGGTTGGGATCCCACTTTTGTGGAGTTCCCCTTTCTCCCCTTCACTGGGATGAGCTGTGGGGAGGCTGAGGGACTTGCCCAAATCATAGAGCATGAACTTACCTTACAGTGGTGAGACGATTCCATTCAGCATAATTAGCTCTCAAAATACCCTTCTGTGAATGCATTCTTAGAAAACCTCATACACAGTTAATTTCCAAAAGGGACAGATTAAAAAAAAATTACAAAAGAAGAAAGCCGCATCAACATCTTAATGCAAGTAAGAATATGTTTATAGATCATTAACTGCTCAAGGGTATGAAAAGAGGGAAATTAAAGTTAAGTGTTAGGAAGCACTGTCTATTGAAGCTCATTCAGCAACAAGGATAAAATATTCTGAAATTATAATGAAAGTCAACAAGAAAAGTTAATTTTGTAATCAAAGGACAATGTTCCAACCATGCTTTACTAGGAAATAGGTTTTGCATGGTATAGCACCCTTTTATTAAAAACAAAAGTCAGCAGGTGACTATGATTCATTGTGCTATGACGTCCTTCTTTTTAGAATTCATAACTATAGTTAGTCTTATCCCCATTCACAGGAAGGTTGTGATTTAAAATACTATGTTGGCTAAACGCAATGTGGTATTCTGGATTTGATCCTGAAACACATCAAGGGCCTTAGTGAAAAAAAATGATGAAATCTGAATCACGTCTGTAGTAATATGCCAATGTCGGTTTCTTAGTTTCGACAACGGTACTGTAGGGATGGAAAGTTGTGGTCTGTTTCCTCACCCATCATAAGGTCACAGCAGACACTCCTGTAACAAAAGATGGGTTAACAAGAGAAAAGCATGCACATTTATTTAATCAAAGTTTTATGTGATGTGGGAGCCTTCAGAAATGAAGAGCCAAAGACTTGGTGGGAAATGTGCAATTTTATTCTTAGGTTTGATGAAAAACAGACAGTCAGGTAGAAACGTAACTGGACCGAGGAGTGTGATCTAAAGGTGACAGCCTGAGGGGGAACCTGGCAAGTCCTGTGTGTTTGGATTCTTCCTGACTGATTTGTTTTATGCGACCACCAGAGCAGGCGCCAGAGATGAGGCAAGTAGGCAAGGTAAAAAAACTTTATTAGCTAGCCAATGTGAAGAAGGAAAGGGCGAGGTTCACTGGTCTCCGGCGGTGGAGGCGAAGGAAGTCGCTCCGGCATTCTCCGGCGAGGTTCCTAGGTCCGCATATGAGGAGGGGCCAAGGAAGTTCCCGCCGATGTCTTCCAGGAGCAGCCTTTCATGGATGGGGATTGAGGTGGGCAGGACAGGGGCAGGGGTAAGGGCGTCTTCATAGGCGTGGCTGGTTAAGTTTCGGTTTCTTTATTTTGACGTCACAATGCGCAGGTGCAGACAATCAGTTTTTTTCCCGCGCATGGGAGTTTTTCCCGGGCTCGGGAAAGTCGCTGATGAAGAACCCGGAACTGCGCCATCTTGTTTACCTTCTTTACCTTGTTCCATCTTGTCCTTTCTCCCTCACCCGAACACTGACCTCTGTGTGACCTACCTTCCTTTCCTATGGGTATAAGATAGGACACCTGTCACATGAGGGTCTTCGAGAGAGAGGGAGAGAGTCAGGGAGTGATCTTTCTAAGTTTTATGGCTGACTTTGGGGAAGAGTTCAAGTTTCTATGGCCTGGCTTAGGAGAGAGGAATTCTGGTTTCTATGAAACTCTTCAGGGGAAGGAACAGGGGTTGGAGTCAGGAGAAAAGGAAAAGGTCAGAAAGACTCTGCTTCTGAGACTTTTCCAGTCTCCTTTAGCTCAAAGTACCCTTCAAGCCAGAGGACTATGCTTTGAGATATCATATTCTGAGTCCCAACAGTACCAGGGCAGTGTGAGCCATGGCACTAGCGAGAACTGGGTGAAAGGCATGTGGGAACTCTTGGTATATCTTCATGTATTTTCTATAAACCCAAAATTATTCCAAAATTAAAAGTCTATTAAGTAATTCTATTATGAGGACTAGGGCTTAGGTTAAATGTCTAATCAATTACTCTGTACTCAAAAACTTTATGTCAGTGTTTGCTTTTAAAACTCTTAAAACTTCTTACCTTACAACTATACTTGACTTTTTTTTTTTGAGACGGAGTCTTGCTCTGTCACCCAGGCTGGAGTGCAGTGGCGTGATCTTGGCAAGTTCTGCCCCCTGGGTTCAAGTGATTCTCTGCCTCAGCCTCTTGAGTAGCTGGGATTATGGGTGTGTGCCACCACGCCAGGCTAATTTTTTGTATTTTTAGTGAGAAAGGTTTCACCATGTTAGCCAGGATGGTATCAATCTCCTGACCTCGTTAATTTTTATAAGTGATGATTGAATATCTCATCTTTTACTCTTTTTTTTTTTTTCAGTTCTCTTTGCTTATTGCTGCCAACCTAGTTGGGCAGGAGCATAGCCTGACCTCATTCAGTTTTCCCTGGCAGCTGCTGTTCCCTTGGGCTAGTACAGGTTCTTACTTGTCTTAGTGGTTTTCCTTCCCAAAGTAGATCATCGCGTATATGTACAGCACCTCCTCTGGGAAGTCTCTCCAACAACAAACCTCTTCCCTATTCCTTACTATTCCATTCTTTCCTGACTGTCCATCATCTCTTCTTTGTGTATGTGCCATTTAAGCTGAGCCCGGGGCCTAGCACACAATTGCATCTTCACAAATGTTTGACTGTGGGACATAACCTTCTTAAGGAATAGCAAGTCCTGGCCCAGCTGCTAAGATGTACATACACTTTGCACAAAAGTGGAGCCCCACTATATTTTCAGTTCATTGAGGTTTTAGTTAGTGGGTTCTGGGGTTTAATTGAATGATGTGCTATATTGCTTTCCAATTTAATGTAATGTGACTTGTTTTTAATGCAGTTTTAGATTGAATTTTGTCCAGCACTCATTTTTTGAGAAGAGTCAATTTCTCCCAAGGTCCCAACACCTAGTGATTTTTGGTTTTGCAAAGATATCAATTTAGATGCCAAGAAATGAATTTATTCTTCAGAAAATGCTTTTATGTATTTTGAAACAATGAATGAAGATAGGATACAATGACTTTATTTCTTTCTTTATTTTTTATTGCAGCAATAATTCTTGAATTACCTAGTATTTTATAATTTATTTATTCAATTGATAATATTTATTAGACACCTACTTTGTTCTAGGCACTGTACTGGGGGTAAAGCAGTGACAATGGACAGACCAGGACTCTCCTGGCCGACCATGCATTCTTTTGTGTGTGTGTGTGTGTGTGTGTGTGTGTGTGTGCATGTTGAGGGGAGGAGCATGCAAATAATAAATAAACAAGGGAAAAAAGCCAGGCGACATAAAAGACATGATGAGCCTGTGGTAGGGCTACTGATCTGAGTATGGTTAAGGATGATTCTTTAGGAAATAGTATATAAACTTAGTGTTGAAGGAATCAAAAACGCTGAGCTATGAGGAGCAAGGGGCCGATGTTGCAGGCAGACAAAGCAACAATTGCAAAGGCCCTGGGATGCGAATGAGTTTGAGCAGGGCTTAAGGGTCAGAACAGAAGTCCAAGTGGCTGTAATTAAGTGACCATAGGAGAGAGAGGTGCACACAAAGAATGGAGCAGTGGGAAGGGCTGCTTGGCTTTGTTAGCTTGGGTTATGTAAGCAGGTCTTATTCCCTTTTCTGGTGGATCCTGTGGAGGTTACAAAGAAAAGCAAAATACATTTCTTTTTCCCAAGAAGCTCAGAGTGTAGTTGGATTAGTAGACTACACAAGTAACTACCATATATGCAGTGTTTGAGAGCAGCCCTTAGATATATCAAGAGTGGTGTGAGAGAAGAGGAGAGGAATCCTCAAGGTCAAGGGGCAATCAGGCACACTTCATTTGGCTTTGAAAGTGGGATTTGATCCTACTATGCCTGCAATGTGTCAGACATTGTCAAATATTTGATGTATAAAGAAGAGTAAGACATGGTCCTTGCCATGTTATTCTCCATGAACTGCTGGGGGATATAGGAAGACAAAGATGATGCAGTGTGGTGAATGAACCCACAGCAATGTGCATGGAAGTAATGTGGCCAGATGTGTTTACATGTCAAGCAGTCTGCACATGATTTCACCCCCATGGGGAGAGGAAGCCAAGGACCTGGTAGAATATTCAGGTGGAGGAAGGGTTTGAGGAATGTCTGGAAGTGAGAAAAAGCTGAGCAGTGGTGGAAGATTAGATGGCTAAGACGGCAGGGTCACACTCGTGAATTGCTCATGCTGATAGTGTTTGTCCTGTATTGCATCTTATGAATTCGCATACCTGCCTTTTCATTATTAGTTGCACTTTGCACACGGTGGGCATTTGGTATAGTTTTGTTGAACTGATAAGTAAGACAACATATGAACCTCACCATCTGCCTCACACTTTCAATGGTTTGTAATTGCCACACTGCCATCGGAGTGATTTTTCAATACTTCCCCTCACTAATTAGTTTTGCGGAGCATTGCCAGGTGGCCTGTTCAACTTTCTCAGGACTCTTGAGGGTCTCTGAAAAACCAGCAATCCTACAACAAGGAATTTGACAGAATGCCATAAAACATGTTTCAGACATTGTATGGGTAGCCCACATAAAGAGATTAAAAATCTTTAGCAAAAAGGATCATCCCAGCCTTGTTGATGTCACCTGTCTTTTAGGTTTGGACCCCCAGGTTTTCTGGCCCTCACTGGGAGTGCTGGGAAGTGTTGTGTCTGCGAATCAGTTAGGAACATTCTCTCACTTCTACTTCTAAAGGGCTCTTCTCTGCTCATTCCAGTTTGATCTCTTGGTTGCTTGATAAGTTTCACAGAATTTCACCACAGCAAATTCTGTCTGCTGTGCATACTGCATAGAGTGACTTGCACAGCACCGAGGTGCTCTCAAATGGCCCTTGAAGGGCTGAGAAACTCGTCAATTTTCTTTGGGAGTTGGTATCTTGTCTCTCATCTTGCCTTTTTCTTATTTCTTCGTGTCTTCTTTAGAGATTTATCACCACTGGACGCATATATCCTTATGGACATGGGAATATTTTCCAGGGAGCCTGGATAGCTATAAGAAAATACTTTTCTAGATTCTTCACTTCCATCCGTATTCGTCCCTAAGATTATTCTGCTCAAGAGTCCCTCTGTTAGTTCTTCTTCGTCCTTCCCCTTTGTTAATTGCTCTTTTTCTACTCTACAGGCAGGGAGAAAAGGCAAGCACCGCTCTCAGCTCTCTAGACAGTGCTCTGACCCAGTGTGTAAAACCTTTTGGGCACCTCAACAAAAGGACAGCTCAAGAATGTTTCCTTCCTGAGGAAAAGGAAGGACAATGTTTCTGTGAGGAAGCATGTCCAGGCAAGGCACCATGGCAGGGCGGGGTGGTTAATATCTCAGAATTCTCACTCAGCAGAGAGGAGCTCATAGAAGCCATATGTAGTACCAAGTTGATTGACTCTAAAAATGAAGTCAGACTTTTTCTCTCAGAAATTTAACCTCTTTGACTGATAGGTTTGATTGGAGACTGGAATCTTCCACTAATTGAATGAACAAACTCTGCCGATTTCAATCAAAATATATTTAAAGTATTACACAGCATGTAATGCACGGGAAACCATACCTTTTGCAGTTATTAGAATTATGATAAAAATTTCAGATGTCAACCTAAAAACGCATAAAGACCCCACTGGTTCCACAATTTTTCCCTGGGGTAAATGAACCAAACAGTTCTCACTGTTCGGTCTCCAGTCCCCACTTGTCCATGCTGTCTCTTTTTAGATTTCCTCTTTCAGTCTCAGCAGCGGTTCCTCAAAACGTGTACATGAGCTAGAAATAAAATTATGTTTAGAAAAGATTTGAGTACTTAGAATATCACAGTGGACTTTTTCATGTGAAATATGATACATTTAAAGTTCTTTACACAAAGGAATAAAGTTGATTCCAAGGCTCTTTTTCATATCCTGACATGATCTACTTTTGCAAACATTATACTTAAGGTATTCAGTTTGCATTTTTGAGGAATCAAAGCCTTAGGGACTTAAGTGGCTGCACAATCTAGTAGATTATTAATGAGCTTGCAGCTAAGTAGAAAGATAATTAAGAATTTATTCAGAGAAAGACCTAATTCAGGACTGCAGTCTGGGAGATGGGGGTGCATATTCAGCCCCTAAGTCATGAACAAGAGGCTCCTTGACAACAAGTTCCTTCTGGATGAAAGCAAATCAGAGTCAAGTCAGTTGTCAGAAATATTCCAGCCTAAAGGGAAAGTTATTTTAAAAGTATGTCTTATTTATTACCTAAGTGTCAAAGGAAAGTTGTGGCATAACCTGGGGATTAATTCAGTCATACGCTTGAGATGAAACATAGCCCCCAGGAATATTTCCGTGTGCTGAGATCTATCAAACCCTTGGCACTAATGGGTACACCTTCCCCTCTGGTCAGCAACATAACAAATAAACTCTTGATATCAGAAGACTTGCTGAGATAGGACAAGCATGGTGTAATTACATATTTTCTCTTTCTTTGAACTTTGGAACTAGAAGTGCACAAAGGAAAGTTATCTTAAGTGAAAAAAGTAGTTTGTCAAGCAGGACAGAGACAAGTGAATAGCATATGAGTGGACAATACCTTTGCCCAGCTGAAAGTCTTTGTGGCATGATGTAAAATGGGACTGCTGAGGATTGTGTAATTTGCTCAGAGAAGCAAAGATGCAAGAAAAGGCCTGAGAAGTGAAGAACAGATTTAAAAAGAGAGAGATGGAGAGAGAAAAAGGGTGGTAGATTTAGAATGACAAAAAATATTAGTACAAATATGTCTAGGGGAGGAATGCAAATGTGACTGAAAAATATGAAGAAGATTAGACATTAGAAGACCATACAGATTTTGCTAAAGCAGGAGGTAAGCTATTTGAAATAGAGTGGTAGCCCAGAGTCACCATGAGATACAGAATAGCCCTGGGGTGACAGTGTTACACAGTGAAAGGATCAGCAAACTATATGGTCATGGGCCATTCTGCCTCACTGCTTGTTTTTGTGTGCTCCAGGAGCTAGAAATATTTTTTACATTTTTAGAATGGCTAAGAAATATCCAAAGAAAAATATTTCATGACATGTAAAATCATATCAATTTCAAATTTCAGAGTCTATTACTAAAGTTTAACCTGGAACACAGTCCTGTTTGTGTGTGCATAATCTATAAATGCTGTAAGTGCAGTGTTGAGTAGTTATAATGGGGCCATAGGTCCTGTGAAACCTAAAATATTTATTATCTGATGCCTTATAAGAAAAAAACTCCAACTCCTTGTCTGGAAACATTATGTTAGGCTTTCAGCCAGATACACATTTTGATTCTTTTACTTTTCCTCTATCACCTGGATTAGCTAGACTACCTTGGTTTTGGTTTTATTATCTGTAAACTGGACAATAGATAAGTAGTATATTTTGGTGACTCTATGTAATGACTGAAAACGTAAAAATGTATGCATTAACTTGGCAGTAATTGTTAAAAGTTACCATTAAACACAAACCACTTATCACTTTCTTACCTAAATGTAATTTATTTTCCTTTTCTATGGATTCCAACATCTGTCCTTTTTTCCAGGAATTATAAATTATTGAAAAGTCCACACTTGTTGTATAATAAACATCTCTTTCTGAAGTTAACACATCACATTGACTTAAAAATTATTTTAAAAACAAAAAAATCAAAATAAATTTAAAAAATTTAAAACAACTTTTAAGCTTTCTTCTCTATCTAAACATAAGAATAAATTACTTTTTCTTCCTCTTTACCACCAATCTTCTATATTTGTAATCTCTGCTTATTTACTCTCTATTCTCTCTTCACTTTTTTCTATCTTGTGAAGTCCTAATTGGTAGGTCAACATTGACTCCCAAATCACTCAATCTTATGGACAATGTTTAGTCTTCATCAATCTTGACATCTTACAAGCAGTTGGTCTTGTTGACCATTCCTTCATATGAATCCTCTCTGCGCTTGGACCAACTCTGCCCTAGCTTGTTTCTCACTGACATCTCTTCTCCCTCTCTTACTGGCCATTAAACGTTGTACATCCTAAAGACTCCTCCCATCCTGCCCTCTTCCCTGTCAGTAACACTTACAAATTCGGCCGTATATATAACACACAGACCTTGTACACCAAACCTCTTTTCCATTGGCTGCCTGCTTGACATCTCTTCAATGTCTTCAAGTTCTTTTAAACTCAACCTCACTTGAACAGTGCCAGATGAAAACAACTTACAAGTATGAAGCTCCTAAAACCTGCGTCGGTGCCATTTGTGTTTGAGGATAAAAGAACCAGGGCCAGCATGGTGTTTTAGAGTGGAAACGATGTTGTCATTCAGGCTTCTGGGCACAGGTCGATGGCTCTATCTTTTTGATTTCATGTAGCCTGTCAGATGTACTACACTATTTATAACAGTGTTGTCCCATTCTCTAGTCAAGAGTTGTGCAGCAAATAATTTGATGCATGAGAAAAAGTTTGGGAAAGTCAAGAGTGTTTAATCACATGAAGAAATGATTGAGGGAGGCAATATTTAAGATTCTGGAGGAGAGGAGAGCATTTTCTTGAAGGCGTAAGTAGCCATCACTCTCCTTATTTCTCTAGTCCTGTGGTCGAGATATGCACTTTGTTTCCTTGAAAATAAATTTTCTCTTAGGACTTCAATCTGTAGAAAATTTGTTGTTAACTTAAATAAGAACTGACTCATTTCCTAAGGTTTCATAATCTGATTCAAATGTGGTAGATAGAAGATTTTCTCTTGGGAAGAATACATCAGGATACACCAATTTGGATTTGGACTGGAAACTCTTTTTGTAATTATCAAAAGAACTGACTAACAATTATGCAGCCATGGAGCATGGGTGATCTAGAAGCTGGATACAGAAATGTCACTGCAAACCTGGAATAAAGATACTTTTTCCACATTTAGAGAAACTTTGCTCCTGGATGACTACTGGGTAAATAACAAAAGTAAGACAGAAATGAGTAAGTTCTTTGAAACAGATGAGAACAAAGACACAACGTACCAGAATCTCTGGGACACAGCTAAAGCAGTGTTTAGAAGGAAATTTACAGCACTAAATGCCCACAGGAGAAAGCAGGAAATATCTAAAATCGACACCGTAACATCACAATTAGAAGAACTAGAGAAGTAGGAGCAAACAAATTCAAATGCTAGCAGAAGACAAGAAATAATTAATTTCTTGTTATTTCTGTTAGAGCAGAACTGAAAGAGATAGAGACACAAAAAAACCCTTCAACAAAATCCGTGAATCCAGGAGCTGGGTTTTTGAAAAGATTGACAAAATAGATAGACTGCTAGCCAGACTAATAAAGAAGAAAAGAGAGACGAATCAAATAGACACAACTTTTCTTGACTCTTGATTTTATTCCATTGATCTACATGCCCACCCTCTTACAAGTACCACACTATCTTGACTATTGTTGCATTATAATAAAGTTGTTTTAGTTTTTGTGAGCCCCTTGCTATTCCATATACATTTTAGAGTCAAAATATCAATTTCTACAAAGAAGACAGCTAGAATTCTGATAGGGATTGTATCAAGTTTGTAGATAAATTTGGAGAATATTGCTATCTTAACAAAAATAAGCCTTCTCATACATGAACATGAGCTGTTTTTTCATTTATGTAGACATTTTTAAAAATGTTAACAATATTTGTAGTTTTCAGTGTACACATCTTGCATATTTTTCTTAAGTTTATTCCTAATTATTCTTTTTGATGTTATTGGAAATGAAATTACTTCTTTAATTTTTGGATTGTTCATTGCAAATGTATAGAAATTCTGCTGATTTGTGTGCACTGATGTGTCCTGCAGCCTTGGCAAACTCACTTATTAGTTCTAATTGTTTTTTAGTGGATCACTTAGGGTTTTCTATATACATTAATGTGCTGTAGAGATAGTTCTACATCGTTTTTCACAATCTAGATGCTTTTTAATTCTCTTTCTTCCCCAACTGCTCTGACTAGTACCTCACATAGAATGTTGACTAGAAAAGCCAATAGCAGACGTTCTTGTCTTGTTCGTGACCTTATGAGGAAAGCATCCGGACTTTCACTATTAAGTGTGAGGTCCCTTGTGGGTTTTTCACAGGTGACTTTCACAAGGTTAAGAAAGTTTCCTTCTATTTCTAGTTTGCTTAGTGTTTTATCATGAAGATGTGTTATGTTTCATCAATATGCTTTCTGCAGCTATTTAGATGATATCATGCTTTTGGTTTCTTATTCTGCTTGCATGATTTTTCAGATGTTAAATTTCCATTGCATCTTTGGGATAGATCTCATGTGATTATAATGTATTATTCTGTTTCTATGTTGCTAGATATGGTTAGCTAGTATTGTGTTGAAGATTTCTGTCCTCTATATACATAAGAGATAATGGTAGCCAGGCGCGGTGGCTCACGCCTGTAATCCCAGCACTTTGGGAGGCCAAGGCGGGTGGATCACTTGAGGCCAGGAGTTTGAGACCATCCTGACCAACATGACAAAACCCTGTCTCTACTAAAAATGCAAAAATTAGCCAGGAGTGGTGGCACATGCCTGTAATCCCAGCTACTTGGGTAGCTGAGGCAGGAGAATTGCTTGAACCCAGGAGGCAGAGGCTGCAGTGAGCCGAGACTGGCCACTGCAGTCCAGCCTGGGTGACAGAGCAAGACTCTGTCTCAAAAAAAAATACCAACAAAAACCAAAAAATGAAAACAAACAAAGAAACAAACTTTTCTTCATGGAGGCCTTGTTCTCTTTTTCTCTTGTTGATAGGTTAATTCCTTAATACAATAGTGATTATTTTATTGTTGTTATTGAATATATTATTCTATTGTAATTTTCATTTTTCATTATAGTTATTGAGAAACACTTCAGAATTTTGTAGGTTATTTTGTTACCTAGCAGTCTTGCTGAATTTTTAAATTAGCCTAATATCTTGTCAACATGACCATATAATCTGCATATGGAATAATTTTATTTCTTTTCTTTCAATTTCTATAATTGTATTCTCTCTTATTAAAGACATTCTTATTTTACTACTTAGTTTAAATGAAATGATTCTTCAGGTTCTGCATTACATGTGATGTTTGCTGTAAGGTTTTTGTAAATAGCATTTATCAGGTTAAGGAGATTACCCTTCTATTTCTACTTATCTTTAGATATTTTAAATTTGGGAATATGTATTGAAGTTATTAAATGTCATTTTGACCTCTGGGATGTGATTTTGTGTTTTTCTACTTTAACCTGTTAATTTCATGAGATAAAATGATTGATAGGAATATAATAATTTATTTGATTCTGCATTCCTGAGAAAAATCTACATGAAATTACATTTTGCTTCATATACTTATGAGTTGCATCAACTATTATTTAAAATTTTTACATCTATGCTCAAAAGAAAAATGAGTATGTATTTTATATCTTTGCATTTTATTATTTCATCTAAGTGTGAAGCCCTATTAATATATTTTAAAAAGCTAAGAATTTTCATTGTTTTTCCAGTATGGGAACAATTCATTTGTGAGTGTGACTTTGTTTTTGAAAGTATGGGAAAATCTACTTGTAAGCCATTTAGACATGGAAATTTTAGAGTGGTGGAGGATTGTTGATGATCACTCATGTTTTTATGGCTTTTATTAATTTAGTTTTTAAATCCATTCTCTATTCCTTTTTGTGACAATTCTGGTAGTCTCTTATTCGTAATTATTCCATATTTATTCCTGTTAAATGCATTTTTGCGTTGTGGCTTATTTTTTTTTCTAAAATGTTCTATAATTTAAGATTGCGTCTATATTTGTGTTTAGTTTTCTCTCTCTCTCTTTCTGACTTCTGTTTTTTTGCTTTTTAGTAACTCTTCTGTCTGCTGTTACTGCTTTTTATGCTTACTTGTTTTTAAATGATCTGTGCTTTCAGAAGTTTATCTTATTAAGTGTTGTGATCATTCATATTGTTTTGTTGTTTTCTGATTTGTGGATTTGTGATATATTTCTTGATCTCTTTTCTAATTTCTTTAAATTTATGATTATGGTTTATTTACTTTGTTAATGCAAATACTCAAGCTCATTTATTTTTTCCCTCCCTTCCTCCCTCCCTCCTTTCCTTCTTCCCTCCCTCCCTTCCTCCCTCCCTCCCTCCCTCCCTCCCTCCCTCCCTCCCTCCCTCCCTTCCTTCCTTCCTTCCTTCCTTCCTTCCTTCCTTCCTTCCTTCCTTCCTTCCTTTTTGTGAGACAGGATCTCACTCTGTTGCCCAGACTGGAGTGAAGTGGTGAGATCATGGCTCACTGTAGCCTTGACCTCCTGGGCTCAAGCAATCCACATGGCTTAGACTATAGGCATGTGCCACAACCCTGGCTAATTTTCTATTTTTTGTGGAGATAGGGTCTCTCTATATTGCCCAGGCTGTTACCAAGCTCCTGGGCTCAAGTAATCCTTCTGCCTCTGCCTACCAAAATGTTGGGATTTCAAGTGTTAGCTACTGCAACCAGCATTTTTTTTAAAAGTATAAACACATTTAGAATCACTGTTTTTCCCACTAAATAAACAGTCTGATATTTTGAAATTTAACTATCTTGCATGAAGTACTTAATACTCTCAAGATTTCACCTTTAACCCACTGGTTAGATAAAAGTATGACTTTAAATTTTCTAAACTTGAAAATGGTTTTTGTTATCTATTTGACACTGATTTTCAGGTTAATTGGATTGTTGTCAGAAAAAAAGTTTGTACATTAAAATGTATTGAAATTTCCTGTATGAATTATTTCACTATTCTACATGCTTTTGAGAGAAATATAGAGTCTTAATGAATAGTACAAGAATTGTAGAATGTATCCATTAGATTATACTGTATAAGCATGCTGATCAAATCTATAAACTAGCATAATTTTGAAAATAGTGTGTTTTGGGATGTGTCTGTGAATATGTTTACGTGTGTGTAAAAATTCCAACTACATTTGTAGCTTGTGTATTTTCCTTATTTTGTTGTTTGATATATTACATAGTTTAAGGCAATATAATTGTGTAATGTAAGGTTATGAATATTGCATCCGCTTGGTATCAGTTTTTTCCTTAAGTCATTATGCACCATTTTTGTCATATTTTCATTTTCATTTGAATACTATTTTGTCATAATAAAACGACTAACTTGTATTAATTTAACATTTGTTAGTTATATTTTTCCCATCTCTTTGTTTTCCATCTCGCCATAATATTTTCTTCATTTTTAAAAATACATATTAGTTCTATTTTATTAAAAGTAATAAATGGGTCTTTTACTCGGTTAATCTATCTGTATATGCATATCATAAAGCCAGATAAAAGTGAACTTATTTCTGCCACTTTTTTCATAAATGTGATACGATAAATATGATCAAATGATCATTAGTATGCTTTCTCTTTGTTTTATTTCTTTTTCCAACTATTGTTAGGTAGATTTATTTTCTTTCTTTTTCTTTTTCTACGACTGATTTGGAAGTTTTACATTCTAATTTTTATAGTTATGTCTAATTTATTAAGGCATGTATGTATACACATTTTGCCCAGTTATTGAAGGTTGTTAATAATATGTACTCTCCTTGGGGGAAAAGCAATAGTTTTATAATGCTTTGCCACTCTCTTGTCATTACCTCCCCAAACCATCAATTTAAATGACAGTTTTGCCTGAAGTTTTAATCTCAAATTGTTGCAGATATTCATGGTGAGGTTACATTTTCGCTGTAGTCAAAAATATACCTTACATTTGTATTTTGTGGATTCTAAGACGTATTTAAAAATAACACTTGTAACTTTTAAATAAATATCCCTCAGAAAATAAATGTGGGAAGAAAGCATGTTGTCATAGTTTGAACTTTTTTTTTTCTTGGTGGCACAAAATTGTGCATCTCTCAATATCATCTGTTGTTCGATTAAAATGGTAATTTCTTTCCCATTTTTTGATTCTCCTTCTTCTTGTCTTCTCATGGAATCATTTATTACATACTGTAACTCTTCTCCCAAAAGTTCTGTCAGAGAAACTCTCTGTATTATGCATTTTCTGGGACCTTGCATGACTTTGCAGAGGATGTCTCAATTCTCCTAAAAGGCTTGGCAACTTTGAACTCTCACTAAAAGAAAAAATTAGAGGGTGCCAAGTTCATTTTAAGAGAATTGAAATCTAATATCTTTTAAAAAGACAAATATTAACTTAAAAATATATTATTATTCATTTGTCACTAGTTCTTCTCTTTGGACAGTTTGACACTTTTGCTTTTACATTTTTCTTAGTTTTTTTTTTTTGATACTTTTCATTCTTTATTTCTTCCTGCTGTTTTTGGAAAGCTATTCTTAATCCTACTTTTAAGCTCACTAATTTTCTTTTTGAACCCGTCTATTCTTTAATTCAATCTATTATTATCAGTTTGAGCACTTTTTTGCAAGCATAAAATAAACAAATTTTATCTTAAAGATGAGAACTTAATGGCTTGTGCAACCAAAATGCAACGATCTTCAGCTGTTATATCAGCAGGGCTCAGATCTCATCTTCATGTGTGGATTTTATGCTCAGGTTGACTTCAGTCATGATGGAAAAATGGTTCTAGGCTTCACACCATATCACCCAGAGCAAGTGAGAAGCATCTGTGTCCCACAAGTCCACGGAGGAATCTGACAGTCACTTTGATTTGACCACTTTAGATTACATGCCAATGCACAGATCAATTACTGTAGCAAGGGAGACAACACATATTCATTAGTTATCCAAGGCCATGTTCTTTGAAGCCACACATAAGCCAATAGGAATCATGTGCCATTGGGTATGGGAGATACTGAGTGCTAGACAGGCAGCTAATTGGTATTCATGAGTTCTTTCAAAAATGTTATTTTTCCTGTCCAATATCTCCCAACTGATTTTTATCCATAACAACGTATTCTACTTGATGTTTGCAGGTGCCTTTGTATCTTTCTGAAATACTAATAATGTTTGTTTTAAATCCCTCCTCCAATACTCACCTCTTCTGTTATAGCCTCTTTTTGCTTTTTTTTCTCAATGCTTGAGCCTCATCAATACTACATGATTGTTTTTGTCCCAAGCTCAGGTTTGTTCTCTTGAGACTGTTGGCTATCTAGACTTTTCCTCCTCTCTCTTGGTAAAAGTGGGGGCTGAAGAGCAAGACAGATGTCTGAACTAAGTACTTCGCTATGAGCACAATCATTTCAATTTTTCATTGAAATTTTGCAACCCAGGGTGTCCTCTTCTTATGTCCCAAGGCATTACTCTTGTCTGATAACACCCATCTTTAGTCTCAATTGTCAGGTCCAAGTAAGTGGTACAGCTAGACAATAGCTGTTCTATGTGTACCTGTTCTTTTCGTAGCCTTGTTCTGTCATTGTCTTCCTGCATCTGGGTGACGCTACTGCTCTCACACTAGGAATATGTACAAGGTGGACCTTCAGGTAATATCACACCCATGTACTTATTTGTATGACTCACAATTCTGAGTGTTTACCTGGTCAGCAACAGCAACCAGTGTGCTCACATACCATGTGAGAACACCCATGGGGGTGTGAGGGTGTGAGGCATCAATCAGCTCTTGCCCAGGGTGCTGTGCCAGAAGGCAAAGGGTGTAGCTCCAAACTGCTACAGGTTTCCTACCCCAGCTGGGCTCAGGCCCTGTTCAGGTCTGTTAGACCCTAGGTCTGTTTTTCCTCCAGCCACCATTTTTCTGTATAAGGAGACCCATTTATCTTCAGTTTTCTAAGTATTTCTGTTTTCTTCTAGCTTACATACATTTTGACACCTTACATTTTTATTTTCTAATGTCTCCAGGCTGGCTGTGAGGGACAGCACAGGCAGATGTAGCAAAATTTGCCATCTTGATCCAAATTGTAAGCTGCCTTTTATCCTTTTCTGATAAACTTGGATCTCTTCTCTCATTTTTACCTTCTCTTCTCACCGACATGATGGATGAGTTTGACTTCATATCACTCCACGGGAGGCGATACTTATAAAAAGACTCCTTTACTCAGAGAAAGGAAAAAACATAATGGTGTGAAATTTTAGGCACAAACGCAAGGCATACCTATTATTATGGGATAACTGTGACTTCTAAATCTCACATTTAGGTAGGAGAATACATACAACATTTGCTGGTGAGGCCATCCGGCCATAACATGTAATGACATCTAATGAAAAGAATTGCTTTTCTTTTTCTCGGTATTGGACATTTTAAAAGTAAACAAATACAATTTGGAGGCTCTTCTTATGACCCCTGAATAACATCCAACAAGGACAATGATAAAGAGCTTTGATCATGAGAGTGAACTGAAATTTGCAGCCAGAAAAAGTTAGTATGCTTGTAATATAATACTAGAGAACGTTATACCAAACATAAAATGTGTTGCTATTTCCTATTCTCGTTGTTGATTTACTTTTAAAAATTTATTCTCCTTGTAGCTGATATGTAAAGTCAGTTCCTTCAGTAAACTATTAAAATAAATGCAATGTAGAAACGAATTCAATGACTTTTTGTTTCAGCAAATGAAAGTCTATTTGATTTTCAAGTTTTACATTAGGTTGAAGATGCAACTTGCATTAGTTAATGGAGTAGTATGAAGATTTGCAGGATATTTTGGTGACAGCAATTTTGTCAAAGGTTTTGTGTGTTTTTCCCTTCTTTGTTCTGATCCACGTATGTATACACATTTAGAATATTATATCAGGAAGCGTAAAAATACGCCGTATAAATTACTTTATTCTTTTTCATTTCTCATTTGCAATTTAACCCCCTCTAATCCTTTCCATGAAGATTACTCAATCAACTCAGTTTACTTAATTCCTTTCTTTCAAGTATGCTTTGCGCTTTCCTTCGGCATTAATTTCTTTATAAGAGTTTTGAACAGGGAACACTTTTGTTCCTGTTTACCTACATCTTAGTCATGTCTCACTTGCCTCCATTTCCCTCCCTTCTCAGAAACTTTTCCATAGCTTTCTAACTCATTATGACGTTGCTCTTATTTCAGTTCCCAAAATTTCTTATGGCCATTCTAAAGCTCATCACTGGTATCACATGCTCTCATACCTTATGGTGGGGAGCCTGTGGTCTGAGTGATTATGCTGGGGGGGGATCAAGTGTAGTAGGAGGAAGATAGACAAGAAAAGCTTGAAGGAGTACCCTTTGATTAAAAAATGAAAAGTCAAATCAGTAGTCAATCAAATGGAGAAGACTGAGGCATAAGGTATTGAGACAAAAGCGGAGATGACAAAAATAAAGAAGAAAAGATAGAATAGTGATGTGAGTAGGGAAAGATAGGGTAACTCAGATTAATTTATAAATTGTGATCTAACATCACATAAATTTTTTTTTTTTTTTTTTTTTTTTGAGATGGAGCCTCCCTCTGTTGCCCAGGCTGGAGTGCAGTGGGGCAATCTCGGCTCACTGCAAGCTCCACCTCCCGGGTTCAAGCAATTCTCCTGCCTCAGCCTCCCGAGTAACTGGGACTACAGGCACCGCCACTGCACCCGGCTAATTTTTTGTATTTTTAGCAGAGATGGGATTTCACCGTGTTAGCCAGGATGGTCTCGATCTCCTGACCTCGTGATCTGCCCGCCTCGGCCTCCCAAAGTGCTGGGATTAAAGGCATGAGCCACCGGGCCCGGCAACATCACATAAATTTTATTGCATAACATTTGTTACTTACACATGTAATTGTATGTTCAGAGGTTGCTTTCTCGGAGACTATAAACATCATGAGGGCAGAGATAATGTCCGTTGATTCAGGACTGTGATTCAGTGCCTTGTGGGGCTGGACTCATTAAAAAAGCATTAGAACCAGAAAAATTGTCTTTAGTTAAAAGCAAAGCAAAACTATCTTGCTTCAAACATTATGACCTTATTGTGAGAAGAAACTGGTATACCTAGTACCTCACTTGGTAGGTGCTTAATAAATACTGCTTCACTGTGATGAGGAGGAATTCAGTTCATCATAGAGGTTAAATGATTGCCTTATGCACTGAAACCACATGGAAAAACCAACTTCAGACTAAATCCAAAGCCTCTTAGTAAATAGGAATCAACACATCCACTGACTAAATGCCCTCTAATCTGTGTTGCCAACACCAATCTTCTGTTTGTTTGTATAAACACGATCCCATTTATGCCTACAGTGCCTTTATGTGTTTATATTTCCTGCTCGTTTAAATTTCAAAAAACTTTATTTTCAATTTTATTTCAATTTTCCAAAAACTTTAAGATTGTGAGTGAGTGTGAAAACTTACCATCCAACAGAATCACAAACAAGACTCTAACGAATGACTTGAACATTGCTCTTTCCTGTCATTTACAGGAGCCAAGGCTTTTGGTTGTGAGGATGCCAGCACCTCAGTCCCTCTTGGGGAATACTACTCTCCTCACTGTCATGACTGTGTGTTTGGGATGTGAGGAAAAAAAGCATGGTTATGTCTGGTATGTGAAGATGAAAAGCAAGGTCAAGCTAGTGGGAACTCTGAGACATAAATAGTAATAGTGCAAGATCTTTTGTATCACCATTTAAAGAAATAGAGTTACACCAGCTACACTGATGATAATAAAT
The DNA here is from genome assembly GCF_047675955.1 of Chlorocebus sabaeus. Lineage (NCBI taxonomy): Eukaryota > Metazoa > Chordata > Mammalia > Primates > Cercopithecidae > Chlorocebus > Chlorocebus sabaeus. Next base: position 9,008,241 of record NC_132913.1, on the reverse strand, counting down.
AATTATGAATAACAAATAATTGAAACCCTAAAATTTTATCATTAAATGTTGACAATAATCGTGGTACAAAAACTAAAATGGTTGATAGAGAATAATTTCAGTTGTGAAAACTAAAATGTTTTTGGCTAAACATTTTTGAATTAAAATTTTCGAACAATGCACATAGCTACACAATGACAATATTGTCCCACTGCAGTGTCCTAGAAATGACTCAATACTGATGTATCTTTCAGAATTTCTCATTCATCATTACAAAAATCATATGTACACATACACACACACCTTATGTACCTGTAGCTTGATTTTATTTTAAATACCATTTTTCTTATGTTTATAATCTCTTTAATGCTATGTTGCTAGATATCTAGATTTATCTTGATTGTTTTAATTACAGAGAATGTGAAAAAAAAATTTGCATTTAGACTTTTATGCCCATGTATCTTTAGCATAAATTTCTATAAATTGAATAACTAGTTTACTGGGAATATGTAATTGAAATGGTAGATATCATAACGTTTCCTTGGGAAAAGTTTTATGTATTTCAGGACACATTACTTAACAACAGGGCATTGACACATAGATTTTTATGTACCTCTTCAAAGATATTTAAAAATTTTGGTCTTTCACAGTTTAATCTGTGAAAAATGGTGTGTTATTCATTAATTTCTGTTTATTTAGTTGTCAGTATAATTGTGCATGCTTTTTACATGGGTATAAATCACTTTATTATTTGGGGAGTGAATATCATTTTTATGAAAATACGTTGGAGGCTTGTACATTTTGATTTGTAAGAACTCTATATATTTTCAAGAAATGTATTTTTCATCACACAAAAAAAGAAAAATAGAGTTATGCCAGCTACACTGCTGAGACCTGCTTAGAGGCAGAGGAAACCTCAAAAAACTTTGTTAGGGAAAAAAGGTAAAATGTGGAAGAAAAACAAAGGCATGTAGCTAAGTATGAAGAATTAAATTCACTTTCATAACTGTAAGGAGCCACGCACCATCAAAGTACAAAGTAAAAAACCAAAGAAGAATATCATATAAAGCAAGAGTGTTTTTTTTTTTTTCATTTATAATAGCTTTTTTTTTTTTTTTTTTTTTTTTTTTTTTTTTTTTTTTTTTGTGAGACAGAGTCTCACCCTGTCTCCCAGGCTGGAGTGCAGTGGTGCGATCTCAGCTCACTGCAAGCTCCACCTCCCGGGTTCACGCCATTCTCCTGCCTCAGCCTCCGGAGTAGCTGGGACTACAGGCATCTGCCACCACGCCTGGCTAATTTTTTGTATTTTTAGTAGAGACGGGGTTTCACTGTGTTAGCCAGGATGGTCTCCATCTCCTGACCTCGTGATTCACCTGCCTTGGCCTCCCAAAGTGCTGAGATTACAGGCGTGAGCCACTGCACCTGGCCTACAATAGTTAATATTTTATATTTTAGATTGATATAAAAATTCTGTTTTTTCTTCAAATTCTTCAGAAGTTATTCACTCCTACTTTTTCAAAACAACTTGAAACCTTCAAAAACATGATAAGACATCCAAAAGCAACGTAGAAGACGACAAACACAAATTTAAATTCTAGTTTATAAAAATGTATTATGCATCTCAAAATCACAAAAAGGGTGAATTTCAAATGTTTCATGACAAAAAATAATTATTTGAGGTGATGGATACATTAATTGGCTTCAATTATTCCACACTATACTCATAAATCATAAACAACTTTTTAGCCCATAAATTTATATACATGGCTATAATCTGTCCACTTATAATTAAAAATAATAATATAATTAAAAAAGCCTATAGGGTCATGTGACCAGAGCTCTCCTGTACTTATTTGGTTCAAATAAATCAGGAAAAAAAGACCTAAATAAAGACCCAGGTACACAATAACAGTAACAAATGTTTAAGTATATTTGATGTTAACAGCAAAAACTAAGAAAATGAAAATGATTAGCTTTTGTTGGCAAAGAGAAAGGAAAGGGATAGGAGAATATCTATATTAATTTCTTTTTTCCTCTAACTATGGTATTAATAAATACAGTCTAAAGAAATAAACACTTATAAATTCTGTCACTTATTTATTGCTGCATACCAGTTAACATAGCTCGGCTGTGTCCCTACCCAAATCTTAACTTGAATTATATCTCCCAGAATTTCCAAATATTGTGGGAGGGGCCCAAGGGGAGGTAGTTGTATCATGGTGGCCAGTCTTTCCTGTGCTATTCTCGTGGTAGTGATTAAGTCTCACAAGATCTGATGGGTTTATTATCAGGGGTTTCTGCTTTTGCTTCTTCCCCATTTTTCTCTTGCTGCTGCCATGTAAGACATGCCTTTCACCTCCTGCCATGATTCTGAGGTCTCCCCAGTCATGTGGAACTGTAAGTCCAATTAAACCTCTTTTTGTTCCCAGTTTCAGGTATGCCTTTATCAGCAGCAAGAAAACGAACTAATACAGTGAATTGTTACTAGTCGATTGGGGCGTTGCTGAAAAGATACCTGAAAATGTGAAAATGACTTTGGAACTGGGTAACAGGCAGAGAGGTTGGAACAGTTTGGAGGGCTCAGAAAAAGACAGGAAAATATGGGAAAATTTGGAACTTCCTAGAGAGTTGTTGAATGGCTTTGCCCAAAATGCTAATAGTGATATGGGCAATAAGGTTCAGGCTGAGCTGGTCTCAGAGGGAGATGAGGAACTTCTTGGGAACTGATGTAAAGGTAATTCTTGTTATGTTTTAGCAAAGAGACTTGTGGCATTTTGTGCCTATTCTAGAGATTAGTGGAACTTTGAGCTTAAGAAAGATGATTTAGGATATCTGGTGGAAGAAATTTCTAAGCAGCAAAGCATTCAAGAGGTGACTTGGGTGCTATTAAGGACACTCAGTTTTATAAGGGAAGCAGAGCATAAAAGTTTGGAAAATTTACAGCCAGACTATGAGATAGAAAAGAAAAACCCATTATCTGTGGAGAAATCCAACCAGCTGCAGAAATTTGCTTAGGTAGCAAGAAACCTAATGTTAATCCCCAAGACCATAGGGAAAATGTCTCCAGACCATGTCAGCTACCTTCGTGGCAGCCCCTCCCATCACAGGCCCAGAGGCTCAGGAGGAAACAATGCTACCATGAGCCAGGTCCAGCATCCTCATGCTGTTTAAGATTTGGTGCCCTGTGTCCCAGCTACTCCAACCATGGCTAAATGGGGCCAAGGTAGAGCTCAGGTGGTGGCTTCAGAGGGTGGAAGGCCCAAGCCTAGGAAGCTTCCACATGTTGAGCTTGTGAGTTCATGTAAGTCAAGAATTGAAGTTTGGGAACCTCTTCCTGGATTTCAGAAGATGTATGGAAATGCATGGATGTTCAGGCAAGTTTGCTACATGGGTGGGGTCCTCATGGAGAACCTCTGCTAGTGCAGCGTAGAGGGGAAATGCGGGATTGGAGTCCCCACACAGAGTCCCTACTGGGGCACTGCCTAGTGCAGCTGTGAGAAGAGGGCCACTGTCCTCCAGAAACCAGAATAGTAGATCCACCAGCAGCTTGCACCATGTGCCTGGAAAAGCCACAGACACTCAACACCAGGCAATGAAAGCAGTTGGGAGGGAGGCTGTACCCTGCAAAGCCACAGGGGTGGAGCTACCCATGACCATGAGAACCCACTTCTTGTATCAGTGTGACCTGGATGTGAGACTTGGAGTCCAAAGATAACATTTTGGAGCTTTAACATTTGACTGCCCCTCTGGATTTCAAACTTGCATGGGCCCTGTAATCCCTTATTTTGACCAATTTATCCCACTTGGAATGACTGTATTTTCCCAATACCTGTATCCCTGTTGTATCTAGGAAATAACTAGCTTGCTTTTGATTCTACAGGCTTATAGGTGGAAGAGACTGACCTTGTCTCAGATGACACTTTGGACTATGAAATTTTTGGTTAATGCTGAAATGAGTTAAGACTTTCGGGGACTGTTGGGAGGCCATAATTGGTTTTGGAATGTGAGGGCATGAGATTTGGAGGGGCTGGGGACAGAATGATATGGTTTGGCTGGTCCCCACCGAAATCTCAACTTGAATTGTATGTCCCAGAATTCCCACATGTTGTTGGAGGGTCCTGGGGCAGGTAATTGAATCATGGAGGCTGGTCTTTCCCGTGTTATTCTCATGATAGTGAATAAGTCTCATGAGATCTGATGGTTTTATCAAGGGTTCCCATTTTTGTTTCATCCTCATTTTTCTTTTGCCACCACCAAGTAAGAAGTACGTTTCACCTTCTGCCATGATGCTGAGGCCTCCCCAGCCATATGGAACTGTAAGTCCAATTAAACCTTTTTTTGTTCCCAGTTTTAGATGTGTCTTTATCAGCAGCATGAACATGAACTGATACACCAATCTACCCCAAAATTTAAAACAACAATTGCTCTTTTGTTTCTCATATATTTGAGCATCAGCCATTTGAGAGGGGATTGGCTGGGAAGTTCATCTGTTGGTTTTTAATTGAGATCTCTTATGTCTCTACAGTTAGTTATTCCATATGGTCTCTACCTTCATTAAGGTACCCTGGGCTTCCTAACGTGGCATGTACACAACAGAAGAGGACACACACTGCTGTAGAAGTGCTTTTAAAGCCTCTGATTGCTTCACATTTGCTGATGTCCCAAGACCTAGTAAATCACATGACCAGATCCAGAACCATTGTGGGAAGGGACAACACAGGAGGGTGAATTCAAGGAGGGATACTTGATAGTCTACTACAATAATATTACTCAAAGTTACACTTATAAAAATAACCACTACAACAAAAGTATAAGCCTTTTTTTTTCTTTTTTCTTTTTTTTTTTTTTTTTGAGACAGAGTCTCTCTGTCACCCAGGCTGGAGTGCAGTATCACAATCTCAGCTCACTGCAACCTCTGCCTCCCAGGTTCAAGTGATTCTCCTGCCTCAGCCTCCCGAGTAGCAAGGACTACAGGTGCATGCCACCATACTCGGCTAATTTTTGTATTTTTAGTAGAGATGGAGTTTTACCATATTAGCCAGGCTGGTCTTGAACTCTTGACCTAGTGTTCCACCTGCTTCATCCTCCCAAAGTGCTGGGATTATAAGTGTGAGCCACCATGCCCAGCCAGTCTTCTTAATTATTAGAGAAAACTACACCTCTCAAAAAGTAGATCATGTATTAAATATATTCAAAACCTATAAAAAGAGAAAGTGTAACATAAAACATAATGGTAGAACAAAATTGTATTTGTCATAGCTATATATTTAGGTGGACTAAATTTTCTTATTAAGAAATAAAAAAAGTTTAAACTGCATCACAAGCAAACCCAATTTAATATTGTGAAGAAGAAATCACCAAAATGACCGAGAAAGATTAAGAATACAAAGAGGGGTAAAAACATGCCTGTGAAATTTAAAAATGAAAATTGAAATTAATTTTATTAATTTAAAAAGATTTAAAAGTAAATTTTAATCTTAAATTTCAAGAAAGGTAGAATTAAGCAAGAAAACAACAACAAAAATTTTGTTATATTATGGGACACAGTTAATAATAAAGATATTACAGTGTTAATTATTTATGCACCAACAGCATAGCCTAATCAATTTTTAAAGTAAAAGTTATAAGTGAAACCCTCAAAACATCAAGGAAAATCATTGTAAAAGTAGAACCTTTTAATTCTTCTTGCTCAATCTATAACAGAGCAAGTGGACAAAAAATAAATAAGATTATAGAAAATCTAATGAAAGTAGATCTTAGTGATATAGATTAAAATCTGTAATTTACAGATAGCATATTTTATTTTCAAATAATAATGGTTAATTCACACAAAATGACCTTTACACTAAGCTTAAAACTTATAAAATATAAATCTATTACAGAAAATATATTACAATACAGTTAAAACCATAAATTAAAAACAAACTAGAGAGAAAAATCCACTTGGAATTGGAAATAATTTAAAAGCAATTAAATGTTACTGTTAATGTTATTTTTTGAATAGATGGTAAATCGACATAGTTTAAAATTTAAGATTTACAAAGAGTATTCAATGAAAACTCTCTAGCTCTGTCCTTAGTTTCCTGGTTCCACTTCTCTCAGGCTACCAAAATAGTCACTTTCCCATTTAAAAGAGACACTCTCTCTCTTTTTCTCTTCAGATATAAATATGTATCTCATGTATATTTTTACATTGTTTTATTAAAATCATAGCATGTTAATCAGACAAAGGAAAAACAAATTACATGATCCATTCACAGAGGCTAAAAAGATGATTGACCAAACTAAAAATTACTTTCCAAAAAATAAATCTTCAGGCCCAGATAACTTCACTGGAAAATTCTACCAAATTCTTTAAAAGGAACTAATGCCTATTCTACACAAATTCTCTCTCGGAAAATAAAAGCTTCATTTTATAAACCTAGGATTGACACGATAGCAAAACCAAAGACAGAATAACAACAATGAAACAATGACAAACCAATATCCCTTATTAATATAGATGCAGAAATTCTTAACGAAATATTAGCCTGTAGGATCTCACAATCTATAAAACAGATTATACAACACAATCTAATAGGATCTCTTTCAGTGCAGCAAGTCTCATTTTTAATCCATGTAGTCTTCCATATTAACAGGATAAAAATGAAAAATCATATAATTACCTAAGTGTATACATGTGGGAGTTCAGTCAGGCTGGTGGGAAAAATTTTAAAGATAGTTACAAGAAATAGATGCAAACCTTCTTAGAAGGCCAGTGGGGGTTGCATAAGCTCCAGTAATAGATCTGACTGAAGGCAGCCTAATCCTTACCTTGAGTAAATAACTTAGAGTCAGTACAAAGGAATGTAAAGGAGTTTATCTAAGTATCTTGTTTACTCATGTGGTCCTAAAACTAACCTTTCATCATTCTCGGGCAGAATGGCTCTCTTGGGGGGGAAGGTGACCAGGTTAATTACCCTCTAATGGTGTTGACTCAAAGCCTTTGTCATTTAATATGTGTTGAATAAATGCCAGCAGACCAGTGAGTCAGGGCAGGGGCTTCTACAACTCTTGTGGTCAGCTGCCTGACCCCCTGAACCGCTCTCTCACTGAATTTTGGTGTCTGAGTATGTAATTCATCCATCGTGCAACTGGGGTCTGCAGAACGGACCCTGACATATACAGACAAAAACATTTGACAGAAGTTAATACCCACTGATAAAAATTCAGAATAATAGAAATGAGGGACATGTCCTCAATTTGGTAAAGAGTATTTACATTTAGAAGAATAAACAAATCCTAAAGCTCACACTCTATTTAACACTGAAAGACTAAATGCTTTTTCCCTAAGGTCAGAAACCAGTCAGGGGTATTCACTCTCACCATCTTTATTCATTATAGTGATAGAAGTTCCCGAAGGTGCAATAAAGCAAGGAAAGAGAATTTGCAGCCAAGAAAGAGACCCACTCCAATACGCCCAACATTTTCTGACAAAAGTGTAAAAATTATTTAGCAGAGGACAGTAGCCTTTTCCACAAATGGTGGTGGAACAATTGGACATCTACAGCAAAAAATGTAAACCTCAGCCTAAGTCACTTGTTTCACAAAAGTTAACTCAGCATGAATCACCGTCTTAAAGGTAAAACGTAAAACTATAAAAATTTTAGAAAAAATAAGAAAAATATTTAGGATCTAGGGTTAGGCAGGGAGTTCTTTGACTTGACACTAAAATTGTAATCCACAAAAAGAAAAATTGGACTTCATCAAAATTAAAAATTTGGTCTGTGAAGGACTGTTAAGAGGATAACAAGACAAGTTGCATCCTTGGAAAGAGTATGTGCAGAGCTCATACTCTAGGAAGGACTATACTGATCATGTATAAAGAACTTTCAAATCCAGTAAAAACACCAATAACCCTGTTAGAAATGGACAAAACACATGAGTTGATATTTCACCAAAAGAGGTATACAGATGGCAAATAAGCACATGAAAAGATGTTCAACACCATTAGCCATTAGAGAAATGCAAATTAAAACCACAATAAGGTATCACTATACACTTGGCTAAAAGTCTAAAAAACATTAAAAAGTACTAATACCAAATGCAGATGAGGATTCAGAGAAACTTATTAAGGAAATTTCAAGGGTGAAACATTATGGGCACTTTGCATTTTGCTTGATATTCTCAAAAATATTTTATCAGTTATATTATCACCAATAGTAGAAGAGAGCCCTACTTTCCCCAAATCTTGAAAACTGGATTCCACCATATTTTGTTCTTTGTCTTTTAGTAAAGAATTATTTGGGGCTGGGTACAGTGGCTCATACCTGTAATCCCAGCATTTTGGAAGGCTGAGGTGGGCTGATCACCTGAGGTCAGGAGTTCAAGACCAGCCTGGCCAACATGGTGAAACTCCGTCTCTACTAAAAAAAAAAAAAAAAAAAAAAAAAAAAAATTAGCCAAGTGTGGTGGCCGGCACCTGTAATCCAAGCTGCTTGGCAGACTGAGGCAGGAGAATTGCTTGAATCTGGGAGGCAGAGGTTGCAGTGAGCCAAGATCACACCATTGCACTACAGCCTGGGTGACAAGTGCAAGACTCCATCTCAAAAAAAAAAAAAAAAAAAAAAAAAAAAAATTGGTTATTTTTATAGTCAGCTTTTAAAATTATGAACATTGGTGAAAACTCCTTTTGTATATAGGTGTCACAGTATCCTTAGGGTGTTGCTTTGCCAGCTGGAAACCTCTGTGGCCAGTGGTGCCTATGCCTGAGTTTCGCTCATGCCCACTCGGCCTGGCAGGCTGCAACTTGGCTCACGGTATGGGCCTGGATTCCATAACTGCGGAGGGTAAGCCAGGCATAGTGCAGCGTGGGGTGTGTAAATGAGTGAGTATGGGGTCCGGCTACTGCACACAGCCAGGTGTGCTTGCTGTGATGGGGTGGGCAGCTCCAGGCATCAGCACAACTACTGGCTCTGTGCAAGGCTGAAGTTGAACCAGGAGTGCCACATGGGGCTTCCACTGAGGACGCCAAGGAAGTTTGTGGTGGCCTAAAGCTTGGAGACACAAGGAACCACAGAGCCCCAAAGAGGATATTACAGCATGTCACAGCCCTGAGGTCTGAGCTCCCAGAAGGGTCGCAGCTCTTCTCACTGCCCATAGTGTGATGAGCAGATGAGCATGTTTTGGGTGGGGATGGGGGCGTGTTTCAGTCTGTTTTTATTACAGCTCTTTTAGTCTCATTGCCTTGTTCCAGCAATGCTTCCCATCAAGTGGAGCGGCTGCCCGGAGTCAGCAGAGGGCAGGAGGGCTGTAGTGTTGTAGCTCTGGCCTTGGGGAATGCCAGGGTCTGGGCCCCCAGAAGGGTCATCACTCTTCACTCCTGGGGTCCAGGAGTGTGTCACCACCTCTGAAATGAACGTGTTACAGCTCATTCAACTCCCGACATTTGGCAGGTCCTGAGTTCTTGTCCCAGGTCCAGGAAGAATGAGCTTACACAGACAACTGGAGGGTGAGTAAGGCAGAGAGGAGCTTTACTGAGTGACAGAACAGCTCTCAGAAGGCCTGAAATGGTAGCAGGTCATCCTGAAGTGTCTGAGTCTGACTGAGTCTGAGTTTTTATGGGCTCAGAAGGGAGGAAGTGCACGTGGATTGGTCCATGGTCAGCCATGTGTGGGCTTGGAAAAAGCACCACAAGTTCTCACTCTGGGTTGCAGACTCCACTTGGAACTGGCAGCCTGGCTCTGAGGCTTCAGGTTGTCCTTTACTTGAAAGTGGGACTTCACCAGGGACCCACCCCCTTCCCACCTAGGAACCTATCTGCCTCCCACCATCATCAACATGCTGTCTGCCTCCCACCATCATCAACGTGTCCACAGCACCCAGGCTGTCTGTGCTGAGGGGCACTTGAAGACCCACACAGAGCTTCTCTCAGCTCCCTGGCCTCCTTCCCATGCTTGTCAGTGCCCAAAGTCCAGATGGGTCTGAGGAAGCAGGGAGCTGGTGTGTCAGTGCCACTCTGATTATACACACACACCTGACTGGTTTGCAAAAGCACCTGGGCTTGGCCACAACATTGCTCTTCACTGGAGCAGGTGCCAGGAGTGGGGAGAAGCTAGGGAATGGGAGCAGGTACTGTTGAGCCTATGGGGGTAGTGAGCTTCCTGTGCCCCTGAGATCAGGGATGTCCAAGTCTGAAGCCACAGCTGGTCAGCTCAGGGCTCTTGCCCCGCCAACTTGGTAGGGTACAGGGCTCCTGCCTGCTCCTGGTCTCTCCCAGCTCTGCAGAGTGTGCAACCCTGGTTGTGCCTCCCATGGCACAGCTGGCATACTTGCAGCAGCCACTCCAGATGAGCCACCACCACCATCATTAGTATTCTTTTTTGTTTTAAATACTTCATCATTTGGCTCAACTTTTAAATTCTGTTATTTGTGTTCTTATTGAAATGAAAAGAGATAATTATCTTTGATATATTGCAAATCACTCTTCCTATTAAGAAAAGAACCTTTACATCTCTGGTATCCTTTGGTTGGACAACTGTAGTGTATTATTCACTATCACTATTAAATTATTTGTTTTGAATTTCTAAAATTTGCCTGAATTTAGGTTTTGCCTGTGTGCTTGTGGAATGGAATTTTTGGAGCATCAGCTTGGAAATTGTGTGTGTGTGTGTGTGTGTGTGTGTGTGTGTGTTCAGTGTTGGTCGTTTCATTGTTTATTTCACAGGATCCTAGAGAATTTTTTGTATCAGGGAATGCACATGCAAATTTAGTTACTCTTTGATATCCTGATTTATTTTTCCTTGGGTAGATACTCAGTAGTGTGATTTCAGGATCAAATGGTGGTTCTATTTTTAGTTTTTTGAGAGACCCATACTGTTTTCCATAGAAACTGAACTAATTTCCACCCCTATCAACAATGCATGAGTTCCTTTTTAATAAAAGTCATTCTAACCAGGGCGAGATGATATCTCATTGTGGTTTTGATGTGCATCTCCCTGATGATTAGTGATGTTGAGGATTTTTTCATATTCCTGTTGGCCATTTATATGTCTTCTTTTGATAAATGTTTATGCATGCCCTTTGCCCATTTTCAAATGGATATTTTTTTCCTGTTGTGATGTTTGAATTGTATGTTCTGGATATTAGTCCCTTGTGAGATGAGTAATTTGCAAATATTTTCTCCTATTTAAAAGATTGTTTGTTTACTCTGTCGATTGTTTCTTTTGCTGTGCAGAAGCTTTTCAGTTTAATATAGTTCAACTTGTCTATGTTTGTTTTTGCTGCCTGTGCTTCTAAAGTGTTAGTGATAAAATATTTGCCTAGACCAATTGTCCTGAAGAGTTTTCCCTATGTTTTTATCTAGTTTTTTTTTTTTTATAGTTTTGTGTTTTACATTTAAGTCTTTTATCCATCTTGAGTTAAATTTTGTATATGATGAAATAGGAGTTCAGTTTTATTCTTCTGCATATGGTTATTCAGTTTTCTCAGAACCGTTTATTGAAGAGGGTGTCCTCTCCCCAATGTATGTTCTTGGTGGGTTTGTCAAAGATCAGTTGGCTGTAGGTCTGAGGCTTTACTTCTGGCTTCTCTATTCTGTTCCATTGGTCCATCTGTCTACTTTTATACCAATTTCTTGTTTTTTGGTTAATATAACTTCATAATATATTTTAAAATCAGGTAGTGTGATGCCTCCAGCATTGTTCTTCTTGCTCTGAATAGCCTTGCCTATTCAGACTCTTTTTTTGTTGTTGTTCCATGTGAATTGCAGGATGATTTTTCCTATTTCTGTCAAAAATGACATTTGTGTTTTGATAGGGATTGCACTGAATCTTTAGGTTGCCTTAGGCAGTGTGGTCATTTTAATGGTATTAATTCTTCTGATCCATGAGCATGATGTCCTTCCATTGTTGCGTATCCTTTTCAATTTCTTTCATCAATGTTGTGTAGTTTCTGCTGCATAGATCTTTTACCTCTTTCATTAAATTTATGTCTGAGTGTTTTATTTTTTTCTTCAACTTTTATTTTAAGTTCTGGGGTACATGTGCAGGATGTGCAGTTTGTTATAGAGGTAAATGTGTGCCATGGTAGTTTGCCACACAGATTAACCCATCACTTAGGTATTAAGCCCATCAACCATAGCTATTCTTTCTGATGTTCTTCCTCTCTTTGCCTCCCCCTGCTGACAGGTCCAGTGTGTATTATTTCCTCTACATGTGTCCATGTGTTCTTATAATCCAGGTCCCACTTATAAGTGAGAACATGTAGTGTTTAGTTTGCTGTTTCTGCATTAGTTTGCTGAGGATAATGGCGTTCAACTCCATCCATGTTGCTGCAAAGAACATGATCTCATTCATTTTTATGGCTGCACAGAATTCCATAATACTATCAGAAGATATTAATTTTTCTGATCTATGAGTATGGGATGTCTTTCCATGTGTGTGTTTCCTTTTCAGTTTTTTTCATCAGTGTTTTGTAGTTTCCCCTGTACAGATCTTTTGCTTCCTTCATTAAATTTATTTCTAAGTATTTTAATTTTAATTTTTGATTTTTGCTAAATGGGATTGCCTTTATTGTTTCCTTGTATTGCTGTTAGACTTTTGGTGTATAGAACCATTGATGATTTTTTTTGTATGTTGATTTTATAACTAGTAACTTTATCAAATTTGTTTATCAGTTCAAAGAGTTTACTGATGGAGACTGTTTTTTCTAGATATAGGATCATGTCATCTGTAAAGCAGATAAATTGACTTCCTCTTTTCCAATTTGAATGCCTTTTATTTATTTTTTTTTCCTGCCTGATTTTTCTGGCTAGGACTTCCAGTACTATATTGAAAAAGAGTGGTGAAAGTGAACATCCTTGTATCCTCTTGATGCTTAGAAGAAGGGCTTTTAATATTTCACCATTCAGTATAATGGTAGTCGTGTGTTTGTCATATATGGCCTTTATCATTTTAAAATGTTATCCTTCAATGCCTAGTTTGTTGAGATTTTTATTATGAGGAGCTGTTAAATTTTGTCAAATACTCTTTCTGTGCCTACTGAGATGCTCATATGCTTTTTGTCCTTTATTTTGTTGATATAATGTGCCACATTTGTTGATTTATGTGTGTTGAACAATCCATGCATCCCTAAGACAAATTCCATTTGATCATGGTGTATTATTTTTTGAAGTGCTGTTGGATTCAGTTTGCTGGTATTTTGTTGAAAATTTTTGCATCTGTTTATTAGGGATATTGGCCTGTAGTTTTCTTTTCCTGTTGTGTGTTATTTACTTATCAGGTTTTGGCATCAAGCTAATGCTGGCCTTTTAGGGAGAATTTCCTCCAGAATGCTGGTAGAATTAGGGAGAATTTCCTCCTCTTCAATTTTTTTGTCACAGTATGAGGGAAATTGGTATTATTTCTTTATATATTAGGTAGAATTCAGCAGTGAATCCATCTGGTACTGGCCTTTTTTATTGGGAGAATGTTTGTTACTGATTTAATGTTATATCCACTTGCTGGTTCCATCCCTTTATTTTCTGTTTACATAATCTGTCTTAATGCTGAGAGTGGTAGGTTATATGTTTCCAGGAATGTATCCACTTCACCTACCTTTTCCAGTTTGTTAACATATAGTTGTTCATAATAGTCTCTGATCATCTTTTGTCAGTTGTAATGCCTCATTTTTCATGTCTAATGTTGTTTATTAGCATCCTCTCTCATCTTAGTTAAAATATAACCAAGTTATAGTTTACCAATTTGTTTATGTTTTCGAGAAAGCAACATTTTGTTTTGATGATTCTTTCTATTTTTTTTTTGTAACTATTTTGCTTAATTCTGATCTGATCTTCATTAATCCTCTTCTTCAGCTAATTTTGGGCTGTGCTTTTCTAGTTTCTTGAGGTGCATCTTTCGATTGTATATTTGAAATTATTTTGTTTATTTGATGTAGGCATTTATGCTAGAAACTTTCGTCTTAGAATTAATTTTGCTGTGTTTCAAAGGTTTTTGTATTTTTATTTGTTCATAAAATGTTTTGATTTCCATCTTAATTTCTACATTGGTCCAATGGTCTTTTAGAAGCATGTTTCATTTTCACACATTTGTATAGTTTACTTAACTTTTAAGTTCAGGGGTACATGTGCAGGACGTGCAGCTTTGTTACCTAGGTAAACGTGTGTCATGGGAGTTTGTTGTACAGATTAATTCATTGCCCAGGTATTAAGCCTAATATTTATTGGTTATTTTTCCTAATTATATTCTTCCTCCACCCTCCAGCCTCTGATAGGACCCAGGGTCTTTTGTTTTCTTCTATGTGTCCATATGTTCTCATCATTTATCTTCTACTTATAAGTGAGAACATGTTTTATTTGATTTTATGTTCCTGTGCTAGTTTGCTAAGAATAATGGCCTCCATGACCCTGCAAAGGACATGTTCTTGTTCCTTTTTTATGGCTACATAGTATTCCAGGGTATATATTTACCACGTTTTCTTTATCCAGTTGTCATTAAAGAGCTTGTGGGTTGATTTCATGTCTTTGCTATTGTGAATAATGCTGTAATGAATACATACATGCATATTTCTTTATAATAGAGTGATTTGGGGGTATACACCCAGTAATAGGATTGCTGGGTCAGACGGCATTTCTGTCTTTAGGTCTTTGAGGAATCACCACATTGTCTTCCAAAATGGTTAAACTAATTTGCACTCCCCCCAGTGGTGTACAAGTGTTCCCTTTTCTCTACAATCTCACCACCATTTGTTATTTTTTGACTTTTTAATAATAGTAACCATTCTGACTGATGCGAGATGGTATCTCATTATAATTTTTATTTCTCTAATGCTCAGTGATGTTGAGCTTTTTATCATATGCTTCTTGGCCACATGTATACCTTCTTTTGGGAAGTGTCCATTCATGTCCTTTGCCCACTTTTAATGAGGTTGTTGTTTTTTTCTTGTAGATTTGATTAAGTTTCTTATAGTTGTTGGATATTAGATATTTGTCAGATGTATAGATTGCAAAAATTTTTTCTAGTATTTTACATTGCCGTTTACTCTGTTGATAGTTTCTTTGGCTGTGCACAAGCTCCTTAGTTTATTTAGATTCCATTTGACAACTTTTGCTTTTGTTGTAATTATTTTTGGCATTTTTCTCATGAAATCTTTGCCCATGCCTATGTCCTGAATGGTATTGCCTAGTTTGTCTTCCAGTGTTTGTATAGTTCTGTGTTTTACATTTAAGTCTTTAATTCACCTTGAGTTAATTTTTGTATATGGTGAAGGAAGGGATCCAGTTTCAATCTTTTGCATTTGGCTAGTCAGTTATCCTAGCACCATTTATTGAATAGAGTCCTCTCCCTATTGTTTGTTTTTATCAGCTTTGTCAAAGATCAGTTAGTTATAAATGTGCAGTCTTATTTTTGGGTTCTTTATTCTGTTCCATTGGTCTATGTGTCTGTTTTTGTACCAATACCATGCTGTTTTGGTTACTGTAGCTCTATAGTATATTTGAAATTGGGTAGCATTATGCCTCCAGCTTTGTTCCTTTTGCTTTGTATTGCTTTGGCTATTCAGGCTCATTTTTTCATTCCATATAAATTTTAAAATAGTTTTTTCTAGTTTTGTTAAGAATGTCAGTGGTAGTTTAATGGAAATAACATTGAACCTATACATGGTTTTGGGCAATATGGCCATATTCATAATATTGATTCTTCCTATTCATGAGCATAAAATGCTTTTCTATTTGTTTGTGTCATCTCTAATACCTTTGAATAGTGGTTTGTAGTTCTCCTTGTAGAAATCTTTCACTTCTCTTGTTAGCTGTATTTTTTGGTATTTTTCCTTTTTGTAAAAATTGTGAACGGAAGTTCGATCGTAATTTTGCTCTCAGTTTGTCTCTTGTTTGTGTGTAGGAATGCTAGTGATTTTTACACATTGAATTTTTATCCTGAGGCTTTGCTGAAGCTGTTTATTAATGTAAGAAGCTTCTGATCTGAGGTGATGGGGTTTTCTAGATATAGGATTATGTTGCCTGCAAACAGAGATAATTTGACTTCCTATCTTCCTATTCGAATGTTCTTTATTTCTTTCTCTTGCATGGTCGCTCTGGTCAAAACTTCCAATACTATATTTAATAGAAGTGGTAAGAGAGGGCATCCTTGTCTTGTGCTGATTTTCAAGGGGAATGCTTCCAGCTTTTGTACATTCAGTATGTTGTTGGCTGTGGGTTTGTCATAGATGGCTCTTATTATTTTGAGGTATGTTCCTTTAATATTTAGTTTATTGAGTGTTTTTAACATGAAGGCATGTTAAATTTAATTGAGATAATCATGTGTTTTTTTACCTTCAGTTCTGTTTATGTGATGAATCACATTTATTGATTTGCATATGTTGAACCAACTTTGCATCCTGGGAATAAAACCTATTTGATCTTGGTGGATTAGCTTATTGATGTGCTGCTGGATTCACCTTACCAGTATTTTGTTGAGTTTTTTTTGCATCAATCCTCATCAAGGATATTGGCCTGAAGATGTCTTTTTCTGTTTTGTTTCTGCCAAGTTTTGGTATCAGAATGATGTTGGCCTCATAGAATGAGTTATGGGGGAGTCCCTTCCTTTCAATTTTTTGGAATAGTTTTAGTAGGAATGGTACCAGCTCTTCTTTGTATATCTGATAGAATTCAGCTGTGAATCATCTGATCCTGGGCTTATTTTTATTGGTATGCTAATTATTAATGCCTCACTTTCACAGCACATTAGTGGTCTGTTCAGGGACTCAATTTCTTCCTGGTTCATTCTTGGGAGGGTATGTGTCCAGAAATGTATTCATTTCTTCTAGATTTTCTAGTTTATGTACATAGAAGTTTTTCTAATATTCTTCCATAGTTGTTTGTATTTCTGTGGGGTCAGTGGTAATATTCCCCTCATCATTTCTGATTATTTTTATTTGAATTTTCTGTCTTTATCAGTCTAGTTAGTGATCTATTTTATTAATTTTTTTCAAAATACCATCTCCTAGATACATTGATCTTTTGAATGGTTTTCCACATTTCTATCTCCTTCAGTGCAGCTCTAGTGTTGTTTATTTTTTGTTTTCTGCTAGCTTTGGGATTTGTTTGCTCTTGGTTCTCTAGTGGTTTTAGTTGTGATATTATGTTTTTAACTTGAGATCTTTCTGGTTTTTTGATGTGGGCATTTAATGCTATGAATTTCTCTCTTAGCTGTGTCCCAGAGATTCTGTTGTGTCCCAGAGATACATTATGTCTTTGTTCTCATTAGTTTCAAGGAACTTCTTGTTTTTTGCTTTGATTTCATTATTTACTCAAAGTCATTCCAGGGAAAGTTATTCGATTTCCATGTAATTGTATAGTTTTGAGTGTCTTGGTCTTGAGTTCTAATTTGATTGCAATATTGTCCAAAAGACTGTTTGTTACAATTTCAGTTCTTCTACATTTGCTAAGGAGTGTTTTACTTCCAATTATGTGATCAGTTTCAAAGTAAGTGCCAGCGGCAATGAGAAGAATTTATATTCTGTTGCTTTTAATGGTGAGGGGTAATGGTGGGCGAGTTCTGTAGACATCTATCAGGTTCATTTGATACAGAGCTGAGCTTGGGTCCTAAATATCTTTGTTAATTTTCTGTCTGGATGATCTGTTTGATATTTTTCAGTGGGGTGTTAAAGTCTCCTGCTATTATTGTGTGGGGGCCTACATATCTTTGAAGGTTTCTAAGAACCTGCTTTATGAATATGGGTGCTTCTATTTTGGGTGCATATTTATTTAAAATAGGTAGCTCTTCTTGTTGAATTGACCCCTTTACCATTATGTAATGTCCTTTTCTGTCTTTTTTTATCTTTGTGGTTTAAAGTGTGTTTTGTCAGAAACTAGGATTGCAATCCCTGCTTTTTTCTGTTTTCCATTTGTTTGGCAAATTTTCTTCCATTCATTTATTTTAAGCCTATGAGTATGTGCATGTGAGATGAGTCTCTTGAAGACAGCATACCAATGAACCTTGGTTCTTCATCCAGCTTACCACTCTGTCTTTTAATTGGGACATTCAGCCTATTTACTTTTAGTATTATTATGTGTAGATTTGGTTCTGCAATTATGATGCTAGCTGGTTATTTTGCAGACCAGTTTATGTGGTTGCTTTACAGTGTCACTGGTCTGTGTACTTCAGTGTGTTTTTGTAGTGGCAGGTAGTGTTTTTCCTTCCCATATTTAGTGCTTCCTTCAGGAGTTCTGGTAGACAGGACTAATGGTACTGGATTCCTTCAGCATTTGCTTGTCTAAAAAGGATACTATTTCTCCTTCACTTATGAAGCTTAGTTTTGCCAGATATAAAATTCTAGGTAGGAATTTCTTCTCTTTAATAATGATGAATATTAACTGTCAATCCATTCTGTTTTACAGAGCTCCAGTCAGAGGCCCACTGTTAGTCTGATGGGGTTCCCTTTGTATATGATGTGACCTTTCTCTCTGGTAACTCTTAACATTTTTTTCTTTCATTTTGACATTGGAGACTCTAGTAATTATATGTCTTGGGGATGATCTTCTCATGGGGTGTCTTACTGGGGTTCTCTGCATTTTGTGAATTTGAATGTTGGCACATCTAGCAAAATTGAGGAAGTTCTCATGGATGTTTTCCTGAAATATGTTTTCCAAATTGCGACCATTCTCCCCTGCTCTTTTTGATACATCAATCAGTCACAGAGTTGGTGTATTAGCCTGTTCTCACACTGTTAATAAAAACATACCTGAGACTGGGTAGTTTATAAAGAAAAAGAGGTTTAATGGACTCACAGTTCCACATGGCTGGGGATGCTTCACAGTCATGGCAGAAGGTGAAGGAGGAGCAAATTCGTGTCTTACGTGGCAGCAGGCAAGGGAGTGTGTACAAGGAAATGGTCCTTTAAAAAACCATCGGATCTCATAAGACTTATTCACCATCATGAAAACAGCATAGAAAAGACCACCCCCATGGTTCAATTACCTCCCACCAGGTCCCTCTAGTGGCACATGGGAATTATGGGAAGTACCATTCAAGATGAGATGTGGGCGAAGTCACAGCCAAACCATATAATTCTGCCCTTGACACATACCAAATCTCATGTTTTCACATTTCAAAACACAATCATGCCCTTCCAATGGTCCCACAAATCTTAACTCATCCCAACATTAACTCAAAAGTCTAAGCCCAAAGTTTCATCTGGGACATGCAAGTCCCTTCTGCCTATGAGCCTTTAAAATCAAAAGCAAGTGAGTTACTTGCTAGACACAATGGGGGTATAGGCATTGGGCAAATACAGACATTCCACATGGGAGAAATTGACCACAGTAAAGAGGCTACAGTCTCTGTGCAAGCCCAAAATCCAATAGGGCAGTCATTAAACCTTAAAGTTCCAAAATTATCTTCTTTGACTCCATGTCTCACATCCAGGTCATGCTGATGCAAGAGGTGGTCTCCCATGGCCTTTGGCAGCTCCACTGCTGTGACTTTTCAGGGTACAGCTCTCCTCTCAGCTGTTTTCACAGGCTGGCATTGAGTCCCTGTGGTGTTTCCAGATGCACCGTGCAACCTATCAATGGATCTAACATTCTGGGATCTGGAGAACCATGGCCTTCTTCTCACAGTTCCACTTGGCAGTGCCCCAGAGGGGACTCTTGTGGGGCCTCCAACCCCACATTTCCCTTCTGCACTTCCCTAGAAAAGGTTCTCCATGAGGGCTCCACCCCTGCAGCAAAGTTCTGCCTGGACATTCAGGTGTTTCCATACATCCTCTGAAATCTAGGTAGAACTTTCCAAACCTCAATTATTGACTTCTGTGCACCTACAGGCTCAACACCACATGGAAGCTGCCAAAACATGGGGCTTGCACCCTCTGAAGCTGCAGCCCGAGCTGTACATTAGCCCTTTTAGTGATGGTTGGAGTGGCTAGGATGCAGGGCACCAATCCCAAGGCTGCAAACAGCAGGAGCCCTGGATCCAATCCAAAAAATCCTTTTCTCCTCCTAGGCCTCTGAGCTTGTGATGGGAGAAGATGCCAAAAAGGCCTCTGACATGCCCTGGAGAGATTTTCCCCATTGTCTTGGTAATTAACATTTTGCTTCTGTTACTTACACAAATTTCTGTAGCCAGCTTGAATACCTTTTCAGAAAATTGGTTTTTCTTTCCTACTGCATCATCAGGCTGCAAATTTTTCAAACTTTTATGCTCTACTTCCTCTTTCACACTTTGCTACTTAGAAATTTTTTCTGACAGATACTTCAGATACTTTAAATCACCTCTCAAGTTCAAACTTCCATAGATCTCTAGGGCAGGGCTAAAATGCCACCAGTCTCTTTGTTGAAACATAGCAAGAGTCATCTTTGCTCCAGTTCCCAACAAGTTCCTCATCTCCATCTGAGACCACCTCAGCCCAGACTTGATTGTCCATATCACTATCAGCATTTTGGTAAAATCCATTCAACAAGTCACTAGGTAGTTCCAAATTTTCCCACATCTTCCATCTTCTGAGCCTTCCAAGTGTCCAGGAAGTTCCAAACTTTCCCACATTTTCCTGTCTTCTTCTCAGCCATCCAAACTGTTCCATCCTCTGCCTATTACCTAGTTCAAAAGTGTATTCCACATTTTTGGGAATCTTTACAATAGCACCCCACTACTTGGTGCCAATTTACTGTATTAGCCTGTTCTCACATTGTTAATAAAAACATACCTGAGACTGGGTAATTCATAAAGAATAGAGGTTTAATGGACTCACTGTTCTGCATGGCTGGGGAGGCCTCACAATCATGGAAGAAGGCAAAGGAAGAGCAAAGACATGTCTTACATGGCAGCAGGCAGGAGAGCCTGTGCAGGGGAACTGCCATTTATAAAACCATCAGATCTCATGAGATTTATTAACTATCACAAGAACAGCATGACAAAAACCCACACCAGAATTCACTTACCTTCCACTGGGTCCCTCTTGCAACACATGGGGATTATGGGAACTACAGTTCATGATGAGATTTGAGTGGGAACACAGCCAAGCTTTATCAATCAGTCTCTTTACATAATCCCATACTGCTCAGAAGTTGTGTTCATTCCTTTTCATTCTTTTTTTCTCTATTCTTGTCTGTCTGTATTATTTCATAAAGACAGTCTTCAGGCCCTGAGATTCTTTCCTTCTCTTGGTCTATTCTGCTATTAATACTTTCAATTGCATTATGAAATTCTTGTACTGTGTTTTTAAGCTCTATGTTCTTCTCTATACTGGCTATTTTATCAGCGTCTGCAATGTTTTACTCTGATTTTTAGCTTCCTTGCTTTGAGTTAGAATATGCTCATTAAGATCAGTGATGTTATTTTTATCCACACTCTGATGTCTACTTCTGATTTTTCAGCCATATCAGTGTCAGCCCAGTTCTGAACTTTTGCTGGAGAGGTGATGTGGTTATTTGGAGGAGAGTGGGCACTTGCTTTTAGAGTTTTTGGTGTTATTGCACTGATTCTTTCTCATCTTTGTGGGCTTTCCTTTCTTTTTTTTTTTTGTTTTTTTTTGTTTTTTGTTTTTGAGATGGAGCCTACCACCATAACCCAGGTTGGAGTGCAACAGCTCACTGCAACCTCTGCCTCCTGCGTTCGAGAGATTCCTCAGCCTCCTGAGTAGCTAGCATTACAGGTGCCTGCCACCACACCAGGCTAATTTTTCTCTCTTTTTTGTGTGTGTGTTTTTAGTACAGACAGGGTTTCACTATGTTGGCCAGTCTGATCTTGAACTCCTGACCTCATGATCCACCCGCCTCAGCCTCCCAAAGTCCTGGGATTATAGGCATGAGCCATCACACCTGGTCCTTTGTGGGCTTTTCTAAATTCAATCTTTGAGGATGCTGACTGTTGGATGTGATTTTTGTTGTTGTTGTTATTTTTCTTTTTTTAACAGTCTGGTCACTTTTCCATAGGGCTGGTGTGGTTTGCTGGGCATTCACTCCAGTCCTTAGTTGTCTCAGATTTTCCAGTACCTGGAGGTATCACCAGTGAAGGCTGCAAAACAGCAAAAAATGACAGCCTGCCACTTCCTCTGGGAGCTCTGTCCCAAGGGAGTACAGACCTGTTGCCAGCCTGAATGCATCTGTAGGAGGTGGCTGGAGACCCTGGTTGGGGTGTCTCATCCACTCAGGAGGAATGGGGTTGTGCACCCACTAAAAGAGGCATACTACTCATGCTTTCACAAAGCAGCTGTACTATGCTGGGGCACTGTTTTCACCTCCATTTGGCTTCAGCTTCCAAAGCCTGGAGGCTGGAATGGCTAAGTTGCTGAAACAGCAAAGATGGTGGCCTGCCTCTCTCTCTAGGAACTCTATTTGAGGAAGTTTTCAAACGTTTTTTTTTTTTTTTAATTTATTTATTATTATTATACTTTAAGTTGTAGGGTACATGTGCATAACGTGCAGGTTTGTTACATATGTATACTTGTGCCATGTTGGTGTGCTGCACCCATCAACTCGTCATTTACATCAGGTATAACAAACGTTTTCTGACCAGAGAACATTGGCAGGAGCAGCTGGAGACCACAGTTGGGGACAGATAAGGTACCCACTTAAGGAAATAGTCCATTCAGGTACAAATACTGCCTTGGTCAACTTGGACTCTCCAAAGCCCACAGGCTGGAATGACTGAGTTGCCCAAACAGCAAATATGGTGGCTCACCCCTTACCCCAGGCACCCCTTCTTAGGGAGAAATCAAAACTCTGTTGGCTGAAGAATATTGGCAGGGGTAGCTGGAGCTCCCTGCTGGGAAGTTCTTCCCAGTGAGGAGGAATGGATCAGAGACCTCCTGAAAGAGGCAGTCTGGGCTGGGCATGGTGGCTCACGCCTATAATCCCAGTACTTTGCGAAGCCAAGTTGGGTGGATCACCTGAGGTCAGGAGTTAGAGATCAGCCTGACCAATATGGTGAAATCCTCTCCCTACTAAAAATACAAAAATTAGCCAGATGTGGTGGCAGGCATCTGTAATCCCAGCTACCTGGGAGGCTGAGTTAGGAGAATTGCTAGAACCTGGGATGCAGAGGTTGCAGTGAGCAGAGATTGCACCATTGCACTCAAGCCTGGGAAGCAGAGCAAGACTCTGTCTCAAACAAACAAACAAAAAACCCAAAAACAAAACAAAGAGGCAGTCTGGCCACGTTATGGTAGGGTAACTGCTGTGTTGGGTGATCCCTTCTGCCCCCAGTAGGTCTGGGCTCTGCAAAGCCTGCAGACTGGAATGGCTGAGTCGTCTAGTTAAGATGGCAGCCTGCCCCTCCCCTCGGGAACTTTGTCCCATCCCAGGTAGGTTCAATACTGTTGCCAGGGGCTGGCTGGAATTCCAAGCCAGTGAGTCTTATCCTTTGAGACACCATGGAAGCAGGGCCTGCAGACTGATACTGTGCAGCCCTCTGGATTCAGCTCCCTTCCTATGGGTATATATGGAGTTCCAACCTCCCTCCTTGCCTGAGTTGTAGTCACCTTTGCGGGGATCCCGGAGTCAGAGTTTGTAAAGCTCCTGGAACTTTGTGTGTGCCTAAGCAGCTGCTCTGTTGAGACTTCAAGCAGCTCTGTGTGTCAGACCAAAGGCCCTGGTGGATTGGGTTCACAATGGGATCTCCTGGCCAGAGGGTTGCAAAGATCCGTGAGATAAGTGTGGTTGCACATTCACTCACTGTTTCTCTGCATGTTTCTGTAGTTTTAAAAGTTCCTCTTGGTATTGATTTATAGTTTTTATCCATTATCATTTCAGAAGATACTTTATATTTCAATTTTTAAAATTTTGTTGAGACTTGTTATGTGTCCTAACATATGGTATTCCCTGGAGAATGTTTCGTGCACTGATGAGAGGAATGTGTATTCTGCAGTTGTTAGATAAAATGTTCTGTAAATGTCTATTAAGTCTATTTGGTCAAAAGTTTATTTGTTTATTTTATGTCTGGGTGATCTGTCTGATGTGGAGAGTGGGGTGTTGAAGTCCCCTACTGTTATTGTATTAGAGTCTATCTTTTGCTTTAGATCTAGTAATATTTGTTTTACGTATCTGGGTACTCCAGCATTGGGTGCATATATACTTAAAATTGTTATACTCACTTGCTGAATTTATTCATTTCTCATTATGTAATGACCTTCTTTTTCTTTTTTGTATTTTTTTAACTTAAAATCTGTTTTATCTGATATAAGTATAGCTACTCCTGCTTACATTTGGTTTTCATCTGTGTGGAATGTTATTTTCCATTCCCTTGCTTTTAGTCTGTATGTATATTTACAGGTAAAGCTCATTTCATGTAGCAACATATAGTTGGACCATTTTTTTAAACTATGCAGGCAGTCTCTATCCTTTAAATGGAGACTTTAATTCATTTACTCTTAAGGTATTTTTAATATCTGAGGCTTTGTTCCTGGCTTATATTTAATTATTTTCTGGTTCTTTTGCATATTCTTTGTTCTTTTCTTTTTCTCTTGATTGCCTTTGTGGTTTGTGAATTTTCTGTGGTGGTACCACTTGAGTCACCTTCTTCCTCATTTGTGTGTTTGCTTTACTAGTGAGTTTTATATTTGCATATGTTTCCATGATGGTAACTGTTGCCCTTCCACTTCCAGGTTTAGAACTCCTCTGAGCATTTCTTGTAAGGCAAGTCTAGTGGTAGTGAATTTCCTTAATATTTGCTTATCTGGTAAAGACTTTATTTCTCCTTCATTTATGAAAGATAATTTTGCTGAGTGTAATATCGTTGGGCAGCAGACTTTTTTAAAAAACAATTTCAGTACTTTAAATATATGCTCTGATTCTTTCCTGGACTGCAAGGTTTCTGCAAAGAAATCCACTGCTAGTCTGATGAAAACTCTCTTATAAATGTCTGTACCCTTTTATCTTGCTGTTTTTAGAATTTTCTTTTGGTTATTGACTTCAGATAGTTTGATTATAACGTATGGTGAAGGAGTCATTTTTCCTTGGTACGTGATTGAAGATCACTGGGCCTCCCGTATCTGAATTTCTAAATCTCTAGCTAGACTTTGAAAGTTTACATGTATTATTTTGTTAAATAGGTTTTGAATCCTTTGGTTTTCTCCTCACTTTCAGGGATGGTGATAATTTGTGTATTTGGCCACTTTGTGTTTGTCCATATATCAAAATTTTTGTTCATTCAGGGATGTGAAAGTATGGAGCTTATCGTTCTAGTGCAGGATGCATTCCCAGGACTGCTGTGCTCTCACAATGACACCCAGCGTCAGCTTCAGGGGAATATGTGGCCCTGCACGAGTTTCCTATCTGGTGCAATACCCTTGTAGGGTGTCCAAACTACTGCCCACACTAGTGTCAGGGTTTCTGCGGGTAGAAGAGCTCTCCTGTGGTTCAGATTGCAATAATGCAGATGTGGACCACTAAAGTTCTCTCACTTACCCTTTCTCCACAATACAAAGCCCTTCCAGGCTTCCAGCCAATCTTGGCAAAGCTGGTCATTTACTTCCTTCTTTTCTGTGCCTCATATGTTTGCCATGATTTCTCTGTTGGACTCTAGTGTTCTTTCCTAGATATTCTACTTGAGGTATAACTGTTTGTTCACAATTTTGGTTCTTCTTTCTAGAGAGGGCAAGTGTCTAATGTCTGTAGTCAGCCATCTTGAACTGGGATACAATAGGTGCCCTTTAATATGTTTGTATTTCATGTTTTAATGATATTACTTCAGTCCTACTAATGCTTTGTTGTAAGAACATACGATTTCATAGTTTGTCTGTAGTGAGAACTGTTGTAATGAGTAGATTCTAAGCTCTTAGGGAAAAGACATTGACTTATGTTTCAAAAATCTTTATCACAAATAGTTAACACAATGTGCATCTTACAAAATAAATTTGGATATATATATCTCACTTTATTAGAATAATCTGAAGAATCATTGTGTTTAAATAATCCTATAAAGTTATCGGAAGATAAAATCTGCTTTGCCAAAATCAAAATGTAAAGAATATTCTGAGCAGATGGCAAAGTAAGAAGCAGCAATAATCCATCTTTCCACCTAGACAATAATTGCACTGACAGAATTTGTCTGATGTAACTATTTTGGTACTCCAGAGTCTATTATAATGCTTGCAATATCCAGGCCAAAGCTTACACTGTAAATTGTGGTTAATTTCTGTTTTTAGTTCAGCAGTGGCTATTCATCTCCCACCCTTTACCTTCATGATAGGCAGCTGTGCACATATTCCAGGAGCAGCCTGCACTAAGTTTGCAGTAATCATGGTGAGCAATAAGAACGCTGCCACCAAATATCAGGAATTTTCACTTGGCTGATTTCTACTTCTGATAGCACAACTCCAGATACAGAGGCAGGTAGCCATCATTGCAACCCCTTCTCGTTGTTGCAAACCTACAAACCCCACCTCATCATGTTGGAGCATTTTCTAGAGTATTTAAATATAAATTTGTTTCCTCCTTTATTTTTCTCTTGTACACTATTTAAGAGCCAGAAAGCTAAGAACTAAGACATTCAAAAGTAACTGCATATACTGAAGGATTTAGAAAGTCACTGTGCCTACCAACAGAAGGATGGAGGTTCAGAAAAGGTCTAAGAAGACCTTGACTTTATACTTTAGGCTGATTCTTAGCACAACGATAACCTACAATAATTTAAAACAACAAACCCTGTAGATGAGGCGGAATCTGATTTCCAGAGCTAATGTATCATTAAATTTAAATGTTCAGTTTTTTGCAACAACAACAAAATCATAAGGCATACAAAGAACTAGGAACATATGGTCCATTAAAAGGAAAAAAAACCCAGAAACTATTCCTGAGACAGACCAGACAGTATGCCTACCAGACAAGACTTTAAAACCACTGTCTTAAAGATATTCGAAGAACTAAAGAAAGAAATGGAGAAAGTCCAGGATAATGTGTGCACAAAATAGGAATATCAGTAAAGATACCAAAACCATAGGAAGGAACTAAGAAATTCTGTAATTGAAAATTACAGTTACAAATAAAAGATTCACTAGAGGGACACAAAAACAAATTTGAGCAGAAAGAAAGAATTGGAGAACTTGAATATCAGACAACTGAAATTATTAAGTCTGAAGAAGGCAAAGAAAAAAAGATTGAAGAAAAGTAAATTGAGCCTAAGAGACCTGTTTGACAACATCAAGCAGATCAACATACGTATTGTAAGATTTCCAGAAGTAGAAAAGAATGAGAAAGGGATCTATAAAGCATTTGAAACAAATAATGGTTGAAAATTTCCCTAATGTAATAAAAGACATTAATATAAAGATGCAGGAAGTTCAATGAACTTCAAGTAGAATAAACTCAAAAGATCTACACTAAGACACATTGTAATCATACAGTCAATAGACAGAGACAAAGACAGAATCTTGAAGGCAGCAAATGAGAAGTAGCTCATCATATACCAGAGACCTAAATAAGATTATCAGTCGATTTTTCATTTAGAGGCTAGAGGGCACTGACTTGATGTATTCAAAGTGCTAACATTTTTTGATAAAATAATCAAGAATCCTATATCCAGCAAAACTGTCTATTGGAAGTAAGGGGAAATTAAGACAGATGTAGATAAATACAATCAGAGGAAGTTTGTTACCACTAACCTGTCCTGCAAAAAATGCTAGAGGGAGAACTTCAAGTTGAAAGAAAAGGACACTAGACAGTAACATGAGTCCATATGAAGACATAAAAATCTTGATAAAGTAAATACATGGGCAATTATAAAATCCAGTGTTATTATGACTTTGATTTGTAACTTCATGTTATTTTATATGTGACTTAAAAGACAATAGAATAAAAAATCTATTAGTCTAAAAGCCAGAATTATTGTAACTTTGATTTGAAATTCTACTTTTTTATATGATTTTAGAGACTAATTTGTAGAAACTCAATTATTAGTCTACAGTTTTGAACACACAAAGCATAAAGAAGTAATTTTGTAACACCAAAAACTGAAATGTGGTGGGTAATGAACTGTATACAAACAGGTTTGCATGTTATTAAACTCAAGCTCTTGTACATTCAAATTAGGGTGTTATAATTTTAGGATGGTAAATATAATCCCCACAGTAATCACAAAGGAAATGACTGTAGAATATACACGAAAACAAATGAGAGAGGAATTAAAAGATTTCACATACACACACACAGACACACACACACACATACCAACACAACACCACCACCACCACGAAAACCAAATATAAAAGGAGACAGTAATGCAGAAAATGAGGGACAAAAAGATTCAATCTACAAAATAAATAGTAAAATGGCTTTAAATGTAAATGAATTAAATTATTCAATAAAAAACAGAGATTGACATAATGTATAAGAAAAATATGATGGAACTCTATGCTATCTATAAGAGGCTCACTTTTAATCCAAAGACACATCAGGTTGAAAGTGAAGGAGTGAAAAATACATTACATGCAAATAGGAACCAAAATAGATCAGGGTGGCTATGCTAATATGGGACAAAATCAAATTTATATAAAAAAATTACAATAGACCAAAAAACTCCTTATATATTAATACAAGTTTTAAGACAGCAAGAAAACCTAACACTTATAAACATTAATCTATCTAATAACAGACCATCACAAAATATAAAGTAAAAAATTGACAGAATTATAGGAAAAAACAGATAATTCTATAATAATAGTCAGAAACTTTTATATCCCACTCTAAATAATGGATGAAACAACCAGACAAAAGATAGTAAGAAAATAGAGAACGTGGACAATTCTATAGACCAACAGAATACACATTATTCTCAAGTGCACAAGGACTATTCTCCAGGATAAATAATATGTTAGGCCAACGCTCAATAGATTTAAAAACAAGTCTATTATGCAAAGTATCTTTCCTGACCACAACAGGACGAAGTTAGATATAAGCAATAGAAGGGAAAGCAAAAAATTCACAAATTGGTGGAAATTAAACAACACACTCCTAAATAGCCAATGGATAAAAAAAGAAAGAAATTATAAAATTGAAATGAATGAGAAGATGCCCAGTATATCGAAATTCATGAGACACAGCAAAGAAGTGTAAAAAAAGAAATTTATATCCATAAACACATTTAAAAAAGGAGATCTCAAATCGACACCTACCTTTACAACTTAAGGAACTAGAAAAGAAAGAACAAACTGAATGAAAGTTACCAGAAGAAAAAAATAAAGACTAAAGCAGAGGTAAACAAAATAGGGAATAGAAATTTTTTTAAAAAATTGATGAAATAAAAAGTTTGTTCTTTAAAAAGATAACAAAATTGACAAATTTTTAGTTAGATAGAAGAAGAGTAAAAGAGAGAAGACTCAAATGACTAAAACCAGAAATCAAAGTGGAAACATTGCTACAGTAAGTATATTCTGATTCGTGCTGTAACCTGAATGAACCTTGAGAACATTATGCAAAATGAAATAAGACGATTATAGTAAAGACGGATACTGCATGACTGCACTTATATGAGACAGCTAGAGTAGTCAGATTCAAATTCAGAGAGAAGGAAAGTATAGCGGTGGTTGCCAGGCACTGAAGACAGGGAGGAATGGGGAGTTCTTGTTAATGGGTACGGAGTTTCAGTTTTATAAGATGAAGAGTTCTGGAGATGGGTGGTTTTCATGGCTGCACAGCAACATGAATGTACATAATACCACTAAGCTGTATGCTTGAAAATGGTTAAGATGATAAATTTTCTGTTGTGTGCATTTTGCCACAATAAAGAACACAAATATGGGAAGTTATTATTTAACGAGTACAGCGTCTCAGTTTTGCAATATGAAAACTGTTCTGGAGATGAATGATAATGATGGTTGTACAACAATGTGAATATGCTGAATGCCACTGAACTGTGCACGTAAGCATGGTTAGGTTGGTAGGTTTTATATTATGTGTCTTTTACCGCAATAAAAAGTAATACAAAAAATAATCACAGAAAATCTTTAGGTGATAAGACAAGAGTTTAAAACACATGACTGAACTAAATCCTTTGACCATGTTAAGATGTACATTGATTTTGCACCAAATTGAAGGCTAGAGTAGCAAGCATAATAAGCAATCATCAGGTATTCCTTTTTCTCTTTCACTTAAAGAAATACATAGGAGGAGGAAATTTGGATGTTGACACACATTTCAGCCTTATCAGAAGCAGCATTAGTTATTCTCCCATATAATACATGGGAAACATGCTTCCCATTGCCGGAAGTACCACATGAGAAACCTAGTTAATGCTGAAGCTAGGAATTTTGCATGGGAATTTAGAAACGGAATCGTTTTATTAAAAATATGAAAGACTTGAAAACAAATTCCTAGTACCAAGTAAGTCTTAAGAAAATCATGGTGTAAATACACAAAAGTAAAGTCTTTTCAAAGTTCAGTAGGATTCCAGAAGTTTTTCAGGTTTATTTTTAAATGTATGTTTGTTAAAGAAATTGGAAGGAAAGCTGCAAAAGTGTAGCAATCGGAAAAAACTTTTACAGTTCCATCATTCAAATGCAGTTACAGTTGCATTTTTGTGTACTTCTTTCCAGAATATTTTAGTGCACTTTTAAGTTGTATTAAATGTACTGTAAAATATGTAATTGTTTCCAGCTTTTTTTACTTAATATAATAAGCATTTGTCACGAGCATTTATTTGTGGACTTGTGAGCTGTTATATATATACAGTTAGTTTGTTTTAATGAAGAGAGTATTAACGTTGAGCATGGGGGTTCATGCCTATAATCCCAGCACTGTGGGGGGCTTAGGCATGTGGATTGCTTGAGCTCAGGAGATCGAGACCAGACTGGGCAACATAGATGGTGAAACCCCATCTCTACCAAGAAGGAATTGAAAAGTTAGCCGGGCGTGGTGGCACATGCCTGTAGTCCCAGCTACTTGAGAGGCTGAGACAGGGGGATTGCTTGAGCCTGGGAGGTAGAGGTTGCAGTGAACCGAGAACGCACCACTGCACTCCAGCCTGGGCAAAGGAAGTGAAATCCTGTCTCAAAAAAGAGAGTATTAAGCGTCCAGTGTATTCCAAACCAATCTATATTCTGAGAAAGGTACAAGAAGAACAGAAATCAAGAATTATGGAGTCCTGAATTTGCAATGCAAATGAACAGATAAAAGTACAAATGAATGAGAAGTTTCCAGAAGGCAAAACCTTTAATATTCCTAAGTGAAGTCCGTCAGTTCCTTCTACTCTACTTTCTTATTCAGGTCTACGTATTTTATCCTGTATTCTAAAATTTCCAGAATTTTCTAACTGATTTGATGGTGAGACCAGAGCTAACCTGAACTCATTTGGGAGCAAATATGATCTGAACAGATGTGAGGTTATTAATCAACTCCCTGAAGAAACATGAATGTATTTGCTTATCGAGTGTTGTCTTAGGCAAAGAACATTGCGATGCTTGTATGTCACCTTTGCTAGACTCTGAGCTTTTTGAAAGGAGACACCTTTGTCTCCCCAGTACCTTGTGCATAACAGATGTTCAATTAATGATTGCTGTGTCCTGCTGTACCTGACAGAGGAATTAGGCACTGGAATGTCAATAGTAGGTACAAGCAGATGAATCACGGGACCCCATTTCTTAGCCTGTGGATCCCCAGAGATCATCCTGTGGTAACATTTCAGGGTATGCTCTTCACTAGCATGGACACATTTTTTTTTTCTTTGAAGGTTGAACTCCAGCCAAATTTGAGACTTGTAATGTTACTTAGCGGCAGGGTTGAAGGATGTAAAATTCTCATAGACTTACGTAATTTACTGTATTTCTTGATGATCACATCATCTGGCTTGACAAACATCATATTTTGAACTTTTGCTTTTACTGTCTCTTAAATCCGCTACATTAAGTCAGGGGCTCATGTTTTGATAATCTTTTATTTTGCTTCAGGGTCACTGCAGCAAAGATATGCTATTTAAATGTAAACCTATTTTTTTTTTTTTTTTTTGCAAATATGAGCTCATGTCTCTTTTGATCGAATCCAAAATTACCGTTCATTTCAGTCTTTCCAAATTTCCCCAAAGTTCTAGCAGCTTTCTTTCTTTCTTTACATTGACAAATCACTGTCTCTAAACTCTGAGCTCCTTGAGGAGAAAGACCTAATTCCAGTGTTCAGACTCCTATTTGATACACGAAGTGCTTGGTAATTTTTGGTCAAAGTTTTAAGTGATTGCCACTGTTCTTTTATGTACATTGAGCTTATACTCATAAACTTCTGATACATGGAAAGCAAACAGAAAAGCAACTAGGAGTGTCAGTATATTTAAAATATTTATACAATAACCAGGGGCACCTAATTACGACCCAGCTCTACTTTTCTCATTGACCATGTAGGCAGAAAGTGAGTTCTAAGTGACTGGCAGAACCAAGTGTCAAGCTGAGACCTAGCACCCAGGCTGTTGTCCTCTTGTCTTGATTTTGCTTCAGGTTAAGCTGCAAATTGCAATAGGCTCTAGATAAGTGAATCTTTTGCACAGAGCAGGTACTCATAAAACATCTATTGATTCAAATGTCACTATGAGAAAACAGACCAATAGGAAAAAGAAATGTCCAGATTAGCAGGAAGGACATTACAAAGCAAGATCCCATTCTTGGAATCAGTTGTATCCCTGTAGTCATGAACCTCGATTTGAAAACCAGTCTGGACTTCATTCAAACTCCACAAAGAGATGGTAATTTCTATTTTTCATCTTTTAGGGTCTTAAGGGGAATAGGAAAGGGCCATTTAGGATCATTCTTGTGTTTGTTATTTATATATAATGTATAATTTTTTTCTGGCTGCTTTTAAGATTTTTCTCTCTACTATTGGTTTTCAGCAAATTGCTTATTATATAGCTTAATGTAGTTTTATTTGATCTTTTGCTTATAATTCATTGAGAGTCTAATATCTATGAGCTTAAAGCTTTCATTAAATCTGGAGACGTTTCAGTCATTGTTTCTCCAAATACTGTTTTCTGTCCTTTCTCTCTCTTCTCTTCTAAGTACTCCAATTATATTAGGCTGCTTGAAATTACCCCACAGTTCATTGATACTCTATCCCTTTTTGTTCTCCTGCTCTTTTTTTCTTTCTGTTTCATTTTGGATAGTTTCTATTGCCAAATCTTCAAGTTTACTAATCTTTCCTTTTGCAATGTCTAATCTGCTAGTGATCTTATTAAGTGCATTTTTAACCACAGATATTGTAGTTTGCACCTCTAGAAGTTAAATTTTCATCTACTTTAAAATCTTTTTGTGTTTCTTTAACCTATTCAAGCTTTTCTCTAGCTTCTTGATTATATGCAGTATAGTTATAATGATTTTTATTGTCCTTGTCTATTAATTCTGTCATCTAAGTCATTTCTAGATTAATTTGGATTGATTTATCTTTCTCCTAATTTTGGATCATTGGTTCCTGGTTCTGTGCATGCCTAGTGATTTTTTTTTTTTTTTTTTTTTTTTTTTTTTTGAGAGAGAGAGAGTCTCACTCCGTTGCCCAGGCTGGAATGCAGGGGCGCAATCTCGGCTCACTGCAACCTCTGCATCCTGGGTTCAAGTGATTCTTCTGCCTCAGCTTCCCGAGTAGCTGGGACTACAGGTGCATGCCATTATGCCCAGCTAATTTTTGTATTTTTAGTTGAGATGGAGTTTCACCATATTGGCCAGGATGGTCTCGATCTCTTAATTTCATGATCTGCCTGCCTCGACCTCCCAAAGTGCCGGGATTACAGGCATGAGCCACTGCACCCAGCCATGGTTTTTAATTGAATGCTTGTCACTATAAAATTTACTTTGTTTGATGCTGAATATTTTGTGTACCTATACATACAGTATTCTTTAGTTCTGTTCTGGCATGCAGTTACGTGACTTGGAAACAGTTTTACCCTTTCTCATTTTTCTTGTAAGTTTTGTTGGGCAAAACCAGAACAATGTTTAGTTTAGCACGAGTTTTGCCCACGTATGAAGTAGAATCTTTCTGAATACTTTATCCACTGCTCTTTGAGTTATAAGGCTTTCTACTCTGGGTGGTGGGAAGGGGAATTATTTCTATGCCTGTGTGAGTTCCAGGTATCATTTCGTCTAATTTGGGGGGCATGGCTATTTCCTTGGCCTTAGTAGTTTCTCTACACACATGTCCTGATCAGTGGACAGCTAAAGACTTGAGTGAGGCCATTCGCATATTTCTGGAACACTTTCTGGGGGCAGCTCTCTCCTTTCTGGAATTTGGCCTTGCAAATTCTAGCTGCCTGGTCCTCTGTAGCCTCCCAGTTCCATCTCTTTATTTCAGAGACACTTCCAAGCATCACCTGGGTTGCCTATCCTGTTTTTGTGATCTTGAAATTGTCTCCAAGGGGAAAATTGGTGCATGTGCTGGCCTACATTATTTGTTTTTCAGAGATGATGGCTTTTTGCTGCCTACTGTCCAGTGCCTCTAAAACCATTGCATCCAGTGTCCTAGTTGTTCTGGCTGGAGAGTGACTCTGATCCCTGTTGCTCCATCTTTCTAGAAGTGGACATCTGAAAGGAGTATTTAGAATAAATCGACAGATAATTTGGTTGGGTCATATGGAATTTCAAGAAAAAAAGTTGAATCGAGGTATACTTTCAGAACGATATTTTGGAGCAAACTTTCAAATAGTCCTAAAGTTATCATAAAAAATACCACCACTTTGGGAGGCCGAGACTGGCGGATCACGAGGTCAGGAGATCGAGACCATCCTGGCTAACACGGTGAAACCCCATCTCTACTAAAAAAAAAAAAAAATACAAAAACTAGCCGGGCGAGGTGGCGGGCGCCTGTAGTCCCAGCTACTTGGGAGGCTGAGGCAGGAGAATGGCGTAAGCCTGGGAGGTGGAGCTTGCAGTGAGCCGAGATCCGGCCACTGCACTCCAGCCTGGGCGACACAGCGAGACTCCGTCTCAAAAACAAACAAACAAACAAACAAAAACATTTCACTTAATGGAGTCAAGGAACGCTTCTCTCAAGTTAGTGAACACAGCCACAGCTCAGTACAGGATTAACCTGCCAGTTAGCAGTGAGCCAGTGGCCTGAACTGTGGAGCCACACAAGGCTGAGAGACCACCTAGGACCTTGACTACAGCCCAGGCAAGGAGTTGTGAGGACTTTGAGTGGAGGTGAGAATCAGGAATGTAGAATAATCAAGAGATCAGTCATCCATAGATGGCCAGAGTGAGAAGGAGACAGGAATTAAGGATAGCTCTGGAGTCTGATTCTGGCTGACCAGGAGGATAATGTGCAATTAATAAAAACTAGAGGTGTTAGATGAAGGATAGTTTTTCTATCAGAGACTTTTCTGTATATTACTTGTGTTTTATTACTTAGGGCTTTGAGACCAAAATAATTAAATGATATCCCAAGGCATATTTTTTTACCAGTGAGACAAGAATATAACTTTCTTTCTCCTAGTTCACAGTATTTTTCACTTTGTGCCTTCTTTCTGCTTAATGATTTGTCTGGATTAGCTATTGTTGAAGCTTCCTCCTTATGTATAACTTGAATTTTTTGTAGGTAAAGCAAATCTCTGTTTTTATTTATTTTTATTCTTCCCTCAGAATAGAGATATGTCTTTTACCTAGTAATAGTTATTTAATTGACACTTTGTATTATTTTTTCTTGGACTAAACAGGTTGATCTACTTTTATATTTTCTTATATCTGGTTGAAACTAGCTTGAATTAGCTATGCCTTTGCCATTAGTGAGGACCATGATTGCACTTTGAAATTTCATTTCAAAAATTAAATGCTAACAAATGGATTTTCTCTAGTTTCAGCGGATTATTACTGATCAGTCTGAGTGCATAATGCCAATTACTGGCACTTTATGTGATCAGCAGTGTTAGGTAGTAACCCAGTGCAGCTTGAAGGAGAGGCAAGAACTTTATGTCTTCTCAAAGCCTGGATTCTCCCTTCCCTCCCCTGTCTTGTCTTTCAGAACTATGTCTATTAGAGTCTATGCCCAAAAGTATTGTAGGTTTCAGAACAAATGGATGAGGGCTTCCACTTGAAATGTGAATTTCTGTAGAATGCACATCAATTTTAAATCACTTTCTCGTGCTCTTATTTGGAAGGCCCAGTAAGAAAATAATATTGTCCCATAGTGATAATGATGAAGAAACTGAGTCTAGCACAATTCCAGCAAGTCGTCAGAGATCACATCACTAGGTAGTGATAGAAGAATCAATGTAGTTTCTAGTCTAGGACTTTCCTTCATCTCTGGTGTGTCATTAAATCCAGAGTCATTTTATTTTGAGTTGACTTGATCATCTGCATCTCTATTTAAATCTTTGCAAGGACTCTCCACAATTGACAATGTCAAATTTTGAAACTAGGGATAGCTGGGAGATTTTTTGGGTCTATTTTGCTTTCACCTTTTCATGAAAGCCTTTTTGTGTGTGGGAACACATGAGTGTGTGAGTATGTGGACGTATGTAGGCATATGTGAGTTTATACTTGTGCATGCATGTATAGACACACATATGTGTGTATATGGGGGCACATGTGAGTATAGGAATGTGTGGGCAAGTGTGTTGGTGAAGAAGAGGCAGAAGTGTTACTCTACTTGTGATTTATTCTCAATGTTCAGATTTTGGGAACAACAGAATGACTCTCAGGGTGCAGAGCGCAGTCCACTGACCTGGGGTGGGCTGCACCCCCATTTGCACCTTTCTTATAGCTGATAGAATTAAATGATGAAAAGCACTCTGTATGACTGCCGCAGCTCAGCATCTCCAGTGTCATCTCTTTGGTCTCGTGGACTCAGTACCAGTCATCAAATACAGCGAGAAGTTTCCTGGGTCAGCGTGTCATTTTTGTTTTCTGTGGGTTTGCCTTCAATGTTTTTCTCCCTCCCTCTTTTTACCTAAAAATTCCCACTCACCTTTTAATATCTATTTCTCCTTATTTCCCTTTTGGGGATTAACTCCTCTTTCTCTTCACCTGTGGTCTTGGTGGGCTGTAAATCAAGAAGCTCTGTCTTCATCTGGGCAACATGTGACATCTCTCAAGTGAAGAGACGTAAGGAAAGAAAAATGACTGGTGTTCGTTCACTCCAGCAGGAGGTATCCTGATGAGCTGATCAAGTTCCCTAGGGTGTCCTGGTTGCATTCTTGTCTCATATCCACTGCTGTCATCTTACTGTTAGTTCTGTAAACCAGAGTGCTGCTGCCCACCAGTCAGCTCAGCCTTCTTTGAAGTTAATTTGGGGCAAATGACTAGTTCTGGACAAAAGACTGTGAGAAGGTGTGACATGTTAGCTTCTGGACCCAAGTAGATAAAAAACACGTGCCTCCTCTATCATTTTCTTCCCTCAAACCGACTTGGAGGCAGAACTGCAACGTGGAAGCAGCCTAATTCCCTGGGTCACCGTTTAGTAGATACCCCACTGTATCAGATTATGACATCAGTAATATTCAAGCCTCTGCTGAGTTCATCCACTGTGACTTAAGTGTGTTGTCCTTGCAGTATCTAGTGATGATTACTCTGACAAATACAACTATTCTCTATTTTTCTGTTCCGATCATTTCCTGCTTTAGTTGCCCAGAGTTCATTTATTTGTCTTGTACATAAAGCACCTAGATTAAGACACTATCCATTATGTACCAAAATTAAAACATATATACAAATATTTGTTTATAACTTTTCTTCCCCACTAGACTGTGGGCAACCTGAAGGCAGAGATTTTTTCTTCATTTTTGTATTGCTAGTGCCTCGCATAGTGCTTGGTACAAAAAAGGACTGAATTCAGGCTTTTGATAAGAATAATTTATGTTCTCCTTGGTTTGTTTAATGTGATTTTCATTTGTCTGGGTAAAAATAATACTTTGATCCTTTGGGAAAAAATAAAGCAAGGCTTGTCTTCTAGTTCAGTCATTTGTTGATTTGCATCAAGTTACTTAACATTTCTGACCCTCTGGTTTCTTATCTACAAAATGAGAACATACATATTACCAGTGCTATGGAGCTACTGGTAAAATGAAATAAGAAAATGTATAGAAAATGCTTGGCACAGTACCAGATAAACAGTCAAAACTGAATAAATAGTAGCTATTGTTACTATTATTGTGGTAATGATAATGATTCTTGTATTTAATCCACTTTTGTCTTCTCTAATTATTGATAACAATACAGCCTAGTTGGCAAGAGAATCCAGTGGGCTTTCTCTTAGACCTTCTTGCTTCTGTAAGTGTACAGGGAATGCTTCCTCTCTGCCCATTGAAGTTTGCCGAAATGACTAACAATAGACGGGTTAATAGGGGAAAAAATCACAACAAATTTATTAACATGCATATACACTTGGGAGTCCCACAGAAAGGAGACTCAAAGAGGGGCTAGATAGTTGAGGCTTAAATGTGAGGTCTGTATGCAATATTTAGAGGGGTTTAAATAATATTGAGGGCAAACAAATGAGCTCAAAGAACGATGGCTTGGAACAAAGTTTCTCTGAGCTCTGGGGGATTTGGTGGGAAGGTAAGAACTTCACTGTGAACAAAGCTTGTCTTATTACGCAAATAAAGTCTTTCAGGTAATCTCTCAGAGCTGCCCTCAGAAAAACAGATAAAAAATCTGTCTGGGTATGGTGACGATTTTTAGCCTCTTCTCTTCCCTGGTGATAAATCTTTCCTTGTTATTTGATGAGATTCCTAGGCAGTGGGGCAAAAGCAATTGCATTTCTTTGGGGACAAAAGTCTCCTTAGTCAGATTAGGGAATTCCAGAGAGAGCCCCTCTGTGTGCTTGGGGGTTGGGCGGTGGGTGAGAAACAAGAGAAAGTTAGAAAATTCTTGGTTCCGAGGCAGCTTCGAAGCCCTCCCAATTTCTTTTAATTTAAAGCACTTAGCATGCCAAAGTTTCATACTTTGGCATATCCTTCTCTGCGGATTCCAATACTTGAATCAAATCTTCCTAAAACAATGTCATTTCCCTCATTTTCTCCCCTTTTCTTCCATAGTGTTGTAATGCTCTGCTAAGATGGCTTCTCTATTGATCTAAGAGTAAATGGCAATTCCTCAGGACCTTTTTCATAACAAGTACAAACTCTATTATTCTTTAAATGAAATATTTGTTATAAATAATTTAGAGATTTTGTAAATGAGAAAGTATAATTTTTTCAGTATCTAAACATGGAGTCTTATTTTCCCACATATCAACTTCCCGACAGCTAACCTGTTGGAAGCACTAACTGTTGACTGGTTTGATTCAGTAATGTGACCAGAAGTAATGACTCAAATTCAATAGAGGCCAGATATGATCAGAAGTTATGAGTCCTTGGCAGCTGCTCGATGTTCAATATTAAGCTGCTTTAGAAAACCTCTTTCTTACTCTTGTGTCA
The DNA here is from genome assembly GCF_047675955.1 of Chlorocebus sabaeus. Lineage (NCBI taxonomy): Eukaryota > Metazoa > Chordata > Mammalia > Primates > Cercopithecidae > Chlorocebus > Chlorocebus sabaeus. The sequence goes on along the minus strand of NC_132913.1, from coordinate 8,968,981 downwards.
AGATACCACAGGGCATTAAAAAAAATAAAATGTAATGAAACAAAAATATTCCCCCTTCCTCATAGCTGATACCCTGTTACCTGCTGTAAGTGGAAGTCACAATGAAAGAGATTTAAATGAACTGAGAGGCCTCACTGAGCTCCCCTGGGTCAGAGGTGGGTGCATTTCCACACCTACAGGAGCTTGCTTTGCTAATGTACTTGTTCCATAAATTACTCTGGAGGAAATCACTTCATTATTCATGACTTGAACATTCCTGTTGCAAAATGGTGATCTATGTCATGTACTGTTGCATTACCAATTCAATTATTCTTTTGTCATGCAAACTCTCTGAGCTGTGACAAGGGGTGGGGCAGGCTGTTCACAGCTGGCAGTCTGTAATGCTGTCTAGGAGTAGATTTCTTCTGGGTGCATGGAGCTGGAGAATTTATGAAAGGACTCTCAGGGAAGATGTCTGCCAATGATGGCAAATTGATGACTACTATCTAAACATTTAGCAGCCCTTCATCAGTTATAATATGGCCATCTTTAACTTACCTCCCTTAACTGATGGCATTTCATGCTCTTTGAAATGAGTTTGGCGTCATGGGAGAGAACAAAGCCTGGCTCACAGAATCCACCACAATAATCATTTTCTTCTCATTTTCTATGATCTTAGCATTCTGAATCCAACTTTGCATGAAGAGCTACTCCAATGTTTTTGAAGACACCTTTTTTAATTTTGGTAATATAAAGGATGGCTTTTAAGGTTATTATCAGCCTGATGGCAAAACAAGCATGTGTCAAGAGTTAACTTCAGTCACTCCTGTGGATTGAGCCTTATGGTCCAAGGATTCATTTTGTACAATGGCATGGTGTGTCATCTGCTTTGTCTTCTGGAGCGATTGAAGTGGTCAGATGTGTTGGTGCGGTGGACAAAGCCAGTGGAATATATTTTTAATTTTAAGCACAATAGTGCCCTACATACCTGTGAATCAGAGAATTATCAAAATGTACTGATGCCTTCATATTAACAGAGAAACAGAATGCTTGATTAGGAACCTCATGACCTGGAAGTGAGGGGGTGGGAGTCAGTGTGATTTATATTCTTTTGCTCTTATGTTTTTCTGCACCCCTCCCCTCTCCTTCGACCTCAGTTTTCTCTTTTGTTACAGCTGGGAACTTCACCAGAAGCAGGTTGAGAAGGAGTAAGTCAACTCACTTCTACAATGAACCTATTTTCAGCTGGAAGTTGGGTGGAAAATTTTAACATTTAGTCACTTTCATCTTTGTGGGAGGTTACATTTAATCCTCAAAATTATCCCATGATATTTCAGTTTTGCTGTTGAGAAGACAGATTTTCAGAGAAATCAATGACTTACTTAAAATCAACAAATGTGATCTATTTCCAAAACTCTCATCCTCTGTGTACACTCATATAATGCCGAGTACTGTAAATAGATGGGCTTTCAAATAAGTGTAAGAGGAAGTCTTTTAAATTTAATACTAGCAACTATTAAACTAAATATTGATTAGTCTATGATTAATGCAGGGGCAAACCCAGTTTTTGTGAGATCTGAAGCTTCTTCATATTTGGGAGCTCCTTTTAACAAAAGTAATACCAAAATGATAAACTCAACATTAAATTCAAAGCCTTGAAAAGAGCCCATCAAGTGAGGTGCAATGAAGATTAAGCTTATTAACAGTCTGAAAAATCCACCTCTGAATAAATGTTAAGAAAGAAGATAAAAATATTTCCAAGTGTGTTTCCTGTAGCCCAGGGTTCCTTGAAGTAAATCATTGCAGCTGCAGGTAGATCCATCTGTGTGGTTTCAGCCAAGCAGTCAGTTACTCCACGGCCAATCCATGCTGCTTTCTCATTGGTGAACTTAACTGCATGTCATTAGTGATGTAGAAAGAAGGTACCTGCCTTCAGAAGGAGCCAGTAGTTCTTGCTGAAGGAACCAATGTTCTCAATAGAGGGATTTAAACTTTTTTTTGAAAGAGTTAGTCATCTGTTTACAAACTTGTACAGCATTTTAAGATCATATTTCAAAGTAGTTCCAGTTCCTGAAGTTCCATGTTTTTTAAAGCAAAACTAACAACAGCAACCAAAACTAACTTCAAATTCTTCATAAACTTCTGCTCTGGGTTAAGGTAAGCCCTTTAGATCATGATACAGCTATATGTATGTGTGTGTGTGTGTGTGTGTGTACATATATGTATACACACATATATATGGATTTGTATTTATATATATAGACCCACATAAAATATATTCTAGGCACTGAAGTCTAGTAACTTTGAATCTATTTTACTCTAATTTGTTTAAAAATCCCAGTTTTTTCAAATTTCTGGATTAGAATAAACAACATTTTAGGAGAGCTTTAATGGTCTTTAAAAAATCATTTTCCCTTTCTATCGATTGCTCATTTCAGAAGCATTTTACGTGATCTCCACATGATCTACTATCAAAGTCAGTAAACTGGTGGCTTGAGGTTTTCTCTGCCTAATAACCACATTTTTTCCTTCTATCTCCCAATTTCAAACTCTCCTTTGACTTATTTTCTTAGGGAGGGCATATTCTAAGCCTTGTCTCTATAAAATGAAAGTCTTAGTCTCTTCTTTAACTGAGACTGCACTAATCAGGAGGATAAATTAGGATGGAAGAGGGCATTCCTGAATGTAGCGTGTGGCATACATTTCTACAGCACATGGCATGAGAATGACCAGGTTGATCATGCTCATTTTATTTGTAAGACAAAGGAACAAGGGATTGGTACAACCTTCGAGTGCACTCCCCCTCCAGGTCAACTAGTAGTAACTACCAAACACATACAACTGCAGTAGGTAGGTACCACGTGCGCCACGTACATTACCTATAAATCCATAACGAACCTCAAGGTAGGAATCACAACTCCCCATTTGATGGAAGTATATTTGACTCTTAATGTTAAGTGCAGTGTTCCACTTGAGAGTGGAAGCCAGGTCTATTCTGCTGCTTTGTCTCAGAATCAGAGCTAAAATGGTCAACTCTTCCCATAGAGGTAGAGAGTAGAACAGTGGTAACCAGAAGCTGGAAAAGATAGTGAGGAGGGGTGAATATGAGAGAGGAGAAAGGAAGAAACAGGTCAGGCAGGCAGGTAGGGTGGGTCCTTGGTTGAATTCTTTCAAACCAAAGAAAAGCTTGCAGGCACAGATAAGGGAGGTTGCAGAGTGGGTCTTGCCTAAGACATGCCTACGGTTGCACAGGTTATACCTGATGTAAATGACGAGTTGATGGGTGCTGATGAGTTGATGGGTGCAGCACACCAACATGGCACAAGCATACATATGTAACAAACCTGCACGCTGTGCACATGTACCCTAGAACTTAAAGTATAATAAAAAAAAAAAAAAAAAGAAAAAAAAAGAAAGGTTACACAAGTGACTTGCCCAGACATGCCCACAATGGAAAATTCCATCCCCTGACACATATGCAGTATAAGAGTATAAGGAACAAAGCAATATGCAGTAACTCAAGCTAATGGCCCCCATGTGTATTAAGAGGACAAAGTGGAGCTATCAGAAGTTCACACCTTATGCAAATGAGATATCCAGGTCTCATCGATTTCTTATAAAAGTCTTTGCATTCAACTGTAAAAATGGCAACCGTCTTCTGGGTCCCCTCTTAGCAGCAGAAAACTTAATTTTTTTCCTTGTTAAACTTTTACTCCAACTTCACCCTTGGTGTTTGTCTTCCTTAACTTTCTTGGTCATGAGACAAAGAACTCTAGTTACTACCTCAGGCAATGAGAGACTGCTACATTGTGGTGCATTGGCAAGACTGCAGCAATAGGGAGGGGTTGGTTAACAGATAGGAGGAATAGGTTCAATGTTCTATAGCACAATAGGATGACCATAGTTGACAATAATGTATTGTATATTTCAAAGCAGCTAGAGGAGAGGATTTTAAATGTCCTAACACAAAGAAACGATAAATGTTTCAGGCGATGGATATCTCAATACCCTGATTTAATCATTACACAGCATATACATATATCTAAATATCACAAGTGCTCCATAAAGATGTACAATTACTATGTATCAATTAAAAATTAAAACATAAGGTTGTCAACCATGTACAGGAGAGTCTACTTTGTCCTTCTCCAACAACGGGTAGGAAATAAAAATCTGTTCCATGCTTAAACTAATACAGTGTTTTCAAGAAAACTAACTGAATAACTGTAAATCAAAAGTTTATTAAATTGAACCCACAACAATTGAATGTATCCTTTTAATTTATTTCTTCCTTCATATATATGCCTTGAATTTGAGGCAATTGGCAAAAAATCTGCAACTATATTACCTCTTGTAAGCTTTTCACTTTTACTTTTATTTATCATTTGGTTAGCTTATAAGTCACTGTGTGTGCCATCGGTGGCTTTAGTTTTGTTCTTAGGCTTGTTAGAAACACAGGGCATTGTATTAAAATGAATAATGTTTAGGTCTTTTGAAGGCTCCAAGTCCAAAACCTGAAATAAAGAGAGAACATTATTAAAGATATTAGAGCCTTAGCACTTTGGAGTTGTGTCTGCAGGAGGTGAATGTGGTTTCTCTATTCATTGCGTGTCCATGCAGTACACCATGGCCGTATGAAGAAAGTCAGCAGAGGCAGGCTGTCATCTGGAAAATGGGTCGGTGGTGAGCCCAGGCAGCTGAGTCCAACAACTATTTATCTTGCCAACAAGGGACAGTCACTTCCACATAGACTTCCACGTACATGAAATATTATTTGAGATTATAATTCAGGAATACTTCAGAAATGGCCAAAATAGGAATAAAAATGAGATTATCTCAAAATTCATCTCCAGGTGTTATTCAAAACTTGTGAAAGAGTTAAAAAAAAAAGTTCAATTTTTTTTCTAATTTGGAAAAAAAGTCTTCATATGCGGAAGCTATTTAAATGAACAGGTTAATTGGATTTTGAAAAATAGCATTTCTCCATGAAAAAACAATTCACTTAATTTTAAACATGTAGAACATTTGTAACAATAACATGAATGGTTTAGGAGATTAAACAGGAATAAAAAGAAGATAAAGAGACAAAGCCAATGTATGAAGAAAAATAAAGAAACCTAAAGATTATATTTGAATCAGTGCAGTGATAAAGCCATTGAAGAAAGACAAATGATGGATAAATTATTGCATTTTAACATCCCAAGTTAGAAAAAGTCAAAAGATGACAATAAATGCGCATAAGCTGTAGAGTAAAATATATGAGGAATTTTGTTTTATATATTAACGAAACAATAATTTACTGAATGCTTATGAGCTACCAAGTGCTCTGCTAAGCATTGACAATATTTAAATAGAATTCCTAGTCTAGAATCTAATGAAATTTATCATCTAGTGAAGAGACAGATATATAAAGAATCTACTAAAGTACAATAAATAAAATTCTTAAACAAATTTAAAGATTGTACCTAAAATTCAATAGGGACATTATCCTAGTTATCAACATGACCAACTTTATAATTGAGCCCTTCTGAGAAACTGTTTTGAGACAAATTCTCATTGGATTTCTTGTGTTTCTGCATAGTCCAGCCTTTCTGACCCAAAGGCATGTTTGCATAGTCAATAGCATTGGAAGCTACAGGTAATGTATCCTGTTAGAGAGATGCGGAATCTCTTTCTCCCTGGAGAAGTCCCAGGTAGTGAAGATAAAGCCCTCTTCTCCCTCTCTCTAGAGACATTTGCTTACAGTTCAAGGTTAGGAGTCAAGGGATGCCTTTTTCTTCTCCTCTAGAGGAGGATTACTGGCCTTTTGGGGTAATTATAACTTTCTCTCCAGAGGGTAGAATGGGCAGATATTCAAGCAGAACCCTCATCACTCAGTGTCCTAATTTGGTGGTTCTTCTCCTGAGTTGAATGCACCCCTTTGTGTGCAGCTAACATCCTGCCCTCATTGTGTCATCCTGTGGGGATGAGGACTGGGGAACCTGGGCAAGATGCCATTCTGGCTGCTGTTTCTTGTGTGAAAACTAACATGGGCTTCTGTGCTTCTCTGACCCAGGAACCCTGAGGTCTCACACACTTGCCCATGTGTGTGTCAGTGTATGTTTATATATGTATATAGATGTTTATATTTCTATCATCAGCCAATCATATATCTCAGCTTTACTCATTGTTACGAGAAGTTAATTGTTTTCTTCCCTGAAATCATATGCTGAAGTTTTAACTTGCAGTATCTTAGAACGAGACCCTGTTCGTAAACAGAGTTACTGCAAATGTAATTAGTTAAGATGAGGTCATTAGGATGTGCTCTAATCCACCATGACTGGTGTTCTTATACAAAGGGGGAAATTTGGACATAGAGACATACAGGTAGAACACGGTGAGAAGATAAAGACAGACATCGGAGTGCTATGTCTACAAGCCAAGTAATTCCAAAGATTGCCAGCAAACCACCAGAACCATCTCCAGTAGAGATGCATGAAACAGATTTTCCCTCACAGCCTTTCAAAGGAACCCACCTTAGCCCGCGGCAATGTGAGAACTGTGAGAAAATACATTTCTGTTGTTTAAGCCACCTAGCTTGTGGAACTTTCTATGGCAGTCCCAGCAAGTGAATACATTGATCAATACCTATTTGACACCATTGTTTTGAGCATATGAAGCTCATGTTTTCAAAGGGGGCAGTGTGCTCCACTCACTAAACCACTAACGCCCCTCCTCCCACCACCAGATGGTGGGCACATCTCATTACATCTGCCTGTGTTCTCGCCGCTCAATGACTGGAAATCTTACCCTGTCAGGAGGCTGACGCTGTCGATACCTGGTTGAATATGTGGCAGGTGTCTGGTTGAAAGAAGCCATAGAAATACTGTTACACTGTTCTTCATGCAATGCAGGTCCTACAGGGTTGGGACTATATTATCTATGTCTGCTTGGTCTGTCTGTATATCTGGCTCTCACTCTCTTTTTTTCTACTAGACTCACAGTTAATTCACTGTCTCTGGCAAGAGAGTAAATTATAAATTGTTTGTGGGAAATGTGGAAAAAGCCCTGGACCAGGAGGTTGTCAGCAGTGAGTCTGAACTCCGGTGTGGCTACTCCATTGCTAGATGGGTAACTGACTTAGCATATCTAAGCCTCATGGTTCCTGTGCAAAGTCGATCAACAATAGCTGTTTAATCCATTCTAACAGTTGTGTAGCATCTCAAAAGAGACAATGCACACAAAAAAGTGTGTGCAATACAGATATGACAATTTTTCTATATTTATCATTTTCATTGTTTTTAAATTAAAAAGAAATGTTGGATTCTTAATCTTTTTGACTTATCAAATTTGACATTGTAAATCTTTTGTTTTTGTAACTCTCTTGCATTGTCAATCTCTCTCTCCTTCTTGTAACTCTCTCTCTTCTGGATTTCTTTGGCACAGTATGCTCTGGGTTTCCTTCTGCATCTTTGACTGCTGTTCTTGGCCACATTCATAGGCTCCTTTTGCTCTATGTAAACATTAATATTAAATATTGAAGCTTTCAGGCTTGGCCTTAAGCTTTCATTTCTGTGCATTTCCACTAGGCTAGCCAATCTATGGCCACAAATCATCACCTTTGCCCCCATAACTTGTAAATAGATATCTCCACTCCAGACACCTTCTCTGAACTGTGGACATGTATATATATATCCAACTGCCCACTTGAAATTTCTCTTTATATTATCCAAGGCACCTAAAACTCAAGAATATCCAAAAAGCAAATTTTGCTGTTCCTAATTAAACCTTGGATTCTTCTAGTGTTCGTGTGTCCATTAAGGCCACCAAGTCCCTCCTGTTACCAACCCAGAAATAAAAGTCTCCTGTTCTTCCCTCATACGTATTCCATCACAATCCAGTAGATTTTAAATTCTGTATCATTGAAGACGCTTTAGCTACGTGTAATGGAAATATCTGTCAATTTTAATTTAAGATTAATTTTTTTAATGTCAAGTAATAAGAAGTCCTAGTATGAGATATCCAGGGTTGGTTAAGTCAGAACCAGTATTCTCTACTTTTCTCTCTGTTGTCATTAACAAGTCTGCTTTGTTCTGAGACTATTTCTATTATAGTAGCAAGATGACTGCAATACACTTCAGTTTCACACACAATTTCAACAATATCCAGTGGATAAAAAGGCTATGTCTTCTTAAGTATCTCCTTTTAAGAATGCAGAAACATTTTCCCAGAAGCCTCTCAGTGGCCTCTGCCTTACATATCATCTGCCTGAATTGTATTACATGCCCATGCGTAAATCAATTACTGGCAAGGGAACTGGAACCAGTTTACCCTGAAGCGCAGAGGAGAGAAAGCACCTGAACAAAATCCACTCATTATTGGCAAAGAAGATAACGCAAAGTGGAATTGAGAAAGAGCAATAATATTTGCATCACTTTCTAAATATCTCTCAAAACTGCTCATTCTCTTCATCCCAATTTCAAACACTTGTGGTAGACATTACTGCTACTTATTAACAGTTTGGGTTCTTTTGCAATGTGTCCTCTCCAAGCAGAAGCAGTGGTACTGATCACCACACCTACAAGATACAGTAGGCTTCATTTTGCACAAAATGTATGTAGCATTAAGAAAGGATATACACAGATAATAATACAGTATTGGGGATTATAACCTCCAGGCACAGCTTCCAACTTTCCAGCACTGCTGTACACTTGGCATGAGAGATGATGCTGAGAGGGTATGGATGCCTTCCATTCAGGGAAGCATCAACTCTGGCATCTTTTACATTTTATTCCTTGCAAAGCACACAGCTCTGTTAGGCCTAAGTGACTAGTACACATGCCCCAGTGCAGCTGGAGATTATCAAGTATGAGTTACTCAGTAAACTTCTTCGATACAGCTGCTTGGCTTAGTGCTTAGCCAGCTCATTCCTTGAGTCCGAATTGCACTGAAAATTCAACCTTCCATCAAGTTTTCAGTTGTTCATGGGCCTACAGCAGGGTTTCTCAACCTCAGCACTACAGATGTTTGGGCCAGATAATGTTTTGTTGTGGTCCTTTGTTGTGGGGGGGAGTGTCCTGTGCATTTTAGGATGTTTAACAGCATCTTTGGCCTCTGTCCATTAGATACCGTGAGGAATCACTCCAGTTGTAACAACCAAAACTGTTTCCAGACATTATAAAATGTCACCTTTGGCAGAATTGTACCCAGCTGGGCTACATATGAGCCATTCACTTTGTTTCTGCCAACATAGGTGCGTTCCCCACCCCTTGAAGCAAGGGGCAAAAGTGACTTTTTTCTCTTTTTCCAATGAAATATGAGCAAAGGTTATGTGGTCACTTCCTTAAATAAGTAGGTAAGGCTGGGTGCAGTGGCTCATGCCTGTAATCCCAGCACTTTGGGAGGCCGAGGTGGGTGGATCATGAGGTCAGGAGATTGAGACCATCCTGGCTAACACGGTGAAATCCCATTTCTACTAAAAAAAATACAAAAGAAAAAAAAATTAGCCAGGAGTGGTGGCAGGCGCCTGTAGTCCCAGCTACTCAGGAGGTAGGAGAATGGTGTGAACCGGGAGGCAGAGCTTGCAGTGAGCCGAGATCCCGCCACTGCACTCCAGCCTGGGGAACGGGGAACAGAGACAGACTCCGTCTCAAAAAAAAAAAAAAAAAAAAAGTACTTAATATCAATGTACTATTTTTCAGTCTCTCTCTCTTGCTTGGGATTTGTGTAAGCACTTGAAATAGAGAGTGGCCATGAGGTCAAAGCAACCTGAGAGACTGTGCTTGGAGGACAGCTATGCTGGATAGTCACCTGGGCTCATAGCAGACGCAGAATGAACAGCAGGTACACCTTTGTTTGTTGGTTTTATTGCATTGAAATTTTAGGGTTGTTTGTTACTTCGGTATAAAGCTATCCTAACTGGTAACCCCCCCCCCCCACTCCAAAGTGCCATTATCTTCAGCTCAGACAGCTACAATAGCCTCTAAATTGGTCGTCCTCACACACATTTGCTCTCTTCCGATGCAGTCATCCTACTGCCAGGTAAGTAGTCTTAAAAAATTCAAATCTGATCAGGCCTTCCCTCTGGTGATAACCTTTTACTGATCTCAATAACTTTCTACTGTGTTTAGGATCAAGTCCAAACTTGATAGATGTTGCTAGCATGGACTACAAGGTCCTGCGTCATTGGATCTCCCGCTTTGTCTCCAGACTCATTTCATGCATTCATCTCTCTCGATCTCCTTATTCCAGATTTTTCCCTCACAGCCTTCAAAAGGAACCCTGACTTCTAGTTTCTGGAAATTTTCGGAACCTCACCTGTTACCTGAGCTTTGCATATGCTGTATCCCTCCTCCTTCTATGCCCAGGTAACCCTGACCCTCTCCTCAGAGCTTGAATCCATTGTCATTTCTTCAGAGATGGACTCCAGTACCTTCCTAACTAACCTAAGTCTTTTAATTAAAAGGTCTTTCTCATGATACCATGTACCTCCCTCTACAGTAAATGTTCTGTTGTAATATTTACCTTAATTTGGAATACCACATTGTTAACGTCTATGTTGTCTAGGAGACCATAAACCCCTTGAGGTCAGGGGCAATTTTTACTCAACATTGTTGCCCCAACTATGTGTCCAGGGCATGACATATAGTAGATTCCCATCTATGCTGAATGATGAAAGGGCTTTTAAATAACTGACAGTCTTACTGTTAGGAAAGAAATGTTTAGGCCTTGATGTTAACCTTCCATATAGTTTCTAGTTGTGCAAATGAGATTGTTTTTAATGCTATACATCTGTCTTACTGCTTTAATGTCTGAATGAATTTGTGGGCCTGTAGCCATTTAATGGAACATACATCTGAAATAATCAACTGGAACCACGAACTTCATATATTTACAATATATGCTGAATATTTTTATTCAACACCCTACTACAATTAAAGTAAGGAATATAGCAATTCTGAGCTAGTTGAATTATTGATAATCATTATGTATAGTTGGAGAGCAGAGGTTAGAAATACATGACCATGTCTTTTGTCTTTGCTCATTCATTTTGCTTAAGAACAATACCTCACATCGGTATAATTCCTTTAAATTGTAAGATCACTTTCATTCCAGTTGATCCTCATAAATAACCCTGGTCGAGTTAGAACAGGAAATGTAACTTCATTGTGCAAAAGAGTAATCATGGCACAGAAAAGTTAAGTAATTTCAATAGTTCAAAAATCTAAGTAAATTGTAGAGTCAAGATGTAGTCCAGGCTTCCTATCCCCCTATCTGGGGTTATATGATTACTCTTGTACTTGTGGATATTTGTGGTGGGATAAATTTGTGGTTGGCAAAACAGGGACAGGAGAAAGAAGCTGGAGATGAAGTCATCAAAGCCTTGAACTTTATATTAATTTTCACTTACTAAAACAAAACCATGAAAACAATGTATTTAGTAAAATGACATTGTCATATTCCAATGCAATTAATGTTTATCCCGTAATAAATTTCCATTTAGCAAGCATTCATTGTGTTGGCTTAGCTGATAGTATTATTATAATTATTTACTAAAACTTAATTCCAAGAAACATTTCAAAATTACCTCTGCTGCCATTCCAATCATTTTCTTATAAGATAATTTTACATAGAACATTTGAGAGAAGAATGAGAAAAAAAAAAAAAGGTTTTTAGTAGTTATATGTATCTAAGCAAATTGCCCAAGTCCTGTTGCCCTGTAGAAGAGAGATAGCTTCCTAAGGGAGAATTAGTTGGGTGACATAGTAGCCTTTTTAAATGTAATTTTAGGATAGTTTGTGATATACATAAATAATGGGAGTTCCAGTGTGGGGAAAAGTTAACCAGAAGTAAATCAATGTGAGAGAGTTTCAGTTAGGGACCCTCAGTTCTGGGGACTGGATCACTATGCTCTTTTAATTTTCCTGTGGAGAACCTGGTCTAACAGAATAGAGCACAAGCTTTGAGTTACAGTGACCCGAATTTGATTCCTGGTGCTGCTACCTATGGCTGTGTTCAGACAAATCCCCTGCGGTGTCAGACTCAGGGAGCTCATCTGTAAATGGGACAAAAATGGGGCCAGCATGACTGAAAGAGTCGGACGTGGGCGAGGAGCTGAGCACTGTGCCTGGCACATACTAACTACTACTCGTACCACCACCCCACGCTGAGGCAGTAGCCTTGGCAACTAGGCTGAGTGAATGAGGTACCAACTACAGCGTCCTCTGTCTTCTGTAACGCCAGTCATCCTAGGGCTCCTCCAAAGCCTGTGCTGAAGGAGGGCCCAGGCCACCACTTCCTCCTCAGTAGGGGAGACCCTGGCAGCCAAGGCAGTGCACCCCGTGAAGTCCGCATGACTTAAAAGGCAGTAAGGACTGTGCAAAATGTTGCCTAAACTCATTTGCGGTTGTTTTAGGCTTGTCTGTACAGAGATTTATTTCTCCCCTTTGTCCAACCATTTATGTTTTATCACTCACTCATTTCTGCTCAAACAACCCTCTCCCTCAACATGGTCTCGGCAGACTTCCACATATGTGAGCTACATGAAAGCCAGCCAAATAATCTCCCACATTGTGAATATATGTAGGATGAGTGTAGAAGGCATTTCTTTCAAAGAATACTTAGCATTTTCAGGATAATTTTTATACCAAAGAGTTCATATCTCTGAAGAAACATTATCTGTATATAGAAGACATACCATTTCAATGTAAACCAGATGAATAAATTGAGCTACAGATATATTCTACTCATCGACTGAAGTCATCCCCAAAGACCTCATACTCCAAGAAAACTATCAAGGAAGGAAAAAGAGGATGGAAATAATTTTTATTGCGCCCTTTCCTTGGGTCTGTTTCTTTGTCAGAATCTTTACATACCTTTCTTCATTTTTTTTCAAGTCATATTATTTGAAATATTTTGATATTGGCAAATACTACTTCTCTTACCAACCCCCCACATTGATATTTGAACATATCTAAATATTTTCAAATCATATATCTAATGAGTTTGATATTCAGAATATATAAAAACTCATACAACTCAATGATAAAAAGACGAATAACCTCATTTAAAAATGAGCAAAAATTTTGGATAGACATTTCTCCTAAGAAGATACACAAACGGTCAACAAACACATGAAAAGATTCTCAGTATCATCAGTACTTTACCCCATTTAATAAGTACAACAATGTTACATAGGTTTTAATATACTTTCTTACAACCAAGAAAACACAATCAAAATAAGGAGGATACTGGTTTAATTCAGATTTAATTTAGTGACTATCAATATTTTTATTTTATTTTATCATTTAAGAAGCGATGAAGTTTTTATTCCAATCGAAAATGACTTTTTAGTTTATCTACGTGTGTGCTTTTAACATCAAAGATTTTAATAGTTAGGGCTGGACGTGGTGGCTCACATCTGTAATCCCAGCACTTTGGGAGGCTAAGGTGGGTGGATCACCTGAGGTCACGAGTTCGAGACCAGCCTGGTCAACATAGTGAAACCCTGTCTCTACTAAAAATACAAAAAATTAGCAGGGCATGGCAGGTGCCTGTAATCCTAGCTACTTGGGAGGCTGAGGCAGGAGAATCACTTGAGCCTGGGAGGTGGAGGTTGCAGTGAGCTGAAATCGCACCATTGCACTCTAGCCTGGGTGACAGAGTGAGACTCTGTCTTTAAAAAAAAAAAAAAGAGATTTTCATTGTTGAATAAAATATGTATGTTGGAATTCAGCAAATTTTAACAATTCATTTAAAGTTTTAATTCATAGTTTTATTTGATTGCAAATTACTTTAAAAAATTATATTTCTTCATTAAAATGAACTGTAATCTATCATCTAATCCAGACTTCCTCCACACTATTCTTGAAACGTGGCATCCAGGCACTGCTTGATGGCTTCTGGTGACCAGGAGCGTATCACCAGAGGAGATAACCCAGAGGATGTTTTATTAGTTTATTGGCTGGCCTTAGTCTTGTCCCACAGATCTAAACAGATATAGTGACTTCCTTTTTCCACATACGATAGAACTGAAAGTGAGAATTCTTGCCCTTATTTTAGTGATGATATAAGCTAAAAAAGAGACAATGCTCTAACATGCCTCACAGCATCACCTGTCTAATCTGAGAAGGATACTCAGGAGAGAGGCCTGGGCAAGAAGGGAGGAAAACAGTTTGAGGTTGAGAGGTCAGGAAAGCAACGAAGAGGAATTCTATGAGCTGAATCTTTATGTCTGCAACTTTTTTTTTTTTTTTTTTTTTTTTTTTTTTTTTTTTTTACTGGTTTCAAAAAGATCATTTTATTCCTTTTTGGTTTTTTTCCACTTTCCTGTTCTTCTTTTCATTATTGTACTGAATTTGAATTTGAATTTCCAATGGGAAACAGCTATTTGTACACAGTGGAACTGGTGCCTGGGGCAGGACGGGAGTGGTCTGAGAATACAACCAGTAGGGCTGCCTAGCTAGGAACACGGAGACAATGAGATTCCTGGACTCCTTGTTAACGTTAAGAAAGAACAGCATCTGAAAAAGAGGCCAATTCTCCAAACTGGCAGCAGAAATTATCCTCAGAGAAATTCCTCCCAATACAGTAAGAATTAAAACTCAAACTGAGAAAACTAGCAAAAGCAGCAGTAATCCTCAGGGGGAAGCCAGATCGGAGCCACAAATCAAAGAGCAATATTAGAAAATGCTGCAAAAATGAGAAAGGAACAGAGCGGGACAGCAGGAGGGAGCCGGGGGACCGTGCGTTTTCCTTTTTGTTGGACACACAAGCCTGGAGTGTGTTCTTTGAACACTTCCCAAGAGATCAAAACAAGAAATTACAGCCTGCAGAACAATTGGTTGGGAAGAGGAAGAGAGAGCTGAGAGGAACAGCAAAGGCTCTTAGAACTGGGTCTGAGCTTTAACTCCTCCCCAGCCTGCATCTGACAGCATCCTCCTCCTCCTGCAGCAGCAGGCTGCCAGTGCGGTTGCCGCACGTGCCTGCAGAGGGCGCCCTCCTCTGCTCTGCTAGATGCCGCCCTTGTCCTTGGACAATCCGCTGGGAGCGGAGAAATAGTGGCCCTGCCGAGTCAGGAGCCCAGCACTGGATACAACAAAGAATACTTATTTATGTATTTATGTATTTATTATTTTAAACTTAAAAACATGTATGTAACGTGTGCAAGGTGATTTTTGATATACAGATACTTAGTAAAAGTGACTACTATGATCAAGGATGCTTTTTTTAAAAAATGAACATAAATTGGCATTTTAACCACAATCTTGCACCTCTTCTTACTCCAACTTCTCCTGACCTTCTTACCCACTCATTGAGTGGTGCAAGAGGGGCATGGATATTTTTAGAATCCAACTAAAAGAAGGTTAAGTCAGAAGCACAGTTAGTTTGGTGTGTTTATAGTTGCTTAGCTGTCGCTTCAGTAGACAGTGTTGAAAAAGCTTCTAGACATGGTCCCACCACTCACCACACCAGAGTAACTGGCATGACAAAAAGACAGAGACCGAAGTATGTCACAAAATGAAGGTGCCATCGAGTGCCAGAAAAGAATTGTGTGTGTAGCCAACGGGAAATATGGTTTGATACGTGAGGAGCTGGAAGCTAGTCTAGGGAAATTCTTCTAAGTCTCATGGTTCATACAGCAAATAAGCTTGGTATATTTTTCCCCAAACTTGAAAGCAATCCCAAAAATGTTTGTGGTATTACCAAAAACAATTTGTGCAGCTAAAATAAACTTTTTTATATGATGAAAAACTGAGAAAAAATAACTTGGATCAAGTTGCTAGAAGCAGCATTGGATTGTTTTCCTGTTCTCTTTATAGATAATTGTGCTACAAAATTGATGCCATACAAATAGACAAAGAATTTGCAGCCAAAAATGTACAAAAAAGGTATTATAGAGATATGTCACTTCGTTAATTAATCAAAACACTATGTCCTTTTTCTGGATTTTATAACGTTTATGATTTTTTTGTGTGTTTTAATAATTAGTATTGTGTTTGGAATTTTACCATTAACATTCCAACTAATTTTACATTTGGGGATGATGTATTCCTTTTTCTTCAAGGGTGCACTCCAAATTGTTACACTTCTGGCTCTACAAATCCTGCATCTGCCTTTGCTGCTTTCATTGCACTTAATATATTGTGTCATCTTTTACTTGATTACACATCTCTGTTGCCTCCCAGGTGTCAAGGATGAAAATCTAATTATTTCTATCTAATATCCCCAGCACCTGACGTAGTAAAACCTAGCAGTCGTTCAATGTATTGTTGTTCATTGAAGTCTGGTTGACGGCTATTGCAAAGAAAGTGGAGACTGGTGATGCTATACCTCACATAGAAACCTGAAGGCAACATCAAGACCTGAAGTGGTATTTTCCCTCTCCAAACCTCCAGACACTTCTGAGACCCCATTTCGACTTTGCAGCACTGAAAGGCAGGAACAGAAGCATATTTGGCAGTCATGAAGGGGGAAAAAGCAACCATAGAGCCTCTGCAAACCTGGACATCCGTGTGCCTCCATAGGAGAGAGATGCCCAAGAAAGAAGTTTCCCTGTGGGCAGAGGATTGGGTTGGAGAAAGTGTGCACCCTCCTAGTTGCCAGCTGTTTTCAAGCCTTGGGAGTCTGACCCAATGTTTCTGTTTGGGTCATATTTGAAGCCTCCCAGAACACTTAAGTGAGGTTTGCACTGTGTGTTCATAGAGATAGCAAACACCATCCTTCTCAGTATCACTGGGCGCAGAGTGGGAGAGCTGGAGACTCACCATGTGAATGCCTGAACCAGGACAACTTTTAGAGGAGCAGCACACTCAGGTGGGAAGCTATGAAAGGATATCAGAAAGAGCTCCCTCAAACCATTCCCTGGCTGCCCTCTCTGGTAAGCAGAGAAATCTGTACTTACCAGGTACAATTATAAATGCCCATATAAGCCTGATGCTCATACATGGCATGTGTGATGTACTAATTAAAGTTTTTCTATATTCTTAGAGTAAGAGACTTAGTAATAATGGGATAGGCGAAAGATCCCATCTTTCTACGTAGGTTGGACCCCAGTTAAATTTGAATGTCAGATAAACAATGAACAATTTTTAATTGTAAATGTGCTCCTTATATTTCAAGGGACATATTCATGCTAAAAAATTACCTAAAATTGAAATTTAACTGGGTGTTCTGTACTTCCTAAGTTTGGCAACCTTACCTAAGAACTAAATCTGCCCTGCTAAGCCATTTTTAAACCTGTGACCAGGGGACCTGGTGGAGATAGATAATGAAAGACCATCCCAGTGTAACACCTCCTCTGGAGGGCAAGGACTATGCCCTTAATACTTGTCTCCTTTAATATATATTCATCTTGTATTCTGTGTGAAATGTTACCGTTAAATGGTAATTCTCATGGGAGCAAGTTTGAAATGGGGGAAGGAACAACCACACACAAAAAAGATTAACACATGATGTCTCTAATTTACAATCCAGGGGACATTTTTGTTTTTGGAACAGTAAATCTAAGTACCTTAAAATTGCTCTGTGGCAAAATGCCCCTTCCTTATATGTCGCTCTATACTAATATACACTATTACAGGTTTGCTCCCAGTTACATGTTGATTTCTGTTGACAAGAAGATGTTGATTTTGGTTGTAAGAATAGGATGACTGAATATGCAAGTATGTATTTTGTATTATAATCAGCATATTTTAGATACACTCTGTCTAGAAAAGTGATGTACTTGAGGGGGTATAGAATCGAACCTTTGTTCTGTCCCTTGGTGCCTCAGTTTTCTCATGTGTAATTTCAGTTGAAAATGATACTGGTATTAATGAGTTATAAGCAAAAATAAAACAACATATTCCATGAAAGTTTTTTATTCAGAGCTTGAAATATATAACCAGGTCCAGCAAATATTAAAGATTATTAGGCATTAAGCCACGACTGGAGAGAGAAGGTGAAACATTATATAAAAACAGAAAAGAGACCTGGCACGGTGGCTCACGCCTGTAATCCCAGCACTTTGGGAGGTCGAAGAGGGCGGATTACTTGAGGTCAGGAGTTTGAGATCAGCCTGGCCAACGTGGTGAAACCTCATCTCTACTAAAAATACAAAAATTAGCTGGGCGTGGTAGCAGGTGCCTGTAATTCCAGCTACTAGGGAGGCTGAGGCAGGAGAATGGCTTGAACCTGGGAGGCGGAGGTTTCAGTGAGCCAAGACCACACCACTGCACTTCAGCCTGGGTGACAGAGCGAGACTCTGTCTCAAAAACGAACAAACAAACAAACAACAAACAAAGAACAGAAAAGGAGCTAGAAAGAGAGAGGAAAGCTTGGGAGAGCGTACAGAAGATGCTCTAACTTGGAGGTTAGACACAGAACAATGGAAAAGGAAAACCCTGTTAAAAACTGAGGTGGGTGGAGGTACAGCAAATATTGCAGGGTACTGAATAGTAGGTGAATAGTAGGGGAGACTATGAGAAAGATCCTGCAGAAAAAAAATAACCGGTTTATAGAAAATTCCAGTAAGGAATGTATTTGGGAACGAATGGTAGAAAAATAGAAAGCCTAAAATCAATAGCTTTATTTCCTCTGAAGGAGGGAGATTTATTTTTTTCTTTTTCTTTTTTCTTTTTTTTTTTTGTTGGAATTAAATGTAATAGCATGTAAAGCATTTAGGCATTTAGCTTAAAATTGGTCACATAGCAAAACTGATCAACAAACACCATTTAACCCCACCCCGATTTCCCTTTAAGAACACAGATTTGGACCCAGAAACTAAAAGGGAATGTAAACTAACCACACACAAGTAGGATGCTTTAAAGTTATGAATCTATTTCAGATGAAGTGAATGGAATCAGAATAAATATATATATATTTTCTCCATATGAGGGGGTTAAGTATTGGAATTATTGTGTGGCCGGAAGTAGTAGGCAGAGTGGGACAAAGAGGCCCTAAAGGAAAAGAAAGAGAGAAGCCAGGGCCCAGAACCTCACTCATCTCCTATCTGCACAGTCAGGCAGCCTCTCCTCCCTTTTCATGCTCATCTGGCAGTGGTCCTTCGTAGCCATCCAGCGACAACATAGGGCTCTTGGTTCCGTCTCCCTAGAAGCTCATTTTTGAAGGGAGCTCTTTAAGGAATCGTCTTTAATTGCAATGTGCCTTAATGGATTTTACATTTAGTCAGGCATATCCTCTCACCCATAATTCCCTTCCAACGATGGCAGCTCATCCACTTACCAGCATTATGGCAATTTTCCCTTCACTGGAAATCTCCCCTAAGTGTCTACTTAGGAAGTTCTTTGTTTGATGTGGTTGACATGTTAACAGGAATAGCTCTGTGTTCTCTGAGGTAGTAAACACTGAAAGCTGAAGGAAATTTCAGAGAAGCTGGCAGGGGCCATCCTTATTCCAAGTTCCTTTATCGAATTCTCAGTGGAAAAGGATTTGGAACAATAATTAAAAAGTTTTGAACACAAAATTTTGTATATGTTAGAATGGAGGAGGCTGGAGTGACCGGCTGCTCTAAGTACGTACAGCTGGTTAGAACTGAGGAGGAGCGGCTGGCTCACCTTTAAGTCCTCTTTTGTACAGTCTTTAGCTAGGAGTTTTCTCACTTCTACGTTTGCACTAAGCTGAAGCTCATTCACTAATCTGATTAATGATAAATCACCATCTATTCTTGAGCCAGGGACTTTGGGGGTTAAGTAAGGCATAGAAGCTTACAGTCAAAGTGCTGAGGAGATTACAGTCAAACAAAGGAGTGCAATTTCGGACACAAAAGAAGGTGATCAGGGTCACAGTCAGAAATAATGGAGGACTCTTTGGGTTTCTATGAGAGCCAGACCAATTTGAGTTGCGCTGGTTCAGAGCCCTACGCATGGTGGGAGTGGGGGAATAAAAATGGATATCTATCTAAGTTTTGCAAGAATCCTGGTCCCATTCCCTTCTGTGTTTCACTAGTTTAGGAATGAAGACAGACTGTTGTTTTCTACATCCTAACCCAAGGAAGGAAATGTTGACCACGTGGAACTTTTTCCTAGAATGTGCGGTTGGGTTGAGAAGGTGTGGACCCTCAGTGTGGCTGACAGTTATACATCAACTGCCTTAGGACAGTTGCGAGCTGCCTGGGAGCAATCATCACTGCCAGGAATGCTACCCCAAACCAGTCTGCGTGTCTTCAGAAGACGAAGAGAGAAAGGTAAATGAAGTTGACTTCCTTGATTGGAAAGAGGGTAGATTTGAGAGTCAGACAGACCTGGTTTCAGGTCTTAGCTTTGTCCTTATTTACTACTTAATCTTGTGCAAGTTGCTTAACATTTTCATATCTCAGTTTTATCAAGGATAATATGGGGTTTTAATCTCTGTTTCATAATGTTCATCTTAAGTCACCTAATGGAGCTGCAAAGGGGAGCCACTCCCAAGATTGGCCCCATGAATCATGATACTGTGAACAACATGAAAAAAGTCACTATTGGTAACTGAATTCAAGCAGTTTCATTTTGCTGTATGAGAGTTGCAGAAAGAACTTTTTCTTTCTTTTAGAAAGAAAAAGAAAATACTATTTTACTCAAGGAAAGCTCAAAAGTCACTGTTCACCAGAATGCAGATGTTCTAAGCTATAAAAGCATTCCATTTGGTAATAATTGTAGGATATGGTTTAATCAGTAGTATGTATGTTTGGGATTTTGTTCTTTTGAGACAGTTTGAGAAGGGTATTTCCTTTCTCTTTTGCTTATGTTATATACTGTGTTTATACAGTGATTTTGTTGTAGTTTGTTAGGTTATAAACAGTTTATTGTGGGTAATGAGAAAATTAGAATAGCATTATATAAAGCCATAGTATAAATTACTATTTGTTATTTAATATTTTAGATCTTATTCTACTTAATTATTTAAAAAATATTTATATGTAGCTTAAAGTCCTAATTGGGAATTTTCCTTAGTTCATTGCATTATTATCATTATTATTTTTTGTCTAGGTTGGATGTGTCATTTATTTTTATGTCTGATATTCTTTTTGTTCCTCTTTTTTGAATCTTTGCTTTTCTGTGTTAGGCTTGCATAGGTTTTTTTATTTTTTTTTATTTCACTGACGCTTCATATGAGCAGTTTTACCTTCTAGGAACTCTGATAATGCAACTCATTCGTCTTTCCTTCTGAGCTGTAATCCATATTTCATCCTATGCACATTTTATTGTAGATGCCTTGGGTGATTGGAATGCAGGCAGGGCAGAGAGAACATAGCTGCTGCTCTATCCAACACTGGTTGGAGATGTAGGCTCTGTCCACCTGTTTTGCTAACTGTCCTACATCAGAGCTTATTCTTTCCAGGATTGAATGTATGTGTGTATATGTGTGTCTGTGAGTGAGTAAGCTATAAAGGTATACCCTGGTCTTTGCTTGGTTCTCCCAGTCCATTCTAGGGCACTGAAAAAAAATCCTACTGTCATTTTCTCCATTTTTGATAAGATGGGCCCCTTACAGGGGGAGTTTAGTATTCAAAAAAAAAAAAAAAAATCAACTTTTTTTCTGGATTGTTTTCTAATCCTTCAGTTTAGTTTTCTTCAAATCGGAGATTTTGGTTGGATTCCTCAGGCTTTGTCAGGTGTCTCTTCTTCCCACAGTCAATTTTTCAGAAGTAGAGACAGAACTGAAATCTGTACTAAGCCACACTCTCTCCTGGGATCTCTTAATTTGTTTATAAAATTTCAAAGTTTTAAAAATAGTATTTTAGACCTTTTCCTAGTTAATTTTTACAGTGATCTTTTTCTAAAATGCATTTTGTATTGGGAAGAAATTCTGTGATTGTTTCATTCTGCAATGCTTACCCATGAGTTACAGTTTGACATATAGAAACAAATAAAGACGTTTATATATAGCTAGATAGATAAAGGAAACAAATATTGTATGAGAAGTTAGGTAAATTGAAGTGAAACTGTATTATGAAACAGCACACAACCATCAAAACCATATTTAAGGAGATTTTAAAAATAACATAGGAAATGCTGTGTTAAATCGTGAAATGTTCAAGTAATACATACAGAGGAGAGTAACCTTAACTATGTAAAAAATACAGAGTTTATAGTTCAAGAAGCCTGACTAAACATGTGGGTTTACCTCTCCTTCATCCAAAAATCCCATTGAAATGACAGAAGGAAATATAACAATAGCAATAAATCACAAGCAATGTGGCAATGATATGTAGCCAGGAAAGGAGCCTCTTGCATTTCAAACCAGAATAAAATTTTTAGAACTGTTGAAAACACATGAAATTAGACGACCACAAAGCCCATTGGAATTGCTGAATGACCGTGCTTATCACCATCAGACTAATTGTGCAAATGTAGTTTTTATTCAAAACTTCCCTTTTCAAGAATTTACAGTAGCTCCCTATGTACCCTTCCATCAAATATTAGCTCCTCTGCCTGACATTTAAAGTCTTCTAGGACATGGTTCAACCTCCATTCAATTACATTATCCTTTTCTTCTCAGTGTGAATCCTCAGCTATAATTAGTTGCTATTCTGTTTGCTTTCCTACCCCTTCCTAACTAGTGCCTTTCATCTTTGGGCCTCCTGAATCTGCTCATGTTATTCCCTCAGCCAGAAACACAGCTCTCCCTCCTACACCCACTATCATATAATTTTTTCCTATTTTTAAGGAATAAAGAATAAGGAAAGTTTACTCTGACCTTTGGATTCTCCAAGTAATTAATTCTATTCTGTTAATTCATACTGATTGGGACACAGTTGTTAATATATATTTAGTATATATTAAATATATTTTTTAAAAAAATTACCTGGCATTTAAATGTGAAGTCTCTTGAGGACTTCTGTTTCCTTGCAAATCTCATGATATGTACCTCCAGGCCATAGGCACAGATGTTCAGTAAATTCTAAGTTCTTTATAATACTCTGGCCATATCATGCTAGAATTGATCTCTGGGCTTTGATTCTTGCCATTTTCTTTGCATAGAGAACCTTCTTCTGCCTTAACTTCCTTAATTAAATACCATCTTTCCTTATCCAGGAAGCTGCTTGACTCTCAGGTACTCTGTATTCCTTCTGTTTTATGCATTTTCCTCAAACAGAGCATAGATAACACTGTAATTTTTTGCATCTATTTCTCTTTTCCACTAGGACATGTGTGTTGGGTAGAATTCTCAGATGCTAGCAAGATCCCTACCCCCTTGTGTATATTCATCTCCTCTGGAGTTCTGGGAATATGATGGGTTATTGCTCATAAGATTAGGTTACTAATAATTCTGCTTTGAGTTAATGAAGAAGGAGATTACTTGAGTGGTCCTGATTCATTAGCCAAATTCTTTTTTTTTTTTTTTTTTTTTTTTTTGAGACAGAGTCTCGCTGTGTCTCCCAGGCTGGAGTGCAGTGGTGCAATCTCGGCTCACTGCAAGCTCCGCCTCCCGGGTTCACGCCATTCTCCTGCCTCAGCCTCCCGAGTAGCTGGGACTACAGGCACCCACCACCTCGTCCGACTAATTGTTTGTATTTTTAGTAGAGACGGGGTTTCACCGTGTTAGCCAGGATGGTTTAGATCTCCTGATCTCATGATCCACCTGCCTCGGCCTCCCAAAGTGCTGGGACTACAGGCGTGAACCACCACGCCTGGCCAGGCAAATTCTTTAACAGAGACAGAGCCCTTCCTGAAGTCAGAGATTTGAAAGTTGAAAGTGAGAGTCCCTCCAAGGAAGTCACAGGACAAGGACCTCAGAGTTGCCTCTAGGAGCTTGAAATAGCCCCTGGCTGACATCTGGCAAGATAGTGGGACCTCAGTCCTACAACCACAAGGAATTGAATTCTGGCACCAATCTGGTGAGATTATAAGCAGATGTTGTCCCTTGAAAAGCCTCCAAATGAGGGTGTAGGAGGCCGGCACTTTGATCTCAGCCTTGGGAGATCTTGAGTGGAAGAGCAAGCAAAACATGCAGGAACGCTGATCCTCTCAAACAGTGAGATAATGAATTAATTATTTTTTTCAAGCTGCTAAGTTTGTGGTGACTTGTTAAACCACAATAGAAAAAAATGAATGTGAGTGTTGCACTTTGGATTTCTTGAGAAGCAGATTCTGAAATGGCGATAAGCATCCAGGAAGTTTACTGGGGAAGCTCTTGGAATTAGGCCTTGGAGACAGTATAGGAAGCAGGGCTGAGTGGAGAGAGAAGTTGGGCTTTGTTGCAGCCACATGATGATCTCAATCAATTCCATCAGGACCTCTGAACTGCAATGGTCCTTAAGAGTTGACTGGAGTTAGATCAAGGAAACCCAGGCTTTATGTTCTCATTGTGGCCAACGGATGCAGGCTGCAACCAGGAAGGAGATATGGTCTTGGGCAAAACAACTCTCTTTGACTAAATGCAATTTCTAGATTGGGTCAAAACCTGAAGTTAACTGGGAATGTTTCCTGGATGGTACTGCCCAGCATTCACTGCAATGAGCTTCTTGAGTGTATACCATCATTTCTGTATCGCCCTCTGCTAGCATAGTGCTGAGCACAGAGAGTCTGTAATACAGCAGCGCCTTTATCCAAAGTTTTGCTTTCTGCGTTTTCGGTTACCCGTGGTTAACCGTGTTCTGAAAATATTAAATGAAAAATTTCAGAAATAAATGACTCATAAGTTTTAAATTGCTTGCTGTGCTAAGTAGCATGGTAAAATTTCACAATGTCCCCACGCCATCATGAGTCATGCTTTGTCCAGCATATCCATACTATATACACTCTCTGCCCATCACTTAGTAGTTCTCTCAGTTATGAGATACAGAAAACACAGTATACATAGATTTGATACTATCTGGTGTTTCAGGCATCCACTGGGGGGCTTGGAACACATCTCCTACAGATAACAAGGGACTTCTGTATGTGTTTTGATAAACTCACCTGGTTAAAACACCTTTTCTTTATAATAACATGTACGATATACAGCAGCAGTATTTGTTTTATGGTCCTAGTTACTGTTACTAGGCTTTTATTGAACAATTATCAAGCCTTTATGATGTACCTGTCCTCTTGTAGGTAGTTAAAATGAGACAGTGTACAAAATAGACAAAAATCTTGGCCCTCATAGGTAAGCAAAAACAATATAAAAATAAACTATATGCACATATACACACATACTCGTATGTATATGTACACACATATATGTGTGTATTTATATAATTTTTATATATATATATATAAAATTTGTTAGAAGGTGATTCATGCAGCGAGAAAAAGAAACCATAGGTCTCAGTAAGGGGTATTAAGACCATTGGTGTGGGACTTGAGAAACAGGTTGTGATTTTAAACAAGATGGTAAACATGAATGACATTTAGCAGATGGCATTTGAGCGAACACTTGCTCAAAGGGAGATAGCCATTATAGCTGATGGAACAAGCAACACAAAAGTCATAAGGAAGAATTGTACTTGTGTGTTTGAAGACGTCAAGGAATCCAGTGTGACAGACATAGCAAGTGAGGGGAGGGTATGAGAGGAATGGGGTGGGAGGCACAGTGGGAAGCCAGGGCATTTAAGATGTTGAGGACTTTGGACTTCATGCAGCATAACTGAGGGTATTTATAAGAGAATTCTCATTGAATGTTCCCATTACACCATGCACTGAGGTAGGCATTCTGTTTATATTTCTCTGTGATTTTTTTTGTTAGTCTTCATAAGAACCCTATGTATAAAATAGTATTATTAATGCCTATATTTTATTAACAAGCATGTTTAGTCCTACAGAAGTCGATTAACTCACCTACGGTCACATAGATGGTAAATGATGAGAACTGTATCTCGGCTTTCTGACACCTGTCTGTTTGGTCATAGCATTATCCTGACTCCAAGATGAATGGCTTCTATTTGATTTTGTAACGTCAAGTTACGTGAAATGATGTAGACATGCAATTCAAACTTCCACTGCTGTGCAAAGACTTAATTCTTGCTATGGTCTGAATGTTTCCATTCCCCTCAAATTAATGTTATACTGCTGACCCCCAAAGTTATGGTATTAGGAGCTGGGGAATGTGGGGAGGTGATGAAGTCACTGGGCAGAGTCATCATGTGTAAGGTTAGTGCCCTTTTAAAAGAGGCCTACAAAAGACTCCTGCTCACCTCTTCCACCGTGTGAGGGCACAGCAAGAAGGTGCTATCAGTGAACCAGAAAGTGAGCATTCATGAGGCATGGAATCTGCCAGTGCCTTGATCTGGGACTTCCCAGCATCCAGGGCTGTATGAAAGTTCTGTGGTCTGTAAGCCATCCAGTTTATGGTATTTTGTTATAGCAGCCCAAATGCTATATGGACTAAAATAATTGGTAAGAGGTATTCACACTTTCTTAGCTACCAGAAAGTACATTTGAATTCAACTGAGAAAATCTATTTAGTCATTGTTTTGCCATGTTACCCCCACCCAACAAGCATTTGTTACGTTTTCGTGCTGCAAGTTGGGTTCTTGGAGAGGCCTTTGGGATCAACCCCTGTGAAAAGGAGGGAAGAGAAGGGGGAATAGGCAGAAGAGGAGTGAGCTGTGATGGAGGCCAAATGATGGCCTCAGCTGATCTCATCAGAAGCTTGGCAATCTGGTGGCTCTCAGCAAAACCTTATTCCCTTACATCAAGCCATCACTGGTTGTGGGCCTCTGAAGGAGTATTGAGGCACAACAGCTTACAGCATCCACCACTGTCTATAGCATCAAAATGCTTTCTGATGACTTGAGTTGCCCTGGGTGCTACAAGGGAAATACAAGCAGACTCTAAGTGTGGTTTCACTGATGTTGAGGTAGCTTCCTTTCATGGAAAAAGAGGCAAAAACCTCGACATTTCCCCTATTTCCCCTTCTGGTGTACAGAAATGCATTTGGTGTGGATCTATAAATTTAAAGCTAATAAGATTTCTATTCTAATGCTGCTATAACTGATAATCTAAAAAGATTCTCGAATGATTTTTGTGGTGACGATAACCTAGATTTATGAAGCTCCACATATCGGTTTGTGAGTGTGTATGTGTTTTAAAGCTATAATAGAAATAGAGGAGAGATACCATAAGGAAATGTATCACTTTTCCCAGTGTTTCTTTCTCATGCATGCTCACTTCTTCCTTTTGCTTTCATCATCGCTGAGGGTTATTTGCTGGCGGGACAATAGTCCCCATGTCAAAGGGCTTGGTGGGTCAACTCGCCAAGCTAAGCTGCTGCTGACAGATGAGTGATGGAAAGATGTACTGTTGCATCTGTCAGCTTTGATGAGAAAAAAATGGAGCTTAGCTTAGAATCACTCTCATTTCCAGATTTTTATTTTTATTGTTATTTTTTTTCCTGAAAAGAGGAGGGATTTTTTTCTGCATTATGTAGGTCTCTTTTTCAATGCTCCCAGGTAAACCAGTCTCAAAGCACAAAGACTGAAATTCCTCTACGTTCCACAGTTTGTAGGCAAAGAATTTAGAATGTGTCTCATCACCACTTTATTCTTCTCATCACCTAGAAAAGTGACTAGCAGAATCCCCACTTGGTTTATAATAAAAGAAAGCAACAATTTCATCTATGAATTAGCATACTAGTATGAATGTGCACTCTTGAAAATATATGTGCTATTTTGTATAGTCTTGTTTCCTGAGAGAGCAGTGACTTGCATTTTTATATAAACACGCTGAATGTTACCTGTGTTTAGAAAAATTTAGCATACATATTTCCAGAATACTGAAAATCTGACAAACCCTTGTGCCCTCTGGTCGTTACTCAACGTTCCTTCTCTCAGAACTGCCTATTAAAAATCCTGCAGATTGTCTCCCATCCCTTATTAAATGTGCAGGAAATAAGCCTAACTGTTAAGTGTGTGAAGGTCTTGAAAACCATACTCTGCTGGCCATTGTCATTGACATTAAACTCCCTAAAATATTTGAAAACAAGGACATTCAAGTTAACCTTACTTCATTATTTATCACTTCAGAAGGCAACGTGGATTCTCCAATCTCTGAGATTTTTAAGAGATAAGAGCTTCCGGAACCTTATCACTCAATCATAGACTCAAAGAATGTGCTCAGCTAAGACACATTGATTGACAAACCCTTTATGCACATGAGTGACAATGTCAGCTTTCAGGAAGCAGAGAAAAGATGAAGAAAAACAAAATCTCTAGATGACTCACAATTAACTATGAAAAATTTTCTGGATATATAGAGTTCATAGGTACCTTGGGAGGAGTTTCTAATGTTTGCCCGTTAATTAAAGCATTTATTTATTTAATAATCACACATTTATTGAATGCCTATGGGGCTCCAGGATTTAAAGATACAGAGCTTAAAAACTCAGACCTTGCCTCTGCTGTAGGGATTTACAGAAAAAGAAATGAATTTATAATTCAATAGAATGAAGGCATCCCTGGAAGTATGCTCAGGAATATGGAAGGATATGGGCTGGAAACCAAACCCAAACTAGCAGACATGGGGAAGATGTTTTGTTTTTTCTCCACGAATTCCACATGACTTCAAATAAGCTTGAAATATGAGTATGAATAAGCCAGGAGGCCCAGGAACAGGGATTGGTGAAGTGGTAGTGATGGTGGGTTGGGGTTACATAAATGAGAGAAAGGACAGCACATTCGGAGCCACCAAGGGGCAGGATTGAGAAACTGCAAGCAATTCAAGATGGCGGGAATAGAACTGATGAGGCTAGAAATAAAGAGGTTGATCTACAGGAGGAAGACAAGGACCAGATGGAGGCCTTATAAGCCCTGCTAAGGAATTTGAACTTTATCATGAAGGCAACAGGGACACACTGAAGGGTAAGTAAGGAAATCCTATGGACATTTCTGCTTTAGAGCTGGGAGTTACACACAGGGGTTTTAAATCCATTAGGGCCATGACATTAGATATCCAGATCGCTATATTTTCTTAATGAAATAGAATCAATTATAATAAAAAGGAAATCTTAAAAGGCACTGCAAGTAGTAAGAGTAATTAATCTGTTTTGTAAAATGTGTGCAGTAGGTAACAAAGTAAGTTTTTGTTACTGAGGGTGTGGTCAAAATAAATTGAGAAGCAGTATTTTAGAAAGATCTTTCAGGCAGCTGAAAGCAGGGAGACCAGTTAAAAGATGATTCCCAGAACCGTATTATACAAGAGGAGAGAAGTGGGTCCTGCAGAATCATGGGAAGATGGGAAGAAGTGTCATTTCATTCTGTGATGTTTCTGAGGTGAGTAAAACCTGCAGACTCTGCATTTCATGGATTGCAACAGGAGACATGGATGCTTGTGACCTCCCAAACGAAGGGCTTCCACCATGTTTGCAGTGCTGCTTTGCGGTTCCCTCCGCCTGAGATGATAGTGCCCCATTTCTACATGAAAGATCCATTATTCAAAGTATAGTTAAAAATGCTGCTTTTTCCATGAAATTCCCTCAGATCTCCCTATCTAGAAATAACCTAGCATCAGTCCTTTCTTCCACTGTATTACAGTCATTTGTGTAGCATGCCCCATGAATCCCTTCTTGCTGCATCACCCTGTTGAATGGTCTTCAGAATAATCAACACTATTTGAAAAGTGCTTACAAGTGTCTTTGCATTTCTTCCTTCTCTTTCCTCTTCTAGAATGTAAGACACTTGAGGGCAGGAATGGAACTGTCTTCTTCACTATTTCAAGGGCTAGGAAGAGGAGTGACATTGAGAAGAGACTGAATAAAAAGTTGTTAAAAGAAGGAATGGATTTAAAAGCACCCTAATCTGCAGTGTACCTGAAACAGCATATACTTCATATCACAACTGCAGTATCTTCATCCTTGCTCATGTTTTTTTTCCCACTGCACTAAAATGCTTCTTTAAATAAAAGAATCAAAATAGTGAGATTCAATGATAAGTAGATGCTATTTTGAAATTTTATTTTGATTAGAAATGGATTGCAGTAATATTTTTACTTTCTGTGGAATGGTTATGTACATAATAAATACTCTGCCTGCAAAACATTGATGTCTTTGATTTTGTGGCTTAGAAAGTTTTTCAAATAAAAATTCAATCTGCCATTGTTTGTGTGAGTTGGGGAAAGAAGGCCCCACACATTTTGGAGCTTCCCAAATGGGCATGTTGGCAATGATTCCATGAGTCCTATCCCTGAAGTATTTGGGAAGGTCTCCAGCCTCCTACCCACTTATGTTTTTCCTTGTTTATTTTTACAGAGGAAGCCAAAATCAAGTTGAGGATGTTTAATTATAGGCTGTGACTTTCTTTAGAATTAAAATAATCAGAGATACATTACCATTTTGCCAAACATCTTGTGATGCTCTTGTTTTTAAGGCTGACAACAAATTTTAATTTAAAATGCAAACAAACCTGCTGCTTACCTCTTTGTGCTCTACCTGTTGAGAGTCTTTGGAAACCTGACATTGGAAGGCTTGTGCTACCTTTCATCTGGTTCAACAAGGCAGTAGCAACGTAAAGAAAACCCCGGGGAGTCAAACTCATGATACACTCAGGCTTTTTTTAGCATTAAGATACAAGTATTTAGGGTGTGATGTCCATGCTAATGGTTGATGGAAGAATTTAAATTATTGCCATGACCTGACCATGCACAATTGTCTAACTCTCACTTTGGATTGATTATTTATATGTGATGTTGTCACGTGATTAAGAAAGGCAAAAAAAAAAAAAAATTACTGAAATCAAAATACCTGGATTGTGATTACTGTTCTGCTATAAATTAGTTGTGTAATAATTAGAGGATTCTAAAACAAAGCTGTAACAACAACAACAAAAAATATAGGACAAATGTAGTTGAATTCAGGGAATTACAGACAAATTTAAAATTAAATTCTACTTTCAGCACTTGCCATTTTTGTTAGATTGGTCAAGGTTCTGCACCTCTCAGAGCCTCCATTTTTTCATTTGTGAAAACCGGTGCATCAGGAGCTTGCCAGAATTCACTGAGTTGTGTTATTGAAATGCTTAGGAAAAATGCTGGGGATATCATTTTTTGTGTAACTATACTCAGGTGAACTGAAGCACTGCTGGAGCTGTTTTGGGAGAAAGTGACCAAGATCCAGAAGAGGTGGGAAAAGAGTCTTGAACAAAGAATACTTGGAGGATGAAATTCAGTAATTCAAACTTAAAATCATTCAGACATAAAGCTGTTGGTACTTTATTCTGAGGAATATGGCTGTGAAACCTGAGTCGCATGGTATGCAGATACAACTTCTGTCTTTTTTCTGTAAATATTTAAGACCAAATAGTGCCAAAGACCCCCCTCCCTCAGATTATCCTCCTTATGGAGTAATAAAGTCCTCTTCCTTGTAGTGTAGAAATCTGTAGCTAATCAAATCACTAGGGTGTGTGCACTGGTCTTGTATAAAAAATATAATCCTGCTAAAATTTCTATGTTAAGGAAACCATACCTTCTCTACTTTGGAATGCTGACCCCATTCTTTTGGAGTTGATGTTTCTGGGTGGCCAGCCTCAAACTTTGCCTCAAAGAAACTCTATACTTAATCACATTTTCTGAATCTAATTATTTAAAGTTAACAGGAGGAACTGGGAAGTTCACAATGGAGAAGAGAAGGAAGCATATTAAAAAGAGAAGTGGGTTGAGAGTTGGAAATATGATTTATCCACTCAGCACTGCCACTAAATATGTATGCCTTGGGAGGCTGGTGACTGTCCTATTCTGGACCAATTTTTCTTGGTTTAAAAAATGAGAAAGTTGAAGTGGATGACCTTTGAAGTCTCTCACTGCTCTCACAATCATTTGAGTCTAAGGATAAACCAAGCAGCTACTTGCAATTTTTTAAAAGTATTAATATATGGTAGGAGGAATAGACTTATTTAGTGCTGCTATGGAAGGCAGAACAAGTCATGAAAGTTATACTGAGAAAGAATATTTGCTTAACATAAAAAGGGCCTCTCAAAAAATTAGAAATATTTAATGATAGAAAAGCTGCCTTAGAAGGTGGTAAGCTCCAATGCTGAGATTTTAAGTCTCTGAATTTCCTCTGAATATTTAGAATATTCTTACTTTCACTTTTTCACCAAGCCGGTTCATATTAGGATCCAACCAACTTATCACCTTTTGGGGGAAACTTCCTAGGGTCTCTCTGTCTGGTAAAATCATCCCCTTTCTTTTCCCTCAGACTTTTGTGCTTATCTCTATTTTGGGGGGGTCTACTGAGGGGCCTAATGGGCCATCAGTAGATCTAACAATCTAATGGGCCATCAAATTGTCTTGATGAGAATTTGGAACCTCTCCAAAATAGAGGAATACTTGAAAAATTATGGGACATCCATGTGATAAAATACTTCACAATCATTTAAAATTTTGTTCATGAAAAGATCATTTTGAAACACGAAATTATGTTATTTTATAATGCTACCTGAGAAAAGCAAAGTACAAGTTGTATATATAAGTACATTCTTCTTTTTTCTTTTCTTTTCTTTCTTTTTTACTTTTTTTTAACGTTATTTCACTCTTGTTGCCCAGGCTGGCATTCAATGGTGCAATCTTGGCTCACCGCAACCTCCATCTCCCAGGTTCAAGCAATTCTCTGGCCTCAGCCTCCTGAGCAGCTGGGATTACAGACATGTGCCACCATGCCCAGTTAATTTTTTGTATTTTTAGTAGAGATGGGGTTTCTCCATGTTGGTCAGGCTGGTCTCAAACTCACAACCTCAGGTAATCCACCTGCCTCGGCCTCTCAAAGTGCTGGGATTATAGGCATGAGCCACCGCACTGGGCCTAACTCCAACTGTTTTAAATGTGCTTATAAATACTTGAACAGAAGAGTGTATATATTAAAATACTCATTTTCAAAGCGGGCAAATTTTTACAGGCAAATATTATTTTATCTACATTTCTCTTTATTTTCAGATGTTCTCAAGTGAGCATGTCTGCTTCTATAATATAAAAGTTATTAAAATAGAAAAACAATAAATTATATTTTGAAAACCAAGAAAATAGTTGATATTCAACTGTCTGGACATCTGGATTGTTATCAAATCTGTGGGTTTTGTGCTGTAGGTAGGAATACAAAACTGTCATGCGCAATTGCTGATGAACAATCTTTTTATTTTGCAAGCATCTTTTGTCCTTCATCCTCATCCAGTGTCTAGCATCACAGGCTACTGCAGGAAAGCTGAGGCCCCATGCACAATGAAACCACATAAACTGAGCAAGGAGAAATGCAGCTTGATGAAATAAAGTAGTTGAAACGGAAAAATAGTTCGCTATATTCTTCCTGATTCCTTCAGGTTACCTGCTCCAACTATGGCTAAACTCCTGGAGAGTTTTGATTGCCAGTCACTTCTTGATCATTTCTTTGAGCCTCTATTCTTTCCTGGTTTAAGACTTTAACCCTATTCTTCCAGAGCTCCTGGCATGAAAGGGGCTAACTAAGGTCCTAATGATTATAATACAACAAAACTCTGGTGTTGGTGTTGGCTCCAGGGAGGGAAAGAACCATTCAACATCAATGTGCTATAATCCAAAGAAAGGATTTGGTTTTATTGTGAGCAGGTGACTCACGTCAGGTGCCTGCAAAAAGCTAGAAAAAGGCAACTTTGTGAAAGTCATCAAGCTGTTAATCTAGTTTAATCCCCTCAACCAGCAAACACTGGGAAAGAGCATACAATATTCCAGGCTCAGTGCTAGGCATTAAGGTAACATAAAGGTAAAGAAATCTCAAGGTACTCATCAGGGATGGCAGCAAGCAGAGATGTGAAGTATCAGTTACAGTGCTGAGCCGTGGGCACACCACGCCACGTTATACGCAGTTAGAATGCAATGTGTATGTGAATGTGTCTTCCAACTTAGGCAGACATGAACAATGAGAAAAGGTGTTTTAATACTGAATGAGAATTTACACAAAAATATGAGAAAAAGAAAAAAGAGATTTTTAGGTGGATGAAAGTGCCCCTATCGAGCCTCAGACATATGGATAGGTATATGCAGTGGGAGATTAATTGCTTACTTTCATTAATATTTAGTGGGAGCTTATGCATATTAGAAACTATACCAGGAACTGTTTTAGGCCATGAGAATCCCAAGCTGAGCTTATATTGTGTGAGAAAGGGAGAAAATAAACCTATTAACAAATAAAAGTATAATTCCTACTCTGCCCTCAAGGAGGTGGAGATTATATTCCCACCCGTAAGTGTGAATAGCACATAGTACCTTTCTTTCAAAGAACACAGCGTGGAAAGGAGTTGGAGGAGAACAACTTTCCGGTGGAGAAACATGACAAACTTTTCCCCCACCAGGTCATGAAGGTCAACATCAACAGTCATAAATCATGTGCGTAACATTTACCTTTGATATACTGCGATGAAAAGGGCACTTCACCTCTGCAGTCTTTCTCCCCAGTACACATAACTCTAGTCTAATCATGAGAAAAAATCGGACAAATTTCAACAGAGAAAAATTTTATAGAATACATGGCCAATGCTCCTGAAAACATTAAAAGTCATCAAAAAGCAGTAACGTGTGAGGAATTATCCCAGCAGAGAGGAGACCAAGGAGACATGACAGCTGAATGTAATGTGCTGTCCTGGATGGGATTCTGGAAGCGAAAAAGGACACTAAGTAAAAACTAAGGAAATGGGAATAAAATATGGACTTTAGTTAATCATAATGCATTGATATTGTTTTATTCATTGTGATGTATGTACCTCTAATGTAAGTTGTTAATAATAGGGGAAACTGAGTGTATACATTATGGACTCTATACCATCTTCATAATTTTTCTGTGAATCTAAACTATTTTCTAAAAATGTATAATACAAAGTCAGTTGATGACAAATACTATGAAACATAGTAAGGCAAGGAATGGGGTCAGGAAGGGGCTGGGAAGTGTGGGGTCTTTTTGGAAAAGGCCTTAAGGGAGGCCCCCATGAGCAGGTGTATTTGAAAGAGGCCTGAGTGAAGAGGGAGAACGCGTGCCAGCACATAGGAATGCAGATACTAAGCCCACAAGGCTGAGACACGCTTGTTGCGTTTGAAGGACAGCACGCATGCAAGCATGCATAGAGTGCAGTGAGCTAGCGGGAGTATGATGAGGTTACAAAGGAAGCTGAGGCTAGATTATGTAAAACTTTGGAGGCCATAGTAGAGGATTTGGATTTTACTTGGAGTCAGATGGAACAGTGTTGCATGATTCACCTTGTATATTCCTAAGATTTTCCTGGGTGTTGCCTGGACTATAGATAGTAGATGGCAGAGCAGAAACAGGTGAACACCTAGTAACCTATTGCAGTGGACTAGTTAAATGGTGATGGCTACCTGGGCCAGGATGGCAGTGGTGGCATTGGTGAGTAGTAGTCAGGTCTTGGATGTGTTTTGAAGAAACATGGGCATGCCGATGCATGAGAATCAGGGAAAAAGAAAAAATTAAGGATGTTTTAAAATTCTTTGGGAAATTGGGTGGATGATGGATAGGTGGTCTGAGTCCATAAACCGAATGAGAAGAATGGTGGAATAAAAGGGTGCAGATGGGGTTAATAGATTTGTTGGTGTAAGGCTAAAGACCTTCTCTGATTAAATCTATTTTTTTTTTTTTTTTTTTGTTCAGAAATGAGAAGCAGGTCAGTAAGCTGGGAGGAACTTAGGGAGCAGCAGATCTCAATGGTAAACCAAGAATTCAAATTGAGAGATGTGAAGTTTGAGATTCATGTTAGGCTTCCAATTAGAGAATCAGATGGGTAGTTATGTAGGTGACTTTGGAAAGCCAGGTGGTGATAGGAGCTGAAGTATATACTTAGTGACCCCAGTTTATAAGAGTGTTTAATCAAGCATAAACAGTGAGTTTACATAGGGAATGACTGCAAGTCAGAGGTGTCTGAAGACTGAGCCCTCTGGAACTCCAAGAGTGAGTGATCAGAAAGAAAATAATTTAACAAATGGACATTTGATTGATGTAGAAGTAAAAGCAAAAAGTGATTGTATTCCCAGAGCCAAATGCAAAAGTTGTTTTAAGATAGAAATCAACTGTGTCAAATGCTACAAAGAGTCAATTAAGTAAGCTCAGTGGTGGGAACTGACCAGTGAATTAAATCCCTTGACAAAGGCATGTTAGGGTAATGATGAGGATAAACGCATGACTTGATGGAATTCAAGAGAGATTAAAGGGTGAAACAGTGAAAACAGTGTAAGCAACACTTACTGTAAATTTTGTCAAAAAGAGGAAGGAAATGTTAATGGTATCTGTTGGAGGAAATGTAAATTTTTGTCCTATTGGGTATTTATTAAGCACAATTTTTATTTGATGAAAATGATCAAATAGAGAAAGAATAGATGACGGCATGGAAAGAGATGGGAAAAATTGTAGGAGTGAAGCACTTTAGGGACAAGAATAAATAGGACCCGGGTCACAAACAAAGGGATTTACTTAGATAGGGGATCTGAGTCCATTCACTGAAAGAGAATAATGGTGGAGTAAAAGGGTGCAGATGGGGTTAACAGATTTGGTGTAAGGCTGAAGACCTCTGATTAAATATTTTGTTTTGTTTTGTTTTGTTTTTTTCAGAAAATGAGAAGCAGGTCACCAGCTGAAAATGAGGAAGGGAAAGTGATGATTTAGTATTTTAGGAAGTGAAGAAGAAGTAGAAAAAGTGAGAAATAGTTGTTTTGGTGAGTAGTAGAGTGAATAGGATGAGCAAATATAATAGATTTCCTGGACAGTGTTTGGATCATACATTTGAAGTTAAGCACAGTTAGCATGTACTGTGATTTATCCAGCCTCAATCATCTTGCAAGGGTGCTAGAGACAAAAGCAAAAGTTGAATTGAAGCCAAAATTCAGATTTTGCAGATGATTATGATGAAGGAAACAGGCAAGAAAGAGAATGACATAGACAAGTAATGAGATGATAACAATAGATGAATCATATAGACTCTCAACTGAATACAGAGGTAGTGACAAACTGAAGGAAGATGGAGAAGAAAAGGGAAAAATGTTAATGGAATTACAGACCTATCTACTGAGTTGTTGGAGTGTTGGACTGAGAGATCTAGAGAAAGTAGAAATGGAAAATGAGTGTTGCTACACAGAAGACTAGATGCTGAAGTGGAATATTTAATTATGTTTGAGTTATTGGTAAGGACAGTCTAAGAAATGGCCCAGGAGGTGGAAACAGTTAGACAAAGGAAGGTAGAAATGTGAGATGGGGTGTTTGGAGGATAAGAAGACAAGGTATTCAGAAGCTTGAGTAGTAGATGGTTTTGAGTGATCAAGGATGATGCTAAGAGTAGTAAGTGGTCGAGAAACTGAGTTAATCTTGCAAAAATTAGGAGGGTTACTCAGAAGGATAGGAATGTGACAAAGGAAAAGGAAAAATGGGTGATATAACTTTGGAGTATATTTGTCAAAGAAGCTGGAAGGTTTAGGGAGGAAGAAGGAGCAACATCCTGGAACTGAGAATGGAGATCAAAGAGGACACTTATCCTAGGCCCAGTGAAATAAGAAAGATGTCACGCCATGGGAGGGCTGTAGGGAAGGATGACCTCTGGGAAGAGCCAGGTTTGTAGGATGGAAGGTAAAATAAATATGGAGATTTTACTTTTCCTAGAGTTTAAATTCTGGAGAAAGTATTTTGAGGAGTCTGGAAAGGATTACAGCTTGAGTCCCATGAGGGGACTTACAGAACAGTGGATGGAAGAACAAGTTTTGACTTATTGTAGTAATGGAAAGAAAAAGACAAAAATGCTAGTGTTCTCTTAGTGGGAGAGGGGGAAACTACCAGAGTATACACGAAGACTGAAGAAGAGAGTATGAATATCCTGATTAGGAAAGGTCACTTGAGCAATTTGTAGTGATGTAGCAGACAGTGTTGGATGGAGAGAAAGTGGAGTCCTAGGAGCCTCTAGGAAATCCAGCTGTGGGCACTGTTGATACCAAAAAATGAGGTTAAGACAGCAAGCTAAAGTCATGGGAGAAAATTTGGACTTAGCATTTAGGCATTAGGGTGCTGTATTAGGTTGAATAACGATACCCTCTGATATCGTTAGGCTTGGTGCCCCCACCCATATCTTGAATTGTTATCCCCATAATCCCCATAGTCCCTCCATGTCAAGGGATAGACCAGGTGGAGGTAATGGAATCATGGGTGTAGTTTCCCCCATGCTATTCTCGTGATAGTGAGTGAGTCTCACAAGATCTGATGGTATTATAAGCATCTGGCATTTCCCCTGCTGGCACTTCTCCTTCCTGCTGCCTTAAGAAAAAGGTGCCTTGCTTCTTCTTCACCTTCCACCTTCCACCATGATTGTAAGTTTCCTGAGGCCTTCCCATCCATACAGACTGTGAATCAATTAAACCTCCTTCCCTTGTAAATTGCCCCATCTCAGGCAGTTCTTTATAGCAGTATGAAAACAGACTAATACACCCCCTCCCCAATAATATGTTCATAACCACAGAACCTATAAATGTAACCTTATTTGGAATAAGTGATTTTGCTTATGTAATGAAGTAAAGGATCTTGAGATATAATCATCATGGATAAGTGTAAGCCTTAAATCGAATGACAAATCTTTGTGACAGAAGAGATGACAAAGAAGAGAAGATAAAAGAAGAGAAGAGAAGACAAGACAACAAAGACACAGACACAGAGAAGAATGCCACGTGAAGACAGAGGCAGAGATTGGCATGAGGCAATAAGCCAAAGAGCACCAAGGGTTGCCAGCAGCCACCAGGAGCCGGGATAGAGGCATAGAACAGATTCTCCCTCAGTGTCCAAAAGGAACCAACCAAATACCTTGGTTTCATACTCTAGCCTCTAGATCTGTGAGTAAACAGGCTTCTGTGGTTTTAAGCCATCAAATTTGTCATAATTTGTTATGACAGTCCTAGAAAACTAATCCATATGCCTAAGTAAGAATAACTTAGTCAATATATGAACACATATGCATGACTGCTAGCACTTATGAAGCAGCTAGTTCTCAGAGACCTGTGGCCAGCATGGTCTGAGATATCCTCAGCCCAGAGTGCTTATTGAATTGATAAAAACTCATAGTAATTACATTACTGAATGCTATTCTAATATTGTGTTAGAAATAACTTTATGTTAATAGAATGAGCAAAGAGATTGGAATAAATTAGTTGCATGAGAAAAAAATATTGTGTGTAAAAGAGAACAGGTCAAATATTTCAGTAGATGAGCTAACCCAAAGACAGTTTTCTGAAGCTGGCAGGACTCCTTCTTCATAAGATCAGCAAGAACTGATTGACCAGCATGCCTTGGGGTATGAAGGGACAAGAAGTTTGATCTGACCTGACTTTGTGCCTTGACCTAGGAATGGCCCTCGCAATACACCACGGTAAACAAAATAACGAATCTCTGCAGAAATTCTCTTGGTCTTTTTCTGTTTGTTCTTTAGTCTTCATGGATTCTCTGGTAGTTTCCACCGTCTTCACCCATGATGTAGAGAAGGTTTCTCCAGTCTGCTTCACCCTGTAAAGCAGATTGTCCATGATCTCTGGCTCCTCTGGCTATGCTACCAGGAATGACTCTAGTTTCCCAAAGACAGCCTGGTCTTGGCCCTCTTGGTAGATGCTTCCTCTGACTTCTCTGTGATAGGTGACGGACTTTTGCATTATTCATTTGTACAACAATTCGACCAATATTTTACTTCTTACTCTTTGCCAAACATTGTTTTAGATATGAGAGATAAAAACATCTCATAAAGCATATATTTTAGTGAATGAGCAAGAAAATTACCATGTAAAAACATAAGTGCCACTTCAGAAAAGAAACAAAATAAGGAAATATACAAAGAAGAATGTTATTTTGGAAAGAGTGATGAAGACAAACTCTAACGGGTGACAGTAGAGCACAGATATACATTATCATGCATGTGGGGAAGAATATTTTAGGTAGAGAGAAGAGCAAGTGTAAAGCCCTTAGATAGATGAACTTCCTATAAGCAAGTAACAGCAGGATGCTGTGAACTGAGTCGGGGGAAGAGACGAGACTAGAGAGATTGGATTTAAGTGTCATTGTTTTAAATGAGAGTGGAGGAGTCAAGGGAGCCACATAAACTGATTTATATTTCCAAAGTATCACAATGGCTTCAGGGTGAAGGAGAGAGAATAGAAGCCAAGAGTGGACTTGGAGAACCATTTGAGAGATGTCCTCAGTAGATGAGATGAGAGGTGATAGTGACTGGGATGATGGTGACAAAGGAGGAAGTGCAGAAAAGCAAACTGATTCCAGGAATATTTAAGTCAACAGAATGTGCTGGTGGACTTAAAAATGGATGTGAAAGAAAGGGAGAAATCAAGACTCCTGGGCTTTGGACTAACAATTTGATGAATATTGATTATATTGACTGAGATGAGGAAGGCTGGTGAAGCGTCATGTTGAGATAGGAGGTGGGAAACAAAAGAGGTCTGTTTTCAGATGTTTAAGTCTGCAATGTATTTCTGATGCTTCCATGAGACATTGTGTAGGCAGATAGAAATATGAGTGTAATGCTCAGGAGAGAAATTGAAGCTAGAGTTACAATTGTGGTGTGCAAAGTCATGAATAAGGATGAGCTCATCCAGGGAGTGAGTGGAGGATGAAATTTCCATGCTGGCAAAGATAACAAAGAGGAGAGATAACAAAGAGGCCTGGAAAATCTTCAAATCTGCAAAACAGTATTGCTGCCACCCAAACTATTCTCTTGTGTAAGACAGATGGACACAGAACTGATGGAATGGTGTCAAAGGCATCATCACAAACTTCAGTATTAAATTGAAGTTGTAATTTATTTGTCTTCCAATTACATTGGGACACTGGGCAAATGTACTAATCTATCATGACTTGGGGTGTGTGTGTATGTATGTGTGGGGGGCTGGGTGTGCTCTGTGTGTATTTATGTGAATACATGGACTTTTAAAATATGGATGATTATGAAATATGTTAAAAATGGATAACCCATGTCCACTTGTTTTGCATTATAAAGCTTCCTTCCTGAAAAGCTATGTTAAGAAACATTGGGGACAACTTTTTTTTTTTTTTTTTTTTTAAGAGAAATTGAGACTATTGTGTCCTGGCATCAGGTCACCATCAGAATGAGTTTGAGTTTGGTATTACAAAGGATGAGAAATTTAGTGGAAAAATTTAAGAGGAACTTTGAGATGTGGAATTAAAGCTTAATAATGTGGTCAAGGCCGGAGATATGAATTTAGGTGTCTTCCATTTATAAGGGAGTTTTGAAACCATAAAAATGGACATGTTTTCCAGGACAGAAGCATGCCCAGAGAAGAGAGGGCAGGGAGTAAAGCTGTGTCCTTGTGTAAGGGTATGGATTCTTATTTGACTGCTAAACTTACACAACACAGAGAAATGTCATTCCAAGAAGCTTGAAGCCTAGCATGTGGAAGCGTCACATTAAATATTTTTCCAGTTCATGAAAACATGGAGTAAATGAAGATGTAGTTGAAAGGAAAAGAAATTTGCACAGAAATCTGAGAAGAAATAGTTGGAGATATAGCTGCAGAACCAAGTTAGAATGTTCTCAAAATAGGCAGCATAGTAGAAAACTAAGAATTCTGAAGTTGTTTAAAATATTAAAAGATAGAGGAATTCAGTTAGCAATGAGTCAATATTCATAGTTTATTGTTGACCTTGATGACAGCAGTTTTAACAGGATGCAGTAGAATGCTAGGAAATGCAGAGGAGTCATAAATCCAGGGAAAAAAGTGAGGGTGAGTCTCTGAAGGCTTCCTAGGAGAAGTGTTACTAGGCTAGAGTCTTAAATGGCTAGGAGGAGTTTCCCAGGAAAAGTCGGAAAGGATGAAAAATATTAGTTAATATATTCCAATCACTTTGTGTCCCATTCCTTTTGAGTTAACCCCTGACAGCTCTGTGGAATGTGATTCTTATTCACAAATCCTATTTTACACTAACTAAAAATAATCTCACATCAATCAAGTTCTAATAATGACTATATAATTTTTTAGTACCTTTTATGTACCTGAACCTGTGCAAAGTACTATGGTAGATCCAAAGATGCCAGAACACTGGTCTGTTCTCAGAGTGCTTATGCTACATTTGCAGATCAAAAAAAAACTGAGGTCCATTTATAAAGCACGTATTACGTGTCTGGTCCTATCCTCTGGATCGCGGGCATTAAGATAAAAA
Organism: Chlorocebus sabaeus; assembly: GCF_047675955.1. NCBI lineage: Eukaryota > Metazoa > Chordata > Mammalia > Primates > Cercopithecidae > Chlorocebus > Chlorocebus sabaeus. The sequence goes on along the minus strand of NC_132913.1, from coordinate 8,926,954 downwards.
CATAAGGCATGTCTTTGGGGAATTCATAGTCTAGTAGTATTTAGATATACATGCAAACAGACACAGTTTCTCATGACCTATGATATGACAGGGTAATGTGAGAACAAGGAGGAGGGATGCCTAACCGAGGTCACATGACGGATCATGGAACGTATAGAATGGGTAAACCTTGAGTGCAGTCTTGCAGGGGAGTCTATCTAGGAAGTTATCTAGGTGAAGTTATTTAGGAGAAGCAGAATATCCTGCAAGGGTTAATGCAGAGATCTGAGAGAGTAAGCTGCATTTGAACATTCAGAATAAACACCTGAAAAGTAAAATATGAAGGTGAGGATGATAGAGAAAAGACTTGAGAGCATGAATTTTGGCTATAAAATGATACCTTCAGATTATCCAGAAAAGTGTGACTTTCTAACCTTTTAACAATTCCATATTTCTTAGTAAACCTTCCAATAACATTGTCTTTATTAACAGCTCCTACAAACCCACTAGCATGATGGAGTTCTGCGTCAGCACATCTGGATCCCAAATGGTCGTCATTAGTCATTTCAAAGCCATTGCTTATTTTATTTATGACTTGCTCCGATAAACACACTATTGCTACATATAATTTAGTGTGAACTTTTGACAGTGATTACTATTCAACATTTGGCCTCTAATCTCTTCTGCGCCTCGCAGTAGTTAAGGAGCACTCACTCAACCAGAATTTATTGAGCACTTACTACATGTCTGGAACCAGGCCAGGTGCCTTACAGTGGTGCTTCTCAACCTTCCATATCCAAATTTACTCTTCCTAAACATTAACTATCACCCTCAAAAACATATCAATTGCAATTTCAAAATTAGCTTCAATTTAGAACCATAGATATTTACAAAGACATTAATTTTGATATAGAGATGCTTAAAGGCTTTTCTTGGCTCATATGATGACAAGAGAAAGACAAAGGTGCACTTGATTGCTTGTTAAAAACTTCTCTATCCTAAATTTATATGTTTGTTTAACCAATATTTATTGAAAGTCAACTCTGCACTGAGCACTGATCATATCTGGGATACTTCAATGAACACAACAAATTAAAAAAAAAAACAAAACCTGAAGTGGAGCTTAATCTAGGAAGTTCAGACAGTAATATACACAAACAAAATAAACTAAACAAAGTTTACCTTCCTGTTTGAGTTGAAGGTTCTGCTGCTGCTGCTGAAATTCATCATCAGTGCAAATAATGGTCTCAAAATGCATATGAAAGATTGCAGGACAAGGGAATAAAAAAAGTTCCCTTGGAATCTTTCAGTCAAAGACTGAGCATTGGTTACTTAAGCTCACAGGCAGATATAGAGGTGGCTATGGAGGTCCCTGGAATCAGACTACCTTGGTTCAAGTCTTGGTCCCCCCACTTCCAGGCAAAGTGCCTCCAGCAAGTTACCTGGCCTGTCTTTGTCTCATCTTCTCGCACGAAAAAAGTAGCATTAATATTTCCATAATAGTGATGCTGTGAGAATTAAGTGAGATAATACACATAAAACACTGAGAGATGTGGAGGATCAAAACGGCTGATGGCAAGTACCCGTGTCTGACATAGACTAAATTCTCGATAGATATCACCTATTATTATTCCTCAGAAGAGAGTTTCATTCACGTGTTTAACAGAAACTTTCAGCTCCAATATGAAGAAAATATCTTCTGCAGACAGAGTAGATGAGATTTGATACTTGCCCTCAAATCACTTTCAAGATCTTTGTCCTTGAGAGTCTCATCAATCCGAGAAGTTGAAGAGATGTTTTAGTACCAATTCACAGTGTTCGTAGATATATTTTGGCTATAAATGGTGAAGTATGTCATAATAAGTAAAGCTATTGGTATCTGTCCCTAAGCTTTTTGTGTCATGTATTCAAAGCTTCAAAATGTATGTTTTTATATGCTGAACAGAACTGTAAAGCGTAATTGCAGGAACTTTGGAGCAAATGATTGTTTTAATGGTTTTCCCAAAGCAGCTTATTTCCCCTTGATCACTAACAACCATACAATTGAAGAACTTTGTGATTGGTCTTCAGATTTGCACAGAGACAGGCAGTGGCCATGTTTTTATCTTTACTGCACTTGTCTTGAATGTCATCAGCTGATAGGAAGCATAGCAAGACTGAAGGCCTCTTGTGAATTAATGGGCAATTTTAGTTGTCAAAGCCAGGTAGAGAATAATGGAAGGAGTTCTTGAAATTAAAGTGCATCTATGAGTGTGTGTTTAAATGAATTTTATTTGTTTTGTTTTTCTTGTCTTTATTTTTTTTTTTTCTAATAGAAGAAATCCTGACTCCCCTGCAGAAAGCTTGGCTGACTCACAGTCAGAAGAGGCACTCTTTATTAATTTCAAATTCACCTCATTCACTCCAGGACATAGCTTTAAAGCAAAAAAAAATTAGCATTTTTTTTGGTAGTATCCTAGGTTACAGAAAGCATCAATTCTTCTTCACATAGTTAAACACAATTCCTCTTATCACTGAAGGCTTTGAAACTAAAAGCCAGAGAGAGTGACAACCATATATTTGAAAAATGTTGTTGATCTTTTTTGCTACATTACCAGTTTGGCACTTAACTGAAATTTCTTTTAACATTTATAATCCAAGCAATGTTTTCCAAAGTAGTTATTCTATACACTTTTATAAGTTTTTCAATTTTTTAAAAATTTTCTATTTCATAAATGTTTTCTTAAGCTGTGAATTCCTGGTACTCTTTAGTCCAGTGTTGCCTAGCTTCACATGTAGAAAAAGCCAAATTAATCAACCAATGACACAAACAAACAAACAAATAATAAAGAACATTTGTTTAAATAATGTACAATATAAATATTTTTTACTTAACTAATTTTTAAGTCAAGAGAGCTCGGCTCAGGTTTAAAACATAAAACTCATAGACAAATTTCTACACTGTTCTTTACAATGTATACAAAAAACACAGACTAGGAATGCACTGGAGGTTGGCATTGGCCTTAATATTTGACCAAATCTGATATTTGGCTTCTACATTAGTATTCAAAGGGCTTAATGTCTACTTCAGTAAAATTTTAATTTTGTGATCAGATAGAGTACCATCGATCAGATAGATTATCATAAATCTAGTCACAATAAAGGCATTAGTACCAGGAGCACAGACAATTTTGATTCCTTAATGCCTAAATATTATTTTTCAGATATAAAAATATTTACCTGAGACTTGAAGTGAACATTTCTCTCCCTACTTTTATACATGAAACAATTGTCCATTTGGTTGAAGAGTAAATGTATGTTTACTATTTCAAGCAGAAAATGCTACAAAAATAAACAATGTTGATTATGAAAAATGTTAATTTAATTTTAAAAACCAGTAAAGAATTCACCAGTAAAGCCATCTGGTCCTGAGTTTTTCTTTTTTGAGAAGTTTTTGATTGTTGACTCAATCTCCTTATTCTCTATCGGTCTGTTCAAACGTTCTATTTCTTCATAATACAGGCATGGTAGGTTGTAAGTTTCTAAAAATATATTTATTTATTCTAGATTATTCAGTATGTTGGCAAATAATTGATCAGAATAATCACATGATGTTTTTATCTCTGTGGAATCAGTTGTAACATGTTCTTTTACAGTTTTGTTTTTATTTCAGTCTTCTGGTTTTTTGTTTGTTTTCTAAAAGCTAAAAGTTTATCAATTTTGTTTATCTTTGCAAAAAGCCAACTTTTAGTTCTTTGATTTTTTCTATTGTTTTCCTATTCTATATTTAGTTTATTCCTGCTTTAATATTTATTATTTTCTATGTCCTACTAACTTTAGGCTTGCTTTTTCCTCCTTTCTCTAGCTCATTGATTTGTAAAGTTAAGTTGTTTATTTGAAATTTTTCTTCTTTTTTAATATGCATTTTTATCACTATAAGCTTTTCTCTTAGAACTGCTTTTGCTGTACCTCATTAGTTTTGGTATGTTTTCTAAATTTTGATATATTTTCTAAATTCCCTTACAATATATTCCTTGATCCATTGGTTACCCAAATTCCACATATTTGTGATTTTTTCCTTCTTTCTGTCATTTTTAGTTTGGTATTTTTAGTTTTTAGTATTTTTTAGTAATTTTTTTTAAGTATTTTTAGTTTCTGTTATTCATTCTTAGTTTCATTCATCTCTGTTGGAAAAGATACTTGGTATAATTTCAAGCTTCTGAAATTTATTAAGACTTCTGTTGTGACCTTAAATGTGATCTACCTTGAAGAATATTTCATGTACATTTGAAAAGAATGTATTCTGCTCTTGTAGGCAGAATGTTCTGTTTGTGTATGTTAGGTCCATATGGTGTATAATGTTGTTCCAGGGGGAATTAACAATAATCCTTCAAAAACTCTTCCAAAAAAATAAAGAAGTATTATTTCCAAACTAATTTTATGAGCTCAGCATTATTCTGATACCAAAACAAGACAAAGACAGTATAAGAAAAGAGAACTAGAGGCCAATATCCTTGATAAATACAGATGCAGAAATCTTTAAAATATTAGCAAACTGGGGAAAACTGGCTATGTGCAGAAGAATGAAATTGGACTCCTACCTCTCAATATATACAAAAATTAACTCAAGATAGATTAAAGATGTTAATGTTAAGACCTTGAACTATAAATCTCCTAGAAGAAAACCAAGGAAATATTCTTCTGTACATTGCCCTAAGCAGGGAATTTATGACCAAGTTCTTAAAAGCAAATGCAACAAAAACAAAAATTGACAAGTGGGACCTAGTTAAATTAAAAATCTTCTTCATAGCAAAAGAAAGTATCAACAGAAAACCTATAGAATCAGAGAAAATATTTTCAATCTGTGTATCTGAAAAAGGACTGATACCCAGAATCTATAAGGACCTTAAATCAAGACAAAACAAATTACTTCATTGAAAAGTGGTCAAATGACATGAATGCACACTTTTTAAAGAAGACATACAAGCGACCAATGAACATATGAAAAATTCCCCATATCACTAACTATCAGAGACATGCAAATCAAAACCACAATGAGATACCATCTCACATCAGTCAGAATGGTTACTACCATAAAGTAAAAAATAACATGTTGGTGAGGTTATGACAAAAAGAGAATACTTGTAAACTGTTGGTGGGAATGTAAACTGATTCAGCCCTTATGGAAAGTAGTTTGAACATTTATGAAAGAGCTAAAAATACAACTGCCATTCAACCCAGTGATCCCGTTACTGGGTATATACCCAAAAGAAAATAAATTGCTGTACCAAAAAGAAACATGCACTTATATGTTTATTGCAGCACTATTCACAACAGCAAAGACATAAAATCAAACTAAGTACCCGGCAATGATGGACTGGATAAAATAAATGTAGTACAGACACCATGGAATATTATGCAGGCATAAAAAAGAATGAAATTATTTGCTTTGCAGTAACATGGATGAAGCTGGTGGCCATTATCCTAAGTGAATTAATGCAGAAACAGAATACCAAATACTGCATATTCTCATTTAAGTGAGAGCTAAACATTAGGCACACATACACATAAAGATGGGGAAAAAAAGACATGAGAGATCCCAAAAAGGAAGAGAAAGAGGGACAAGGGGCAAGGGTTGAAAAACTACCTATTAGTACTATGTTCTCTGTATGGGTGATGGAATCAATATAAACCCAAACCTCAGCATCATGCAGTATACCTGTGTAACAAACCTGCACGTGTACCATGAATCCAAAATAAAAAATATATATTTTAAAAGCTAGCAAGATAAATTTGATAGCACATTTTTTACTTCTTCTTTAAATATTTGTGAGAATTCACCAGTGAGGTCATCTAGTCCGGGGCTTTTCTTTGTTGGGAAGTTTTTGGTTTCTGATTAAGTCCTGCTTGTTGTAGGTATATTTAGATTGTCTACTTTTCTTGCATCGTTTTGGTAGTTTGTGTCTTTCTAGGAATTTGTTCATTTGATCTGCAGAGCATTCTTTCATAATCCTTTCAATTTCTGTCAAGTCTGTAGTGATGTCTCTACTTTCACATCTGACTAAGTATTTTTGCTTTGTGATTAATTTTTTGTTAATCAATTTACTTAATGACTGACTAATTTTACTGATCTTATCAAAGATCCAACTTTTGGTTTCACTGATTCTCTTTATTGTTTTTCTATGAACTATTTTGAATGTGACTTTCTAAGATTAACTGTATTCAGTGCTTTTGCATGCTGTAATTTCCTACAGAAACTCTTTCCCAGCTTTGCTTCCCAGACTTTAGGGAGTCTTTTGTACATCACAACTACAGTCTTTTGCCCCAGATCGCTGGGTTTTTGGTTCATCATCAAATGGTTTTGAGCAATGCCTTTTCCTTTTTCTCCTTGATTGAATTCTGAGTGAGGTGAAAGAAAGATAAGCATCTTGCATAGTCCTTCATGTAGCCTCTAGACTAGTTAGAACAGACAAACACAATAATTTTCAAATAAAGTCTGCTCAGCTCCGTCCAGAACTAGGGACACGGACTACACTGAAAATGCAGGGTGTCACTTTCAAGTCTGCAGCAGAACTAGGAAGGGTAGCCAAGGGCAACTGAAAATGCCGCAAACTTTTTCTACTATTTTTATGTTGCTTTTTTCTTAATTCAACATTCACTTACTTCCTGTATGCTTTTGACCATTTTCCAGGGCTCTGACAAAGCTGTTTCTTACAATTCTGCTTGCTTTTTGATATTTTTGCAGAGGAACAGGTATCTGAAGCCACTTGCTCATCAGTTTGCTTACCTCGCCTATCCAAATTTAGTTTTGATCCCAGAATTTAATTCTATGATGGTGATCAGTTTTGGCCTCAACTGATCAAAAGGCCTCAACTTTTAAAATTGGGCCTTTTGACATTTGGCCAAAATGTGTATTCATTTCACCTTATTATTGAAATGGGAGGAATTTTCCTTATCCCCCTAGCATGGCCAGTGACAGGGACAGGGGTGTGGCTCACTTCTTCGGTGGGGAGTATTTTGGGGCTTCGACCCCATGGCGATGTCTAGGGTTGAGGGTTTACAGCTCCCAAGCCCCAGTGGGTGTGTGTTACAATGCGCTCTTTCAGTTTGGCCGTCCACAGGTGGCTTGTGTTAAACTCTTCAGTTAGACCCTCTGCCTTATCGCAAAGATGGAGGGATTTCTGTATCCTGGGTTCTTGCCTCAGTGTACCGAAAAAATCAGATCACGCATGGGCTTGGAGGATGGGTGCAAGGTGTTATTGAGTGGTGGAAGTAGCTCTCAGCAAATGGATGGGGAGCCAGAAGGGGGATGGCTGGGAAGATGGTCCTTCCCTGGAGTCTGACCTGTCAGCAGCCAGGATCTTCTCCTGCCGCCCGCCGTTGGCCGAACTCCCCTGGGCATTCGTGTTCTGCCCTCAATGGCCTGCGAGTGTCTGTCGGTGGGTGTGTTTTCTGGAAATCCAGCCATTGTACGTGTGCCCGCTAGGGTCTCGGGGTTTTTATAGGCACAGGATGAGGGTGGGGAGGTGGGGGGGTGGGGTGGCAGGCCAAAGTGGTCTTGGCAAATGCAACATTTGGGTACGAAAACAGGAGTGTCTGTATTCACTTAGGTCTGTGGGCACAGGCCCAAGGGTGGATCCCGCGTCGGGAACCCTGTCCTTGTCTCCCCAGCACTTTCTTGCCCCCCTCCTATGTCGTTATGAACTTTGGAAAATGTTCATTCTTGTCACAACCTTGATTTATCCCTTCTTCTTCCAAAACATAAATATGAGGAGTATTAATGAGGTTGTCTAATTTACCTTTTGGAGAAATAAATTGTATTCTTGGCTTGGCTCTCTGCAGTAAACTTTTTTCACATTTATAATCTGGATCTGTAGTCTAACACTTGACTCAATTTAATAATGCCCAAAAGAAGATGAAATGCTGTTTGTTTGATAAAATACTAATTTCTGGCATAATGATTTCAAGACAACATTTTTAAAAATGGAAGTGGTAACAAAAATGACCTCGTTGAGTTCAAACCCGATATCGTTTCTAAGACCCACAAACAAAAAATAGTTCTTAAACTTATTTTTTAAAATAGAAAGTTTATTTACATTTATAATATAGGAAACATTCTTAAACTGAACTGTAATGCAAATAGGCACAGTGGGTATACTTTACAGGATGCTGTGACTTGAGTAGTTTCACCCATCAGACAAAGGAAAAAACAAGGATGGCAGAGAACATGGGGCCCTTTTCATGTGTAAAATGTGACTTGTCACTTGTCAGACTCTGAATAGTAATCTAGAACTCAACTAGCTGGCAATTTGAAAAGTACGCACAAATATTTATCCAATATGGCACACAAAACAGCCACCACTTTGGAGAGCCTTGAGGCAATAACTCATTAATTTTAAGATGTGCATGCATTACTATCTAGTAATGCCCACAATTCGGTGGCTACTTTAGAAAGTTTTTCAAATACTTGTCACAAGGACACATGTAACACAATGTTCTTTTCAGAATTCTATAATACAAAATAATCACAGAAAAAATTATTACACTTAAAGAAAAATATTAAGTGGTTGCTATTCTTTCCATTCATGACTTTAAAACAATACATGAAATTAATAAGCATAGATGAATGAGATCTACACGTATTAACATTGATATAAGCATTACACTGAGTGAAAAGTTGCAAAAGGGTGTATTTTATCAGTTACATATATTTGAGAAACCCAGGAAATACTTTATATTCCTTCAAATGTTTTTGAGCAATGCCTTCTCCTTTTTCTCCTTGATTGAGTTCTGAGTTAGGTGAAACAGAGATAAGCCCTCACTAGGAGTTAACACATACATGGGCGCTCCTTAACACTCGGCATTGTCTGGAATGATTTCCCACTTATCTTACTTTTTCACTCTAGGATGAAATTTGATATCACCCTATGATATTTGTTCTTTGAACAATAAGAATATTTTTTCATCAGCATTTTCTTTAATTTTCCCCACATAAGTTAACATTACAAATATAGAATAGGCTTGTTTACACTGAAAACACACTTTTCCATCAAAGAAATTCTGATGGATTTCCTTAGGTGGTTGTGCTGCCCTTTCACCCCTTCTTCTTACTGCCTCCCTGGATAAGCCACAGCTCCAGGAAATGTGAAAGTAATTTCTTATAAGATTTCTCTGTGATAGACATCAGAAGACAAGTTATATACTCATGGGATTCTGAAACTGTAAAATATGAGTGCCAAAAATCCCTCAGGAACGGAATTATCTTTTACAACACCACAATGTAAAGACTAAGAACGGAAGGTTAGTGAGGTATATTCACCTTACCAGGGTCACGTAATGAAGCAGGGCGTGAAACACTTATACAGCAATAAAGGGGAACTAAGGGATTAAATGCTGAAGTAAGTGGTGAGGGTAACAATTCTAAAAAAGGCAGAAACAAAATAGATTGAGTTGTTTAAAGGTTACTTAACATTACATGTAAACTTTCATAGTGCAGAAGCTATAGGAAAGCATTCCAAGTTGGCGGACCACAGTCTGATAAAATAAATGAATAGCTTATTCTTAACCAAGATCTGTTTGGCCCATCTGGGAAGCTTACGTTGGGAAGGACATGAAATTAACACCCATGAAGAGATAGACCCTCTATCTGTGCAACGTTTCCTCTCTCATAATTAAGAAAAATCCAGTGAATTCATGCTGCGAAGTATGTCTGACCCTGATACCTACCTTACTGCCACCATAAAACACTGTCTTCCAGGATGTTGTGGAATGGAGAGATTGAAGGGGTGTACATTTTGGGGAAAAAATTTCAAAGGCAAATGTTGTGTGTGTGACTTTAATGCTAAGACCAGCAATTAGCTATCAAGGATAATCATACCATAGGGTTAATTTCTATGACATTTAAATTTGTTTTCATTGTGAATCATTTCGGCCATATAAAAAAGAATAGTGACATAAAAAAAAATCCGAGTGTTTACTACCATGATTTATGAAATGTTGACATTTTGCTGTATTTGTTTCATGTTGTTTTTGTTTATCGTAGAAGTTTCAGATAAGATTAAAGCTCCTCCTCTTTTTGTTCCCCATCTTTCAGTCCCAGAAGTAACCATTTCCTAAAGTAACTATTTTGGTGTGTGGCCTCCTGAAGCTACTTCATGCTTTACAACATGTCTATACTATATATTCTTATGTGTATAAAGAATATATAGTATTTCCTGTGGTCCTCAAATATATGTAAACGATAAAATATATCTTTTAGCAACTTTTCAATCGGTGTAATGTTTATATCAATGTTGATACATGTAGCTCTCATTCATTTATCTATGCTTATTAATTTGATGAATTATTTTAAACGAGTGGATTGAAGGAATAGCAACCATTTAATTTTTTTCTCTAATTGTAGTCATTTTGTTTTTCTATGTTTTTTTTTATTATAGAATTCTGAAAAGAACATTGTGTTACATGTGTCCTTGTGACAAATACTTGAAAATTATTCTAAACTAGAAAATTAGAAAAGTAGAAATACCTAATTGTGGGCATTACTAGATAGTAATGTATACACGTCTTGAAATTAATGAGATATTGCCTCAAGGCTCTCCAAAATGGTGGTTGCTTTGTGTGCCATATTGGATAAATATTTGTGTGTACTTTTCAAATTGCCAACTAGTTGAGTTCCAGATTATCATTCAGAGTCTGGCAGGTGACAAGTCACATTTTACACATGAAAAGGGTGCTGCGTTCTCTGCCGTCCTTGTTTTATAATTTGTCTGATGAGTGAAACTACTCAAGTCACAGCATCTTCTAAAATATACCCATGGTTCCTATTTGCTATTCTTTGCTTTTTCTGATACAAAAATAAGGGGTAGGAATTTGTACATAACCTTATTCCATGACTATTTGCTACACATGAGTCACAGGTACACCTGTGACCTCCCGCAAGAATGCAATCAGTACCAGAGAAAGAATTTGCCCTCAAACCTCCTCAATGAGCTGATAAAGATTCTTGAGTAATAGTCCTACTGACTGCTTGAATTGACTAATGAATAAAATGTAGAGTCTTTTTAGTGAACTAATTGATATAATGTTACATGTTAAAGATACCCCAAAATATGAGTTGTCCAAATATACTAGGAGTCATTTAATCATTGAAGGTTTACCACCCAGAGGCCAAAATCCATTCAAGCATCAAACAACTGTGTCTCACTCCTTCAATTTTAACCTGGTGCAAAATGGATCCAGCTGATGGTTATCTGAGGCAAACTCTATCACAACTGATTAATAATAATCATATTTCTTCTTGATATATCTTTATCAACCATTTGAGCCCTTTTCTATCAGTGAAGAAAGCTGAATTGTGTCTTTCATTTGAACCACATAGCCCAGGAGGAGCAAATCTTCTCCTCTATCACTAGACTATGAGCTCTCTCTAAGTAATATGGACAATGAAGATCTACGAATGTGATCTTTCCAGTCAATCTCAAAACAGCTAGAATCAAGTTCTGCCAGACCTAGCCACTTTGCGTCAATATGAAAAAGGTGTTTCTCCCATGTGAAAGGAGCACCGTTCAGGGTGTATTAGCCCCTTATCAGGGCAGCCCTTTGCAGTCAACACCCGATATGGCTGTAAACTGCAGCTGTCTGCTAACAGTTGGCTCCCTTTGGTTATTGTGCTGTTCCAGAGAGGGATTTGGGAAGGGGCAGTAAGAGACACAAACTCAGATTTTCATCTTCTCACAGTCCTCTGAAACATGTTTACATTGTTTATGGATAATTTTAATTAAAGGGGATTATAATGCAGATAAAGTAATTTTATATCCTATTTTATATGGTTGTATTGTATTGGTTCCATTTTCTAACATCATTAAATTTCAATAAATGCAAATCTTGCATATTTTATTGTATGAATAGATGTTGATCATAAGACTGACATGACTAGAGCTCTGTTTTAAAGACTTTTATTTCCAGTAAATTTTATCTTAGTACATAATGCTCTGATAAACATTTTTATGCATAAATTTTGGTCTGCTTTTCCGACTGCTTTCTCATTCTTTCATTTTGCACAGACATATTTTGTGTCTATTATGGGACAGAAACTGTTTCTAGCACTTTTGATACAAAATAATGAAGAATTAAAAGGAAATAAGGGACTCTAGAAATCTAGATAGTTTAATGTTCTTTACAAATATTGGCAGATTTGCACCTATGATTTTAAAGTTAGAGATGGTCTTCAAGCACTACACACTTTGAAGCCTTGAGATTAATCACTGATTGTTGGAGGTGGGATCCCAAGACCTGTCTCTTCTTTGCTCTACAGTACAAAATATTAGAAGTTACTTTCAAAAAAACTATTGGCCAAAGAAAGGTAGCAATATCAGCTTTATTGAGACCAAATGACTGCAGAGTATGGTTTCCACCTGAGATCCACACTGCTGGTTCCTAGTTTCTCCCCACTGACAGGAAAGACCTTCGAAGAAGTAGCTGAAGAAGCTGCCAGAAGGCGCAGATCCTGGTAGTATTCATGTGTTAGCCAGAAGCTCAGAAGGACCAAGCTTCACTCATCCACAAACCAGGTAACAGAATAGAAGACACATCTTGTCCCTTACACAGAAATCCGATACACCCTCACCAGGCTCCAGGATTTATCTTGCTGTTTCCAGTCAGATTATCTATAGCTCCTTCCAGCTTCCTCCATTCAGAGAAAGAGCTGGTGGGACTGTCTTCAGAAGGAATGTGAGGAAGAGTATTTAAGAGCAGTTAGTCCTTTGGAGAATATTGAATGAAAGTTATAGCGAGCAATATGGCTTCCCGGAAGGGGTAAGTCAATAGGGCTCTGATTCCTGGACACTTAATATGTATCTAACCTTGAACAAATTACTTAAATTATCAGAACTTCAGAGAGTGAGAAATAAGACACTCATTTCATAGTGTTGCATGAATTAAAAGAGATATAATATTGTTGAGTAATTTTTCCTCTCTACGAAGTTGCCAATTCATTGACAGAGAGAAAACTAAACACACACACACACACAACACAACAACAACAAAAATAGTTGTTTGATACATTACCTCATTGAATGTTATAGCCATATAGGTCAATGGTTAAATTAGAAGTACTTTGTATATATTCTCATTACTAAGACAGTTTATTAGATCTTATGGCTCCCATAGTCCCAATATACATAAATCAGTCACATATAATTGTCCACATATGCTCTACATTATTACACTAACATGAGCTTGCTTGTTTTATTTGTATGTGATATTAACAGATTTGTTTCTTACTTGATAGGCCTTGGAGATGACTTAGCTGTTGAATTCAGCAGCTGTGTCTGTTCTACTGTGCACTGAATGTTACTGACTTGTACAGAAGTCATGCTCAAGGTTTGGTGTCCACACTGATTGTCTCTAGAAGATTAAAATATATGTAAATGTCTTATCTATATTTACTACTTTGATTTATGGAAAAATTAAATTCTTTCTTTATAGAGTGTTATGGAAGCTTGCTCTGATAATATTTTTCCATAACTGTCAAAGTGGAAAATGTGACGAGGTCAGGGATTAGATTAGAATCCTAATAGTATTATGGCCAGGAACCCAAATATTTCTCAATCCTTCCTGGGATATCACACTTTTTGACCATAGGATACCAGAGAGAGTTGCAAACTGAAAAAAAAATGGCATTGTAGGAATTTGGAATAGTAGTTTATGTGCAGATTTCTGTCAAAAAGCTGAGTGGAAGCTCATGTCTTAGCCTAGAAGCTTCATTGATGCCTCCAAATCCCCTATCCCAGTATCCTAAAATCTGGCATGCTGCAAGAAAGAAGACACTGAAAAAGGCCTGGAGTCTCCAGAAAAACCTTATGAATCCACACAACTACTTCTGATAGAAAGTAAGACAAGACAGGGATTCACTAAGCCTACCTGAGTTGTCAAGCATCACATACCATAGAAAGGCAGAAACTGGAAGGCACCAAAAAGACTGTAAAAAGCATTTGGTTTTTGACTATAAGACATTGAGACACCCGTTTGTTAGGAGCAACTCCTCAGCTCTTGGCGAGCAATGGGGATGAAAACCCAGAAAGGGAGAAGCTCACTGGTTTGTGGATAGGGTTAGAAGTGTTAACCTTTTCCTACATTTCCCTCTCCTTAGGGGCCCTTTTAAGCGATTAGACTTAAAAAAAAAAAAAAAAGTTCAATGAAAGGGCAAGCAGAGAGGTGGGACCCACCTTACGAGAGGAGACAAATAGTTAAAGTTGCTCTCTCCCTCCTACTATCAGCTACTTTCTGGGGCCCTCTTTGGCATCTTGGAAGACTGAGATGGGTAAGCTGTTTCTCTAAGAATCCACAAAGTAGATCAGAACTTGAAGTTAACTCCAGAGAGGCAATGCACGTTAGGATGAACAACTATTCCTCTTGAATTTCTCAACTCATGTTATACCTTGTTATGTTCTTTACCCTAGTTTACCAGAAGGGCATATTATGAGCACATATATTATAAAGCCATGATACAATTAAAATGACATGGGGTCAAACAAGGAAACTCTCTTTCCTCCAGAGAAATTAAATTTCAAAATACAATTACAGAGGTGACATGAATGGGAATATTGGTGGGTTTTTGTTTTTTTTTTGTTTGTTTGTTTGTTTTTTTTTTTGAGACGGAGTCTTGCTCTGTCGCCCAGGCTGGAGTGCAGTGGCCGGATCTCAGCTCACTGCAAGCTCCGCCTCCTGGGTTCACACCATTCTCCTGCCTCAGCCTCCTGAGTAGCTGGGACTACAGGCGCCCGCCACCTCGCCCGGCTAGTTTTTTTTTTTTTTTTTTTTTTGTATTTTTTAGTAGAGACGGGGTTTCACCGTGTTAGCCAGGATGGTCTCGATCTCCTGACCTCGTGATCCGCCCGTCTCGGCCTCCCAAAGTGCTGGGATTACAGGCTTGAGCCACCATGCCTGGCCTGAATGGGAATATTGTAAAAGTGATATTGCAATTGTCTTTTGGCCATCAGTTTTCTGAATATGCCTTCTAATATTTAGATTCCTGGAGTGAAAGAGGGGAAGTGTTGGGATCTCAAACTACAATAAATCAGAGGTCAATTATAAGGTCATATAAATGTTTGGTGTTTAAAGAGCGCCTCACTTAAAAGTCATAGGTGCAGGCTAGGTGTAGAGCTCACGCCTGTAATCCCAACACTTTGGGAGACCAAGGCAGGTGGATCATTTGAGGTCAGGAATTCGAGACCATCCTGGCCAATATGGCGGAACTCTATCTTTACTAAAAATAAAAAAAATTACCTGGGCCTGTTGGCGGGTACCTGTAATCTCAGCTACTTGGTGGATTAAGGCAGGAGAATTGCTTGAACCTAGGAGGCAGAAGTT
Organism: Chlorocebus sabaeus; assembly: GCF_047675955.1. NCBI lineage: Eukaryota > Metazoa > Chordata > Mammalia > Primates > Cercopithecidae > Chlorocebus > Chlorocebus sabaeus. The sequence continues at coordinate 8,911,627 of NC_132913.1, read as the reverse complement.
TCAGTGAGCCAAGATTGCATCACTACACTGCTGCCCAGCAACAAAGTAAGACTCCATCTCAAAAAAACAAAAAAAAACAGCAAAAAAAATCCCAGGCCCAAGGTACCTCCAAAAAACTGCTCCTTTATAAAGGCAATGAGTACACTGGAAAAGTTTTAAATCAACTTTTTCAGAACTCTAATTAAGCAAAGACTTCAAAAAAAAATCTTCTTAAAAAAATAGACTGAATTTCAGTAAAAAGAAACTTTGTGATGTTTTAACTTGTACTATTCTCAGTTCCCTCCCCCTCAGACCCAGAGTAGCTATTACAGATTGAACTGAGTAGTTCGCCCACCACAATTCATATGTTAAACCCTAATTCTTAATATGACTCTATTTGAAGATATGGCCTTAAAGAAGTAACTAAGGCTAAATGATGTCTTAAGGATAGGTCACCAATCCAATAGAACTAGTGTTCTTTTAAGAAGAGAAAGAAGTACCAGAACTCTCTCTTTCTCTGTGTGTACAGAGAGGAAAGGCCATGCAAGGACATAGCAACAAGGAAGCCATCTACATGCCAGGAAGAGGGGTCTTACCAGAAACCAACCCTGATGATAACTTGATCTTGGACTTTCTGTCTCCAGAACCTTGAGAAAATAAATGCGTGTTGTTTAAGCTATTCAGCCTGTGGTACTTTTTAATGGAAGCCTGAATAAATGAATACAGTAGCCTTTAAAACCAACAGACTTATAAGGCAGAGTTGTAAGCTGCCTGCCTCAGTATTGAAGTCACACCCCAACATGGACACAAACAGTACTGTCAAAGGCAGCAACGCTTATTAATCCTAAACATTTAAGAAAATCTTTGACTGATCATTAGTTGACCACTAAGATAACTGGGCAAAAACTTTGGTGACCATACAAAGAAAATAAAAACTTTACAGAATTCTTTCCTAACAAGTAAACAATAACAGCAACAAACAGCAACATCAAACTCTGTGTAGGGAATGGAATTTGACTTTCAGAGTTTCCGTATTATATTATTTTAAATGTCCAGTTTTCAATACAAATTATGAAATGTACACATTAACAAGAAAGTGTGCCCTACTTGAAGAAAAAGAAAATCAGTCAATAATAAGTGTCCCTGAAGATCCCAGACATTGGACTTGTTAGAAAGCATTTAAATCAGCTGTTTTAAATATGCTCAAAGAACTGAATAAAAACAAACATTTCTAAAGAAATCTAGGAAAATATGAGAACAATATTGCACCAAATAAAGAATGTCAGTGAATTAGTATAAATAATAAAAAAGAAACCAATAGAAATTCTGTAATGTGGAGTAATTGAAATAAAAACTTCCCCAGAGGAGCTCAACACAGATTAGACTTAGCAGAAGAACAAATAACTAAATATGAAGATAGATCAATTGAGACTGTCTGTTTGAGGAACAGAAAGAAAAATAAGTAAATAAACATGAACAGAGCTAGAGATCTGTAGTACACCACCAATCACGCAAACATATGCATCATGAGAGTTTCAGAAGGAAAAAAAAGAGAGAAAGGGGTAGAGAGAATATTTGAAAATAACTGACGGCCCCAATTTTTCCAAACATTAATCTACATAGCCAAGAAGCTCAACAAACTCTAAGTTGGATAAGTTCAAGGAAAGAATCTTCGAAGCAGCAAGAGAAAGCAACTGATAAGGTACCATTAATAATATTAATAGACTTATTCTCAGAAACCGTAGAGGCAAGAATAGAGTAGAATGACATGTTAAAAGAGCTAAACAAAATTAATATCAATCAGTATTTCCGTATTTCAGCAAAATTATCCATCAAAAATGAAAACAATTAATATATTATCAGTAAACAAAAATTGAGATAAACTGTTGCCATAAAATGTGTTCTAAAGGAAACATTAAAGAGAATCCTTCAGATTGAAATGAAACACTAAGCAGTAACTTGAATCCATGTGACAAAATAAATAACACCAAATATAAATAAGTACATAGGTAAATGTAAAATACAGTATCAATGTATTTTATGTTTGCAAGTCATTTTTCCCTTCTATTTTATTTTTGAAAAATTGTATAAAGCAATGATTCTATATTGTGTTTATAGGCATATGATGGATAAAGACACAACTTGTATGATAATTATAGCACAGAGAAGGGGGAAGAAAATGAAGTTATATAGGAACCAGGTTTTTGTATATGAATGAAGTCAGTGTTCATCTGAACTAAATTTTTGCAAATTAATGTGTTAATTGTAATCCCCAGGGAAGCCACTGGAAAAAAAAAAACAAAAATAAACAGTAAAATAAATTACAATTTATTGGTTAGAGCTACAGAGAAAAAAAAGAAATGATAATGATATTAAAACACTATAGAGACAAATATCTATTGTTAGAGCTGCAGGGAAAAAAAAAGAAATGATAGTGATATTATAACACTATAGAGACAAATATCTATTTAATAGAAAAGGCAGTAATAAAGAAGAGGAGGAATAAAAAATAAGATAGTTAACAAATAAATATCAAATCGGTATATAAAGGAGAACTTTTCAGTAACTGTATTAAATAAAAGTGGGTTAAATGCTCCAACCAAAAGGCAGGGATTGACAAAATATTAAAACAAAAACAAACCATAGTCCACAATATACTGCATACAAAAAACTTTAGATTCAAAGATACAAATAGGTTAAGAATAAAAAGATGGAGAAAGATATACTAGACAAACAGTAACCACAGAGCTGAAGTGGCTATGTTACTCACAGAGAAAACAGATTTGGGGATAAACATTACCAAAGACAAATAACATTATATATTATAAAAGCATCAATCCATCAGAAATATATAACAATTATAAGTATATATGCCCATAATAAAGGGTCCAAAAATATACTTAGCAAAGCCTGACAGAATTGAAGGAATAAATAGACATTCAACAATAATACTTGGAGAGTTAAATTGTCACTTTCAGTAATGGCTAGACAGCAGGCTAGTAAATCAACAAGGAAGAAAAAGGTTTGAAAAACATTATTAACCAATTGGACCTAACAGACATATAGAAGCCTCCAACTCACAACAGCAAATGTATTTTTTCTCAATTGCACGTTAATATTCTCCATGATAGACCATATGTTAGAACCCAAAACAAGTCTTAATAAATTTTAAATAGTTTATACTACACAAATATATCCTCCCAACATAGTGGAATATAATTACCAATTATTAATAAATGTAAAATTGATAAGTTGACAAACATGTATAAATTTAAAAATACATTTCTAAATAACAATTGTGTCAAGGAAGAAATCACAAGGGAAATTAGGAAATTCTTAGAGTTGAAAAACACAACATATAATTTATGGTAGGCAGCTAAAGCAGTACATAGAGAAAAATTTATAACTAAGTACCTATAATTAATAGTAACTGAAATCAATATATAATTGTTCACCTTTCAAGGCTAAAAAACTAGAAACAACCTAACAACCTTTGCTAACAACCTTAAGGAAGCAGAAAGAAGAAAATAATAAGCATATGAGAGAAAAGTGAACGAAATAGAGAGTAGAAAAACAAGAGAAAAAATTTTAAAAAACAGATTTTAGCTCTTCAAAAATATAAACAAAATTGATAAGTGTTTAGCTGGGTTAGATTAAGAACAAAAAGAGATTAACAATTTAGCTGGATCAGATTAAGAACAAAAAGAGATTAAACTTAATAAAACTTGGAATAAAAGAAGGAATATTGTACTGATTAAGAAAACAAAAATGATCATATGACATACTATAAATAATTGTATGCCTACTAATTAGATAATGTGGATGAACTGAAGAGATTCCTAGAAAAACAAACCACTAAAATTAAATTATGGAAGAAAAAAGTCTGTATAGACTTTTAACAAGAAAATATGTAGAATTAGTATTTAAAAAAACTTTCCACAAAGAAAAGCCTGGTCCACATAGTTTTACTGATGAATTCTATCAATTTCTTAAAGAATAAGCATCAATAATCTTCCAATTACTTCAAAATATAGAAAATCTTCTTATTTTATTCTATGAGGCTAGTATTATCCTGACATAAAAACCACACAAAGTCATCACAATAAAATTCAAGTATAGGTAGTATCCCTTTTGAATTGTGACACAAAAATTCTGACAGAATACTTGCAAACTGAATCCAGCAACATAGAAAAAAAGATTATACAAAATTACCAAGTTGGGCTTATGCCAGCAATGCAAGGTTGGCTCGTCCTATGAAAATCAATCAATGTAATATAACATACAACCAGGCTAAGGAACAAAAACCATATGATTATTTCAACTGATGCAGAAAAGGTCCTCAACAAAATCTAACACTCTTATATGATTAAAATGTATAAATAAAAAACATGAAACAAACTAGAGATACAAGTAATGTCCTTAACATGTTAAAGAGCATTTGTGAGAAACCCATAATTAATGTCAGGCTTCTTGAAGACTGAGTGCTTTTCCTCCTAAGATCAAGAATCAGACAAAGATGCCTGCAATGTCTGCTCCTGCTATTTCCATTTAACATTGAAGTGTAAGTTTGGGCCGTGGCAATTAGACCAAAAAAAAAAAAAAAAAAAAAAAAAAAAGAAAAGAAAAAAGAAAAGGAAAAGAAAAGAAAGGAGAGGAGAGGGGTGGGGAAGGGCCGGGGAGTGGAGGGGAGGCAGGGAGTGGGGAGGGGGCCAGGAGAGGAGAGGGGAGGAGAGGGGAGAAGGAGGAGAGATGAAGGAAGGAAGGAAGGAAGGAAAGGAAGGAAGGGGAACAAAGGAAAAGGAAGGAAGGAAGGAGGGAAGAAAGGAGGGGGAAGGAAAGGAAAAGAAAGGAAGGGGAAAGAAGGAAGGGGAAGGAAGGAAGAAAGAAAGAAAGAGAAGAAAAAGAAAGGAAGGAGGAAGGCAGGAAGCAGAAGGAAGGAAAAGGGAGGAAGGAAGGAAGAAGAAGTCAAAGAAAGAAAAAGGAAGAAGGAAAGAAAAAAGGAAAGAGAAAGGAAGGAAGGAAGGCAGAAAGAAAAAGAAAGAAAGAGACAGAAAGGAAGGAAGGAAGGGAAGGGAAGAAAGAAAGGAAGAAAGAAGAAAGGAAGGAAAGAAAGAAAGGAAGAAAGAAAGAGAAAGGAAGGAGGGAGAAAGGAAAGAAGAAAGAAAGGAAGAAAGAAAAGAAAAAGGAAGGAAGGGATAAAAGGAAGAAAGGAAGGAAAAAAGGAAGAAAGGAAGGAAAGAAAGAAAGAAAGGAAAAGAAACGAAAGAAAGGACTGAAGAAAGAACGTCCAAATTAAAAATAACATTTAAAATAATATCTGTTTGTAGGGTACATGATTTGCATAAAGAAAATCCAAAATAATTTACAAGAGAGGTAACAAATTCATTCACTCAGGTTGCAGGATACAATATCAACATAAAAACTTAATTGTGTTTCTCTACACTATCATGAAACATTTGAGAAATTAAGGAAATGATTACATTTGCAGTAGTAGCAAAATAGTTTCCTTAGTAAATTGTGCTTAGACAGCTAGATATTCACTTGCAAAAGAATTCAGTTGGATTCTCCTCTCACGTTATGTACAAAAATAAACTTAAAATTGACTAAAAAATCTAAACAAAAAAGCTAAAACTATAAACATCTTAAAGAAAGGACCAACCCAAATATCCATCAATGATAGACTGTATTAAGGAAATGTTGCACATAAACACTATGGAATACTATGCAGCCATAAAAAAGGATGAGTTAATGTCCTTTGTAGGGACATGGATGAAGCTGGAAACCATCATTCCGAGCAAACTATTGCAAGGACAGAAAACCAAGCACCACATGTTCTCATAGGTAGGAACTGAACAACGAGAACACTTGGACACAGGGTGGGGAACATCACACAGTGGGACCTGTCGTGGGGCAGGGGTAGGGGGGAGGGATAACATTAGGAGAAATACCTAATGTAAATGATGAGTTAATGGATGCAGCACACCAACATGGCACATGTATACATATGTAACAAACCTGCGTGTTGTGCACATGTACCCTAGAACTGAAAGTATAATAAAAAAAGGGAGAAAAAATTCACAACCCTGACTTTGACAAAGTTTTTGTAGATATCATACCAGAAGTACAAACAACAAAAGAAAAAAAATAGATATGTTGTGCTTCATCAAAATTTTCTTTTGTAAATAAAAAGTCACTAACAAGAGATTAAAAAGGCAATTCAAAACATGCAAAAATGTATTTGCAAATTATATATCTAATAATGGACTAGTATCCAGAATCTATAAAGAAGTCCTACGACTCAGCAAAAAGAGATAAACAACCAAATTAAAAATGGGCAAAAGCTAGAATGCATGTTTTTCAAAATAAGAGGTAATGAATGTCCAACAAACACATTAAATGATGTTCAGCATCCTTAGTCATTAGGGAAATGCAAATAGGGACCACAATAAAATGTCACTTCACACCTGCTAGGTTGCTCAGAATCAAAACAATGAAAATATAATGCCTATGGTCAAGGATGTTGAAAAGTCAAAACCCTTGTTTCTTGCTGGAAAGAATGTAAAATTGTGCAGCCACTCTCTCTGGAAAACAGTTTGGTAGTTCCTCAAAAGTTTAAACGTAATTTTCATATTACTCAGCAATTGCACTTCTTGGTACGAACCAAAAAGGATTTAAAATAGTTACCGAAATGCAATTGCACATATGTTCATAGCAACATTACTCACAATGGGTAAATGATGAAAATGCCCAAATGCCCATCAACTAATGAATGAATGAAATGTCGTATATATACTCAATGGAATATATTATTTAGCCATAAAAATGAAGGGAGTACTGATAACGTGCTATCACCTAAATGAGTCTTGCAAAAACTGTGTTAACTGAAAGCAGACCTACACACAATATGTGATTCCATTTGTATGAAATGACCAGAATAGGCAAATTTATAGAGATAAATAGCAAGTAGCTAATGTCTTGGGATTGGCAGAATGGCAAGTAATTGTCTAATAAGTGTGGATTTCCTTTTGGGGGTGATGAAAGAGTTTGAAACTTAATGCTGTTGAGGGTCACAAAGCATTTTGAATATACTAAAAAAAAAAAAAAAAAACCCTGAATTTTACACCTTAAAATATATAATATATAATTTTTTCCCAGTGAGAAGAAATAAAATTTGAAAAGAGCAACAAAAAACAAATTCCTGACTATTGCTACCAACAACAGCAATAAATTTTCAGCTATAAATTTACCAAAAGAAAACAGAAACACTAAATTAGTAGAAAGAAAAATTAAAACGAGGAAAACAGACAACGAAGTTCTCTTAGTGCTTTGGAATTACCTAGGAAAGTAAAGGAAAGAGATGTCTAAATTTTAACCTTGTATGTGGTACACTTTTCTGTCATTGGAATTTAGATGGCACTGGTAAATAAATCAATTAGGCATATTGATATGAACTCCAAAATGTTTAAAAGCAACCTTCGATAAAAGGGTAAAATCAGGGTATTAATACAGATATGAACATTTTAAGGGAACATGAATATTGATCAGAAATATTAACCGAATATATAAGTGGGGGAAATTGATTTTGTTACAGTGTGAGGAGGGTGAACAATCTCCACTGGACAAAACATTGTCTGTCAGTGACCTCTGACTTGTAGTGTATAAAAGAGCTCAAAGACATTGAAAGTCTTGTATCAGGTAACCTGAAGTGGTGTCCTTAGACCAGACAAATTTTTCTATTGGGGTTCTTTATTTTTCTTCAATATTCTACAATATCAAATAGGAAGTGAGACTTCTTTCTAAAAGAGGGTTCAGCCATTAGAGTGACCAGTGCCTTTCACAAACATTTCTAGCCCCAGGCCTGATCAGCGGTCACCAATGACATTCCTAAGTCTAGATGTCAGAAAGGGTATTCACTAACCAATGAGGGACTGACATATGGAGATATAATTGTTGAGACAGAACTGGCATATTGAGAATCCCAGGGCAACTGAAAAATCAAAGTGGGACAATTGGAGCAAAGATCATATTAGAGAGAAGGAGCCATCAAAGTTTCTAGAGGAGTGGAAATTAAATCTGCTCCTACTTCATCAGAGATGAGCTGTAAGTTCCTGGTGAGCCACATGGCCTGCCTCCTGCAGAAGAGTCATTATGCCTAGCACTTGAGCTCCCAGGAGGGTTTTCCTTGCTGCCAATCTCAAGCGAATGAAGCCCATATGCTGGAGTTGGCAAGAATGGAAGCTCACAACTACTGCAGCAGGATGTGTAGACATGACAGCGCACAATAATCCCAAGATTGGCTGCCTCTGGAGGGATATAACCATTTCTCTGGTTGATGAACTTCAGATCCAGGACAAGTTTCTAATTTCTGGGTCCCAGAACTTTGGGGGAGACCTCACAGACTCATCCAGCAAGTACTGCCAAATAGTTTAAATATATGGGCTTGCTTCCGACTCCTCACAATTCTAGTCTTCTTTAATTGGAAGTATCTATGAGACATCTGTATTAGTCCATTCTCACACTGTAAAGAAATACCTGAGACTGGGTAATTTATAAAGAAAAGAGGTTTAATTGCCTCACAGTTTTGCATGTCTAGGAAGGCCTCACGAAACTTACAGTCATGGTGGAAGGCACCTCGTCACAGGGCGGCAGGAGAGAGAAGTGCAGAGCAAAGGGGGAAAAGCCCCTTATAAAACCATCAGCTCTTGTAAGAACTCACTCACTTTCATTGGAACAGCATAAGGGAATCACCCCCATGATCTAATCACCCCCTAACAGGTCCCTCCCACAACTCGTGGGGATTACAATTTGGATTACAATTCAAGATGAGATTTAGGTGGGGACACAGCCAAACCAACATCCAAGCAAAGATATCCCAAAGAGATTTGGAGGGTTAGAAGGTGGTGGTCTTGTGGGGTGTTCGAATCAGTAATATCAGAAAGGAACAGTTTCTTACGGTGACACTTGATGAAGTGGCCTTGGGTAGAAGTGTCTGGCTGAGGTGTCAGAATAGAGGAGACCACCTCATTGACCCTGAGGAAGTCAAGGTCTTGTGAGGCCAGGATGTTGGCTGGAGGCCTCTGGGGTGTGTTGAAGTTCCTAGAATGATAGTAGTAATTGAGGTAGAGCTGGATACCATGGTGGACTTGCTAACAATTTTATTTAGTATAGAGAATTTCTACAGGTAAGAAGGTGTTGGCAATGGGGATGAGGTGGAGAGGGCAGCATAGCAGTTGGCATGGACTTAAATGGGGCAGGGGTTTTTAACGTGAAGATTGAAGGGTGATAAGTGAAGCAAAAAAGGAATACACAGAAAAGAAAAAAAGGAATCGATTCCAAATACATATTACAACCTAAGTTATGGACTGAACTGGGTATACTTTGTTATGGCAACCTAGCTAACTCATACAGATTCTGGTATCAAAAGGGAGGATGCTGCTGTAACAAATAACTAAAAATATAGAAGCGGCTTTGGAACTGGGTAGAGAAAGCCATATCATTTGGATGAATGTTACAAAAAGCCTAAATTGATTGGAAGAGAGTATTGTTAAAAATATAGATGTTGAATGTGATTCCAGTGAGTCCTCAGAAAATTAGAGAACTGTAGAGAAATCTCCCAACGTCTCATAAAAATACATGTACAGTCATTAACAAAATGTTGCTAGAAATATGTATGTTAAAGGTGCTTTTGTTGAGGTCTCAGAGCTGAGGAATATGTTATTGAAAACTGAAGGAGAGGAGATTATTCTTATCAAGTGGCAAGGACTTGGCTGAATTGTATTCTAGTGTTTTGTGGAAACTAGATCTTGTAAGGGATGAACTTGAATAATTCACTGAGGGAATTTCTAGGCAAAATGTTGAAGGCATGACTTGATTTCTCTTCACTTGTACAGTAAAATGTGAAAGGAGGGATAGATTGAAGAATTGTTAAGCAAAAAGATAGCAGAACTTGAAGATATGAGAAAATCTCAGCCTATCCACGTTGCAGAAAATAAGAAATTGTGTCCTGAAAAATATCAAGAATGGGCTGGATAATGATTTGCTAAAAAAATAATTATAGGTATGTGACTTATGATTCCAATCAGCCGTTTCCACTGAAATCATGAATGAAGATGGGGATTTATACCAGAAGAAGCACTGCTGGGTTGACTGAAGGAGACAAAGATGACATGAAATGAAGCAAGGCTGTTGGACTTCTGGGGTTTTATAGCATGGGCTAATACAGACTCCTGGTTGTGAACGTATGTTATCTTTCATGAAAAAGGCATGGCTGTGAAGGCAGTTCAGAGGTTGTTGGGGCTGCCACTGCCAACGTGGATCCTCAGGTCTGAGAGTTTTGGGGTAGTGCCACCACACTGGTGGGCCCAAAAGGCAGGGTTATGACTCAGATGGGCTCCGAGGACAGAGCATGGAGTCAAAGAGAATTATTCTCCAGTTTCAAAATCCTATGGAATTTTCCTTGTTAGGTTTCAGACTTGCTTGCAACCTATTACCCCTTTATTCTTTCCAATTGCTCCCTTTTGCAATGGGAATGTTTACCTCATGCCTGTTGCTCTAAAATGAATTTTGTCACCCCCAAATCCATATATCAAAGCCCTAACCCCCAGGATCTCAGAATGTGACTGCCTTTGGAGATAGGTACTTTGAAGAGGTGATTAAGTTAAAAAGACAGTTATGGTGAGTCCTCATCCAATCTTACTAGTATCCTTATAAGAACAAGAAGCGAGCTGGGCCCAGTGGATCATGCCTATAATCCCAGCACTTTGGGAGGCCGAGGCGGGCGCATCATGAGGTCAGGAGATTGAGACCATCCTGGCCAACACAGTGAAACCCCATCTCTACTGAAAATGCAAAAATTAGCTGGGCGTGGTGGCACTTGCCTGTAATCCCAGCTAATCGGGAGGCTGAGGCAGGAGAATCGCTTGAACCAGGGAGTCAGAGGTTGCAGTGAGCTGAGATTGTGCCACTGCACTCCAGCCTGGTGACACAGCAAGACTCTCACAAAAACAAACAAACAAACAAACAAACAAACAAAACCAAGAAGCTTGGGTACACAGGAAGATACCAGAGATGTGCAAGCTCAGAGAAAAGACCATAGAAGAACACAACAAGAAGGTGGCCACCTGTAAGCCAAGGTAAGAGACCTCAGAAGAAACCAAATCTGCTGACACCTCGATCTTGGACTTCTAGCCTCAAGAACTAAAAAGAAAATAAATTTATGTTATTTAAGTCACCCAGTCTGTGGTATTTTGTTACGGTACTCCTAGCAAACGAATACACCTACCATTATATTTTAGAAGCAGATAGCTCATCAATTTCACAGGATTACAACTGGAGGGCAATTTTGCCCCAAGAATCATGCCTCAAGTCTCATTCACACTTCATTTAGACAGTATTTATATGAGATTTTGGACTGAGATCTGATGTTGGAATGAGTTGGCTTTTGGGGCTGTTGGGATGGTGTGAAAGCATTTTGCATATGAGAAGACAATGAATTTGCAGAGTGGCAGAGGGTGAAGTATTATGGACAGAATTGTGTTCTCCCCAAATTCATATGCTAAAATTCTAACTCCAGTACCTCAGAATGTGACTGTATTTGGAATAGGGATTTTAAGGAGGTAACTGAGTTAAAATGAGGTTGTGTGGATGCTAATCCAATATTACTTGAATCCTTATAAGAAGAAGAGGATAGAATCACACAGAGAGAAGACCATGTATGGAGACCAGAAAAAGATGGATATCTCCAAGCCAAGGAGAGAGGCCTCAGGAGAAACAACACTGCCGACACCTTCCTCTTAGACTAACAGCCTCCAAAATGGTGAGAAGACAAATTTCTGTTGTTTAGGTCAACCAGTCTTCAGTACTCTGTTGTGGCAGCTTAAGTAAATGAGTACAATGGGTGAATCTTGAAAACATGCTAAGTAGAAGAAGTCATATGCAAAAGACCACGTACTCTATGATTCTGTTTATATAAAATGTCCAGAAAAGGCAAATTCATAGACTTATAAGGCAAATCAGTGGGTGTCAGAGGCAAGGGAGTGAGCACTTAGGAGTGAGTGCTAAGGGGTATGGGATTCCTTTCCAGGACATGGAAACACTGTGGAATTACATAGGGGTGGTGGTTGCACAACTCTGTGAATATACTAAAACCTACTGGATTATGCATTTAAAGAAACAAATTTTATAATACAATGTGTCTCACATAAAAAATGAAATCACAGAATTCATAGCTTCAAAGTTCAGAGAGCTTAAATACTTCCTCCGTAGACTGCTGCTTGGTTAAGCAAGAGGCATTGCACCCAGTGGCTTGATGGGGTCTGAGCCATTCCTCTTTGGAATAAGAATAGCTCATTCCATATATCCAAAGTAGATCTGAGGCCTTGCCACACAGGTGTTCCACTTTTCTAAAATTCTAGTGAATCAAAAAGACATATAAACATATCTTGAAATTCTCAGCAAGGAAAGTGTTTTATCTCTAGCAATATGTTTCCAGAATCCAGTTTACATTACTTAAATCCACACTGCTGTTACAAACAAAAATCAGTAACAGATTCTTACACATTTACATAAATAAATTAGAATTGAGCGAATTAGAATGGAGTAAGAAAGTTGAGTCTCTTCTGTTTAGCATTTTCTCCCACAAGAATGGCTAGCATCCCAGACAAATTGTCTGGAGAAACTGTTCCCTTAACTGAGTTGGGGTAATTCTCCCATCCAGTGTCTTTTGTTTCGCTGAAGGATTTTCCTAACCCTATGAGATGCCCAAGAGCAGCTTAGTCCCCTCCTGCTGCTGCAGACCTCCCGTAGACTGGGCAGTGATCTTTGCCATGTGATTGTCCCCTAAATTGTGGAGAAGGACAAGGCCTTTAGTCTTACGTTGTCTCTGCTTTTGGCACATCTCAATCTACTTCTTTAGAGGACCAGTGAGAAGCTGTGATCCTCCATCATTTTTTTTCTATTTGTTAATTGTTCTTATTCCTCTGGTTTTATTTTATCTTATCTACATCACCGATGACATAAAAAGATTATTTCAATCTCAAATGTTCCTGCTATAACAGGATTTTGATTTGATGCTCCACAGCACTGTCTAAGAAAACAGAATCTGCAGTGGCCACATATGTTCCCCAAAGCTCTGTCCTTTTGAGTTGAACCCCAACTTTGGCCTCTCCATGTGGGACTCTGTCTAAGGAATGAAAGGTTGCCGTGGGAGTTCAAGGTCTCCAAGAGCATCTGTCCTGTCTTCCCCCAAATTTTCTGTTCAAGCGAAGACTAAGTCATAATTTGCTTTGTCTAAGATTATGAACAGACCTTGTCTTACCCACAGGTCGATTGTCTTTGATAATAACACTAGTTATAGCCACACTGGATAACTCAAACTATCGACAAAATATCTGCCAAAACAGTCATGGTACTTTATTGGTATCCATAGAGTTTCTTTCCTTGTGAGATATTCAGAACCCGCTGGCTAGTACCTGGGCACAAACTTACTCTATTCCTGCTTCTACATTCTATGAACGCTTCAAAGTGGGCATTGTGAATCAGATTGGTCTTATATATGGAGAGGAGATAATTAGGAGAAGGATCTCTTCACTCAAGGACAGAAGTTCGAGACCAGCCTGGCCAACATGCCAAAACCCCGTCTCTACTAAAAATACAAAAGTTAGCTGGGTGTGGTGGCACACACTTGTAATCCCAGCTACTTGGGAGACTGAGGCAGGAGAATTACTTGAGCTTACGAACAGTGAGCAGAGATTGTGCCACTGCACTCCAACCTGGACGACAGGGTGAGACTCCATCTCAAAATTAAAAAAAAAAAAAAAAAGAAGAAGAAGAGGGATCCCTGCATTTTAATTGCTAGGAAGCAACTTAGGCTTGCTAGGAAGCAACTTAGGCTCTCTGGCTCATAATTTTTAACTTTTCGTGGAAGACTTAACAAGTTGAATGTAGCCTTTCTTGGAATTGTCACCTAACTTTCTCTTTTTCTTTATGATCCTTGGCTTGGTTGTAAATGGACTCGACATTCGCATTGGCACTAGCTGGGTCTCTCTTCAGATATACAGGCAGAGTGGCAGGCATTTCTTAGGCCTGGAATATTAGCCACAGCAATTCAGTATTTGATCAGAATATTGCATAGAGTTCTGCAGAACTATTAATATTAATAATTTAGTGAACACTTTGCTGTTATTTCTTTTGATAACTTTTTTCAAAATTTTGGAAGAATGTATGGATAATCGTAGGTTAAATTTGTGGAAATTATTGGTTTTCTTACTATAACATCATTGTAATATTCCACAAATTAAGGGATTTACTACTTGTAGTTGCAATATTCTATGAGCTATTGTTATCAATTTTGGCCTGGACAATTTTGTAAAACAAAATGAAACTAAAAGCAAACTTGACCAACAATGAGAATTATAGTAATAAATAACTATGTGAATGTGTATATATATGAGTGTGTCTCTATGGATTTTAAATTAAATTTGGCTAAAGAAGCCAACACTCTAGCAATAGCCTCAGCCTTAATATTTAAAAGACACTTAATGGAAATTTAGCAAAAAGCCCCAGCCATTGAGGACAATTTTATCAGATGCCCAAAATGTGGCCTTGAAGCTTATCTAAAACCTGCTCAAAAAAAATCTGATGAATAAGGAATATGAAGAACTTTCAATTGGGAAGATAAGAGATGAAGATAAACATCTGTGACTTAAGAAAGAAGCAATGTCAGCTACTATGGAAGGACCAAGGAAAGTGACACCTATGTAAAGGAAAGGCAATTTGAATGTGAAGACAATGGGGTTGTCATCACCTCATATGAAAGTTAGCCACCTACTAGCAATGATCTGGAGGTAACAAAACAAATCATAGTCAATAAACATGCAAAGGTAAATATTGTATCAGTAACTATCTGTGCTGTTTTCTCTTATCGGTTGTCCAAGGTGTTTTAGCTTCAAATTAGGATAGCTTATGACAACATGGTGGCAGATAGGGATAGGGGAGGATATGCCCAGACCAGGAGGTCTGGAGCTGAGGATTCTGACCTTATCAAAGGGCTAGGCTTCCAGATGGAAGGTCAGTAGTTTTGTTTGTTTGTTTGTTTGTTTTGTTTTGTTTTGAGACAAAGTCTCGCTCTGTAACCCAGGTTGGAGTGTAGTGGCGTGATCTCTGCTCACTGCAACCTCCACCTCCCTGGTTCAAGCGATTTTCCTGCTTCAACCTTCCCAGAAGCTGGGATTACTGGCACATGCCACTGCACCCAGCTAATTTTTTATTTTTATTTTTATTTTTATTTTTAGTGGAGAAGAGTTTCCACCATGTTGGCCAGGCTGGTCTTGAACTCCCAGTCTCAGGTAATCTGCCTGCCTCAGCCTCCTAAAATGCTAGGATTACAGGTGTGAACCACCACACCCAGCTGATGGTCAGTGGTTTTGTAAACAGTATTATTCAAATGCAAATAGCAAGCTTAGTTGTGATTTACAACCGTTTGATATATTCAAACGGAGGAGGTTCAACTCTGTAGGATACCCAAAGCAAGAGCAAACTGAATGTAACAGTGTTTTCTATAAGTCAGGGGTAGGGATCTCTAGTGAAAAGTACATTCCAAGGGCATATAGAAGTAAGTGTCACTCATTTGAAAAGACGCTTTGTTAGAATTAGGTAGAGTGATGGGTTTCCAGTGATACAGGGTAGGATTGGCCAAATACCCATTTTCAGTAACAATCTGAAACCAGCAGGACTGGAGCAATGAAAATCTAAAGGTCAAACCAAGATACAGAGATTTAGC
Source organism: Chlorocebus sabaeus (assembly GCF_047675955.1). NCBI lineage: Eukaryota > Metazoa > Chordata > Mammalia > Primates > Cercopithecidae > Chlorocebus > Chlorocebus sabaeus. Next base: position 8,895,870 of record NC_132913.1, on the reverse strand, counting down.
CAACATGGCAGGGGGAAATAAAAAGACCTGCAATTCACGGCCAGATGTGATGGTTCATGCCTGTAGTCCCAGCATCTTGGGAGACCAAGGTGGACAGATCACTAGAGGCCAGGAATTCAAGAAAAGGCTGATCAACATCATGAAACCTCTCTACTAAAAATACAAAAATGAGCTGGGAGTGGTGGCCTAAGCCCATGGTTCCAGCAACTGGAGACTGAGGTGGGAGAATTGATTGAACATGGGACCTGGGAGGTGGAGGTTGCAGCAAGTTGATATGGCACTACTGTACTCCATCCTAGGCCACAGAGAGAGACTCCTGTCACAAAAAAAAAAAAAAAAAAAAAAAAAGACATGCAATTATTGGATATATGTGTATTCAGAGTTTACCCTAACTACTGAAGATACTAAGCCTGCTCCATAGCTACCTAGCAAATGACAAAACTAATGAGTGGAGCAAGATTTGGGAGTTGTAGCTGATCTTATACAGTGCGTTTAGTTAAGTGCTTCATGTTTTCTAGATTTCCTGGTTTCCCAAGTTACTTGTTGTCAAATAAGCTTAAAAATCATTTATGTAATATTTCCATTTGGATGGATTTATAAAACATATTATCCTATAGTAAATAATAATAATAATTAAAAAACCCTTTGCTTCTCCCCATACTATTATGATCTATTTTTTGCCCACAAAACACTTCTGACAGCAAATGTGTGGGTTTTGTCTACACCAACAACCAATTCTTCAACTCTCCAGACATCAAGCAGGCGTTCAACAATTCAGTGAATTCTGATGCTAACTTTAGAACCAGAAGGTGAAGGGAGCAGTTCCCCAAGACTGCTCCTGCTTGAGATGACCACTGCAGGTCTGGGATTTCTCATACTTCGGACTGACTGGCTATAAATTGGAAGTTCCCATAACCCCCTCCTTGGGTTCTATAATTTGCTAAAACAAGCTACAGAACTCAGGAGAACAGTTTCCTTACTACTAGTAGTTTATTGTTATAAAGGATATAGCTCATGAAACGCTGGAAGAGACACACAGGGTAAGGTGTGAGGGTTATGTGTGGAGCTTCCAGGCCCTCTCCAGCTGTGCCACCCACCCAGCATCTCCATGTGGTCACCAAATTGGAAGCACTCTGAACTCTGCTTTGGGATTTTATTACAGTTTCATTACATAGGCATGATTGATTCAATCATTGGCTGTTGGTGATTGATTCAATCTCTCCTGCTCCTTTTCTGACCCCAGAGGTTGGGGTGAGATTGAAAGTTCCAACCCTCTACTCATGGGATTGGTTCCTTTGGTCACCAGCCCCCAGCTTAATGGTATCTAGAGCCCATGGAGAGTCACCTCCTTAGCATAAACTCAGGTACGGTTGAAAGGGTTGACTATGGATAACAAAAGATGCTTCTCTCACCGCCACCACTCAGGAAGTTACAAGAATTTTAGAAGCCTTTGCCAGGAATCTGGGACAAGGATTAAATATATGTTTCTTATTATATTACAATATCACACACTTATTATACCAAGGCAATTTCTTAATATATTGCAATATATTTTAATATATTTTTGTTACTTAAGAAATGGATCCTTGGAAAAGTACTTTGAAAGTCTTGCTTTAATCCAAATGTATTTGTCTCAGGACCAAAGATACAACAATCTGATCCAGATCATATCCAACTCTGAACATCCTTTCCCAAAAAGTATTTTTCACTCTATTTTCTGCATTGCTGTCTAGTGTCTGTCCTTGGCCCCTGTAGCCTATACTCCAAGCACTTTCTTTCCTAGAAAAGGAGCTGCCCAGACTGACTTACTGCTTACTAGCCTTTGCACATACTATTCCTCACCACCAGAATGCCTCATACTTCACACACTCTCCCCACTTAATTTGTGTGAAGTCCTCCTCCTAGATATTCCTAGCTCTCTTTTGTTTGTATTTATTGGGCACTTATTTTGTGCCAGGTACTAGGCATTTGGGTTACATCTGTGAACAAAAGTTCTGGCATTAGCATCTGTCTCACTAGATCCTGGTGTTATACTTGTCTCATTAGATTATAAAGTATGCACTTTGCTTATCTAGTTCTCATGTTTAACTCTAACTCTATAAGAAAAGAATCCATCCAATTGTATGAAAGTATCTTTCCTGAAGCCCAGCATGGTTTTCGGCATGTCCTAATCATTCAGTATGTGCTTGGTGGAATTTAAAAAGAATCACATTATTTCTCATTCATTTTTTTTTCTATGTTTGCTACAGTTGCATCTATCAAAATCCTATCTGGGAAGCTGTGTCTAACATATCCGAGTCATTTATGGTGCAAATCTCAACAGAAACTTTCATAGTTTTGCCAAGTTCCCCTTGGCCATCTCTCATTTTTCTAGCAAAAAAAGCTTTCCATTATCTCAGAAATACTTTCTAGAGTTAGGAAGAGTCCAGACTGACTCATTTGAATGAAGTCCTCCCTTTGTCCTGACTGGCTTCTGTGGCTTTGAGAAACTTACTTAACATTTTTGAGCCTTGCTCTCTTCATTTGTAAAACAGGAATGACTATGGTCACCTCCAGAATTATGCTAACAGTCAGAGAACTAGGAAGGGAGCATACAGTCGCGTGTCTGACATATAGTAGAAGCTCTATAAATGTAGTTTCTTCCTTCTCCCAAGAGATGGACTTTCCTTTTATGGAAAGGACCGGGGAAAGCTATAAGAGGATGTCAAATTTTGGTGAGAATGTTAAATGAAGACATTTTAAGGTACAGATTTTAGGTCTCCCTTAGCTGAGCTTTAATTATTCAAAGGACTGAACAGGAGTAACTTGAGGTAAATGCATCATTTAAAAAAAATTACCGACTTAATCTACGGAGGCTCTTTCACTCGCTTGAGGCCTGTAATTAAGACTTGTCTGAATAAGCACTAGTAGTTTAATCGAGGTATAAGAGGAAGAAGATGAAATGCAGGGAAGATGGAGCTTCTAGCTTTCTTCAGAATGAAAGATTGCTCACTTTAGAGAACAGAGTGAGCCTTCAAAAACTGCTTACAATGGGAAAATTTTAACATTTTCTTTTAACTACACAAGTAACATCAATGTGCTAATTATTCTAAAACGAGCTCAGAATTTGCTGTATGGTTACACTTTATGAAATACTTGAGCTCCATTACACCAAGAAATAAAACGCTGCAAATTCATTTCTGTTAATTCATGCATAATTGAAGCAAGGGTTGGTGTGGAGCTTCTAGAATATGCACATTTTGGTTTCTTTGTTCTCACTGCCATTATAGTTAAAGGTTTACAACAACAAAAAGGGGTAAATACATTGGACTCATAACTTTTATGAACTGTTTAAATGCATAATGAAGATGATTCATAAAAGTCTCTAATTGTGTAAGCACATCACTAAATATGGATTGTAAAATATCTTGTTTACTTTTTATATAAACCCAGTATAGATGAAGGAATATTGCAAACATAGCATGTATTTTGTGCAGAATGGAGATTGGATCTACTTTTAAGACAAGTGCTCCCGCATCATTGAGGCCAATTTTTCTTCAATTGCTTTTTAACCAAAATCAGAAAAATCATTCTGGTAACATCTTGGTGAATATGAATGAGGGCCATGTTTAGCTGAACTTCTTAGTTAAAGCTTTAAGCTAAACCACATTTATAATAATAGCTAAAAGAGAGGTTTTGAATGTCTTCATCACAAAGAAAAGATAAATGTTCAAGGCAATGGATGTGCTGATTACCCTGATTTGAACATTACACAATTTATATATGTATTGGAACATCGCTTTCTACCTCATAAATATGTACAAGGATTACATATAAATTATAGATTTTAGGCATTTCTGCTTTGAAAATCTTGTTACAGTGTTTGAATCAAGCCCCTAGGCCCCACCTTACAGATAAATATAATGTACTATTATGATTAGATCATTATTTGTCTTGCTAGGGGTTTGGTGTGACATTAAGAAAGTCACAATAGCTATTATCTAATGATCAGATAGTTTAGGCCAAATATATTTGCAATTACCTGTTCTCCTGTATGCCTCTCCAACCCCACCCCCTACCTTCTAGATAGTAATCCAGGAATCAACTTCTTTAGGCATATGTCAGGCACTGGAGGCACTCAGAACTGTTCATGAATGATTTTTTTGAGTTCATTTGTGAATAAATTCATGGTGGGAGGAATTTACAGTAAACATCTCTAATCCTCGGCAAACTCTTTGTGGCAGCATTAGCTAAAAACGTCTGAGTCATCTAGCCATTGTAACACTGAAGAGAAATAAGAGGACTGGGTTCCACGCCAGGTCTTCGAGATCTAACCTCAGTTGTTTCCAATGCACAAACTGTGCTACAACTCCATCTGCCCAAACAGGGTCACTGGCTTGGATTGCAGGAAAGTAAAAAATATACAGGGGATGAGGGGGTTCCATGGACTTGCACCAACCTCTGAAAGGTGGGTTTCTGTGTCCAGATTAAGGTAATTTTTGGTTTACTTCCAAATTGTTTTTTAGTAAGTGTCTTTGGTTAGTTAGGTTGTGGTTAATTACATTCTCATTTATTGGTGTTTTCTCCACTTCGATAATGCCTGATAGTTGAGATTCTATATACTAGGGGAAACTCTGGGTCTTATAGGATAACATCAATTTTGAGAATCAACCCAGCCTAATATAATTGGGATGGTTGGGGTTCTTCCCAATTAGCAACCACACAGATGACTGAAATTAAAGTTGGTGGTTATAAAAGTCATGCCTGGAAGTAAAATGGAAAGTTCATTAATTTCTATAGAGGCAAAGGGATAACTGCCCACTCGTCTTCTGAATGTTCACTGAAAATCAACTGACAAAAGGCAGATTCATAGGAGGAAAGGCATATAAATGTACTAACATGCACAAGGGGGAAATCCCAGAGTGATTACCCCACTACCCAATGAGGTACAGGTCCTTATATACCCTCTTCCTAGGAGAAAGGGAGATGGGCAAGTGTGGATGAGGAGTTAGTAAATTATCTTTAGGATTATCAATGGATTTGAAAAACATACAGTGGCCTGGGACAAAGTCTGTGGGGCACGCACAGTAGTTTGTGACAAAAGTTGGCCCAGTTGCATTGACAAGCTTCAGTTTTTCTCCTTGTGATATGATATTCAGTTAATGAAAACACAGGGAAGGGACCAGAAGTCACTGTTTTCTTCTTTTTGGTGGTCTGGACCTTAGGCAGATTAGGAAACTTTAGAGAACGATTTTATCCTGTGCTTTGGAAGAGAGAAGGTGGAGCTGGGGATGGTCACAGAGACCTTCAGAAGCTTCCTCTTCAGTTTAGCCAGTCGAAGCACTGTATTTTGGGGTATAGGTTTCTGATCCCCAATACCTTCTTCACTAAAGCCAAATACTTCGGAGGGGAACATGTTCCAGAAGAAACTGTACGTTTGGGAGTCAAACAAAACTAGATCCTAATCCTGGTATACCCATTTATCAACTGTATAACTTTGAGACAGTTACTTAATCCTGCTCAACCTCAGTTTTCTTTTCTGTATAATGGGAACTCACACCTCACTTGTGAAGTTGGGATAAGGAATATTACACATATATATGATATATTTGAAGTACCTAAACCATAGGTTTTTGTCTTTAAACTCTGGCTTTTTGCACATATAGGTTGTCTGAATTCTTGGTAGAACTTACGGAATTATCCTCATTTGAGGTTATAGCCATCAGAACTTCACAATAAACTAAATATCATTTTTTGGAGGAATTACGCATAATTAAAATATTTGTAGCCTGCATCATCAGTAGTAGTTGCCAAGACTGTGAAAGATTACGATGTATATGTATCTCCATCTTGTGGCACTTAGAACTAGCTAATAAGCCCCTAGGGAGAATGCTAAATGGCTATGATTTCCTCATGCCCTGGAGTTATAGCTGAGGCTAAATTACAGCTGGAGAAACAGAAAAGCTGGAAATAGAAGCCAGCAGCCCAGCATGCTCTTCCCAAGGCTCTCTGTTCTGGAAGTCTGAAGGCCCTGGAGTGGTGCTTTAAACCACACTTGCACTAAGAAAAGGGGATACAATTTGTGAATGCCCTGAACATTGAAGGCTTTTATTATTTGAACGCTTTGATTATTTGAAGGCTTTTATTAAAATTTAAAAAAACACAATTTTCAACTAATTAATGGATTATTTTATCATTCAGAAAGCAGTATAAACCTGTGTATCTAAAAAGTCAACACAAATTTATCCTCCATGTTTTTATTGGTTTTAAGCACATAAATACATAAAAGTGTCTACACTGTATATCTCCACTTTAAACCTAGATTGCAATACTTATACAATGGTAAAAGCTGGATGTATACATTTCCAGAAATGTATGTAATGGAATACACAGAGAGAGAGAGAGAGAGAGAGAGAGAGAGAGAGATCATTCCACACATACTGTTCTGTCATGAGTTTTGTTTCATAATACATGCGGACAAATTAATACATAATGGCCTTTTCATTCTGTTTATTGGTTATATAGTATTCTTTGCACAGATGCATTATGAATAATTTAAACATTCTTTTCCTGATATACATGCAGACTTGACATTGTTTGTTATTTTGGCTAAGTCCAACTCTCCTGCAGTGGATATTCTTTTATGCCTTTGCATGCATTCTGGGGAAAGACTGTTTGAAGTAGTTACTAAAGGGTCTGTACATATTGCCTTCCAAAATGCATTTTCATCCACAATACATGCCTTCTCATTCTTATCAGCTCTAGACGCTTCGTTTTGTTTTTGAACTTGTCAGTCTGAAAATTACAAATGGCATTTAATTTTACTAAGATTTGCATTTTTCTAATTACTAGTAAGCTTGAGTATATTTAATATCTTTGTGTCCTGGAAATGAATCTACTGTTGAGTGAGCTTTCCTCTGATCCATGCCCACACTATGGAAGACAGTTTCCCTGATTACAAGAAAACAGAGGAGTATATGTGTGGCCTGGTGTGTGTGCATGTGCGTGTGTACATGTGCATGTGCGTGTGTGCGTGCATGCATGGGCGCATGTGTGCATGTGCGCGCATGTGTGTGGCGTGTGTGTGTGTGTATGTGCATGTGTATGTGCGTGTGTGCCCACATATGTGTGTGCATATGTGTGTGTGCGTATACATGTGTGTAACACCTACTGCAGATGAGCAAGGCCACGTTGACATTTTCCTCCTGTTTCCTCTGGGTATTCATTTCTGCAAAAGCACACATTTTTCTAAATAAAACTAAATTCGTTCTAGGCCTTTTATTTCTAATTTGGAAATATTTTAGAATTTCTCAAAACTTCATAAAATAATTTAGAAATTATTTTTTGATTTTCTCTTAAATACCATTCAAATTCCGAAAGAATGTGGAGAAAGATACATTATAAAACAAGAACAGAACTTAGAATCTCTACTTTAGAGAAAGTTTTAAGCATGAAATCATGTCTAGTTCCCAATTCTAAAAAATAGCCCTTGACTCGGTCAGTCCACAGACATTGAGCGTTTGTGACATGCTACAAGTAGGCTGGTATGAAGAATCAGAAACGAAGGCTATAGTCCCTACCTTCCCGGAGCCCTCAAGGGGAGGAGGAGGTGAAAAGTGGAGATAAGCATAATACAGTGTCTGAATGCTATAAATATTGAGTGTAGTGGGGACCCAAGGAAGGACAGTGTTTGGGACCTGCTGCCTGCTCCATTATCTCTTGTACAGGAGGAAAAATAATTTTCTCCTCTGACAAGAGAATAAAACCTCAGGACCTTCCAAATTTACTATGCCAAGGGGGAAAGGTAAACCCTGAAAACGGACTCGCGTAACACAGCTGTTTTTCTTCTCTGGTGCGTAACTACTGCTTACTGACCTTTGCCTGGAGACATTATACCTTGACCAGACTCCCTGTTCTTCACTCAAACCTCGACTAGATGACATGAAGATAGAGACCCTTGTGACTATTACCCTTTATGAGAGAATGTTAAGCAAACCTTTTAGAGTGTAATCAATAGTAGCCAATAAAATATTTTATCTGCATGTTAGCCTTTGCCCGGAAAATGCTACAGTTCTGTTCAGTCCCTCCATTTTTGCTTATAGAAACGATCCTCATTTTTCCCCTCACTAGGAGCACTGATCATCATTCTTTGGTGTAATTCTGCTCCCTGGACTGCTGCCCTACCTTTGTGCTTGAGTAAACTCTTCTAACCGGATGCTGAGCCTTTTGACTGTTTTATGTTGGCATTCGTTACCCTTCATAGTTCTTAGTTGGGATGAATCCCTGTAACAAAAGAAAGATTCACAAGAGAAAAACAAACAGAAGTTTAATAACATGTATACCTTATGTATACAAAGGAGATATCCAGGGGAAATGAGTAAATCTCAAAGAAGTGGCTTAAATTTAGGCTTCAATGCCATCTTCAGCTGAAACAATAAGAGTGTTTGGGTAAGAAGCAGTAATAGGAAGATGACCCAGAGAAGCACAGGAAGCAGGTTACGGTTTGTTATGCAGATTGGTCCATGTCTTCTCTACAGATGCGAGTTTCTAGTGACTGAGAGTCATCCTTCCCTTCCTGCTACAGAGAAGAAGACATTCTTACAAATGGGCGTTTCCTTTATAGATATAAATTGCTCTCGTGAAAGGACAACTTCTACTGTTTTCAGAGCTTCTTTTATCTTTGCTGTTGCTCAAGTTAATCAGCTCAAAATCATCCTTATGCTAAAGAGGCGTATTTTGGGGTGGCATATTCTGGTCTCCTATAGTCATATTTTGTTGTGGTACATACTAAACACCACTACCCCATAACAGCTCATATGCTAAACACCACTATGCAATAACAGCTCATATACTAAATACCACTACTCCATAACAGCTGTAATATTCTATCTAGAAAGAAATTTGCTTTTTGTGAGTGCATGTGTGTGTGCTTGTATGTGTGTGTTTGCATGTACTAAACATTTATTGAATTCGGTGATCTACAAAATGTATGACCAATTTCCATCCAACAATTTTAACAAGATTGCACCATACCAAAAGCCAGAGAATGAGGAGACAGATTATAGACTATGCAACTACAGAACTACAGAAGTAGAGGGGATTAATAAAGGCTAAAGTTGGCCGGGTGTGGTGGTTCATGCCTGTAAACCCACCACTTTGGGAGGCCAAAGCGGGTGGATCACCTGAGGTCAGGAGTTCGAGACCAGCCTGGCCAACGTGGCGAAAACCCATCTCTACTAAAAATACAAAAAAAAGTTAGCCGGGCATGGTGGTAGGTGCCTGTAATCCCAGCTACTTGGGAGGCTGAGGCAGGAAAATAGCTTGAACCCAGGAGGTGGAGGTTGCAGTGAGCTGAGATCGCACCATTGCACTCCAGCCTGGATGACAAGAGTGAAACTTCATCTCAATAAATAAATAAATAAATAAATAAATAAATACATGCTAAAGATCCACATTTGCAAATGAGTTGCTACAACCAACAACAAAAAAAATAAGGTTTTTTCAGGTGCCAGCAGTCACAGAGGTGAAGGTGCAGGAAACAGAATGGAGAGATCATTAGGAGCAGAGAAAGAAAGCAAGCATTTAGATAGAATGAATCACCAGAGCTGATAACACTTAAAGCCCCTGATTTCAATTTTAATGATTCCTGGCATGGTTGAAAATAGTGGGCATACTGTTCCTCTGTTATACTTGTGTTTTCCTGCTGCCTTCACTCTTTCAGACAGAGGCAGTAGAGCTACAAATATTAAAAGAAAAAAAAATTTTTTTGCAGTATTTTGAAACAAAGTAAGTCAAAAGTGCTGAAAGTTTTGCAAAAACTTGTCCTTGTCAGTTTTGGAAACTCAAAGGTTCTATGTAATTCAAGTAAACAGAGAACACCTTTGACTGATATTTTCTTTTTTCTTTTCCTGTCTCACTCGTTCCAGTAACATTTTGGTCCTTGCATTCCTGAACATCTACCTGGGAACCCACTGTTTCTTCTTATTCTGGTCTATTGCTCTGCTTTATAAACTTCTTAAAGAAGTTTTGAACTCTCTGAAGAACTGAATAATATATCTCAGAGGAAAGGTATAGACTAAATTGACTACTGCAAATAGTTTGCACAGAAAAGTAATGTTTGGAAAATAGATTGGGGTCTCAGTATTGGGGCATGAAATGTTTGGTTGTGGAGTTCGGAGCTTATTGAATAGGCCTTGGGGATCCATACTTAAAAAGTAATGCTTTGGTGCGATTAATCAGATGTAAACCTAGAGAATGACTGTAGGATGGGGATAGGAGAAGATGCTGAAGACAGAAAGACTATCACAGCAATACATGTTATAGAAATATTATATAATACTACAGAAATACTGCAGAAATACTACTGCAGAAATATTATAGAAATGTGAGTTGTAAATTCACATTTGAAATATTATAGAAATGAAAGATTAAGAACATATATAGAGTCATAATTCAATCATTTTTAAATTTGACACGTGTGTTGCATGATTTGAGAAGATTCAACGATGTATGAAGCCTGTTTTACCCTGTAACAGCTTCTATAACCAATTGCAACTTTTGTATGAAATGTATTCAAGCACAACCTGCTGAAGAAAGCTTTCTCTGATACCATGCAACTTTGAGACTGACGCTCAGCTTGATGCTTCCAGAGTCTTGCTGGTTTCCATGATCAAGTGCTCTTCACACTGTAATCATTATCTCTTTATACACATACTATCCATTTTACACGGTGAGGCCCTTGGAGGAAGGAACTATGTCTCATTCATGTAGGTACCTCCAAGAAAGTAGTGCAGTGCCTGCAACAGAGGAAGAATCAGCAATAGCCAAGGGAATGATGGCTGCGAGTATGGGAAGAAACACAATTCTGGTGCAAAGTGTTGTCAATCCTGTTGGGTAAAAAAAGTATCATTGCTTGTATAAGAGCTGGACAAATATTGGAAAATCAGAAGAATGGTGATTTTTCTGGGAAGAAATTGAGTTTATTTCGTTACCTGTTGCATGTGAAGAAATATTTGCTATCTGGCAAAAATATAAAGAAGTCAAGTAAAAAGCACAGCGTATTCAAGGACGGAAAGCTCTATGCAGATTTGGAGAAGGAAGATTAAGTATTAGGTTTAAAGAAAGAAGAAAGGGCCTCAGGAATGAGGGAATAAGGGAGCAGCATTAAAAATCAAAGAGATTAAAAATATGTAGGAAGTTGAAAACAAGATAAATTGGGCTGTAAAGTTCATTCTGGAGACAGAGTAATCGGAGGATTCTGGAGGCCAATTTTTCACCCACTCTGGAGTGCAGTGGTGCATTCTTGACTCACTGCAACCTCTGCCTCCTGGGTTCAAGCAGTTTTCTTGCCTCAGCCTCCTGAGTAGCTGGGACTAGAGGTGTCTGCCACCATGCCCAGATAATTTTTGTGTTTTTAGTAGAGATGGGGTTTCACTATATTGGCCAGGCTGGTCTCCAACTCCTGACCTCAGGTGGTCTACCCACCTCGGCTTTCCAAAGAGCAGGGATTACAGGCGTGAGCCACTGTGCCCGGCCCCAGAGGCCAATTTTTATGCAGTGTTGATCCTATGGCACTGATGACACCTGCTGCTGAGAATGCTGTAGGAACCAGGGCATAGAGTGTCAGTGTAGCAATCTAGAGAGAAGCTAGGGTTGTAGAAATTGCTTTTCAGTGGACAGTCCCAGATGGATTTGTAGATGCCATTCAGTTATTCATTCATTCATGCAACATTTTTTAATGTGTATTGGCGATCACTGTGTGAGAAACTGAATTGGATTTAACAAATTTTTGCTAAGCAAATGCTAGATGTTTTTTCTCTTTTTTTTTTGAGACAGAGTCTTTCTCTGTCCCCCAGGTTGGAGTGCAGTGGCACAATCTCAGCTCACTACAAACTCTGCCTCCTAGGTTCAAGTGATTCTCCTGCCTCAGCCTCCCGTAGCTGGGACTACAGGCACATGCCATCATACCTGGCTAATTTTTGTATTTTTAGTAGAGAAGGGGTATCTTGTTGACCAGGATGGTCTTGATCTCCTGACCTCGTGATCTGCCTGCCTCAGCCTCCCAAAGTGCTCAGATTACAGGCATGAGCCACTGCGCCTGGCCTAGATGCTTTGAACATTACACAAGTGAGATGCATGCTAGTGTATGTATAGCTCTAATTCTAAGTAAAATATGAAGATTTAGAAGGAGAGAGAGGACCACTTAGAATACCATGAAAAGGGATCAGTTGGTTTTATCCTGAAAGATAAATAAAATCCTAGCAGATAGAATTTGGGAAAAGGAATTGTGAAAGAGAAATCTGGACATCAGGCAATGCTGGAATAGACATTTTATACCACAAAATAATACATGGGTCTAAGAAAATGGTAGGAGCTCTGTTTGGTGAAAGAGTAGGACATGTGTGTAACCTCCATTAAAATGAAGATTCTATTGGTGAGATACTCTCGCTTCATACCAAGTGAAAGGTGGATGCAGTTCAAGGTTGTATAAATGTGCATAGGTAAGCAGTTTCAGTTCCTGTTCGTCATTCTGCATGTATTTATAAAAATGCCCTTAGAGAATTTACACCTCTCCCAAGGCTCATCAACTGCACAAAGATCATGATAAAAAGCAACTAATGGAACTGAAAGTCAATAAATCTGGAAAGAGCCTTGAACCAGGTAGAGAAACCGGGACCCAGCCAGGCTTTCCTTCTGCTTAACAACGTGACTTTGGAGATACTTGATAAGAGAATTTTGAGTATCGGTTTCCCCATATGTAAAAACAGTATTGAGCTAAATGATAGCTTCAATTCTTTCTGGCCCTGAATAGTTGTAAGTTTATTTCTACTTTTTGTTCACATTTGGTTAAACACACAGAAAGAAAGTGCATGATCTGGCCAGAGCAGTACATTCAAATGATGTTTCGTTTCCCCCAGATCATTCATATAACTACATAATGGGAGATTTAAAAGCAAATAGCCCAGCCATGGTGACTCACACCTGTAATTCCTGAACTTCGGGAGGTCAAGGAGGGTGGATCATTTGAGGTCAGGAGTTCAAGACCAGCCTGACCAACATGGTGAAACCCCATCTCTACTAAAAATACAAAAAATTAGCCGAGTGTGGTGGCAGGCACCTGTAATCTCAGCTACTTGGGAGGCTGAGGCAGGAGAATCTCTTGAATCCAGTAGGCAGAGGTTACAGTGAGCCAAGATCACGCCACTGCACTCCAGCCTGGGTGACAGAGTGAGACTCAGTCTCAAAAAACACAAACAACAAAACAAAACAAAACTGAAATAAACCATGATATAAAACAAGTGATACTAGCATCCTATAATTCTATACATGAAACAAATTCTCTGTCGCAGAACTGGGGTGGGAGTTCCTCTCCCTGGGCAAATTAAATCAACCCAAGTCATCAGACCTTTAATTTTCATTTTAAAGTGAGAAAATACACAAGCAATCATCTAAAAATATAATTACAGGGTGAAATAAATAAGGCAGAGTATGTGTGTGTATGTGTGTATTTTAAATTACTCTTTTCAGATTAAATGACTTTAGGAAATTATTGTTGTGGAATGAGTTTCTCTACTATTAAGGAGACTTCCCTCTACTGTATTCAAATTCAGGTAAAATAATAGATAAAAGTGCATATTCCAGTACTAAACTGATGAGCAATCAGAAGGAAAAATAGATTTCAACTGTTATGCCCGTAGAATGAATTTGATTGCCAAAGGTGGTATCTTCAGGGTACTGTTATTGTTACTTTGGCTGAAATAATAGGCCAGCTTTTACTGTATAAAAGAAAACTGTAGATTTTTCTTCTAAGTTCAGACTTGCCAGCTAGTTCTACTGTTACTATTCAGAAGTGCATGAAGTCCTCATTAACTGATGCCAACTAACTGGGAAGCAAGTTGATAGATGCCTTTTTACTGGTGGGGATGTTCACTTAACATCTGCTGCTTGGACGTGCAGGCGGGTGCTTGGCAGGTGACAGCCTGCAATGGGTGCTGCCATGCTATAAGCAAGCAGGCTGCAGAGCCAGAGTTTAGCTTTTGTTTAGCTCTCTTTCCCAGCATAATGTGTGCAAAACACAAGTGATGAAATTGATACACAGCCCTGTGTGTTCCTACACCTCTGCATTATGTGAATAAGGAACATGGAACAAAATGGCAACATTGAGGGTATGTCAAATTATTTAGCAGAAATCTGTTCCTTTTTCCTTTGCAGTCAAACCCATAGCATTCTATTTCAGAAATAAACACAGAGGATTCTGTTAGATTTTGCCTTGAGGTTTGTGTTTGTCCCACAGAGAAAAGAAGACCTCTTTTTTTTTTTTTTTTTTTTTTTTTTTTTTTTTTTGAGACGGAGTCTCGCTCTGTCACCCAGGCTGGAGTGCAGTGGCCAGATCTCAGCTCATGCAAGCTCCGCCTCCCGGGTTTACGCCATTCTCCTGCTTCAGCCTCCCAAGTAGCTGGGACTACAGGCGCCTGTCACCTCGCCCGGCTAGTTTTTTGTATTTTTAGTACAGATGGGATTTCACCGTGTTAGCCAGGATGGTCTCGATCTCCTGACCTCCTGATCCGCCCGTCTCGGCCTCCCAAAGTGCTGGGATTACAGGCTTGAGCCACCGCGCCCAAGAAGACTTCTTTAGAGGACTGGTTGTGCAGAGTTGAGGAGATTAGTCTTTCTCTCAGGCATTATGAGATGTTAGCATGATTCTGCAACTCTGACTTCACAATATCAAGTGTTCGCATATTTCTGGGAAATTTGAAAGTAGGCAGCCACAAAGTTATTTAAAATATGAAGAGTTTACGTGAAAATTTTTCTTGGGTCCAAATCCACCAATTGGTTAAAAGGTTTACCCAAACTGCGTGCATCCAGATATTCCACTGACAAATATCCATTCATTCACTCATTCATACATTCACTGCACAAATATGTATTAAATTCCTGGTAAAACAGAAAAATTAACAGAAAGTCCTGCTTTTATGAAGTTTATATTCTAGTAGATCCTTGTCATTTCAGCATTTTTATAATTTAAAAATTTTTTATAGATTCGTTGATATGCTTTGACTCTGTGCCCCCACCCCAATCGCATCTTGAATTGTACTCTCATAATTCCCACATGTTGTGGGAGGGATCTGGTGGGAGATAATTGAATCATGGGGGCGGTTTCCCCCATACTATTCTCGTGGTAGTGAATAAGTCTCAGGAGATCTGATGGTTTTAACAGGGGATTCTGCTTTTTGCATCTTCCTATTTTTTCTCTTGCTGTCACCACGATTCTGAGGCCTCCCCAGCCATGTGGAACTGTAAGTTCAATTAAACTTCTTTTTCTCCCCAGTCTTGAGTATGTGTTTATCAGCAATGTGAAAACAGACAAATACAGTTGTATACCTACACACACACACACACGCACACACACACAGGCACACATACACATAGTGTTTTTATCAGCTAGGGTCTTAATAGGAAGAAATAACAGAAATAGGAAGCAATAAAAAAAAAAAAAAAAACTGACCACAGTTTGTTTAAACTAAAATCAAATCACTGAAAGGGTATTGAGTAGTTCATAAAATTGTAGAGAGTGCTAGGTAACCAGGTTTAGATATGAGGCAGGAATATAGAACCATGGCCAGTAAATACTACAGAACCAGCAAGGGAAGACTCTGCCGTCACTACTGATGAACAGACGATGTTGTAGCTTCAAGCCTGGAGACTGAATATTACCGTAGAAAACCATAAGCTCTGGCACCTGGCTTTCAAAGCTATTGCTTCCACTCTGCCTGTTTCTTAGGATCACAGACTGGGATGCAAGTCTCAGGGAGGCAAGTTTGATTGGTTGAGCCTGGTCTGAGTGAACGAAAAGTTGAGTCCTAGTGAAATACACACTGCATTTGGTCAAATGTCAGCAGCTGTGAAAAAGGTAACTACCTGCACCCTCATCCGCATTTTATTGTAGCTTCATGAGACAGGGCATGTTTGATTTTTACCTCTGTCATCTCAGTTTCTAGCATAACACAGGCTACATGGAATATATTCATTCAATGTAGGAATGGAAACATTTATTAGGCGTGGTGATGAAGATAGTTTTATACTCACGCCACACATTTGCATTTTTAAATTTTCTCTGAGGTTTGAGTTAGCTCCTAATGCTTTACTTAGGTTTCTAAAGGCCTAGACTAGGATGAGTCTTTGGTCTCTTCCAGATCATGTCAAGATTCAGGGGCCTTTGAGCTCCTTTGAGAGAACTGAGTAATGAGTGGACCCAGAAAGGAATTTTTCGTCCAGGGCAAGAAGTCCACAGAGGAAACAAGGCAGAGACAGCAGAGCTGCTGCTGCCAGAGGCTTGAAAACTATCAACTCTTTCTGACTCTTCTCTGAGACCAGGTAACAGGTGTGGGTCCACACCATTCTTATAACTGTTTAGGATGGGTTATGCTGCCCTGAAAAATTCACCTTCAGATTCAGGGTGGTCTGCATGGGAAGAAAAGAATGGTGCAATATTAGTGTCCCATAGTCAAGGAGGCTTAGTTCTTGAAAGGCTCATTATTCAGAGCAGACATTTAATCAGAGGGAGTTGAGTGTCAAGGTCAAACTCCTTGAGATGAGCCACGGTGAGGAGACTCTTACTTTTCAAGCTAATTTCATGTGTGCCATAAATCTTGGAAAGTTAAAAAGAGGGCGGGATTTGCTAGGTAATCAATTTAGCAACATTTTCTTACAACTTTAAGACATTTTTTTCTTTACTATTAGAGAACTGTTTAGAACCTTTAGGACTCTAATTATGATGCATACAGCTTGGAAGAAATTAACCAACAAAGTGCAAAAAGCAAAACGTTTATAAGACATAATTTAGTGCACTTTATATATTTAAACAGCAACAACAAAATACTATCCTCTTGTGATATACAGTTCTCTCTTTCCACCTTCTAAGTGTAAAAAACCCAGCTCTCATATACAAATACAAACACACACATGTGCATGTGTGAACACACACACATACACATGAACACACATGTGCATCACAAACTACATTAAGAAGAACAAGAGAAAAAATAATCCATATTTATGTGGTGCTTACAATGCCAGACTAAGGAGGTGTTTTACTTGCCTTCTAATTTGTTAATCACATAGCAAAGTTGACAGCAATAAATTACTATTATGTATTATTTTTTGTAGAATATAGCTTAGAATCAAAGATATTGCATATGCTTTTAAGCCAATGCAGCTAATAAATGACAGAATCAATATTTGATAATGAGGGGGTGGGGCAAGAGAGTTGAATAAAAGGCTCTACCAATTGTCCCTTCTGCAGGAACACCAAATGTAACCACTATCTACATTTTTAAAATCCCCCCTTCTCAAGAACCAAAAATCAGGTCAGTGTTCACAGTATCTGATTTTAACTTCACATCACTGAAAGAGGCATTGAAGAGACTAGTCTTGAACTGCCAATGTCATCCCTGCCCCATCCCCTAACGGAAGTTGTGTAGCATCAAGAGAAATAATATTTGTGCTTGGGAGAGGGAGAGTGTAGTGATTGTGAAACTCTGCATTGACCTCAGTGTTGCCTTGTCATAGCGGAAAGCAAAAGTGGGCTGAATTCAGCCAATACCTGTGCACAGAGGGAGCGTTTAGATCGGCCATAACCAGATGAGAATTGTCCATTCTCTAGAATGTCCATTCTCGAGAATGGACAATTCTTGCCAGAATTTGAGTTCTGGCAAGCCTCACCGTAGGAGGCTAAAGTGTTCTGGGTCCCTAAATAAACTTGAAAGGCAGTGTAGGCCACAAGAACTGCAACTCATAGGCAAGTCCTAGTCCTGAGCTGTGCTCTAAGCCAGTGGGCTTCGGGGACTCGTGACCTACTGAGATATCAACCGGGGCAGCTAAGGGAGTACTTGTTCCATCCCTCCCCCTGCCTCAGGCAGTACAGCTCACAGCTCCAAAAAGACTCCTTCCTTTCACTTCAGGAGAGGAGAGGGAAGAGTAAAGAGAACTTTGTCTTGCGTCTTGGATACCAGCTTAATCACAGTAGGGTAGACATAGGGAAGAGTTATTAGGCCTCCATTCCAGGCCCTAACTTCTTAATGACATTTAGAGGTACACCTTGGGCCAGAAGGGAACCTGCTACCTTAAAGGGAAGGACCCAGTATTAGAAAGATCCACGTCCTGATGATTGAAGAGCCCTTGAGCCCTGAATAACCAGCAGCAATACCCAGTTAGTATGCTATGGACCTTGGGTAAGACTGAGACATGCTGGCTTCAGAGGAGACATAGCATATTCTCAGCTGTGATGACTGTGGTGAGAAACTCCTTGTCCTTAAGAAAAGCAGAGGGAAAAGTAAAGAGGACTTTATCTTGCACCTTAGGTACAGGCTTAGCCACAGTGGGGTAATGCAACAAATGGGTTCCCAGGATTTCCAGCTCTGGATCTTGACTTTTGTACAGCATTACTGGACCCGGCCTGGGTGAGAGGGGAGCCCACTTCCCTGAAGGGTGAGTTCCAGGGCTGGCAGCATCACTACAAGCTGACTGAAGAGCCATTGAGCCTTAAGTGAACATCAGTGGTAGCCTGGCAATACTCTGCATGGGCCTGTGGTGGTGGTGGCCATGGGATGAGCCCCTTCTGCCTATGGAAAGAGAAAGGAATAATGAAAAGAGCTGTGTCTCATGGTTTCAGTGTAGCTCAGTTGCAGTAGAATAGAACACTAGGTAGATTTCTAAGATTCTTAACTCCAGTTTCTGGCCGCCAGATGAAATCTCTCGACCTCACTCAGTGCCTGGGGGAACTTGCCAGCCCAAAGGGAAGGACACAAGCCTGGCTGGCTTTGTCACCTGCTGTCTATAGAGCCCTAGGGCCATGAGTGAACATAGGCAGTAGCGAGGTAGTGGTAACAGTGGGCTTTGGGCAAGACCCAGTGCTGTGCTGGCCTCTGGTCAGACCCAGCACAGTCCCACTGGTGGTAGCCACAGGGGTGCCTCTGCCACTTTATCCTCAGCTCCAGGCAGCCCAGCAGAGAGAAGGAAACTCCATTTGTTTGGAAAAAAGTAAGAGAACCAGTGTCTCTGCCTGGTAATCTAGAGAATTTTATCCAAGACCACCAAGGTGCTACCTCTATGAATCTGCAAGAACCACAGCATTACTGGGCTTGGGGTGCTCCCTAATGCAGAAATAACTTAGATCACAACATTCAATTTTTTTTTTTTTTTTGTTATCTGGAAAGCCTTCCCAAGAAGAACAGGTATAATAAAGCCCAGACATTGAAGACTACAATACCTAACTCTTCAACGATGAGACACCAATAAACATCCATAAGCATAAAGACCATCTAGGATACATGACCTTATCAAATGAACTAAATAAGTCATCAGCAACCAATAATGGAGAAAGACAGATATGTGACCTTTCAGACACAGGATTCAAAATAGTGTTGAGAAAACTAAAAAAAAAAAAAAAATCCAGGATAACTCAGAGAAAATATTCAGAATTCCATCAGATATATTTAGGAAAGATATTAAAATAAGAAGACTTAAGCAGAAATTCTGGAGCTGAAAAAAATCCCATTGGCATAACGAAGAATGCATCAGAGTCTCTTACCAGCAGAACTAATCAGAAAGAAAGAAAGAAAGAAAGAAAGAAAGAAAGAAAGAAAGAAAGAAAGAAAGAAAGAAAGAAAGAAAGAAGGAAGGAAGGAAGGAAGGAAGGAAGGAAGGAAGGAAGGAAGGAAGGAAGGAAGGAAGGAAAGAAAGAAAGAAAGAAAGAGAGAGAAAGAAAGAAAAGAAGGAAGGAAGGAAGGGAAAGAAAAGAAAGAAAAAGAAAGAAAGAAAGAAAAGAAAGAAAAAGAAAGAAAGAAAGAAAGAAAGAAAGAAAGAAAGAAAGAAAGAAAGAAAGAAAGAAAGAAAGAAAGGAAGGAAGGAAGGAAGGAAGGAAGGAAGGAAGGAAGGAAGGAAGGAAGGAAGGAAAAAAGAAAGAAAGGAAAGAAAGAAAGGAAAGAAAGAAAGAAAGAAAGAAAAGAAAGAAAGAAAGATTGCCAGCCTAAAGGCAGGTAATTTAAAAATACATAGAGGAGACAAAAGAGAAAAGAATAAAAAAGAATAAAACATGCCTACAAGATCTGAAAATAGCCTCAAATTAGCAAATCTAAGAGTTACTGGCATTATAGAGAAGGGAGAGAGAGAGATAGAGGTAGAAAATTTATTCAAAGGTAATATCAGACAATTTCCCAAACCTAAAGAAGATATCAGTATCTACGTATAAGAAAGTTATAGAACAACGAGCAGACTTATTTCAAAGAAGACTATCTCAAGTCATTTAATAATCAAACTCCCAAAGTCCAAGGGTAAAGAAATAATACTAAAAGAATCTAGAAAAATGAAACAAATAACATACAATGCAGCACCAATACATCTGGCACCGGACTTTTCAATTTAAACTTTACAGGCCAGAGGAGTGACGTGACATATTTAAAGTGCTGCAGGAAAAACAACAACAAAAATTTTTTACCTTAGAGTAGTATATCTGGTAAAAACATTCTTCAAATGTAAAGGAGAAATAAAGACTCCCAGACAAACAAAAGCTGAGGGATTTCATCAATACTAGACATGTCCTACAAGAGATGCTGAAGGGAGTACCTCAATCAGAAAAAAAGGACATTATTGAGCAATAAGAAACCATCTGAAGGTACAAAAAAACCTGACTCATAATATTAAGTGCAAAGCAAAACAGAATGTTATAACAGTGTAACTATGGTATGTAAACTAAATTTTCTTAAGTAAAAAGACTAAAAGATGAACCAGTTTTAGTGTTTTAGTCTAAAAGACTTTTAGACTAAAAGGTTGTTATTCTTTCAAGAACCTTTCAAGACACAGACAGTACAATAAGATATAAATAGAAGCAACAAAAAGTTAATAAGCCAAGAGACACAGTTAAAGTGTGGAGTTTCAATACTTTTGTTCGTGTTTGTTAGTTTGTTTGTATAATCAGGGTTAAGTTGTCAGCTTAAAATAATGAGTTACAGAATAATATTTGCAAGCCTCTTGTTAACCTCAAATCGAATAACATACAACAAACACACAAAAATAGAAAGCAATAAATTAAATCATACCACCAGAGAAAATTACCTTTACTAAAAGGAAGGCAGGAAAGAAGGAAAAAAGAAAGAGAGGACCACAAAATAACCAGAAAACAAATAACAAAATGGAAGGAATAAGCCCTTACTTTTCAGTAATAACTTTGAATGTAAATGGACTTAACTATCCATTCAAAAGTTATAGAGTGGCTGAACGGATTAAAATAAACAAATGACAACAACAACAACAACAAAAATAGGAACAAACAAGACTATGATCTGTTGTCTACAAGAAACGAGTTTCACCTAAAGGCATATATAGACTAAATATAAAGGAATAGCAAAAGATACTCCATGCCAATAGAAGAAAAAAAAAAAAAGGAAAAAAGAAATAAGTGGAAGTATCTATACTGATATCAGACAAAATAGATTTAAAGATAAAAACTATAAGAAGAGACAAAAAAGTGTTCATTGTTAGTTTATGGAAATACAAGTAGATTTTGTGTGTTGTTTTATACCCTGAAATTTTGCTGAGTTCATTTATTTGTTCTAACATGTGTATATGTTTGTGTGTATGTGTGTGTACCTGTGTGTGTGTGTACCTGTGTATGTGTGTCTGTACATGTAATTTTAGGATTGACTGCATATAACATCATGTCATCTGTGAACACAGGGTTAATTTTTCTTCCTTTTTTTCCTATTTGAATGCCTTTATTTCTTTTTCTTGCCTAATTTTGCAACAAGGATTCCCAGTACTAGGTTGAATAGAAGTAGCAAAAACAGGCATCCTTGTCTTGTTCTTGATCTTAGAAGAAAGGCTTTCAGTCATTAATTATGTTAGTTAGGGATGTTTCATATATGGCCTTTATTATGTGGAAATATATTTTTCTCTTCCTAGCTTTTGAGTTTTTAATCATGTAAGAACATTTAATTCTGTCAATTTTTTTCTGCACCAATTCAGTTGTTCACATGGTATTTTTTCTTCATTCTGCTAATGTGGTATATAATATTAATTGATTTGCATATATTGAAACATCCTTGCATCGAAGAAATAATTCCCCTTGATTTTGAGTATATTTTAATTTTCATATGTTGTTGAAATTGGTTTGGTAGTATTTTGTTGAGAATTTTTGCATCAATATTTATACAGAATGTGAGCCTGTAGCTTTTCTTATACTACAGTGGTTTTATTTGTTTGTTTTTTGAATCAGGCTGATGCTGGACCCAGAATAAGTTAGGAGGTGTTCCCACTTCTTCAGTATTTTGGAGGAATTTCAGAAGAATTGATGTTAACTCTAAATGATTGGTAGGTCATTAAGGTCATCTTGTTCACGACATTTCTTTGTTAGGAGGTATTGATTACTGACTAAATCTGCTTACTAGCTATAGGTTTATTTAGATTTTCTGTTTCTTCATAATTCAGCCTTGGAAGGTTGAGTATTTATTGGAAATTGCCTAGTTCATCTAGGTTATCCAATTTGTTTGTGTGTTACAGTTTACAGCATTTTCTTATAATCCTTTTTATTTTGTATAAAAACAGTAGTAATGTTTCTACTTTCATATCTGATTTTAGTTATATTAATCTCTTTTTCATAGTCAATTTAGAAAATGTTATCAATTTTGTTGATATTTTTGAAGAAACAATTGTTTTGTTAAATTTTTAATTGTTTTTCTATTTTGTTTTCCTTTGTTCTAATCTTTATTATTTCCTTTCTTCTGCTAATTTTAAATTTAGATTTTTCTTCTACTTCTTAAAGTGCAAAGTTAAGTTGCTGATTTGATATCTTTCTCTTTCAACTAAAGTGTTTGTAGGTATGATTTTTTATATTAGCATTACTTTCATTGCAACACATAAGTTTTAGTGAATTGCATTTTAATTTTTATGAAGACATTTTCTAATTTTTCTGTAATCTTTTTTTGATTTATTGCATGTCTAAGGGTATGATGCTTAATTTCCACATTGTTGTGATTTTTCCAATTTTCCTTTTGACCTTGATTTTTAGTTTCACTCCATTGTGGTTGAAAAATATACTTTATATTATTTTAATCTTTTAAAATTTTTGACTTGTTTTTTTGCCTAACATGATCTACTTTGGAAAATGTTGCATGTGCCCTAAAGAAAAATATGCATTCCACTGTTGTTGGGTTGAAAATTCTGTGTGTGTCTTTTGGGTATAATTGGTCTATACTTATTATTCAATAAAATTTTCCTCTTTTTTTTTTTTTTTTTTTTTTTTTTTGAGACAGAGTCTCGCTCTGTTGCCCAGGCTGGAGTACAGTGGCACGATCTCGGCTCACTGCAAGCTCCGCCTCCCGGGTTTACGTCATTCTCCTGCCTCAGCCTCCCGAGTAGCTGAGACTACAGGCGCCCGCCACCACGCCCGGCTAGTTTTTTGTATTTTTTAGTAGAGACGGGGTTTCACCATGTTAGCCAGGATGGTCTCGATCTCCTGACCTCGTGATCCACCCGTCTCGGCCTCCCAAAGTGCTGGGATTACAGGCTTGAGCCACCACGCCCGGCCAAAATTTTCTTATTGTTAGGTTGCTATATCCATTATTGAAAGTGTAGTACTGAGATCTCTATTTTTGTAGTGCTGTTTCTCCCTTCAGTTCTGTCAGTGTTGTTTTATATATTTTGGAGCTGGAGCTCTGATATTTGGTGCATATATGTTTATAATTATTATATCTCCTTGGTGAATTGACCATTATCATTATATAACGTTTTCTTTATCTCTTGCCACAGTTTTTTACTTAAAATGCATTTTTCATATTATTAGTGTAGTCATCTTGCTCTTTTTTGGTTACTGTTTGCAAGTAATATCTTTTTCCATTCTTCCACTTTCAAGTAATGTTTGCCCTTACATGTAAAGTTATTCTATAGTTGGATCATGTTTTACTATACATTTTCTCAATCTGTTTTTTGATCAGGGAAGTTAATCCATGTGAAACTAAAAATAACATTTATAGGGAAGGAGTTACTCTTTCATTTTGTTATTTGTTTTCTCCATGTCTTGAATGGTTTAGAAAAATCCATTGTTTTCTTCTTTATCATCTTCTATTGTAGTTAATTAACTTTTTAGTGGACTGTTTTGATTCCTTCTTCACTTCCTTTTACAAATATATATATATATATATTTTTGAGACGGAGTCTGGCTCTGTCACCCAGGCTGGAATGCAGTGGCTGGATCTCAGCTCACTGCAAGCTCCGCCTCCCGGGTCTACGCCATTCTCCTGCCTCAGCCTCCGGAGTAGCTGGGACTACAGGCGCCCGCCACGTCGCCCGGCTAGTTTTTTGTATTTTTTTTTTAGTAGAGATGGAGTTTCAACGTATTAGCCAGGATGGTCTCAATCTCCTGACCTCATGATCCGCCCATCTCGGCCTCCCAAAGTGCTGGGATTACAGGCTTGAGCCACCGCACCTGGCCACCTTTTACAAATATTCTATAGATTTTATTTTTTGTTACCATGGAGATTGCATATAACATTATGAAGTTATAACAATCTTTTTTAAGTTGATACCAAGTTAAATTTAAAACTCCCCACCTTTACAACCCCCCTATTTGAGGTCATTGATGTCATAAATTACATCATTAGTTATTATGTACCCATTAAGATAGATTTATAGTAATATTTATTCATTTGCCTTAAAAATACCATGGGAAATAAAACATGGAGTTACCAACCAAAATGAATAAAAATCTTGTTTTTACCTTTGTCCATATATTAATCTTTATCAAAGATTTATATGTCATACATTTTTTAGTTACTGCCTATCACCTTTTCATTTTGACTTGCACACAGGGTTGGTCTAGTGATAATTAACTCTCTCAGATCTTATCTGGGAATGTCTAATTTCTCCCATAAACCTGTCTGAAGGACAGTTTTGTGCATACAATTCTTTGTTGACAGTTTTAGTACAACATCCCTCTGCCTTCTGACCTGTATGATTTCTGCTGAGAAATCTGCTTATTATCCCATTATGGATTTCTTGTATATAATGATGTACTTCATTTTTGTTTTCTTTTCATGTGTCTGTGTGTGGATTTTTTTTTTTTTTTTTTTTTTGTCTGTTGACAAAATTCTCTTTGCCTTCAGCTTTTAACAGTTTGATTATAATATGTTTTAATATGAGTCTTCTATTTATTCTATATGATGTCTGTTGAGCTTCTTAAATTTGTAGATTAATATATTCCATCAAATTTTGTATACTTTCCATAATTATTTCTTAGAACAATCTGTCTTCTCTTTCTCTCTCCCTTCTGTAATTTTCATAATACAGACATGGTTGTCCCATAAGTTCACTTTTCTTCACTTGTCCCATAATACTTGCTGGTGTTCCGTAAGTTCCTTAAGGTCTGTTCACTTTTCTTCATTCATTTTTTTTTTCTTTTTGCTCCTCAAATTTGATTATTTCAAATGTCTTTTCTTCAAGTTTGCTGATTCTTTTTTATGCTTGTTCAAGTATGCTGTTGAACTCCTTTAGTGAGTTTTTCAATTGTCATTCTATTTTCAGCTCCAGAATTTTCAGTTGGTTCCTTTTTATAATATTATCTTTGTTGATACTATCATTTTGCTCATGTATCATTTTTCTATCTTCCTTTATTTATTTTTCTGTGTTTTAGCTTTTAGAACATATGTAAACAGTTATTTTAAAATCTTTTTCTAGTACACCTGATGTCTATGTTTCTTCAGGAAGCAATTTTACTAGATTTTTCATTTGAATAGGCCGTGATGTTTATTTTTCTTTCGTATTTCTTCTTTCTTTTTGTTGAAAATTGGTCATTTGAATAAAATGTTACCTATTCTCTTCTTGGAAGAGTGATATTGTGTGGAAAATACCTCGTCAATTAGTAGGTCATGCCCAAACAATTCATTTTGCCTGGACTATGAGTGTGCTTTTTTCAGTTCCTTTATATACACGGCTATTTTTAAATGTCTTTATTTTACAGAGAGTTTCATCTCAGCATATCCATAGGGACTTAGATGATCTATTATGTTTCTTCATCTGTAATTTCTCATGCCAGAGTCTGCAGATCAGTAGTCCCTGGCTGCTTTCATGCACAATGCCTGTTACGGCTTTTCATAGCTTTTCCCAGGCTGAGATCTGAGCTGTGTCACTTTTCCCCATACAGCCTTTTCTCCAAACAAGTATATATAGAGAAAAACCTCTGGTCTTTGTTTCTCTTCTTATAATGACAACAATTCTGTTGAATTAGGATCCACTCTTATGACTCAATTAACTTCAGTTACCTCCTTACAGGTCCTATTTCCAAATACAGTCACATTGGGTTTTAGGGCTTCAACATATGAATTTGGGTGAGGGGGCCCCAATTCAGTCCATAGCAGACACAACAATTGCATTTGGGTGATTAATATTTGTTTGCTTTTTACTTATTTATTTTTATTTTTTACTGTTGCTGGTTTTACTTTTTCTTAATATGTCATTATTTTCCCTACATTCTTGAAAGGCTATTTACCAGGCATACCATTCTAAGTGGGCAATTATTTTCTCCTCTCCCTCTGATGATATTTGCTCCACTCTCTCCTGATGCTTTTTGGTGCTATTGATAAGTTTACCATTTCTCTAAATAATGCTTCTTATATTCTTACTTTAAAAAAAATCAATTTGCTTTTGGTGTTCTATATTTTCACTGAAATGTGTCAGGATAAATTTTTCTCTATTCACAGTATTTAGAGTATGCTATGCTTCCTGAATCACAGAGTTCTTTCCTTTATAATTTCTGGAAAATTCTCAGTGATCATTTTATTAGTTTGGTCCCATTCTCTCTAAGTTCCTATGTTTTCTTTCTCTTTATGTTCTGCATCAGGAAATCTGAGTTAATGTACATTAGACCTTCTGACTTTATTTTCCATTTATCTCAATTTTACTTTTACTCCTTTTTCTCTCAGTTCTGCATTTCATCATTTTTTTCTATTTTTTTTAGTTTACTAATTCTCTGTTCAACTATGTTTAATCTGTTGTTTAATATATTTATTGGGTTTTTGATATAAAGGGAGATATTTTTAGTATCTGTAAACTCTGTTTGATTCTTTAAAAAGTAAACTTGGTCATTTTATAGCTGTTTTCCCTTCTTATGCTTTCAATTTTCTGTTTTGTTCCTTTACCCTTTTCCCATGTGTCCCAAGAATACTCACCAGCACTACTTGTGACTGCAGCATTTACCCTGAGATAACTTTGCACAAAATCTCTTGCTTTTATTATTAATTTTTGCACCACTCTCGTATATCTACTTTGGAAACAAAAGATATCATTCTGTTTATAGCATTCTGTTTTTAGTAGTGGTTATTTCTATTTATGAAATATAGTAATTCTCCATTGCCAAATTAATAAATCCAATTTTTTCAAAATATATGATTGATGATTCAGATGATTCTGATGTTAGTTCTGTTTATAAATAACTCAAAGAATAGTTTTATATTTAATTTCATATTAAAAATCAGATTTGCTTCAGCCTCAAGGAGTGTGTTTATATAAAATTAAGTGAGCTTTGGCAGTGAGCTGCCTTGTTTTTTTCTAAGCAAGAAAAGGGTTAAACACATAAAGTATATTTTCTGTGTATGCTATTTTCAATACTTAAAGTCTTTGGAAGTCTAATTCTGTTGTTTTTTAATTTCTGCTGACTCTCACAAATAATGGCTTACTGTCATGCAAATTTTGAAAGATTGGGGAAAACCCAATTAATGTGAACCTCAATTTAAAAAATGTGAAGAACTGAGGTTATGGATTTTTTGAGGAGAATATTTTTTACTCTCTACCACTTTGGGTGCTGTAATTGACTCTCTCATATCTGTTCTAACTTACCTCTAACTTATCATGGAGATGCCTGATGCCTTCTCTCCTGTACTGTTATATCTCAAGACTCTGGATCACCATGAATCATTGGTTCTCAGTGAATCTGCTAGCTCCAAAGTGTACTGTTCAACCTCTAGGCTTCTGTGACTTCTAGTGAACTGAATTCTTTTTTTTGTATTTTTAGTAGAGGCAGAATTTTACCATGTGAACCAGGATGGTGTCTATCTCCTGACCTCATGATTTGCCTGCCTCGGCCTTCCAAAGTGCTGAGATTACAGGTGTGAGCCACTGCGCCCGGCTATCACATTTTATCTTGTATTTTGTAGTGTTAGCTACTTTTTTTCCTCTTTTTTCAAGCTACCTGTTTCTTTATGAGAAAGGAAATGGTAAATAATCACTTAATTTTGTACCTCTTTATGTGAGTGTGTGACTGTGTGGGAAAATAAAAGAGTCATTAAGCCAAGTGAATTCAGGAAAAGCTTCCAAAGCAATAGAAGGGAAAATCTATGGGAGAAAAATGTACATATTTTTTTAATCTAACAGATAACAGAAAATAAATAAAAAGAAGGAGTCTGGCAACTAGGAAAAAAATGATACGGTTTCATCAAACCTACTATATCAGTACTCTAATTCAGAAGGTTTAAAGTAATCTATTAAATGATTTTTCAAAAATGGATTACAAAAATGGATTACCTATTTTTGAAATCCATCTTTATTGTCCTTGTAAGACATGAGTATTGACCCCATGTTTTACAATATATAAAACTGTATAGTAAGTACTGTTCTATACCTTAGCATGTATCAACTCCCATTGAAACTTTATCATGTCACCATTATGCCGAGTATTTGTGTGTAAACATTTTTAGTTTAGAGAAATTGTTTTTACAAATAGATTCTCTCTGTCTTTCTTACCAACCCATCCTCTGGGTTAAATTTGCTTCTTTCTAATTTTTTTTCATACTCATTCTTTTAGTTACAAAGTCTGTAAGTTCAACTTAGTGGTTTATATTTAAAGTTTTTTATTTTGTCCTTACAATTGAATGATTATTTGCCTTGATGTGTAATTCCAGATTGACAGTTATCTTCCCTAAGCACTTTCATTCTATTATTCCATTTTTGTCTGGCATTTGTTATTGGTGATAAAACATCTGCTTGTCTTGATAATAAGACATTCTAATTGCCATTTGCTAGTAAGTAACCTGCTTTTTTTTTGCTTTAGAACATTAAATGTTTTATGTTCTTTAGTTTTGTTACTATATACTTACTGTAGGTTTATTTGGATTTATCCTTTTTAATATTTAATGTCTTTTCAATCTGAAAACCATGGCTCTTATAAATTATAGAAAGTTCTCATCAAAAACCTTTTTGAATGTTGTTCTTTTTTTTTTTTTGCATTCTCTTCATTATCTACTTTGGGAATTCTTATGAAGCAATACCAAAGACTCTTAATCTATCTTTCATGTTTTAAAATTTTTTTTTACATTTTTCTCATCCTTTTAGCTTTCTGTGTTGTGGTCAGCAGGATATTCTAAAACAGTATTAACATACTGTAGATGTTACACTTTTGAAGACTTTGGTTTCAACGGTCATGTTTCCCTACTCCAGATTATTATTTGAATGACTCTCTTTCTTTCTTCTGGTTACTTCTCATGCAGCAAAAAGAGATCTTTTCTTACCACCTTTTCTGATAAATATGTTTTACCCATCTCTCATTTCTTTTTTGTTTTTTGCTTCATTTTTTCTCATAGCTTCTATTACTACCTGAAATGTTTGTTCTTAATTTCTTTCTGTCCCTACTCCCTCTCCCTCTCTTTTGCGTGTCTTCCCTCTTGATTTTCTCCCTCACTACAAGTCAGTAGTGACTTCTGTGTTTTGTTCATGTTTCTTTCTAGCAACTATAATAGCGCCTGGTACATAGTAATGTTCAATAAATACTCGATGAGTGGATGATTCTCTTTAATTTTCCTTCTCTTCATACAAATCTATTTTTGCTTTTAAATTCGTTTGGTTAAAATATTGTTAATTTCTTTAACTTTTGAGAGTTTTTAAACATGCAATTATTCCTTTCTGATTATTTTGGTAGTTAAATTAATTTTCTGACTGTTTACATTAGTTTGCTCTTTTACTTAGCCTACTTTAATCTAGGAGACTTGGGATTTCAGTCTGCATATTCCGTTTGAGGACAGTAATTCTTTTCTCCCAGGTTCCCTTTGTGTTCTGCTCCCTTTGTGTGTATTGGTTTAATGATTGCATCTACCCAGACACATTCCAAAATTAGGTTTCCAAGTGGCACAGAATGGACAGAGTAACTTTTGTCCTCAGTGCTATCAGAGCTTACTCACTGATCCTGGGGGTGCTTTGGCAAGGTCCTGATTATCAGACTGTCTCTGGTCACTCCCACCATCCTAGTTGTATAGGTTGACATAAAACAAAACCCTGACAGTGGTCACTATTTTCCTGACCACTTTTACATAGGTAAGAAACGTATTCTAGCCCCTCTTTAGGCCTAGTTGTATTCTATTCTCCTTTATTCATGGGAAGAGTTTTTTCTTTTTTCTTTTCTTTCTTGTTTTTTGCCTCCATTGTAGTAAGAACATAAACTCCCAGTTACCTCTACCTATTTTGGGATCTAGAACTCAGAATTGTCAGTTTGTGTTTTCAGCACGCTTACCGATTTGCGTTTTAAAGGTAGGTAAGTCTTACAATTCAAAAAGAAAATGATTATCAAAGTTGTGCTTAGAACAGAAGGGGTGGGAGGAAATTTAATGCAAGAACTTGAGTAAACTTTTAAAATGTTAAATATAATACAAATATAGAAGAGTGCATAAAATAAGTACACAAATGAGCAAGTTGTTATCATATAAGCACCACGTTAAAGATCATCCAGATCAAGAGATTTACCAGCACCCAAAGTTCCTCTCATGCTCCTTCTGTTTTTATAAGTACAGTTTGTTTTTATTGCTGTATAACAGTCCATTCTACCAGAGATCAGCACACTATGGCCTGGGAGTCAAGTTCAATTCACCACATGTGTTTGAAAACAAAGTCTTGTTAGGACACAGACATAATTTTTTATTTAAAAAATATTTATAGCTGGTTTATTTTATTTTATTTTATTTGCTAAAATGATCAAGTTGAGTACTTGTGACACAGAACACATGGCTCAGAAAGCCAAAAGTATTTATTATCTAGTCCTTTCAGAAAAAAAAAAATTGTCAGTCTCCTCCTCATATGATGATACCGTAATATTTTATCCATTCTAATGTTGTTGAAGATGCAGATTATTATTAACTTCTGATACTTCAGAAAATGCTACTGAAAGCATTCATCTTCACTTCTCTTGGATCACATATCTGTGTCTCTGTAGTGGTATATTTAGGAAAGGAATGATTGAGTTTTTAGTACACTTACCATCAATATTATGAGACAATGCAAACAGTTTTCAAAGTGAACATATCATATATAAATATATATAAATATATGATATGATCATATCATATATAAATTGCAAATGTGTATCAAATATAAATATATATATATATTTGCTCTCTCTCTCTCTCTCTCTCTATATATATATATGGCATTTCCACTATGAGTATGTTGGAGTGAACTTTATTCTACATCCTTGGTAACACTTGTTATTATTGAACCTTTTAATTTTAGCCATTTTGACAAGTGTGTAGTTTTAATTTCATTTTCCTGATGGCTAATGAGATTGGTTATCGTTTTGTATGTTTATTGGCCATTTGGACATTCTCTTTTGTAAGTCCATATTCAAATTGTGTGTTGGCTTTTTCATCTAGGTTCCCCTTTTACTTCTAAATTTAAAGAGTACAAATTATCTGATAGTGTGTCAAATGTTCCCCCACTACTATATAATGTCATATTTGTAAACAAACAAACAAACACCTCAACAAATACATATTCATGGGCTCATTTCTAGGGCTCTGTAGCTTGTTCCAATAGTATTCTGTCCTAAGTCTTGATACCCAGAGAAGCAAGTCGTCCTGATCTGTTCTTCAAAAGTATCTTGGATGTTCTTGAACCTTTATCTTTCCATATTAATTTTATAATTAGCTTTTCATTTGACACACACACACACCACACACCCTGTTATGATTTTCATGTGGATTTTCTTTATAGATCAATTTGAAAGTTTTCAAAAAATATTTTTGCTGTGGCTTCCAGGAAACTCTGAAAAAGTTTTTGATTTTATGTTAATGTGTGTATTTGTTGGAACTTTCTCAGTCCTTGACCTTTTATTCCACTTTTTTATGTTTCCTTAAAATTGCCTGAAATTATGTGTGGAGGGAAGCAAGGCATATGAACAGTTTACAATTGAAGCAGGAGCAGGAGGGTGTGGTGTAACTCAGTACCACCAGTGTCTATCTGATTAGGACTATAGTCTTAAAACCTGTGCTACTTCAAAAATACAGATATAATTTGTAGATCCAAAGCATGGAGATAATAATGCTGGTAGGCCTGAAATTTGACTGAGTTATCAACATTTTAAAAATCTTAGCAGGTGTTTCTAATAGATTGAGCATTGCTAGGTTGAGCATTGCTGGGTTAGGATGTTGTATAGAGAGCAGGGCCTCTTTAAATGCTGACAGCAACATCCTCTCTGACCTTGAACAATGCACTGAGACTTGTGTTTGGAGTCAAAGTTACTTAATTTTCAAATAAATGAATTATGAGTATATATGCCTAAATCTTTGTGTATTGTCATAAAATTCTGCCACCCTATGAAGATGGATTGATGTGAACATGGCATTTGGGACTTGTCTCCTCTTATTTTTATTTTTTTTGTGCCCTCACAAATAAATCCCATCCTTGGTGAACAATTTCATGGTTATGTTTCTGTTCTCACTGAACAAATACAGAAGAAACATGCCAGACTAAATTAATGAAGTGAGAAAAACTGTATTTTCGGTAGCCCTATACATTTTCAAATATAGGTTAAAAACCTATTTTCTCCCGTCTTATCTTCAGATATATTGATATGAAGAAAGAACAATTCAAAGAGGAAGTCTTTAAGGCACTTTCTACATAAAGTGATATTTGCTGGGTTCATGTATCATGTAACAGGCATGCCATCTTTTACAATTCAATCCCTTTAAGTGGCTTATGAATTAGGCAGCTATTTCTATTGAAAGAATGAAGGTGATAAAATCAGAAAACTTAAATAAATAAAAAATTATATTCAGTGAATGAATAAGAGTAGAGTCTGGATTTGAATCTTGCTTTTGGCTTTTGTGTGTGACCACACATCACATTTTTTCCACCACCCACAGAGACAAAGGGACGTTCATATTGAAGGTATAAGAGACGGCAACGAATCCATGACCTCAGAGAATCACTTCACTGCTGCATGAAATGGATAATAATTATTTCTACTCCTTTCGCTGGATGTTATGGCTTAATTAACATTTGTAAGATGTTATGAATAAAATCACTGCCATCGCTAACAGGCATTTATGTTCCACAATCTCTTTGGGCTTCTTGCCTTTTATCTTCCAGCCTGCCGTAGCGATGGTGCTCGCCGAATTTATGAACGCCGTGACTGTCTGTTTGGAACACTGAGACGTGAAATTGACTCCACACTGAACAAGGTTTGTCTCTTGGCAGTAGGAGGGTTGTGAATAAAGTGAGCACTGGTGGTACAGAGGAGGAGATGCTGCAACATTCTTTTCAGTAATAATCCTTCAATTACCAGGAATGATCATTTTTTCCTATTCGTTGTTTAGTTTGAAAACAACAACTAAAAAAATCGTACTTTTAAAGATAATATTTAAGTAAAATATTTGCATGTAGAATAAAGGTTTTCACTTACCAAATAAAAATACTACACCTTGAAGTTTGCATTCTGCTTTACTGGGTTACATTTTAGACAGAGATTAACATTTGAAATGGTCACTAAGAATGATAGAATGGAAGTCACCCATATTCGGTTTGTTCCTCTTTACAGTTAACACATTATCTGGTTTATTTTGACTGCTGTTTAGACATGAGAATAATGTGGTCCTATGGGCTGTGGAGACATGAACTATAATATACTGTCCTCTAAGTGAGCTCAAATGATTCTAACTCCCTACCAACTGACCCTCCAAACAAACACCTCTAGCTGAGTCTGATTTTGTCAGGGGCCAACAGTATGATTGGGAGTTCTTAAAGTAATTTGCATGTAGAACACCATGTTTATTCTAGGATAGGTAATAAAAATGTGCTCATTTTACACGGAGAAATGTAATATGAGACCTCAACATCTGTTCCAACACTCCCTGGAAGTTAGACCAAAAAAAGATTTTTTGAGGAGAAATATTTTTCTTTGACATTGTTTATAATTGGTGAAGCACAGCAATGAAAAGTAGGTGAATTTCAGGTCAGCGTTTCCTTTTTTAATTATCTACAGACAATGCGCACCCTTGCTGCCTGTATGTGGGGTGGATCACTTCACCCTGTAGTCTACCTCAGCTTTCTGTAACTGTTTGTTACTGCGATCCGAGAGACCTTGGAGAAAAGCTGTTTTCTTACATAAAACACCTTCAAAGAAACTAAGCAAAGATGCTCAGTGTGCATGGCACATGACAAACTTGAGCACAAATGGATCCAGGCTTCCTTGGAAAATCAAGAGGATAGAGTGTGCTGACCAAAATATCTGTGAATGGATATAGGGCTCGAGGAGTCTCGTGGCGCCCCGTGTTGCAAAAGAAGGGGAGGTGCCCATTCTGAAATGAAAAAAGTTAAGTGAAAAGTCTACTTATATGTGATCCAGGGACAGAGGGAATAACTGAAAACCCTCCCTCGCCACAGAGGCTCTGGGCTCAGCCAGCTGACTGTTGGGAGTCACGAAAGCCGAGATTTGGAGAGTACTGTGTAAGAAAGCACAGGGCATGAATGCCACAAGCAAATTCAGTGGGGAAAAGCCAGTTAGGCACTGAAGTCAGGGCATTCAGAGGGATGCCAGCAGAGAGACGTGGATTAGGAAAATGATCATAACATAAAATCTTTTTTTTTTTTTTTTTTTTTTTTTTGGTGAGACAGAGTCTCTCTCTGTCGCCCAGGCTGGAGTGCAGTGGCCGGATCTTGGCTCACTGCAAGCTCCGCCTCCCGGGTTCACACCATTCTCCTGCCTCAGCCTCCCGAGTAGCTGGGACTACAGGCGCCCGCCACCTCGCCCGGCTAGTTTTTTGTATTTTTTAGTAGAGACGGGGTTTCACCGTGTTAGCCAGGATGGTCTCGATCTGCTGACCTCCTGATCCGCCCGTCTCGGCCTCCCAAAGTGCTGGGATTACAGGCGTGAGCCACCGCGTCCGGCCCATAACATAAAGTCTTAAGCAGAGCTTGAATTCAAGCTCTGCCATTTATTATCTATATCCTTTTGGCCAGTTTACTCAATCTCTCTGACCATTAACATCTTCATTTGCAAAACGGAGTAATGACATCTAGTGTTCCTGGGATTGTTGCAAATATAAAAGAATAATATATGCAAACCTCTTGCCTTGTTGAAGGTGTCTAAAACATGTTCCCTATCAAGCTGTGGCAGTAATAAAAATAAGCATGCAAAGCCACAGCCAGACCTACAGGAGGAGCCCAGAGCTATGAGGGCAGACTTGGGAGAAGCTGGAAGCCAACAGAGAGGGGTCCCTGAATGACTGTTCTTGTTGAAAGCCTAGGTCCAAAGTCAGGAGAATAGATTTCAGCTCTGTCTTTGCCACTGGCTGGCTGGCTGTGTGACAGCTGGTTTGCCAGTTGTCTTTTCTGGGGCTTCTTTAATTTCTTCTAGAGCAAGGCTATTGTTATTGGGTCACTTTGAACCAGTCATTGTATCACCAGGAATATTCTGGTCCTGATAATATAAGTCATAATGGTCCCCATGTTTAAGCTATGATGTGAAAAACATACTACCTCTTTTTTGTCTGTTTGCCTACCTCCATGCCCAATCCTTACCACATCTGACCCCACGCTGTCCTCACTCCCACTGCCCGCCAGAGCCTTGCTGCATGCTCACCCTTCCACCCAGGTAAGGTGCAAAGATTCCATGGAACTGTGTTTCAGGCCCAGTAGTTAGTAACAGGAGAAAGAAAATGTGCCACAGATTCATTCTCTAGATGGCTGTGTTGTTGAGGTGGGAGAATTGGACTTCCTGTGGCTGGGCAGCCATCAGGGGTAAGGAAAGCTCAGGGACACGGTTAGGATGCTCACTGCAAAAATTATCTAATCATAAAAAAATCCACACATAAAATCATTGTTTTTAGAGTCCCAAAATGGTGGAGTTTTTATTCCCCTGGTTTTCTTTAAAAAGGCACATTTTTATTTTTTATTTGTTCATTTAGTTGTTCATGTATTTAACAAATATTTATTTAGTTCCTCTTATGCCCTTGGTGCTGTTTTAGGTGTTGGAGATAAAGCAAGAAATCAACAGTGGATACAACAATAAACAAAAAGAAGTAACTACCTATAGCATATCACAGGTATTCCAAAAGCAATAAACAAATCAGGATAAGTAGTTGTTGATGTGATGGTAAGGCTGCATATCTCCAAATTTCAGTGGCTCATGGCAACAAACATTGTTTTCTCTTGCACAGTGGCTTGTGGTTGACCGGAGCACCTTATACCGGTGCTGCTAGTAAATGTTCTCCTCGTGTAGAATGATAGGAACACAAGGTGGTGAAGGGAAAGTCATACTGCTTCTTAGACTTCAACAAGAAATTGCAAAATTCTATTTGAGGCCCACAGTCTATTAGAAAAATCATGCCACGTGGATAAGCCCAAGATCAATTGGGATGTGAGGGGTACAGTCATTTCTTAGTGGGTGGCACTGCAATGTCATATGGCAAAGGCATAAATGCATTACTCTATTAAGGGAAGGAGTAAAAAACTGAGGACAACAGTGCAATCTACCACACAGGGAAAGGATGATGAGGAGTATCAGGGTAAGGGGCATGGCATTTTGTATACAGTGGTCAGAGAAAGCCTTCCCCATAATGACACCTGACCAGAGACCTTGAGGAGGTGAGCTAGGTAAATACGTGGAAGGCGAGTATTACAACAGAGAAAAGAGCTAGTGCAGGGGTTTGCTTGAGAGGCCAATGGGGCTGAAGTAGCGTCTGAGCTGGAAATATGGAGGAGGTAAAGTCCAAGGTATATTAGGGGAGGAGCATGTGTGATAGGGGGCTGAAGCATGTAATATAAGCCCTTATAAAGGTTGCAGTCTTTGAGTAAGATGAGAAGATAATGGGGTACTTTGATCAGAACAAAGATGTCAATTGAATTAAGTGGTAACAATATAACTGATGGCTGTATTGAGAGTGCATACAGAGACACCAAGGTGGAAGGAAGCGGTACACTTACGAGGTTATTTCATTGATCCCTACGTGGACTGATGATAGCTTGGCCTACAGTGGTGAGAAATGATAAGGCTCTGGATATATTCTGGAGGTGGTGATGTTAAGATTTCAAGGTGTATCCAATGTAGGATATGAGAGACAGAAAGCAGTCAAAGGTGATTCCCAAATGTTTGGTTTGAGACTGGAAAGGTGCATTGCCAAAAAGTAAGCAATATTGTCAGCCACGATATTGAGAAAATCTGATTCTCCTTGGTGGGGATAGGAATCTTTCTTCCCCTGTTCTGCAATGCTGAGAAGTCTTTATGAAAACAACACAATTACCACAATAAAATACTGTTTAGGTTTTTATATGTTCCACTTACACCAAGCCACTGCATCATACCAACTAGAATTATGTCCACATTAACTTTTGTTGTACTTTGATTTTAAAAGTCATGGGAAATAGATCTTAGAAATAAATAATTCATGGCAACTACATTATTAAGTTAATTCTAACCAATAGCATGCCATTAAAATACAAATGTGAAAATAGTTCAATTTTATTTTTTAATTAACTCTTCAGAAGTAATAGCCGACAATTGTCCTTGATCAGGTCAAATGCTGTACTTAAATGCCTGACAGTTTTTAAGTCTTTAATGGAAATCAATGGTCCAACTTCCTGAAATGTATTAATTACATTTATCTTTCTAGGTAGTTTTTAATAAGTACCAGGACTTAAAAATAACTTCCAAACATTCTCTGGCTAAAGTCTATTCTTTTCTTAATAAATTCACAGTGGGCATTTACGATTCTGGTATCTTCCCCACAATATCCAAACTTTGTTCACCAATTCCTTTTCCTTTTCTCTCTATGTCCATATACTACTCTATCTTTCAAGCATCAGTATAAATCCCATTTCCTACATTCAATGGCCCTGCCTTCAGCTCACACTGATCTCATATAATTCAATGTGATATTTTATATGGAAGTCATTGTTTTTTACATAAGATTGCAAAATGATTTGGGAAAAAAAAAAAAAAACCTTGGTAAGCAACCATTCAACAAATATTGCATTTTTACTTTTCATTTCTCATTTCGTATCCTTTCTTGACACTGATTCTCGGCAGGAGTATCCAAGAGTAGAAACATGCAAGGTTTCAGAATCTTGTGCAACCTAGTTAGGCCTTCTCTGGAATATTCTGAATCCCTGGACCACTGGAGCAGCTGATCCTGGAGTCTGGAGAAAAGATTGGACTGGGAGGCAGGAAGTGAGGATGAGGGAGCAGCCTGTGTCCGCTTCATTTGATGTGGTCCTGGCATGCTATAAAAGGAGTGGGGACTGAGGATTGAGCTGTTTTGCTGGTGTCCATGGCATCATTTACTGGATGAAACTTGCAATACACTGAGGTTTGGACAGGGAATGGCTGAGCCACAACTGGATCTTCCTTGCTAATGGCTGTGCACAGAAAGGATAAATACAAACGGATACACCCCAAGAGGCAGTCACTGTCATTGAACAAAGGGAAATTAGTTAATTATTGCTCTAGTCAATGAAGGAGGGATCTGTCTATCCTCTTTCCTATCCTCTCCTCACAACAGGGGTAGTAGGAGGAGAAGGTGAGGTGTGGAAACACAGATCCCACCTCCCCTCCATGCCAGGCTGCATGAGCTGCAAGACTAGTCATATCTGGAAGTTTTAAATTGAAAAGAAAATTAAAGTTAGTAAGTGAACAACAGTGAGCCAACACTTTGGGAGGCTGAGGCAGGTGGATTATGAGGTCAAGATATCAAGACTATCCTGGACAACTTGGTGAAATCCCATCTCTACTGAAAAAAAAAAAAATTACCCTGGCATTGTGGCGGGCACC
This sequence comes from Chlorocebus sabaeus, assembly GCF_047675955.1. Lineage (NCBI taxonomy): Eukaryota > Metazoa > Chordata > Mammalia > Primates > Cercopithecidae > Chlorocebus > Chlorocebus sabaeus. The sequence continues at coordinate 8,856,821 of NC_132913.1, read as the reverse complement.
TGTAATTCCAGCTACTCAGGAGGCTGAGGCAGAAGAATCGCTGGAACCCAGGAGGCGGAGGTTCTAGTGAGCCAAGATCGCACCACTGCACTCCAGCCTGGCGACAGAGCAAGACTCCGTCCAAAAAAAAAAAAAAAGAAGCAATAACTCTTCCAGTAATCAAAAAAGTCTTCACTTTATGAACTCAGGATGAGACTGTGTTAGGGGAACCCACTACCCAGTGAGGAAAGATTTAACAAAAAGCAGTTAGTGGTATCTGTCAGGACAAATAAAATCATCTCATGCTTATAGTCCAATAAGTTAAATTTTCTTATTAAATTGGTTATTTTCTGAAATCAGTTTCCTTCTTTGGAAAAAAAGCAGTAATAACAATCTGTTATTATTACTGTGATCCAGTGGCTGGTAATCGTGAGCAGGATATGCTGACTCTCCATACCTAGCAGCCTCAAGGGCACCCGTGAGCAGTAAAAAGGGCTTTTAATGCATCTCCCAACACTTGAACCATGCATATGCTTAGTGAACAAATGTTTGCTTCTCATACTCTGTTTTTTTCTGTATTATTCCTATAAGCTGTCAACAGGAATTCCTGTAAGTGTGAACCCTCCAAGGCGTCATACACTTAGTTTGGCATTAAAGGGAAACTACTGTTATCTTTCCCCTTGTGGTCTTCGTTCTGCACTGTTGGTCTCGACACCACATACTTCCTTCTTATACTGCCAATGTCCCCAACTTTCGCAATCATTATTCATCCTTAAATTTCAGGCCTTGGTGTTCCTTTCTGCTTGACACAGATGTTCAGAATAAAACCATGGCTTTTCATCAATCACCATACAGATTTTCTGGTAGTCTTACACTGCTGTAGGTAAATATTATTCAATTCTATCCAACAAAGTACATCGACCGGTTCTGTTCAGGTTTGTCAGAAGTTGATTGGTTATGAGTGATTTTTCGATACAGTCACATGTACCAAATTCTCTCTTATGCATTGTTGAGAAATATAGTCTCAATACTCACACTGAAACGATTGCTTGCTACTTCTCATCTGCCTGTGATTACATTAAAAAGCTTTGAATGTAGGTCTGAAACAGGCAAACATAAGGAGCCAACATTTGTTTCTAACATTAATGGAATGGAGAATAAGGACATTCAGTTTAGTTGTAAATAAATTAAAAGGAAATAATTTAAAAAGCTATTGTCTTCAGCATTTAAGCTTTTCTCGTCAACACTTGCTTAGCAATGCTATTTATTTCTCAGATTCTGAAATGGCTACGCTCTTCTCATTTTAATGTAAGTGACTTCTCTATATTTCTTTCTTTCTTTTTAAGTAGTTATTTTTTAGGAATGAACATCAGGATGCAAAGAACAATTCACCACCTAATCAGTCATTTATGGCTGAAACTCTGAATCAAAATGATTAGACTTAGTGACTCTGAGTGTATACTTTGATTATTGCTTTTTCAATTTGACCTACTGAGAAGAACATTCGTTTATGCCTGAATTTACTTTGCTCTACTTTTTTAGTTAAAATCTTATAAATTAAAAAAGGCATTTAATAGAAATAAAATGTAGTTCTATTGCCACAGGGAGATTTCCCGTATAAATCAATGGAAAGAAATTGGATCAACACTTACAAACAACATTGTTTTGGTCATTTGTGATTACTTTTACCCACTGGGCTAGCAAGTAGATGACGTTTGCCTCATATTTGATATTAGACTAATTCTTGTCTCGGTGTAGAATGAGGCAGGTAAAATATGCTTAAGATGTTTTAAGAAGTCACAAAGTAGGTAAAAAATTGTGATCTTTTAAATTGACCAAATCTGTATTTGCGTTCACATTTTATCACTCAATTGTTGAGTGCCTTTCTTGGCCATCTTGTTGGACCACTCTAAGTTTCACTCTTGCTGTTGAACTGAGGTTAATAAAGCCTACTCCTCGATAGACATTGTCTACTAGGTGAGCAGCAAAAGACATTTATATAGTATGGAATGATTTGAAGCACACTTTCAAATATATGGTTCAAAACAAACTCACAATATATACATTACATTTTGTCATCACCATTTTGAGTTGATTTGATGAGAGGCATTTTAATGTAGCCAAAATAAACAAGCCATTGAACATTGAACATTAACCTTGATGGATGATGCAACTCAAACTAAAAGTTCCTTGAGAAGTAACTGATCTGCTCAAGGTCACACACTAATCAGGATAGAGGCGAGGCTGGACTCTTGGTCTCACAAGCTAATATTTCTTTATGTTGACCATGCAAGCTATATCTAAAAATAGTACAGAATTTTAGAGCATATTACACTCTGTCATAGTTGGATATTTGATTAATTGAGAAGACTGTTACTGTTTAATGGAAACAATTAACATTATGTTTCTAAAATAAAATATTGAAACAGACTCACACTACTAAGTTATATGAGTAGAATGACATCTGTTATAGCCACATTCTACTGATTATTTTTAATGTTATTTTAATTTACTTGACATTTTATTTACTCTTTAAGTAATAAATATCAAATAAGAGCAATAAATAAAGCTGATTTATAAATTACTGTACTTGTATATGAGTTAAGATGCAATAGAATAAACCCTCTCGAGATTACTAGACTGGGGTTTTAGTATAAAACATGAGTGAAGTTTGACCACGTAGTTAGGTTATAGGAGGATAGTTTTGAAACTCAGGAAGAGTCGCTCTGAAGAATTGCGATTGGAGTTCTTCCAAGAGATGTGCAAGTCAAATGGAATTCTGCAACTCCAGAGAGAGAGAGAGAGAGAGAGAGACAGAGAGAGAGAGAGAGTAGAGGCTTGGAAGGAGGAAGAGACAAAGTTTCCAGTTCTCAGTGGGCACAGTTGAAATTTCTACTCTGTGTTTTCTTGAAATTTAAGTCACTCTTTCCAATCAACTTTTATACTTGAGCCAGTTTGAATCAGTTTTGGTCTTTGCAACCAAAGGATGTGTTAAAACAATCTTTTGTTGTCAGTTAAACATATGGCTGTTGTTTAAATATAAGAATGGAGAGAAAAAGTGCCACATAATTCAGGAGTCTCTTCATCTTTGTCACAGAGACTTCAACTATTTTCCCAATAAATATTTGATTTGACTCTTCAGCACTGAGGGGAAGTGTCTTCTGAAATGAGACAGGATAAATTTCTATGTAGCAGCCATCTATTCAAAGCAATTCTTTGTAACATACCAAAGAGGGGATTTTCCTGTTATGTCAGTTGGCAAGAATCATTATCATGATTGGAAATGAATAGATACAGAGAGCAAAGAAGTATATATATATTTTAAATTCATCTTCAAGGAAATTGGATTTTCTGCTGAGTATAGAATCGAAACTTTGGAACCAAAAGGCTTGAAAAAGATTGCTTTATTAAGAAAAGTAAAAATACATTTTTTTTCATTTGAAAAATGTCTACTAGACAACAAAACATCTGGTTAAAAAAGGAAATCTTCAGTGACACATCTGGATGTTTGCTCCATAAGATGTCAAACATGAGGATAATTGAAAATATAGAGCTAAATTACTTAAATGTTAAGCTCCCCTCCAGATGTTTGATGCTACGTTAGATGAAAAAACTCTTTACATGCCAGACATTAAAGCAATCAGGAATATCTAAATGCCACCCTAAATAAAATAGCATTGCAAACATGGTTCACTGGAAAGAATGTATTAACTGATGCTTACAAACTACACAAGAAATTTGCTTCTTAGTTAAAAGCTTTTTTATTTTTTATGTATTTTATTTTATTTTTTTCCTTCTGATCAGTAGTAACTAATAAAACATGGAAACACAAAATAGACATCCCCAGAGGACAATTGGTCAGGCTTATTGACAAACAAGTGGATTTCATTTCCAAGCTATTTTTTTTGTTATATATGGAAATATCAATGAGTTACAGGTTTTGGCTATTAATTAGAGAATATAAGACTTGATTTTTGGAAATGCATTGGAGAAATAGGAATTTTGAATTTCTATTCTTTGGCAATATTTATAAGGGATAAAATCCAAATAGATGAAATTGATATAATTTAGCTTCAAGAAGTACCAGATGACAACTGGTACTTCATTGAAGTTGGCTCACAATTGAAGTTGGCTCATAAATTATAATCTATGGGAGAGTGGGAAGCAGTGAGAGTTAAACAGTCAAGGATAGCATCAGTCGTTTGGCGGACACTGCAGGTTTATACAGACGCAGTGTTAAATCCAGGCAAGTCTGTTAGTGCAGAGAAGAAAGCACTGTATCTCTTCCGTGGTTCAGCCCTTGCTTGAGTTATAATCTAGGGAGTCAGAAAAGTTAAAGAGTGCCCTCAAGTCATATGAGTGGACAGAGTTGAATGCTGCCTCAAGGACAAAAAAAAATAATATCTTCTCTCTTCTGTTTTTTAAAATGGACTTTTAACATTTAGGCTACATTAAAATTTTTCCAATCAAGACGGATTCATCAGGATGTTGGTAACCAATTCTAATACATCTATTGTAAGTGTCTGTTGGGGTCCGCGTGTTTCCTAAACAAAGGAATGAACACACAAGACAACACAAGACAAGACAAACATGGCGGCCGCCTCGAATGGCGCGCTCTGCTTTATTTTATACAGTCGTTTGTGGAATGTTGCCAAGTCACAAGACACATTGTTGTTTTTCTGACCTTTCCCTGACTTTCTGGATTTTCAAGATGTTTACATATAAACAGGCCCCCAACGCCCTGCTTCGTTTGCAAGAGCAGGACTTGTCGGGAATGCCCTGCTTCGTTTGCGAGAGCAGGACTTATCGGGAACACCCTGTTTGTGAGCACGTAGTCCTCTACAAGTGTCTACTCAAAATGAAGAGTAAATATTTTAAATTCCATATATGTAAGAGGAACCTGGGGCTCAGAGAATTCCCATGACACACCCAAGAGTAACACTCTGTCATGAAGAAGCAGAGTATGAATATAAATCCAGGCCCGGCTAACTCAGAAGACCACGCTTTTTCACTTGTCATGCTGACTCTCACCCCGTCTCTACTAAAAAATACAAAAAACTAGCCGGGCGAGGTGGCGGGCGCCTGTAGTCCCAGCTACTCCGGAGGCTGAGGCAGGAGAATGGCGTAAACCCGGGAGGCGGAGCTTGCAGTGAGCTGAGATCCGGCCACTGCACTCCAGCCTGGGCGACAGAGCGAGACTCCGTCTCAAAAAAAAAAAAACATCAAAACCTCATCAGTTGCTTTGGTCTGCACTAAGGTGAAAATTGCTACACATGAGCTCTTTTCTTGATTAATGCAGATGTGTAGATGACACAAAGTGACTTGAGCAACAGATCTGATTACTAAAAAGATTTAACATGTTGTCCAGACTACTGTGTGCCTGAACAACAGAAAGTGTTGAATAACAAAATAATTGTAGGTTTAAAACATTTAAAACAATCATTTAAAACATGCATGTAACTCCATGATCCTGACTCAGCGTTTGGCACACGGAACCCTCTGAATGTAAAATGAATGCCCGCCTGAGGAAACTAATTTTGTATCTATATCTACATCCATATCTATAGATACATGCTTATCAATATCAATATTTTTCTTGAAGTCAAGGTCAGGATTGTGGCTGGTGTGTTAGGATCCACAAATGTCATCTCATTTAGGAACGTATTTCAGGCTTGGGTCAAATTGTCAGAGGCATTTGAACCAAAGCAACTCTGTCTTAAATAGGAGCTGGGTAAAATGAGGCTGAAACCTACTGGGCTGCATTCCCAGATGGTTAAGGACATTCTCAGTTACAGGATGAGATAGGAGTTCAGCACAAAATACAGGTCATAAATACCTGGCTGATAAAACAGGTTGCTGTAAAGGAGCCAGTCAGAAACCACCAAAATCAAAACGGGGACGAGACTGATCTCTGATCGTCCTCGCTGCTACACTTCCACCACCACCATGACGGTTTACAGATGTGATGGCAGAGTCAGTAAGTCACCCCATATGGTCTAAAAAGAGGAAGCATGAATAATTCACCCCTTGTTTCAGATATAATCAAGAAATAACCATAAAATGGGCAACCAGCAGCTGTTGGGGCTGCTCTGTCTATGGAGTAGCCATTCTTTTATTCCTTTACTTTCTTAATAAACTTGCTTTCACTTTATACTGCAGACTTGCCCTGAATTCTTTCTTGCCTGAGATCCAAGAACCCTCTCCGGTGGTCTGGATATGGACCCCTTTCCTGTAACAAAATCAGGCATCTTTCCAGACAAAGCATGGTTTTACTCATTCTAGAATCTTCTTCTTAATTTATAAGGCCAAAGGAAGTGTCCAGGGAGGTCTCAGCTGCCTGGAACTAGTACCGTTAGGCAGGTGAATAGTAGAGAAAGAGTTGGAATTATATCTGCTTGGTTAAAATCCAAGAAAGCATAGGCCAGGAGTCAGTTGGAACCTCCCAGCTCCTAAAAGCAATATTGGAATATTTTAACATATATTCAGTTATATCTTCTTTGTTTGCTTGTTTGATAGTTTTGAGCCGCAACAGAAGTGTGGGATGGGGCAGTGGAGTGAAGAGGGAATTGTGTTTTAATGGTGAACTTTGGATCAGAATCTGGCTTCTGCCTATTTGTTTAATTTATTAACTGATTCTTTATCCTTTTGTGATGCCTGAATTTAGCGCTAGAAAACCCAGATGTAAAATTCAGTCTTTTCTTTAATATTTGCAAAAAGTCCTCACTCATAGACATTTGTATTTTGCCACTTTTATGAGAGATGCAGCGAGAGGAGGGGGTGGAAGAGGAGGTACTCACATCCAAGGTAACCATCCCACTGGCCCACCTTTTGGCCATCCCTCGTGAGAGCTTTTCCATGCCATCTCATCCCTAGCCCCAGAACCTGATCTGGCTCCACTTTCTCCCTTTTCCCTTCACCACTTCTCCTCCTTTTTTCTTTTTCTTCCTCTCATTTTCATAGGCAGTACCACTTATTCATCTTTTGTTTGCTGTTGGCTGTTGTTTTGAAGGTTTTAAGTTCTATTGCCAGGTGCTTATGAAATAGTTTCTTAAATTAAAAAAAAAAAATTCTAAAGTAACTTCATGGTGCAACTATTATTTTATCTTATTTTATAAAAATGATCTTTTTAGGGGCTAGGCGCACTGGCTCATGCCTGTAATCCCAGCACTTTGGGAGGCTGAGGTGGGTGGATCACTTGAGGCCAGGAGTTCGAGACCAGCCTAGGCAACATGGCAAAACCCTGTCCCTACTAAAAATACAAAAATTAGCCTGGCCTCATGGCACACACCTGTAAACCCAGCTACTCAGGAGGCTGAGGCAGGAGAATTACTTGAATCCATAAGGCAAAGGTTGCAATGAGCTGAGATCGCACTGGTGCATTCCACCCTGAGCAACGGAGCAAGACTCTGTCTCAAAACAACAACAACAACAACAACAACAACAACAACAGATCTTTTTGGTATTCAACCAGGTATTTTTTAACCATATTTAATACATCTAACTAGTGGTTTTTAGATTTTATCTTATTAATTTAAGTGTTTTAATGTCTGAATATCTAACAACATCTGGACAAAATGGCTTCAGTAAAGGCAGGTGTATACAGTGTTTTGTGTAATTCCATTATAATTCTATTTTTTCTAGTGCAAATTCTTCAATGTTCTCATCAAAAAAGTTATCTATGGAAAGGAACACGGCTTCCTTTGCATTCTCATTTGAAGTAGGAAGTGTGAAAGACCGCGCTAGACTCAGTAATTGGCTGTCATACACTATTTAGAATGCTGCTTTGAAGACGACCCGCTTCCTCCTTTACTCTTCTCTGTTTGCACCACAAAATATTCAAATGGAAAGATCAAAGTGGAATGTTCATTTTTATTGCTTCTATTTCATTTGTGGTACTTTTTCTAATCCTTCTTGGAGTAAGGGTCAAAGATTGGGGGATTTGAAACATAAAACAGAATTTGAAGGGGGATGGATTGAGTCTGGTAGCTGACCAGGAGACTGAAGCAGGACTTCAATTAGAAGAATCTGAACTATAGTATTCAAAATACAGGTAAAACTTGTAATGTTGTCTTTATATACATGAAAGCAGGAATTTATCATCTGAGAGAATAAAACGCAAGGTCTGGAAGAAAAAAAAAAACATGAGAGAAAGATATGCTCATGAGTTTGTTTACTGACTGCTTGGTGAAGTTATGGATTACATGCCTGCAGTCCAAAATGGAATTCTGCCTCTGAGAGCTCGCCTTTGCCCGACTTCTAAACACAATTGCCTTGAAGAAGATGGCAATGTATCTGTAAGGAGACTGGTTTTGCAGGAAGTGTTACTTCCCGTCACACTAATGCTCCTGGAGCTAACATTTCAAACACTTGCACTTACAGGTTATTTCTCTTTGTAGAGCAGAAATGAGGCTTCATTCTGGCTACCGGTACTTAAGAATACTTGACGAAAAATTTCTTTCTCTCCCTCTCTCTCTTTCTTTCTCTTCCCACCCTTGCCCATATTCTCTCTTAATACATTTTTTTTTTCAGAACCTTATCTGGATCCTCCCTAAAAATAGTGCAACATAAATTTATACTTAATTTTGTTTTTCTTTGTTGCATAAAACAGTATTTTTTTGATTAAAGAGAAATAGTTATAAATGGTCTAACATCAACAAAAACGCAACAAACAGTTCCTTTGTAACACTGTCATGTCTTCCATCTTTCAGTCCTCAGTTTCTTAATCCTTACACCCAGCGGCCATAAATGAAGCTAAAATCTCTGGATTTCCCTGGTTTGCGACTCTCAACTGGCTCAGCTAGCAGGGATTGGGCACTGGGATAAAGCCTCCCATTGTCTGCTTTCTTTGCTATTCTTCTCTGAGTTGGTCTCTCAACTGTCTGATAGGAGTCAGCATGGGCACATTGGGTAGGTCTCAGGAAGGCATATCTCGCTAGAAGTCTCAGGACACTTCTCTAATGAGGCATCATGTAGAGTTGTGAATGGAGCCAGAAACAATGGACTGGGCTGGAGAGGGGCACCTGGCGATTGCCAGAGCAGTCAAAGATTGTCAAAATGGACAGGCTGGAATCAGGTTGCACTTTATATCTTAGGACTGAATGTTTCATGAGTTGCGATGCTGTGAAGGAGAATATTTCTGAGCAATTGGTTGGTTTACGAGGCAATTATTTCCAACTGTCTTTTTTATGACCCCTCTTTGCACCTGAAAAACTCCTAGTTAACCTTCAAGATTCTGCCTTGCCTGATACAGGAATTAACTTCGTTGCTCCATTCAGGTCCCTTCAAGAAAAAGTCATATTGCATAAGTGTCCCCATTGATCCTTTTACTCATGACCTGGTCACCTAGGTGTCCACATCTTCCCTTGACCTCAGTCTTTGATTCATCCCCGTGTCTCCAGTGCAATTACAGCTCCTGATATGAGGATTCTTAATAAAAATCTGCTGCATGAATGCAAAAAAGGACATAGAGCGGAAGCACTTATTAGATTCCAGACTCCCTGTTATGCATTGGGGATTCAACAACAAATGTCACAAACTGGTTGCAAAAGATTTTTGGTTTGTACAGTGAGGCCTGTTTGTTGCCTGTTATGGGTACTCTTGGCAGATATGGGGCTTCTGGGTGTTTAGGAAAGGTCAGGCACCATCTTCCTGAGAGTTTTAGAAAGACTGTTTGGTCTGTTTTTTAATAGGAAGCCTTAAGAGTGGAATCCAGTGGCACACGGGAAAATAAAACATTGGAACTATTGGAAAACATGGCATCAATGTCGATAAAAGGGATCCTACATTGCAATTTAAGTTTTTGTAGATGAAAACAGTAAACTCTGAAGAGTGGGGCCAACACTGACCTGCTGGTCAGGTTACCTCTCAAGGTCAGGTAGCCCTGAGATTTATGTTAAGGCACAAGGCCAGTGCTTACCACATTTAGCAACTTCTCTCTCGGTGAGTCCTAGTTTAGCACAATATTGCCTACTCAAGGACTGGGCCCCGCAATTTCAAATGGCAACCCAGTGGAAGTGTATGTGGAGTTTTGCTTCTGTATGTCCATCAAAGGGCATGTATGAAGATGTTACCTATGTTAATTAATCTATTCTGAATATCCCCAGTATCTCCTCAAGTGCAAAGCTTATAGCATTATACAATAAGGGGAAGGTATACCTGAAAAAACATGAAGATTTGTAATTTTAAAAAAAGTTTTAAAAACAAAAATTGCTGAATCGAAGTCCTTTATGAATTTAGGCAAAATACACAAACTAGCTGATCTCCAGATTCCCCATGTAGGTGACAGGCAAAGAATGTATACAGTTATTGATAAGATTAAATGAGATAATGTGTATATTTCTTGCACATTGTATAAAACTTCAATAAACATTTGCCCACCTAAATTTCCATTTTCTTTCACTATATACCTCTGTATAAGGTCCAGTCAGAATGCCTTTCTAGATACACAGCATGGCAATAACTAGGAAATTTGGAATATTGGTAAAAATTACTTGTATTTTTCTTTTTTTCTCTTTATGAGGGTCTATCAAATTTTGCTGAACCATAACACTTAGGGTATTTTTAGATGAAATCTTAAAAAGTCATATATGGGCTGGGTGCAGTGGTTCATGCCTGTAATTTCAGCACTTTGGGAGGCTGAGTTGGGTGGATCACCTGAGGTCAGGAGTTCGAGACCAGCCCGGACAACATGGTGAAACCCTGTCTGTACTAAAAATACAAAAATTAGCCGGGTGTGGTGGCAGGTGCCTGTAATCCAGCTACTTGGGAGGCTGAGGCAGGAGAATTGCTTGAACCGGGGAGGTGGAGGTTGCAGTGAGCTGAGATCATACCATTGCACACCAGCCTGGGTGACAAGAGTGAAACTCCATCTCATACACACACACAAAAGTCATATATGTTAAGCCAAATATGACTGATAAAACTGAAGATGTTGAACATGTAAGTAGTAGTTGTGCTCAGACATTAGAGTGCCTGTGGAGGACCTACAAAGCTTGCTATCGTTTTGTACATTTGTTATGGTCTGAAGAATCGTTCCAGATTCACATGTAGAAACCTAACCCTCAAAGTCATGGTATTACCAGGTGAGGCTTTTGGGTGATTAGGTCAAGAGGGCTCTGCCCTTAAAAATGAAATTAGTGCCCTTTTGAAAAAGGCTTGAGGGAGCTTGTTCACCACTTTTACCATGTGAATATGCGGCAAAAAGGTGTTTCCTACAAGGAATGGGCCCTTGCCGGATGTTGAATCTGTTGGCATCTTGATCTTGGACTTTCCAGCCTTCAGGACTGTGAACAATGAATTCTGTTGCTTATAAATTACTCTGCAATTTATATTTTGTTATGGCTGCCTGAATAGATGAAGGCACTATTCGAATCCTGGATTTTACTTTCCCAGAATTCAGTGTTAGTGAGTCCCAGTATCACTCTTTGAGAAACTCAAGAATTGCTTTTAACCTTAAGATTAACAGGTAGGAAAGTGACACACACCTCAAGTCTGTTACTCTAGTGGCAGAATCTCACGGTTTGCAAACGTACTACTGAAAATATTTCCTGCATATGAAAGGTACTCTGAAGCCCCTCAGAAGACACCACACCACACAGACTGCTATTAGATAATGTAGACTCCAAGAATGGCGTTTGCTAATGTGTGTGTAAGATGGCATTTTAGAATTGCCTAAATATCCTTATTAATACTTTCTAAAGAATTGCTGTTAACTCTTTTAAAATCAATTAGATTGCCAAAGGAAGAGGGAGGGGATAGGTTTAAAGTGAGGTACTACATCACATAGTGTTGGATAAATTTTCTAGAAAGATCAATGTAAGTCTTTTTGAACACATAATTTTTGTGGACATATTGTCTCTGAATAAAAGGACAATTGGGTTGTCTTCAATCTGGAAAGTTCTAGTTGTTTTCATTTCTTTTGTTGCCTTGATTCCCCACAGTTTCTTCATGATGATGCATTTGTTTATAGCCTGCAGACCACATCTGATACATTTTTAATCTTTAGTGAGACGTGACAAAATCAGAAATGATTAGAAATTCCAAAGGAACATGTTTTTTAACTTCACTGAGTAATTTTGTTTTTCATTTTACTGTTTGTTTTCTTTGGAAAACAAATAAAATTTCTGTTTCCTCTTAGCCATATCTCTCTAAAGTGCTCTGTTTTGTGTCATTAGCCAACAGGCAGCTGGGTGAATGCTGGCCCACATCCAAAATGATGATTGCTTTTCATAAGCACTGTCTTTGCTGTTGGCTTTCTGACTAATGGCTTCGGCTTTTAATGGATAAAATTTAGTATGATTAACTCTCAGGTGATTAATAGATGGTGTTTCTGAGAGCTAAATAATGAAGAAGCAATTAAACAAATCTGATATGTTGTCTTTACCACAAATCAAATAACACTTTTTCTTCCCATTCCTTGGACCGTGGTTTGGAGGTCATAAAGCTGTTCTGACTCACAAATGGGAGACTTTGGCAACAGTTTTAGGATAAATAAAGACAGGAAACATAGTACACCCTCTTCACCATCATACTCACCTGGGTTTGAGATTTTGTGGTGTGTGATTCGAAAAATAGTGGTCATTTAATCCATGAGCCCGATTCTACATCTCTAAAACAGTCATTATAATAGATAATTTGTATGTTCAAATGAAGATTAAACAACACAATGTACACAAAGCAGCCCACAACAATGCCAAATACATAGTATTCAGTTAATATACGTTAGTTTCAAATACCTCCCTTTCTTCCAGCCTTAACACTCATTTTTCTGGAAGCAAAGAATGTTAGGAGACAGGATGAAGATTGTCAGAAACTTTCCTTCTCTGCCCTTCAGGAATTCAGAAAAGAAAATGATTCACCCCTCTACCAACATCAGAATAATTGCTATTTGCAGCCATGATAATCATTTTTCACTTACTAGTATTAAAAAAAGGCATATCACGGATTATCGTATTTCTAGCCTCCAACATCAATTTCTATACTCCCCGTCACTTGGCCTCAGGTGGGTAGAATTTTACGTTCTCACTGAAAATAATAAACAACAAACGTCAAAACAAGCAAACACAAGTAAACAAACAAAATCGTATAGGTAATTAATATATTTTGTAATTTAAACATTTGAAGATGGTGAGATTTATTTTTTTAATGGCAGAAATAGGTGGCTAATTTGTCTTGGAACAAGTAAAACCTTTTGCTTGGTTATGCCTCACGAACAAACAATCCAACAATCTCGGTGGCATATAGCAACAAGGGTTAACATCTTGCACGCATCATACGGTAGCTGAAATCATTTCCCAATTTTATCTTTCTCTGGTTGGAGATGAGATATAATTACACTTATTACTGGCCATCAGAGAAATGCAAATCAAAACCACAATGAGATACCATCTCACACCAGTTAGAATGGCAATCATTCAAAAGTCAGGAAACAACAGGTGCTGGAGAGGATGTGGAGAAATAGGAACACTTTTACACTGTTGGTGGGATTGTAAACTAGTTCAACCATTATGGAAAACAGTATGGTGATTCCTCAAGGATCTAGAACTAGATGTACCATATGACCCAGCCATCCCATTACTGGGTATATACCCAAAGGATTATAAATTATGCTGCTATAAAGACACATGCACCCGTATGTTTATTGCAGCACTATTCACAATAGCAAAGACTTGGAATCAACCCAAATGTCCATCAGTGACAGATTGGATTAAGAAAATGTGGCACATATACACCATGGAATACTATGCAGCCATAAAAAAGGATGAGTTTGTGTCCTTTGTAGGGACATGGATGCAGCTGGAAACCATCATTCTTAGCAAACTATCACAAGAACAGAAAACCAAACACCACATGTTCTCACTCATAGGCGGGAACTGAACAATGAGATCACTTGGACTCGGGAAGGGGAACATCACACACCGGGGCCTATCATGGGGAGGGGGGAGGGGGGAGGGATTGCATTGGGAGTTATACCTGATGTAAATGACGAGTTGATGGGTGCAGCACACCAACATGGCACAAGTATACATATGTAGCAAACCTGCACGTTGTGCACATGTACCCTACAACTTAAAGTTTAATAATAATAAATAAATTAAAAAAAAAAAGATTAAAAAAAAATTACACTGATTGAATTTGCTAATAAATTTGTTAGTTTTTATCTGCAGTTCTCCTTGTTTTCTCAATTATTTGTTGAAGTATAATTTACATATCACAACATAAATAGTTAAGCATTCCTATTCATCAGTTTTTGGAATAGCGTACATTCATGTTACCACCACCACCTAAAACAATGGAGTTTTTTCCATCACCCCCAAACATATTCTTTGTTTCTTTCCCTTCAATCCCTGCTGAGGCAGCTTCCACTGTGAGATGGTTTTACCTACTCTAGAAGTTGATTTAAATAGAATTCTACAATATGTACTTGTACGTGTCTGACTCTGTCTAGTCAGAATAATCTGTGTTTTTTACATTAATGATTTGTATGTATCGGTAGTTGACATCTTCTTGTTGCTAAGTAATTCTCTACTGAATGAATATATATTTAACATCATATTTTATTTTCTTATTCTTTTGTTGACGAACATTATAATTGTTTTCAGGTTTGAACTATTATGAATGAGGCTGCTGCTAATCTTGCAGAAGTCTTTTTGTGCACGTTTTTATTCCTCTTGAGAAATTATCTAGGAGTAGAAGTGGTGAGTTATAGAGCAGGTGTATATTTGACTATATAAACAACTGCCAAACTCTTATCCAATATGGTTGTATCATTTTACATTGTTACCAGCAGTATAATAGAGTTGTGGTTAGTCCACTTTTAATCATCTTTAAGTTGTCTTTCATTGTCTCAACAGTGTCTTTTAAAGTGCATATGCTTTTAATTTTAACGAATTTAAACTTACCAGTGGTTTTTTTTCTTTTCTTTTCTTTTTTTTTTAAATAAATAAATTGGACTTTTGGTATTATGTCATAGAAATCTTTGCCTAACTCATGCTTTCTTCCAGCATATTCTTAATTTTTGTTTTTCCATTTGGACCTATGATACAGTTTGAGTTAATTTTTGTATATGGTACAGAAAATGAATCAGGATTTTACTTGTGTTTTCATTTTCTGGGGTTTTTTGTTTGTTTTTGCTTTTGCTTTTGCTTTTGTTTACTTTTCAAGTAGATATGCAATTATTCTAGCACAGTTTGTCATTCTGTGATCACTGAATAGCCTTAACATCTTGGCTGAAGATCAGTTATCCTATATGTATGAGTTTATTTCTGCAATCTCTGTTCTGTTTCATTAATCTGTCTATACATATAACAAAACACACTTTATTACTGTAAGGCTTGAAATCAGATTGTTTTCAAACTTGGTTCTTTTTTCTTTTTTCAAAGTTATTTTGGTTAGTCTAGTTTCTTTGCCTGTCCAAATAAATTATAATTAACTTGTCAATATTAACAATACAAACTTATGTGGCTTTTATTAAGATAGTATTGAATTGGGATTGTACAAATATTTATTTGAAAAGAATTAACATCTTAACAATATTGCATCTTTCAATCCATAAAAATGATACAGCTCTTCATTTACTTAACTCTCCTTACTTTTCTTCTGGCAATTCTTGGTACAGTTCTTTCAAATTTTTTGATCACATCCCTAAATATGTCATATGTTTTAAGTGGTACACAGAATTTTTGAAAAAAAATCCTTTTAAAGTCATTTAATGAAAGTATATATAAATAAAATTTATTTTTATAACTTTTAAATTTATTCTGTATGTCTTGGAATTTTGATGAGCATATTTATTATCCAGTGCCTTTTTTTGTAGTTTCTGCTAGACTTTCTACGAAGATGATTATGCCATTAGTGATTAAAGAAAATTTTAGTTCTTCCTTTCTAATTGTGGTATCTTTTACTCTTGCCTTAATGTACGGACAGGGACCTTCAGTAAAATGTTGAGTAGAAATAGTGAGAGCAGAAATCCATGATCTGTTCTTGGTCTTATTAAAAAATTCAATCTTTTACCATAAAGCTTGATATTAACTGTGGGGTTTTCCCTAGATGTCTTTTTTCAGGTTGAAAATGATCCTTTCTATTTTGCATTTGTTCCAAGTTTATATCGGGAATGAGTATGAGAATTGTCAAACGCTTTCTCTCTAATCATTAAGAGGATTTTTCTTCCGTGGTTTAGTAAGATGGTGAATTTTCTTTCTTGTTTTTCAAGTGTTAAAGAATTAATGTTTGCAGTCCTGAGAAAAACCCATTTGGTCATCATGTATTATTATTTTTATATATTGTTGGATGAATGTCATTTTCTCAAATTCTGTTCAGAGTGTTGACATTTTATTCGTAAGGTATATTAGTCTATAGTCCTCTTTTCTTGAAATGTCTATTTCTGGTTTTGGTTTCAGGATAATCTGATTTATGGAATGATTTGGCAGATAATACCCACTTTTCAATTTTCTAAAGGTTTTTGTAGATTTTATTTCTTCCTCAAATGTTTGGTGGTAGCATTTATTAGTGGTCATCTGGGCCTGGAATGTTCTTTGTACAAGCACAATTTCTTTAGTAAATATAAGACTATTCTTATTATTTGTTTCTTTTTGAGTGTGCTTTGGTGGTTTTTGTCTTTCAGGAAATTTGTTCATTTCATCTAAGTTGCCAAAGATATTGGCAAAAGGTGTTCATTCTACTTTCTCATTATTCTTTTAATATTTTTAAAATTTGTGGTGATGTCGCCACATCATTCTGTTTCTTCTGATTTTGGTAAATTCTGTCTTCTCTCTTCCTTTTCTAATCAATCTGACCAAAACTTTAACAATTTAAAAATAAGTTTAATGATATTCTTAACTAACCATCATTTGGTTTCCTTTCAACAAGTTGCATAAATTTAAGGGATACAAGTGCAATTTTATTATATGAGTACATTACATCCTAATGAAGTATTGGCTTTCAGTGTATCCATCACCTGAATACTGTACATGGTACTCATTAAGAAGTTTCTCAACACTTTTCCCACTTTCAGCCCGCCCCTACTTCCAAATCTCCAATGTCTATCATTCCACACTCTGTTGTTTTTCTGTTTTGTATTTCATTGTTTTTGTTTTGATATTTACTGTTTTTACAAACTTACTTTGGGTTTAATTTGCTCTTCTTTTTCTGGTTTCTTGTGGTGTACACTGAGGACATTGTTCTGAGATCATTCTTCCTTTCTAACACTGAGACTCAATGCTCTGAATTCTTCGCTGAGCACTGTTTAGCAGCATCCCATAACGTTTCATGTTTCATTTTTATTCCGTTCAAAATACTTCCTATTTTCCATGTTGATGTCTTATTTAAAGGTTTGTTATTTAATTTGAAGCTCCTTGGAGATTTTTCCAGTGACTTCTCTATTTTTCATTCCAATCTAGTTATATTATTTTCAGAAAAAAAATTTCACAATTTGAATCTTTAAGTTTATTGAGAATTGTTTTATGCAAAAGAATACGGCCTAACTTGAAAAATATTCCGTGTACACATGAAAACAATGTGTATTCTGCTGTTGTTGGATAGAGAGTTCCACCCATTTTAATTTTGTCAAGTTGGTTGATGGTTTTCATATCTTTAATAGCCTTTTAAATTCTAGCTACTTCTTCTATCAGTTACTAAAAGAGGTGTATTAAAATTTCCTACAATAATTATCTGTTTTTCCATACAATTCTATTAGGTTTTGCCTCATATATTTTGTTATTAGGCACATAAACATTGTAAACTAGCATGGTGTCTTAATGTATTCACTCTTTCATCTTTATAAAATGGCTTTTACCTCTTTCCTCTAAAATCTACTTTTTCTGATATTAATATTACCACCCCAGTTTTTTTTTTCTTGGTCTAGTCTTATTATTACATATCTTTATTTTAAACTATTCTTTACCTTTTGTATTTATACGTGTATTTGTAATTATAGTGGATTTTTTGTTTTGTTTTGATAGGGAGCTGTATTTATTTCCCAGGGCTGTCAGAACAAATATCCATAAATTGGGTGGATTTGAACAACAAAAATTTCTTCTCTCACAGTTATGGAAGCTAGAAGTCTGAGATTAAAGTATCAGTGTGAACGTGCTCTCTCTGAAGGCTCTGGAGAAGAACATTTTCTTGCCACTCCCTAGCTGTTGGTCATCACTGGCAGTCCTTGTCATTCCCTGGCTAGTAGCTGCATCATTCTAATTTCTGCCTCTGTCTTCATATGGCTGTCATTTCGCCGTGTATTTGTCTCTGGGTCTTCATGAGGCCTTTTTATAAGGACACTGGTCATTGGATTTAGGGCCTACCCCAATCCAGTATAACTTCATCTTAAATAATCACATCTGCAAAGACCCTGTTTCCAAATAAGGACACATTGACATGTCCTGGAGTTAAGGACATGAACGTATCTTTTGGTGGGGGCAGAAGGGGCAATTCAACCCATAATAGTCTGCCTCTAGCTCCTCAAAATTTATATCCTTCCCCTGTGCAAAACACATCTACCCCCATCCCAACCTACACAAAATCTTAGCCCTTTTCAGTATCAACTCTAAGTCCAAAACCTCATAAAATGCCATCAATTTTTAAAAGTTCCACTTCTCATTTTCTAAATCATCTAAATCAAGTCTGGATGAGAGTTTGGGTATGACCTGCTCTAGGGTAAAATTCTTCATGTGTGGAGCTGTGAAATTAGAGAACAAATTATATGCTTTCAAAATGTAAGGGTGGGACAGCCATAGGATTAACACTTCTGTTTCAAAGGAGAGAAACTGGAAGGAATAAAAGGGTCACAAACCTCAAGATATTTGGAATTAGAAAGCAGAATAAATTCCATTAGGTTTCAAGGCCTGCAAATAACCCACTGTGGTTTGTCACTCTGCCCTCTGGGTTTACAGAAGCCCAATTCAGCTTCAGAGTCTGCACCCCTAGAGGTCCCATCAGCCTCTTTGGTCTCAAGGCAAACTTGGAGTTATTCTTCCCTTTTCTTCAAGGATCTCACATGTTCACAACTCATTAGCTCTAACTGCCTTTTTGCTGCCTGTAGATCTCAGAAGTCTGACAGCCCCTCCTTCATTTCTTCTCATCTCTGTTCCGTCAGTCAAAGCTGGCGATGTTTTTTGTGCTATCACATTAAGTAGTGAATTCAACAGTGAAGCCATCTGGTCCTGGACTTCCCTTAGTTGGGAGATTTTATATTACTAATTCAATGTTTTGGTTGCTATAAGTTTGTTGAGAGTTTCTACTTGAGTCAGTTTAGTTATTTATGTGTTTCTAGAAATTTTTGTATTTCATCTGGTTGTCTAATTTGTTGACATATAATTTTTCACAGTATTTTCTTGTAATCCTTTTTCTTCCAGTAGGGTAGGAAGTAATGTTTCCTCTTTCATTTCTGATTTTAGTTATTTGTGTCTCCTCTCTTTTTATCTGTTTTGTAAGTCCAGCTGGAGATTTGTCAATTTTCTTGTGCCTTTCAAAGAACCAACTTTTGATCTCATTGATTAAAAAAAATTACAAGCAACAAAACAAATAAAAACAAAATAAAATGAAAGCCAGAGTCAGAGTGAGAGTGAGGGCAAGGCGGGTGGGGATAGAGGGAAAATAACCACTTCTCCTGGTCTTTGCAGATTAGCTCTGTGTCAGGACCCTCCTAAACACTTAGCCAGGTTTGCACTGGCTGGGCAACAGCCCACGATGAAAACTCAAGGTCTTCTGAGGCCTTTTCTGAGCATGTGTCTTTTGGGTACACGTGTAGTTTTCTGAATTTCCCAGCATATTTGGCTTCTTTTGGATGTCATAATTTTTCTAAAGAAACTCTCCCTAGTTTTTAGTTTTGACTTTAGGCAGTCTATTGTGTGCTTCGACTGTCAGCTCTTGCCATAAGCATCTGAGGGTCCTTACTTTGGCTTGCAATGTTCCTGGCAATATTAGCTGCCTCTCCAGTCTGGGTTTCCAGTTTGGCAAAACAGAGATAAAGAACTTGTGTCATTCCTACAGGCAGCCCTAGACAGGGCAGAACAGATAAACACAATAGTTACTAATAAGATCTTACTCTTTTCACTCCAGACCAATGGGAAAGGGTCCCACACTGGGAATGCAAGCTACAGCACTTCAAGACCAAGACTGTTCAAAGAGGGTAGGTAGCAGGTCGGGAGGAAGGGAGAGTACGAAGGTTTCCTAGCATTTTAAAGCACCATTTTCTTGATTCTGTATTTTTTGATGACTACAAATGTTTTACTGTATTCCTGAATTCTGACAAAGTTAGTTCTGATAATTTCCGCTTGTTTCCAATGTTTCTGTTGGGAGATGAAAGGTTGGAGCTTCCTCATCCAACATTTCGCACATGTCTAGGTCAGAAAGTTCCTGACTACTGTCTCTTCAGCTATTTCTTCTGCCTCATTCTCTCCCTGCCACCCTCTGAAACTCTCATTACACTTCTGTTAGACATTTCATGTTTTATCTCAGATATCTGATGTTCTGTTTATTTCATTCTTTTATGTCTTTGTGTTTCATTTTCAACAGTTTTTATAGATGTGTTCTCAAGTTCATTGAAATTTCCTCTGCTTTGTACAGTCTGTTGTTAAGAGCAGCTAATACATTCTTCATGTATAATATTTTTCACTTTTAATATTTTCATCTGTCCTTTTTGTTTCTATCTCTCTGCTGAAGTTTGCCATTTCTTCACCCATGTTGTCTACACATCCACTAGATCCTTCAGCATTTTCATGACAGTATTTCATTGTCTTGATTTTTAACAGGCTGTGTTCACTCTAAAATTATTCTTTGTATTTAATGACTGAAGGTGGTTTTCCTGATTTTGACATCTGGTGTTTTAAGGACTTTGGTTTTAATTTGTGGTCCAGCTCTTGGCCTCAGTTTGCTCTCCAGGGCTGACAGAGGTTCCCAAGCTCTGGTCTGGGACTCATGTTTAGTCAGTGAGATTCTTTTTATGCAGCATGTAACGGAGCACAGCAAACCCTCTCGGATTTATATCCCCATCCCTCTCTCCAACACCCTTTGGAGACTGGTATAGGCCCCTTCATGTAGTAAGACACTTAATTATGATGTTGCTACATTGACACATAGTGAATAATAGTATGAGCCTTAGAATAGATGCACCTGCACTTAAATCTCATCTTCATCCTTTATGAGCTCTTTGATTTGGGGAAAATTCACTTCACTTTTTCAAACCTTGGTTCCCTAACTTGTAGGTTAGAGAGAAAATAATACACCTTGTACAATCATTGTAAAGATTAAATAAAGAACAGGGGAACACAGTGCCTGACATTCGTTAAGCAGTCATTAAACTGTAATTTTTATTATTTGCTTTATGACTCTAACCTCACTGAGCTTTAATTTCTTTATCTGAAAAATGAGAGTTATGTTGTATAATAGTAACACAGTGTCATGTACCTTTCCCTCTAAAATAACATGATAATTTTAATGACTAAAATTCAGAACACAATTTACAAATTAAAAAGTGTTTTTACACAGATCACATTCCCCCAGAAACTCAAAAGGTAGGTGTTGTGTTTCCCTCCTGTAGGTGAGGAAGCTGATGCTGGGAGACTGCTCCCTGGGTGCGTCATAAGCCGGTGTCTGTGTCTCTTTAATCCTGGTTCTGTGCTTTTTACATTGCATGAGTCTAAACTCTACAGGGGCCAGCCTAGAGGAACTCAACCGTTCTTATTCTTTAGGCCAATATACACAAACGGTCTCATGATTTCCTTTCATTTCCCTTAATGCATTCTAAACATCGCTGATTTGCTGTTTTATGGACTTCTCGACTGTGTTTCTGAGTATTTTTCCATGCTGCATTTCATTTCATCATCTCTTGTCTCTATTTCCAAATGTAGCTATTTGTTCAGCCTGGTTTTGCTCTGTGAGGTGTTATTTACAATATTTACTAATTTAATCTTTGTTCGGGGAAATCCAGGGAGCAATTGCACACTTCTCTGAATCACTGATAATTCAAGCCTGGAAAAATTCACCTAGCACTAGGATCCTGCTCTTTTTTCGTTCAGTGCCATTACGTATACATAGTGCCATACACATACATATGTACAGCCTTACTGCCATTCTATACTGTAATTGATGTTATTTTGATTGGTTTGTAGCCCTTTGGAGCAGATCCTATTGCCTGCAAAATGAAAATGGGTAAATATTATTCACAAAATCGTGATTGATTGCAAGCACGGTTTGCCATACATCTAATATCAACAGTAATGTATTCCCTAATCACAAATTCTGGATACAAACTCAGAAGCCAATAATGTGTGACATTTAAAACTTGAGAATGCCAAAACTAAAAGGGAATTCATCCAGCCATTTTCCTGGTCCCAGCAGATGAAACGTACATAGCAACCTGCAGTAAGTCACATATGATACATGGCACATGTGGGCAGTCAGAGCCTACCACCACGCTGCCTGTCCCCAGACCTTTCTGGAAAGCATCCTTGTTTTAACTCTTGATTTCATTCTAGCATTATTTACCTGACTATTTCTTCATCTACACGGAGTTGGAGGCTTTGTTAAAAAATCCACTTAAAATATTAATTTTAACTACTTTCACAGTGTGTAATGCATTTCTAGGATGCATTACTTAATGCAGTACATCAATTAGATTATAGAATTTAACACTGGATTCAAATATATATTTATTTGGTTAGAAATAGCATGCAATTATAGGAAGAGCTCAGCCTGAAGGAGTTTTAATGTCCCATTTCTGTGGTTGGCTACTATTAATAATATTATAGTTACTATCATTTTAGAGTTTGACTAAATATATGGCACTCTGCTGTATTAATACTTGCTGGGTTCTTTTTTGTTTTAGTTTTAGCTTTTTTTTTTTTTTTTTTTTTTTTTTTTGAGACAGGACTTTGCTCCGTCGCTCAAGTTAGTGTGCAGTGGTGTGATCTCGACTCACTGCATCTTCACTTCCTGGGCTTAAGCAGTCCTCCTGCCTCAGCTTCCTGAGTAGCTGGAACTACAGGCATGTGCCATCATGCCTGGCTGAGTTTTGTATTTTTGATAGAGATGGAGTTTCGCTATGTCACCCGGGCTGGTATTGAACTCCTGGGCTCAAGGGAGTTGACTCCTTCCTCAGCCTCCCAAAGTACTGGGATTATAGGCTTGAACCACTGCTCCCGGCCAATACCTGCTTTTCTTTAGTGGGTGCTGGTGAGGTTAAGATGAAATTATTTCTGTACCAGGCAACTGAATGTCTCTTGAGTAATCATAGAGAACATCGTCATGGTTTAGATGTTTGTCTCCCCAAGCCTCATGTTGAAATGTGATCCCCGATGTTGGAGGTGGGATCTACTGGGAGACATTAAGGTCACAGGAGTGGGTCCTTTATGAAGGACTTGGTGCCATCCTCACAATATTGAGTGAGCTCTCACTCTGTTAGTTCCCATGAGAGCTGATTGTTAAAAAGAGCCTGGCATCTCCTGGTCATACACAAGTTCCCCTTTACCTTCCCACATGAATGGAAGCCTGAGGCTTTCACCTGACACCCAGTCTTCCAGCCAGCAGAACTGTGAGCCAAATAAACAAAAGGAAAAAGTCCATAAATTACTCAACCTCAGGTATTCCTTTATAGCAAAACAAAGAGATGAAAACAGACATTAAATGTTATGTTTTTTTAAAATTTTCTTTTATAAAATATTTTTACCAGTAACTGACAAGCTAATTTAGTATACACTGTTCACTTAGTATGTTTTTCAGTCTTTATAACTTAGATCTTGTTAGATTTTCTGCCTCAAATATTCTTACCCTTTTCCATCAAGACGTCTGTAAATCTGTTTAATCTTTCAAAGTATAATCCAAAAACTTTCTGTTCTTGAAGATTTTCAGATTTTTCCACACAAGGTAATTTCTTTTTCCTCTGAATATTCATAGCTTTTAAATCTCTGTTATAGCAATTGTTTTCTACTTTGAATTGCCTCTGTCTGCGTGACTCTCTTATTTGCTCTTGTGAACCATGAGCCCCTCAAAGTCAGAACCTATGCTATATAAATATTTTTTCCTCTCTCTGAATTAAAAAACAGTACCATATGACTCTCAGTAAATGCTTGATAGGCACTGCTAAACAATTTTCAATTTTATCTAATATCGGCAATGGTTGCAGGACTGCAAAATATTTTTTCACTACTGGTTTTGAGAAAAGATGAAATGGACGAGGTCTTCAACGGCACTTCCTCAAATATTTGTTGAAGTTTTATCATTTGGCAGTTGGCTGGGAATCACAGAGGGCATTTATCTTTGAAATAGTGTTCTCTTTGTCTTGAAAAGGGTCGGTCTGGCATCCTGGCTCATGCCTCTAATCCCAGCACTTTGGGAGGCTGAGGCAGGTGAATCATGAGATCAGATCGAGACCATCCTGGCCAACATGGTGAAACCCCGTCTCTACTAAAAATGCAAAAATTAGCGGGGCGTGGTGGAGCACACCTGTAGCCCCAGCTACTCAGGAGTCTGAGGCAGGAGAATTGCTTGAACCAGGAGGCAGAGGTTGCAGTGAGCCAAGATCATGCCAATGCACTCCAGCTTGTGGTCTCAAGAAAAAGAAAAGGGTCACATTAGGGAGTTTTGTTTTTGTTTTTGTTTTTGTTTTGTAATGTTTATTTATAAGAAACCGGCTTGGAACTGAGAGGGTAAGTGTTTTATTAGTCATGCAAATTGAGTTTATTGGCAAGATGGTGCCCCTGCAGAGTCAGGTAAATTTAGTGTGTGTTTGTTTGTGTGTGTACGGTATGGGTTTTGTGTTTTTCTCTACATTTGGATTTGTAGTGCAGTCTCTAAAAAGTATTGCTTCTTTTGGGAAATGTGTCTCTGAAACTACCTTTGAAGAATTATAAATAATAATAAGATAAATCTAATATGAATGACTCCCTCTTGCTTCTAACTTCACAGATTATTTTTATTTTCTTATTCGAGCATGGAGGCCAAGATGACAATGAGAGAAATTTAGTTTCAGTTAAACTTTGAGGCAAGGGAAATTGTCCCTCCTCCTTGCTGGAAGATTGAAGCCAGATTCACAGGGCAGTGTTAGAATTATGGTACAGATTGTACTTCTCTAAAGAATAGGCATTGTTAAATCATAACCTGCCATGGCTTAGCTTGTTTTTCTGTAAGTTGTTTACTGCCCCAAAGTCACGTAACTGGGCTTGGGTGTGTGGGGGGTGTCACTTCCCACATACCCCTATAGACAACATCACCACTGAAATATTTTTCAGATTTGGCATTTCAGCAGACCAAGGGCTGCCACCAGGTTCTGAGATTCCCTCCCAAAAACTGACTCAGCTGCACCAAAGCCGTTTTAGACACGTCCATGATCTCATTAGTTGTTCCAGTTTTCCAGCCCCCTGCCTGCCAAAGTACCCTTGAAAACCCACACCTTCAAATTCTCATGGAAAGGTGAGTTTAAGAAGTTCTCTCTCCCTGTTCTGCTCACTTGGCTGGCGTTGTGATATTAAATTCATTTCTTTGCTGTAATACCTGTTCTTCTCAGTACATTTGACTTTCCGGGCAGCAGGCAAGATGAACCTGTTGGACTATTACAACTCCTCTATCCAAAGTCCACCAGGGCAGTTATGGGTCAGAGCTTTAGAAGATGAAAGAAGGCAAAGGTCATCTTTGCTTTGGATCCCAGAGCACCCCAGCTAACCAGTTGGCAGTGCCATTGCCACCCTGGTTTGTTCTATAATAACCCAGAAGGAATGCTTTTCAGTGAAAAACCTAGGCTCTAAGAAAATGATGATTGAATACTGTGTTTGCTTCCACTGGGTCAGAGGGTAAGGTGAGGCACACTTGGGGCCTGGGGCGAGAGATTGGCTATTGCCAGCTGTGCATTATGGAGAAGTACTTTGCCTGCAGATGGAAGGGGGGCTTCTGTGTTGAGGAAAGTGCTATCAAGAAAATTAACTCAGAGTGTTTTCTGAGAATAAGCAAGAGGGAAAGTCAAATCATTTATGGGGGGAAAATATAGAAAAGGTTGAGGGGATTTAGAAATTTTCTAGGGATGGATAATCCCTCCTCCAAATGTGAAAATGGCCTTTGGCAACTTCAAAAAGCAACAGAATAGAATGATTTCTCAATTCAGAGTCAAGGATTGTGGCTAAGGTTCTCTCTCTTGGTTTTGGAAGAAGGATGTCTACAGGACAGGGGAAAAATGTCAGAGAGCAGACGTACCAGAATTGTGTGGCTTCAAGCTCATGGATAGAGCCATTGCTGCCAGTGCATCTAGGTCTCTGCTTTTGCAACTGTGACCATATATTCTGGTGTTATAATTATTTTTTTAAGAAACAATGTGTTTTTATTGGGGCTTACTATGATCCCAGTATTTATCTAGGTATGTTATAACATTAAATATAGTATTAGCCCCATTTTATTTTATTTTTTATTATTTTTTAATTTTTATGGTTATATAATGGGTGTTAAATTTGTTTTAAGGATTCCTCAACAGAGCCTAAAATGCAAGGCAAAACGAGTGAAATCTTAAATCTAATTGCTTCAGATACATAAACATTTTATAGCAAATAAAACAAAACAACAATAAAATAAATAAAAAACATCACTACCACCTCCAAAAAAACAACCCAACCAGCCAAAAGGATCAAGATCTTCTAAGATAAATGGACAGTTTTTCATATTCATACCTAGAGTGTCTGTGATATTTAGTATTAATATTACTATCTTCTATGCAGCTTTGTTTAAATATCTTTCAACATAGTCTAGTATTTCAATAAATGTATTATTTTTCTGGAAAAATACCATGGAACATTGCATTCTGAGGGTCATCCAATTACATTCTGAGCAAGTATCATCTTATGGAAAAGAAACAAGTTCTATTATGCCACTGAGTTGAGCACTTTCTATCTATTTTTTAATTCAATCTCCTTAACAACTCTACAAGGTTGTTGTTACTAGCTTCATTTTATAGTAGGGGCAAGTGAAGCTTGATGACATTTGGTAACTTGTGCAAAGAGAACAAGAGTTCATAAATGGCCAAGCTTATTCTAAAGCCAAGTCTACAGGCTTCCACAGTGCATTTTCTGAACTACCATGCTAGACACACCCCGGGTAAGAGCTATTCTAACTCCAAACTTCTGTGATCCCAAGACAGTCCTGATAATGAGAATTGATAAAGCACTAAAAGATTTTTCACCTTTAACCCAAATTTGGTTCTATGTCCCTGGGTCTTTCTTTAATTAATTATGAAACTTTTGATTTCTTAAATATCATGTATAGTTTTGACGTTATTTGAGAAATGTGTATTTTGGGTAGACTCATCTTGAGCATAATGATTGTTATGTTTACTAGATCTAAGAAATTAAAATAGCGAAGTCTTTGTACACTAAAGAAGTATAGGATTATTTTTAAGAAACAGCAACTCATATGTTTGGGAACATCTGTATACATCATTAATGTTTTCTTTTGTTTGCAGATATTCATTATCATGTAGACACCACTCTGCTTTAAATCTTTGAAGATCAGTTTTGAGAAATTTGATGGTGTTTGGAACAAACAGTATTTTACTCACCTGGCATGAGTCAAAGGTTCACATTATTTACCCTTAGTGCAAAAAATGTATATATTGCTTTCTGTGAGGAGTTTTAAAGGTGTGACATTTTTCAGCATCTACTTTACAACTTTTAATGATGAAAACAAAATAATAATAAAATAATTATAATAATAAACATTCTTTGAAGGCTTATAATGTGTCAAGCTCTATGAAAAATGTTTTATATGCATATTTAATTTCATCTTCATAGCATTCCCAAGAGATGGAGACTATTAGAACCATTTTACAGTTGGGCCAAATTCACTCAGCTCACAAGTGACAGTTCTGGGAATTTTCTTCTCCAGAGTCCAAGATTTTAAACATTGAGCATATTGCCTTCTAAAGTATATTGCCAAATACTATGGAAGGACTGTGAATTATACCTTGTGGTTCAGGCTTCCATCTTGAAACTAAATTATACATTTTGTTTGGGTGTATATTTTATATTTAAAATACATTCCAAATTCTTTTCAAATGTATATTTAAAATACATTTGAAAAGAATTTGGAATGTATTAAAGTCATAGTGATGTATTGAGACTTCACAAGTATCTGTGAATTGAATTATTTAGAAAAAAGGGGAAGGAACTTTTTCCATCAATTGGAAAAGTAAAGTAAAAGAAGGAAAGAAATGGTGAGATTAAATATTTTCCCTTATTTTGTATATTGTGGGCAGGGCCATTTATCTTCGCATTGGATTTTTCAGAAGGTTTATGTTTCATCCTTGCTTTATGCTGTAATGAGACACAGAATGCCTCTTTATGCTGACTGAAGTTAATATATGCATCTTACCTTTTAATATTGCATCAACTATAGTCATAGTGGTGGAAAGTAATAATACTCGGTGCTCTGCACTATGCTGGATGTTATATAAACAGTAAGTGCAATGATTACAAACTCCCATTAGAGAACTATGTCTAACCTCATTTTACAGGTAAGACATAGAAATTTGAAGTTCCCAGAATCAGTGAGTAGTAGAATTGGACTGAGTTTTAACACAGCTCTAAAGTCCAAGCATGGCCTCCTTTTGCTGCGCAATTCCCCTCCAGAGGGAAAGGCTGGCACCCTCCCTAAGAGGGGCTGAAAGTCTTCCAAGGGCACCTGAACCATTGTGAAGAATTGTGTTAATAACCCAGTAATTCACACTTGTTCAAATGTTCAGACATATCCTGGGATGCAATCAAAGCTTTTAGGAGGCTGAAGCCTGAGGCTGCCTGCTCTCCGCTGCTGATTACAGAGCTCTAGTCCATGAAAGGTGTCCTGAAGCTCCCTGGCCATGCACTCACAGGGCTCGTGGTTTGACTGCATGGGACCAGCCTCTGCTGCTCTACCGTTCTCAGCCTTTTTTTCTGGAATGCATGCTGAGGTCCTCCTTGTGCCTTTGAAATTTTTATGAAGAGGATGATTATTTTTGGTACAGCAAAATATGTAGAATTCGCACTTCTTAGAAACTAAACAGCTCACTTTTTTTTTTTTTCTCAGAGAAAATAACTCTTGAGAGAGACAAGGTAACACTCATCTCACTGCTCAGACTCGGAGGTGGCCCCACATATATACAAGTTTGGGAGAAAATGATCATTCCAATTAAATTCTGGGAAATCCAGACATATATTCAACAAGTATTTATTATGGCGTTATTTTGAGTGCTAGAAATATAGTGGCAAGTAAAACGAACAGAACCCTGATCCTGATGAAGTGTGCATCTAATGAGAAAAATATACAATAAAGACATAAGCAAATAAATTCATAACATAGCATCAGACGGCAATAAATAGTAGAAGGAAAAATACGTCAGTGTAAGTGCACAGAGAGTTGGGACAGAGTGTTTTCATTAGGTGGTCACATAATGTCTTGGTTTTGTGAGCAGTTTCAGCCAAAGTAAGTATTCAAGAGTTATACTTGAAACGATTGGTTTCCAAATATTAAGTATAATCTAAAATGAAATATTATAATTCCTGGGTCTCCCACCCTACTCATCTTTCAGCTGTTTTAATTAGAGTAGTTTGTGTTTGTTCTACAAATAGTGCTTCCTTGTAAAATTTTCTTTGGAGATGGGTTTCATATCTGAAAACACTGCCTTAGACCAAATAAATATTAACACAGAAGGAAGCTGAGCGTCAAAGGGCAGCAGTAACTTGGCCAAGGATGCCTGTGCTCCCAGGGGCCAAGGGAAACCCAGGCTACGGTCCTCTCTGTCCAGGCTCTGTCCTCGGCCCTCAGGTCTTGGCCTCCAGCACTGAGAGCAACACAGTGTGCCTGTGCGGTGGTCTAACTTCTGCTGACTGGCGAAGGTTGATCCCCCAGCCCCTGCCAAAGTCAACCAGCAGCTTTTACAGCGCTTCCCTCTTGGGGGCTCAGCACTCGGCTCATCCCCCGCCACCCGGCTGTAATTCAGGTGCCTTCAGCAGGAACAGAAGCCCAGACTTCACGAATTCCTAAAACACAACAAAGCAAGTGTCAGAGGGGAATGGGCACGGAGCCTGTGGGCCGCATTAGAATCTTCTGATTCTTCGGAGTTATGATCGCCCTGTGTTAGAGGCCGCTCGGAGCGCCCGATGCGCGCCGGGGGCCTCCCTTGGATGCTTCGCTATTCGTCCCATCTTCTTGAAGAGGCTATTCTTTTGTGGCTGTCTTGGTGTTTGGCTGAATTGTGACCGAATTCCTCCCTGACTTCTTTTTATTTCCTTCGGAAGACAAAAGAAAAGAAGTCGGCGGTGGAAGTCTCCTCTGGGAAGCCTCCTCCCGCTGCGCCTGGTTGCTCCCTTTGGGGGAGCCTTGTCCGCCTTCCTGGGCGCCAGCTGCGTGTGCCGCGCTCTCCGGGAGGCGGGCTGCAGGATTCGTGAGTGCTCACAATAGGCACGCTGCGCAGGGGAATATGTAAAGAAAGCGGAGGACAGCGGAGTGGCATTCACAGCGGCAGGCGGGAGTGGAAGTTTCCCTAGCTTTTCCTCTTTTGTTTCTAATCATCTTTTCTGTTTCTCTAGTGAGAATGCTAATAGAGTGAATAGTGAGGATGTTAATAGAGTGAATACCTACCTGGGCGTTCCAGGAGAAGAGTCAGCGGAGGTTTCAGAAAATGAAACGCAATCTGGGATAAAAAATAGCTTTTCTTCCCCTTGGGGTGTGTGTGTACTGTCTGAATGCTTTGCCACCGATGAGGCCGGGGACTAAAAGCAGGATAAAGGCTGTGCTTGGCACAGAAGCCCCCTGGTGAAAGTTCTGGCTCAGGCACTAGCTTTCTGTGAGTCCTGTGCAATTCAATCCTGTGCAAAGTCCTTGGGGCTTTGAATCCTTTTTTTTTTTTTTTTTTTTTTTAAATATAAAATAAGAGACTTGGCTAATAGGATTTCTAGCCCACCACCCCTTTACAGTTTTGAGACAGCATTAAAAAAAGTTACATTTCAAGATAGTCGTAAGGAGGTGACATTATATACCTAAACATAAAAATGTGGGGTGATTTGAAAAGCGCTGAAATTATTTCCCTCTTCAAAGTATATGCATTTATTTATATATACATGTACACACACGTGTACATAAACAAACATATACATACAGTCATTTTCAGGTGCCTGAAATTCTGTCCTTAAAGACAGGTGTGGATCCCAGTTCTATTAGCATTTGACTGTGACCCTCTTAGCTTTGACTACTATCTGCAAGACTCATTTTTTCTTTTTTTCTTCATAATGGGAATAAATATTATCTATCTTCTAACTGTGTTACGATATTTAAATGAGGAAATGTGTTTAATGGTAGTTCTTCTTGTCTGAAAGATAAGAACACATGGGTGCCATCATCCAATCTCAAAGTCATTGGGTTTTGACAGAAATAGTATGATGGGTCATTATCCCATTTCTCCAAAGCCATTAGGAACTTGAAGTAATTTTTTTAAACTTGTTTTTCATGCACCTGTGTTGGCTGGAGCACAGAGCTTGGGCTCATCCTCTTGAGGAAGTATTATCTGTGTCAACCTTCCTCAATGCCGCCTGAATGACTTTATCACCACCTTGCAGATGTCTATTACTTGGTAGTTCTAGAAGACTCAGAGCAACGATTGCACAATCTGATGCTTTCTGAAGGTTATTTCTTCCACACTGGTCTTCCGCCATTGGTGATATCACAGATGTTCGTCCGGAACGTAATTGATGACAGCTACACACCTGGAACATATAGTTTCTTGCTTGTTCCTTTCAAATTAATTTTCTGAATGAACCCCAGCAACTCAAAACGCATCCAGTTTCAGAATTCAAAGAACAGAAGAGCAAATTTGAGGGACGCTCTGGTACAGTGGAGGTTTTGCACAATCATCTGAATGCAAAGTCTTTTACATTTTACCCTACATGTCAATCATAGCTAATCAGGCTTTATTTTTCAGGAAAGTGCTGCAGAGCAGAGAAGCAATTCTCAACAAGACAAAGTTAGTATAATAGAGACTTGTGGAGTCAAGTTAAGAAGAGAACCGGTGGTGAAGTGGATTCTTGACTGGAGTCTCGTCCATCATTTCCTCTCTGTGCAATCTCAGGCAGGGTACATAATCGACCTTACTCTTAGTTTTCTCTTATGTAATCTGGAGATAATAGCACGTATTTTATATAATTATTGTATTTATTAAATACCAAAACCCCTTTATGCCATATGTTTAACATAGTGTCTATATCACAAGTATATACTTCATATACTCAGTGCTTTGTACCCTCTGATTCCTGATGAAAGAAATATGGTCACATATCACAATGACCGTCTGCTGAAATGCCAAAATCCTGCCTGTAGTTCAGGAACCAGAGTAAAGGAAAATGAACACTGTAGTGTTTTTACTTTTTCTCTCTTGTCAGAGAATGATGATTTGCATGTGGTACCACCGTAATAACTGCATTTGCAATGCTTTCATGCTGTCACATGGTCTAACCCCCAGGATCTTATCTTAATAAAAATTCAGTTAAACACGTGTTCAAATTGGCCAGATCAGCCAAATCCGGAACAGGGGAAGTTGTTTTCCTCCTAATGAACCATCCCCTGGACACAGGCAGTGCCACAGAAGTTCGGGAATGTTTATTCTCCACGGCATTTCCAGGAACTACACTCTTTGTTGAACTCCACCATGGTGCCAGGGGAAGCTGGTGATTCATTAATTCACTGTGATGATTTGTCCTAATTATTCTAATTACTGCCTTGTCTCCTCAGACCAGCTGGTGCCTAAAGCAGAGGGAAAGTCAGCAGTCATGAGTGCTGCGGCGGCGGCTGCAGAATCCCGGGCACTGGATCTGTAGGATTCGCTGTCACCACATCAAAAAGCTTTGTTGCTGCTGCTGCTGCTGCTAAGCCTGACTTGTCCTTGGTGCTGCTCTGGCCTGAGTTCGAGCTCCCGGGGCCCTGCCATGCATGCATTCTGTCCTCGGCTCCTCTTGTACCTTTTCAGGGAGAGAAGATCTCTGATGGAGGTTGCTTTTCTGTCTTCCCAGCCTGCTGCCCCGCCAACTCCAGACAGCATCTGCTGTGCGTTCTTCGTGCACCCGTCCCTGTCTGAATGCATCTTAAACCCAGTCTGGTTGCTAACAACTGTCGATAATAAAAATATCTATTTCTTACTGCACACTACCAAGTGCCAAAATGGATGTTCATTGCCATATGTGCACTGTGTCTAAGTGTTACAGTTTGCAGCCTTAGTTCATATATTAAGGCTCTGCATGACTTAGAGACTAGTTTACATTTCCCAGCAAGGGAGTGACACGTGGAACTGAATCCCAGGTTGCTGCATCCCCAAAGTCGGGGCCCTTTATGCATCTCTCTTTTCCCCTCCCATGAGCCTTCCTGGTCATCTGCAAGACTCCTGCTGAAACCTTCCTTTGGTCTTTTATCCTCGAGCTCCCCAAGCTGTGATAACACAGACTCTGTTCTGGCTGGCAGCCCTGGGCAGTCATCAGTGTTGCCTTTGCAGGTCAGTTTGGGGTCCCCAACCAGGCTTCCTGAGGCCACAGAATCTTGCTGCAAACACAGCCAGTCTTGGAGAACTCAGGTCTGTGCCTTTCTGATGTGTTGTATCACCCCAGCCTGCCCTGTGTTTCTTTGGGATATTTTCACAGCTCATACTTCAGTGGTATTTGCCTTTTAAGTCACTTACCGTTTATTACTCTGAACAAAAAAACAAACAAAAAACAAAAAAAAACCCCACAACCACCAGAACTGTGGCTTATCTCTCAGGGAATGAGCTGACACTTAGTAGAATCCATGACATGGAGGCCATGTTAGGACCCTGAAATGAAGCTGGGTGAAAAATACCAAGGTGTTGAGAGTGACAATGCTGATATTTGAAACATTCAACTGAGAAAGAGTCAGTGCATCTTACTATTAAAATTACTTCTGTAAGAGTCATCATAAGCTCAACTTGCATTTCTTGACCAACTCTTATTCCTATTCATATCTCAGCTTAACTGTCATTTATTCGAAGAGGCAGACCTTCCCAGCTCTACAAATTGTAGGCCACCGGCTTCTGTCATTTTATAAGAACAGGTCAGTCACTTCACGCTTGAACTTATTTACTTATTTTCTTTCTTTCCTTCCTTCCTTCCTTCCTTCTTTCCTTCCTTCCTTCCTTCCTTCCTTCCTTCCTTTCTTTCTTTGTTTCTTTCTTTCTTTTCTTTCCTTCTTTCTTTCTTTCTCTTTCATTCATTCTTTCTTTCTCTTTCTCTTCTTTCTCTTTCTTCTCTTTCTTTCTTTCCTTCTTTCTTTCTTTATTTCTTTTTTTCTTAATGTCTTCCTTCCTTCCTTTCTTTCTTTCTCTTTCTTTCTTTCTTTCTTTCTTTCTTTCTCTCTCTCTCTCTCTTTCCTTCCTTCCTTCCTTCCTTCCTTCCTTCCTTCCTTCCTTCCTTCCTTCCTTCCTTCTTTCTTTCTTTCTTTCTTTCTTTCTTTCTTTCTTTCTTTCTTTCTTTCTTTCTTTCTTTCTTTCTTTCTTTCTTTTTTCTCTTCTTTCCTTCCCTCCCTCCTTCCCTCCCTCTTTCTTTCTTTCTTTCTTTCTTTCTTTCTTTCTTTCTTTCTTTCTTTCTTTCTTTCCTTCTTTCCTTCTTTCCTTCTTTCCTTCTGTCTTTTCTCTCTTCTTTTTTGAGACAGGTTCTGGGTCTGTCACCCAGGCTAAAGTGCAGTTGCATGATCAGGCCTCACTGCAACCTCAACCTCTCAGGCTCAAGTTATCTTCCCACCTCAGTCCCCCAAGTAGCTGGGACTGAGTGTATGTGACACAATGCCTGGCTTATTTATTTATCTAAGGAGGCAGGATCTTGCTATTTTGCCAGGGCTAGTCTAGAACTCCTCAGCTCAAGTGATCCTCCTGCCTCAGCTTCCCAAAATGCTGGGATTACAGGCAAGAACTACTGTGCCTGGCCTTGAACTTATTTTCTTAATGCTTGCTTTCCCAAGTAGGCTGAAAGCTTTGTGAGACTAAGAGGCAACCTTTTGTAATTACCTGATATTCTTAGTGCCAAGAGAAGGCTGGCTCTGGCAGGCCCTCTGCGCATGTGCTCGACAAGGCTGGTATTTGTGTATCTGCAGGCAGGCCCCTGACTTGTAGGTGACTAGGTCTTCTCCGGGATTCCTGGCCATATTTGGAGGTCATCTACAGGGAAGCCTGCACTGATGGGGAGTCCTTGAGAGCCAACTGACTACAGCTTTGGGGTGACGAGGGTGGACAAATTGTCCAATTAGAAGAAATACTGAAAAACCTCAATGGACAAACTGGAGCTTCAGGAAGAATGGTGATGAACAGGAAAAAGCAAAAAGAAAGAGAAGAGTGAATGAACCAAAGTGAATGAGCCTCACTTCTAGATCTATAGACTTTTGGTAACACCTGGACTGTTTATATCACAAAGCTGCTGTGCTTTACAAAACAAATTCAAAACAAAAACAACAAAAAGCCATGAAGAGCTATCTACATGCAAGAGGTTTTATATTTAATTGTACTTTATTTTGCTAACCGAACTGAAGACTATCTTGCTGGGTTCCGTTTCACACTGCCAGCTCTTCACTGTGTACATTCATGAGCCTGATACTAATGAGACCTAGAGTGATCTCATAGGCAACTTCCAACGTTCAGGCTGGACGGATAAGTGTGATGCGTTTAAAAGGAACAGATGGTTTAAATTTAAATTCGAAATTTGAAGGAAACACAAAGGCAAAGTAAAACTCTTTGAATGTTAGATAAAAACGTTGATATTTATTAATAATGGTATCAGATTTAATGGAATTCGGTTGAACTATTAAACTGTCCACTAAGTAGAAATTAATGCCAGTTCTTTGATCTTTTTATATAATTACAGTAATAATTTAGACTTTTCTAGACTGCAACTCTGGGGAGATGTAATGATAGAAAAAACAAACCAAACTTCAGGGCATATTCAGCATGATGTCTGATAAATTAATGCTCTTGATAGTAATTTGAAAAGGAGCTCTTGCCCTGCAGGAAGCTGACTGGGGAACAAGCATTATTAGTGCAGAGGTGGCATTGACTGCACCTACGGTTTATCTCCATTCTGCTCTGAAGCAGCAAAAGTAGTGAGACACGGACTGAAACAGAATGTTAATTTCTGAAGGAGCAGATATATTTAAGCCCAGCTTCGTGCAGTGGAAAGGGCAAAGGACTGGGGCTAAGGAGATGTGTGTTCTACTTAGAGTGACCAAGGAATCAGTCAAATTCTTTTTTGAGAGTTAAGGGGAATCATTTAATAATTATGTTGAGGTAACGTGTGAACTAGAACTATCCTTGGCAAATCAGGACCCTAATTTGGCTCAAGACTAGTCACTTAATAATTCTCTCATCCCGTATAATTCTCTCAGCCTTCTCGGGTCTCAGTTTCCTTATTTGTTGCAATTCTTGTCTGTAAACCCTCAAGAGTGTTAAGAGAATAAGGTAAGATAATGTATGATAATGAAAGGTTTGAAATAGGAAGGTGAAAATAGTCATTTGGTAGCATTGTTATGATGAAGAGGGTAAAGCTAATTCTCTTATAGATTACTTGTTTTTCCCCTATTGACCAGGAGAAAGAGGAATAACTGAGACAAAAATTCCATTTATTTCGTAGCACCATGTGGCCACACATTCTAAACATTAAAGCCTTAGTTTTGGGTTAGGAGTTTACATTTTAGCACCAAGTTTCCCTGTTATTATTTTTCCTATAGGACTGTCAAGATTTAGGCAACATGGCTGCTTTAAAACATAAAAATTAACTTTATTCATCAAAATCACTGATGACTACCAATCTCAAACTTTTAGTCCAAATGAAAATTCAGTGTAAACACTTTTCGTACATAGAATTCCAGCTGAATGGAAAGAGAACTGATTAACTCATATTGTATTATTTGGTGACAAATTATTCTTTCTTTGGGGCTATTGCTAAGTACTGATAAAAGACAATGAATATCCAGGATCCTGCAGCTACTCCCCCAAAATATATTACTGTCTTCTTTCTTCTTGAATTTTCTAAGGGCCCCAGTGAGAGCTGGGCCCTTCCACGTGCTGTGCTAGCTAAGCTTCAGAGCCAGTTGCCAGGGATCAGAGGCTCAGCAAGGCTCAGCAGAGTACCTAAGGTCAAACAGCTAACAAGGAAAGGAGCAAAGACTGAAACAGGTGACAAATCCTCTATGCTCTCCTCTAATCTGGTCAGTAACCCTACCTTTGGTAGGAATCTGGAAATAAGATAGGAGATTAAGTACTTTCCAAATTGGTACAAAAGAGAAATTTTCTGGGATTTTAGGATAGTGTGCATATATGCTGAAGTGTGCCTGAAAACAAAACAAAATGCAGGTGTAAGAGAATTTTTAAAAACCATTGTAACCAACGGGTTGACTGACTAACATAACGTTAGTAATAACGCCTGCCATCTACAATTTTGCCAGTCTCATCAAAATTGGTTTAGCTTAAAAGCATTGAATAGCTAAACATGTATTTGTTAAAAAACACTCTAAAATAAAATAGATTTAATATGTTATCTGACTTCAGACAGGTCTTATGTGACGATTTGATATAGATCATCAATATTGAAATGAACCGATATTTCCCTTGAGAATATCTGGAAAAGAGAAGTGTGAATGTTAGATTTCAAATAAAATTATTTCTATTTTAAAACATAATCATCACAATACTTGTAAAGCTCAAAGGCGCTTACTTTATCCTACATAGGCAAACCAGAGAAAGGTTAAGTATGCAGCCTCATCTTGCCAACTGCTGAAGGGTGACCATCACCTGGGAGCTCCCAAAAAGCCTGAAAGCACCTGACTGGGCTTGCTCGCCTGAAGCAAAGATGCCCAGTGGGAGGATCCAGCTCCATCCAGAGGCAATGAGGGGGCCATTGATGCTAGTAGACAGAGATAAAGGCACTCTGCTGCAGGAAAAGTGCACTAGCCAAACGGGTATCCCACAGATCCCTAGCACACTATCAAAGAGAGCCTCGTCAACAAGCAGCAGTGAAGGTGGATGGGTGCTTCAGTTCCTCTAAGACAAGGCAGGGACCAGCAGGCCTCACTGAGCGCTTGCAATGAGTTATGCACAGAGGCCCTTCCTATATTTTTTCATATATGTTTTACTGTAACCCTACTTAGTAGACACCCTTTTATAAAAGATGAGTTCCTGGAATTCTTGGAATAAAGAGTGATTAGATTGCTCGCCCAAGATGACTGTTATAAGTGATGAAGACAAGATTTGACCATCTGTAGTAGAATTTCCCTTTCTAAATTTTTAACCACTCACAGAAATAAGTGCTTTAAAACCTAGAGGATTTGAGGATTCTAATAGTTACTAGAGGAAAGAGATGAAGAAGAGGAAATGGGGCAAACATTTTTTAGTGTTATATTCTAGGCCAATTAAAAGAATCTCTTAGTGGACTTGATCATTTGTTAAAAAATTTCCTGACTCTTTTCTAATGAAAACACAGAGACTCAGAAACATTAAACAGGATTTCAATATCACTCAGCTAAAACAATGATGAAAGGAATTTTGCGTCTGTGATTGCAAAGTCAGTATTCTCTCCGCTATTACATGCTGTGGAGATAAGACTCTCTGAGAAATAGTGAAATAGAAAATGTTGGCCTCACATCCCTCCTTGAGGGGCACTGGCTGGTGCACCCACTTTTTCCATTCTGCGTTTTTGAATACTGAAAGGCACTGTATTTCAACATTTCTCTAGTTCTGCCTTCCTGAAATAAAAGCCTTTGAATCTGCTCCTCATCTGATGGTCAAAACATATCTGTGTCATGCCATAGTCCCTCGGACCTTTACTAGGGGACTTATTGCCTGATGTTACAGACACATTTAATATATGTATAGTATGGTTTAATATAATGTGCTCCATCGGGGGAATTGGTTTTAAATTGTGTCTTTATGAGAGGAAATGATTTGTTTTTTCAACACTATTGGTTGAAGTGTCTCTCTGGACCAAGCACTGTGTATCTTACATGTTAGCATGTCTGACACCGTGGCATATTTAGTGTGGCATCTAGGGTCATATTTGCCATTTTAGTTTGTTTTTGTTTTTTTTGTTTTTGCTTTTGTTTTTTGAGATGGAGTCTCACTCTGTCACCCAGGCTGGAGTGCAGTGGTGTGATCTCGGCTCATTGCAACCTCCGCCTCCTAGATTCCAGCGATTCTCTTGCCTGAGCCTCCTGAGTGGCTGAGACTACAGGCATGTGCCACCATGTCTGTCTAATTTTTTGTATTTTTAGTAGAGATAGGGTTTCACCGTGTTAACCAGGATGGTCTCTTGTGAGCAGGTTGCTAAAAGGAGTCTGCCTTCCTCAGTTTCTCTCTCTTGACATATGATATCTTTTCATACAACCCCCTACTTTTGCTTTTCCCACCAGTGGAAGCAGCCTGAGGCCCTTGCCAGATGCAGCTGCCCAATCTTAGACTTTTAAGTGACCAGACTTATAAGCCAAATCAATCTCTTTTCTTTAAAAATTACCCAGCCTCAGGTATTATGTTATAGCAACACACATAGACTAAGACATTCTCTAAGCCACAGCCCTGAAAACTATTTTAGAACCTACATCTATCTGAGGGCTTTTTAATGCTTGTGGGGTCAGAAACACACCCTTTCCTCTAGAAGATATATAAAGAGAATAGATACCTTGCGGATGACTTCTCTCCCACTTAAACTTCAAACTGACCATAATAATCAACTCCCTGCCCGTTCCTCTTTCCTACATCTGGATTTTCAGTCATCAATAATAACAGTTTTCTAATGGTGCAGCTGGTATGGCAGAAAAATTATTGCAGCAAAACATTCACAATGAGGCTAATGAGATCATTGAGAAAGGGAAGAGGGTTGAATCGATGTTGAAACTAATTTATTTCATTAGCTGGTACTAGATGTAAATTACAGTATAATGGAATTAATCATTTAAAATGGATTGTTCACTTAGAAGTTACAAAAATACCAACATTCCATTTGGTGCTATCTTTTTCCTCTGATGAATCAATTTGGTTTTGAAGGATTTGTTTGTATTTAAAGTAAAGGGAACCAAGAGGTTTACACAGCTCTTCTTGGGAACAGGAATGAGACAAGGAAAACAGCTAGAGCAGAAGGTCATCAACAAAAAACAACAACAAAACCAACAACAAACTGAGCAGATTTCAAAGGGGCAGGAGATGATTTCTACCTGGAGTATGTGACCGTGGCAAAATAAACTCCTTAAACAATAAGTCTTCTAAAGACTTAATCCATTCTGAGCCAACCTGAAAACAGTGATTCTTAATCCTTGATATACATCATAATCTCTTGGGAAACTTTTAACAGATACTAATGCCTAGGTCTTACCCTAATGCAATTAAATCAGAATTGTTAAGAACTAGTACTGCAGAACATATATAATGCCAACTTTATTTATTTATCTATTTATTTTTGGAGATGGAGTCTCACTGTTGCCCAGGCTGGAGTGCAGTGGTGCAATCTCAGCTCACTGCAAGCTCCGCCTCCTGGGTTCACGCCATTCTCCTGCCTCAGCCTCCCGAATAGCTGGGACTACAGGCGCCCACCACCATGCCCAGCTAATTTTTTGTATTTTTTAGTAGAGATGGGTTTTCACCGTGTTAGCCAGAATGGTCTCGATCTCTGGAACTCGTGATGTGCCTGCTTCGGCCCCCCAAAGTGCTGGGATTACAGGCGTGAACCACTGCGTCCGGCCAACTTTTTATTTTTGAAAATAAAAATCAAGTGGGATTTGAACAAAAAGTATCCTAATCAAAGGAATAAATATTTATATGTCCCCTGAGCTGCATGAGGATTAAAGTGGTACTGGATTCTCTTAAACAGGGCAATTACTAGCAGATTAGGAATATAAAAATACATGCATTAATTGTCTGTTGGTGGTGCAAATGTTATATACCAGAGACATTTAGAAGGAGAAATGACTTTGGACTCAGGAGAACTAGGGAAATCTTAGAGTCAATAGGAGATGAAGCAGAATTTAAAGGATGATGTATCAGTAAACTATTGCTACATAGCAAATCATCTTAGTCTTAAAGACTTTCTAAACAAACATGCTTTAAAGAGTTTGCAGCCGCCTTGGTGGTTTAACTCTTCAAGGTTGGTCTCAGCTTGGCTTGAGTTGCTAATGATCATAAATTTTTGTGATGAACAATCTATTTCAGAAAGATGCTCACAAATTTCTGTGACAATTGTGACCCAAAGTCATTTCACAAATCTTACTACAAAGAGATCTAAACATTTT
Organism: Chlorocebus sabaeus; assembly: GCF_047675955.1. Taxonomy (NCBI): domain Eukaryota; kingdom Metazoa; phylum Chordata; class Mammalia; order Primates; family Cercopithecidae; genus Chlorocebus; species Chlorocebus sabaeus. Next base: position 8,815,589 of record NC_132913.1, on the reverse strand, counting down.
TTCCTTAGGTCAGGCACAGTGGCTCACGCCTATAATTCCAACACTTTGGGAGGCCGAGGCGGGCGAATCACTTGAGGCCAGGAGTTCAAGACCAGCCTGGCCAATGTGGTGAACCCCTCGTCTCAACTAAAAATACAAAAGTTAGCCGGGCTTGGTGACATGCGTCCAGCTACTTGAGAAGCTGAGATATGAAAATTGCTTGTGTCTGGGAGGGGAAGGTTGCAGTGAGCCAAGATTGCACCACTGCACTCCAGCCTGGGTAACAGAGGCTAACTCTGTCTCAAATAAATAAATAAATAAATAAATAAATAAATAAATAAAAACAGTTTTTTATCAGCAGCCTTGACTACAAGATCTTTAATGAAATAATTCTGAGGAAAAGACTTTCTACTTGCATAATTTTATAGAAAATGAAGCTGATTTAAAGTGCATAACTGATGCAGGGTATAATCAATTTAAGACTTGAACCCAACATTCATGGCTCCAAATGCAGTGCTCATTGTCCTGTGCAATTACACATGGTTTTGGACAAAGGTCTTCGTGTTCTATTTTATTCATATAGTAATTTCAATTGAATTAACCTCAATTGTAATAAGCAGTTATTTCCAAGACCAAAGCGTTAAGAGAACCAACGATTTTTAAGAGCTCACTAGGTCTCAGACAATTTTAAGTCATTATTTAATCTTAGATGTTGTGTCCTAAGTGCCTTGCTTGCTTCACCACTGCCATGGCCCTACCAGAAACAAGAACTTATCCAAGATTTTGTAGACATTTGTATCCAAAGAGGGACAAACTGGAAGGCAGTACTTGATGTGTGTTTTCTTTTTTTTTTTTAATTAATTTATTATTATTATTATACTTTAAGTTCTAGGGTACATGTGCACAACGTGCAGGTTTGTTACATATGTATACTTGTGCCATGTTGGTGTGCTGCCCCATCAACTCGTCAGCACCCATCAACTCGTCATTTACATCAGGTATAACTCCCAGTGCAATCCCTCCCCCGTCCTCCCTCCCCATGATAGGCCCCGGTGTGTGATGTTCCCCTTCCCGAGTCCAAGTGATCTCATTGTTCAGTTCCCATTGATGTGTGTTTTCATCTACCACTGTCAAAAACACGTGCTTGAAACTTCCATTTACACACCTGTGCCCAAATCTCTCCTTTCCAGTCTCCACTGTGCTTTGTGCTCTTATGTTGATGATATAGAATCTGTTATGTTCTCTCCACCCCACTCTCATGATTTCTTCACTTTTACCTCATTAGTGTCCAGATTTATATGTGTCGTGGATAACATACACTTTTTCTAAGTCTGTTAAGAAAATGATAAAAATGGTATCTCAGACAGCCCAAGGGGACTTGCAGAGCCCTGGACAGGCATGTTGCAAACAACGTCCATCAGTAATGAGGGCAGAGAGAGCATAAGGCCTCAGAGGTCAACGGCAGGTTCCAGTTGGGTCAGAAACCAAAACTGCAGATAATGCAGCAGATACATGACACTGTCGAAAGAGAGACCTAGAAGCAGAAGACAGGTGAGTTCTCTTTAGCTGGGGACCTGTGGGAGATTGCACGTGGCACTCAGTGGAGATACATGAACCATCCTACATGTTACACAGGCCAGCTCGGATCAAAGGAAAGGTTAGAGCGTGACGAATGCCTTTGTATCCATAGGAGTCTGGGTTGATAAGACATTAATAGGATTTAATTTTAATAGCCTAAACTAGCTTTACAAACAGTGTTTCCAGAAAAGACACAAAATGCCCATTTAATGCTGAATTTTAAATTAACAATGAATATTTTTAATACAAATATGCCCTAAATATTGCATGAGATATACTATAGTGAAAAAAAAATTGCATCTGAAATTTAAATCTAATTGGACATGTTATAATTTATTTGCTAAATGTCCAACCCTATCTATAGAGTTGGAAGTCACCCTCTTTACTGATTATAGGACTGGATATTCCTGCCTAAATGCTAATAGTGAGGGTAGAGAGAAAGAAAACTTGGCCACATACTCTGACAATACCGGTGTCATTGTAATAATGTTAAACTCCGTTTGCTAGCTAGTATTAAGGGAGCTACGTTTGAAATGGCAGTTTTGTCAGTGATTTCTGTTTACCTTTTTCTTCTGTCTGGAGTGTATTTGTGAAGAGTCCCTTACAATCAGTTATGTTTTATGAAAATCGGCACACAACCACAATGACATTTAAGCACAGAAGCATTGGTCTATGTTTTTAATAAACATATCGATTAAGAAAAAAAAAGAACACTCGGCCACATAAAAGTTATTTGAACTTCAGTATTTTTTCTCTGCGAAACTGGCGTAATCTACCAATGCTCCCTGCGGTTATAAGGGGATATGCGTGAGATAACGCTTAAAGTACCGAGCACAGGCCTTGAAAGGGAGCAAGTGTTCAGTTACTTTCAACCACTGCTAAAGTCAACATTTTATGAAGACAGGGATGGCTGAATGAATGAGTAAATAAGTGTTCTTGGTAAAGCAGCACGCCATCAGAATTTAAGTAATATTCATCACAATCTACTTTCTACCTGAAGCTCAGGATCCATCCCACTCCATATGGGAAACAATCAAAATGAAGTGGCATAGCAAGCAGCCCATGACAGTTGTGTGGAAATGCCATCCTCTCTTTTTAAGGTGAAGCAGTAAAGCTTTGCAAGTGGCATTAGTGCCTTTGACAAATGGTAGGCTGACAACACTTGGACGTGGTTGACAAGTACAAAATAGCATTCGGTAGGCAGGTGCCAGGGCGGGAGAAACAACTCTTATGTATTGCTATCTGTATTGAGCCAGATTTTAAAGAACCGAAAAACTCTCTATATGGGAATTAAGAACATGAAGATATTGCAGCAAAATCTGTTATTATTTTTAAGATAAATTGTTTTCTAAAGCTCTTTTTATTTTGGCCATATGGGATTGTATTGGAAAAATATTCCTAGAAAATATAATTCAGCATATTTTGATGGGAATAATTTCCTTTCAGTTATAAATATCCAAATAATCTGTTGTGAACATCAGAAATTATTGAAATCTCCAATGCAGGTTTAATATATTCCTTCCTGTGGAATATGGGCATGTTTTCTGAAGCTTTATTGAAAAATGAAAGTCTCACATAAAATGTATTTCAGATCATTTAACTTTTCTATCTTATTTTATGATCCAATGAATTTTATTCACTCTAGCAAGTCGTGCTGAACCTAAACACTTTAGGATTAAGATTAAAATACTGAGTATATAAATTAGGGTTAATAAAAAAAATCCCATATATTTTTGGAAATGTAGCTACTGTCACTTAAAGGAAATGGTGCAGCTCAGAAGTAGAGTGAAGATAAATTAACTGATTTTTTGGAAAAAAAATTGATGCCCATAGAAATAAGACTCAGATGGTCTCATTGTTATGAGTTAAGGCTGATCAAAGGGACTCAACTCCCTAGGGAATATTTTCTCTAGACATTAAATCAAATGCCTGTAATTGTATTTCTATAGTTTTATTCCATGGTGTAATCAGGGTGAAAAATTAAGACAAGTCTCTGGACAATAGAAAATATCTTTCAGACAGATTTCAATTTCAGTTGGTTGGATGAGCTATAGGAAGCTTGTCCAACCCACAGCTTGCATGTGGCTCAGGACAGCTTTGAATGCGGCCCAATACAAGTTCGTAAACTTTCTGAAAATACTATGAGTCTTTTTGTGTGCTTTTTTTTTCTTAGCTCATCAGCTATTGTTAGTGTTAATCTATTTTATGTGTGGCCCAAGACCATTCTTCTTCCAGTATGGCCCAGGGAAACCCAAAGATTGGATGCCCCTGAGCTAAAGAATATAAGTACAAAAGAGAAAAGCTATGAAATGAGTATTAAGCACCTGAACTTTATACCTGAACTCTAATGAAATTCCACAAGTAGGGGCCAGGCACAGTGGCTCACGCCTGGAATCCTAGCACTTTGGGAGGCCAAGGTAGGACGATCACGATGTCAGGAGTTTGAGACCATCCTGGCCAACACAGTGAAACCCTGTCTCAACCCAAATTAGCCAGGCATGATGGCGCATACCTATAGTCCCAGCTACTCAGGAGGCTGGGGTGGGAGAATTGCTCGAACCTGGGAGGCGGAAGTTGCAGTAAGCTAAGACCACACCATTGCACTCCAGCCTGGGTGACAGAGTGAGACTCTGTCTCAAAAAAAAAAAAAAAAAAAAAAAAAGGAAATTCCACAAGTAGTGTAGGTACTGGGCAAAAGGGAAATTAAGGTTATTTTTCAGACTTAGTATGTGACCTGAGATAAGACACTGTATATATGCAGGTACATATATAAACCTGTATGTGTCCCAGGGAATCTCTGTCTTCACTGGACAACAAAATCATAGAGAATAATTGTTTGTGACACACACAGCAACCCCTCCCAGCCTTGCACAAATGGGCACACCCTAGAGAAACAGCATGGTTAGAAAGGCAGCCCTGAGGTCAGGGTGAAGAAAGGATAAGTGTAAGACCAGAGGTAAGGACACTGCTTGAGAAATTGTTAAAGTAATCTGTCAAGAAAGAATCAATATCTGGACTATGATAGTGACAACTCAAGTGGAGAGAAGTCAAGAAAATTGAGAAACCAAAGTCAGTGGAATAACAGGACACAGAAGAAAGAGGGTGGAATTCAAGAGCACTCAGGGACCAGGAGTTTCATGATGCTACTCAACAAGATAAAAAAGATATAAAAAGGAAAGGGTGATGGGGAAGACAATGACTTCAGTTTTGCATAAGTTCAGTGTGAGATATTTGTGGGACACACTAGTAATCACTCTTAGCAATGCTTTTGATAGTTATAGAGATTCAGATTGTCCAAGGTCACTGAAACAATGGAAGTCAATGAGACAGGCTGGAGGACTAAATAAACTGGATGCAGGGCATGAGACACAGTATGCACAAAAGAGAACTTATCTGTCATTTTGAATGGATACACTGAAGTTCTGATGTTTATGATGAAGCTGAAAAATACACAGAGCAATAGAGAAGTCTAAGTACCATGGTGTGTTGAGGCCAATGGATAACTTCTTGGCAATTTTGTAAGCTGGGTGTTAGAAACAACTATTATTCGATATTAAATTGTATAAATTTAGAATACATAAATGTATATTAAACATAAAGATAATACAAAGTTAAAATTTACCATTTCTTATTTTATTTTAATTTATAATTTACAACTATCTATGCTCGTGAAGCAATCTATACATCTATTTTGTCTATATTGTGGAAAAACCATAATGGTGTAATTCTTTCCAACGCTGCTTTCAGTGGCATCACCTTGATAACTTGAAATCACAGTAAAATCATCAGTAAGCACTACAAATCAGAACTTCCCATCCCAGGGAGCTACCTGTGAATCATCTACCAGCACAGCACTAGTTAAATAGAGCCATCCATATCCAAGGAAGGAATAGTAGAAGAAAAATGTGTTCCACTTACTATTGCTGAATTAGAAATTCACTCCATAATTTATTAGTAGCTTAAAATAATAATTATTTCATATTAAAGCTCAGCTTCTGCTGGTCAACTCTGGAAAGATGTGACTGGATAGTCCTGGATTGGGGTCTCACGCAATTGTAGAACTAGAGCTGGAGGGTCAGGGCTGATCAAGCATCTCTGTCTTCATGTAGCCTTCTCCACATGGTCTCTCGGCATGAGCTGCTTTGGACTTTTTATAACACAACGGCCTCATGGTAGTTGTCCTTCTTACATGGCGTCCCAGGGCTCCAAAGGCAAGTGTCTTAAAGAAGAAGGTAGAAGCTACATTACCTTTCATTTCCTTGCCTCAGAAATCACAGAATCATTTCCATCACCTTTTATTGGTTAAAGTCACAGGCTTGCCCAGACTAAAAAGAGGGAAAGCAGACCCCAATTCTCAAAAATGGAGTGGCAAGGTTTTAGAAGAACATATGGGATTGGAGATATTTGGGGGCCATCTTTCAAAATACAATCTGCCACAGATCCCAAATCACAAAAGAGGGAGACAACTACATGTAGCTACCACTAGGGGGGCTACTCTAGAGGATGCTCGAGAATTATTGCTTTCATCAATCTGAGACAAAATTCACACACGTGAGCTAGAATATCATTTCCAAATGATAGGTTGGTAGGATTTGGGGGAATTTTATGGAGTAGAGAAAACCAAACTTAGATGATAATGAACGATAAATATCATCTGTATCTTTCTGGCTTAGGAAAGTTTCATGTCCGTAACAAGGAACTCACTACTTTTTATTTTTGTTTTGGACATTTCTTCTCAATTCATTCCCTGCATGAGATTTTATTCTCGTTTTGACCATCATACTTGTTGGCATTCTCCTACTTTTATCTTTAATGCTTTAATTTGGGGATATATATCCATATGTGTATGGATACATGTATATGGATATGTATGATTTGGGGATACATATCCATATGTATACAGATATATATATGTGTATAGAGATAGATAGATAGATAGATAGATAGATAGATAGATAGATAGATAGATAGATTCTTCTCTACTTGCAATGGGGTGATGTCCTGATAAACTCACCAAAAGTTGGAAACATTATAAATTGAAAATTTATGGTTATTTAGACTTGTGCCCATGGGCTAAAGAAAAGCTGTGGCTCGTCCAGAATCATAAGAGCTTATCCTAACCTGGGAAAAGATCAAAATTCAAAGTACTGTTTCTGCTGAATGTGTATTGCTTGCACCATCGTAAAAACAAAAAATTGTATGGCAAACCCTCATGAGTTGGAGACCGTCTGTGTGTATACGTGTGTGTGTGCGTAGTTTGTTCATTTGCTTGTTTTTTTTTTTTTTTTTTTCATTTTCTGTTTTCCTGATAACATTAGTTTCTATGGACAGTGTATTTATTTCTCCCTGCTCGTGCTGCCTCAGGTTTTCTGGTGATAGGGTGAAGAAGAAAGTGCCTCTGTGGCCTAAATTCTGACCCCTTTATTAAATCCAAACGTCCAAAAATGTATTTCTGGACTTCAAAAATTCCAGAAATAAAGATACAAAGAAGAACTTCTGCGTGGGCAAAATGGGTACTGCGTTGTTGAACAAATAAAGGGAAAATTCTAAGCAGAGTTTGAATAAACTAATATATATATTTTTTTGAGACAAGACCACATTTTGGAAATTTTAGAAAACAGTTTTAAGAAAGAACGTGCTATGGTATTTATTTTATATTGAAAATGGAATAACAGAAAAGCTTAGAGGCAGAGGTTAGAATCTATAAAAAATTCTTTAGCTATTCTCTAAATTCTAGAAAAATTATTGGGAGTCTGCCAGGTGCCAGGTTCCATGCTAGGTTCTGGAGACAAAGCGAGAAGTAAGATAGAAACGAGCAGCTGGTAGGCACTTAAAATATACGTTGAAAATTACATGATGCAGTAGAGCCTGCCAATTAGAGGCTCATCCTCTAATTTTGGAGATGCGACAGCTTTTTATGGGAATTAAAAGGCCACAGAAAGCTGAAGGTCAGGTCTAGACACAGTCCAAAGGTGAAATACAATTAAAAATGCTCACTTGTTGAACAATATACAGGTTGCCTGTTTGCTCATAGTTATTAGATGATTAAGTATCTGTAATTCAGTTAAGCATTCTAAGCTGCAGAAAATGCTGTAAACCAGTGGGGTCTTTTTCATTTTCATTTTCTTCTTTTGAAATAGCGTCTTGCTTTGTCACCAAGGCTATAGTGCAGTGGTATGATCACAGCTCACTGCAGTCTTGAACTCCTTAAATCAGTGGTCCTTCAAACCTAGCTGTTTCTTAGAAAAACTAGGCAGCTTAAAAGGGACACTGACCAATGGGTACCAAACCAAATCACTCAAATCGGAATAGCTATTGGTATGGCCAGAATGGATTTTTGTCAAGGCTTCCTGTTATTTCTAATGTGCAACCAGCACTGCAAACTCTAGACCTAACCAACTTGTGCTTTCTCTTTCCCCTTGTGTGCTTGCTATCCCATCTGCCACTACATAGCTCCTGGTAAGGTGTTACCTGGTGTGTTAGACCATTTTCATGCTGCTGATAAAGACATACTGGAGACTAGCAAGAAAATGAGGCTTAATTGGACTTACAGTTTCACATGGCTGGGGAGGCCTCAGAATCCTGGCAGGTGAAAGGCACTTCTTATATGGCGGCGGCAAGAGAAAAATGAGGAAGACGCAAGAGAGGAAACCCTTGATAAAACCATCAGATCTTGTGAGACTTATTCACTACCATTAGAACAGTATGGGGGAAAGTGCCCCCATTATTCAATTATCTCCCACTGCGTCCCTCCCACAACATGTGGGAATTATGGGAGTACAATTCAAGGTGAGATTTGGGTTGGCACACGGAGGCAAACCATATCACCTTGTTATCTGAGTTCTGTGCAAGGGCACTTCAGGAATTTGGGAAGTTTTCAGGTACTGTTGTTCTCAAACATAGCTACATATTGAAATAACCTAAAGAATTAAGAAAAGGAACCCACTTATGCCTCAGTGCTATACCCTTCTCTGCTAACAATTATGTTCAGCTCATATGGGGTATGGCCTAAGCATAACAAGTTCTGAAGCTTCATAAATGGCTCTAGTGTGTGGTCCAGTTGGAGAACCACTGTCCTAGAATATCCCAGTGATAAAGACGTGACTGTCAGTTCAGATACAATCTAAATATGGAGAAATTCTTAACAGAGGACGCACAGTAAATGACTTCAGGTGGAAAGCACGTAAAGTAAATGCGAGAAGAAGGTCAGGTGGGGAGTGTGGGGAGCCAGGGAAAGCACGCCCCTGGGCTCCCTCCACCAGAAGCCACCTGGAACCTGGGACCAATGTGCTAGAGGAACCTGTTTTCAAAGAAAGTCAGAAGTATGGATGCATTTTTATTTGCAGCCTGATGATTTTTGTATTTTAGCAACTAATTCACTTTATTAAAAAATACTGAATAAGCTCAAGAAAACCTGTCTGTGAGCTGGATTCAGCCAAAGGGAATGCCAGTTGATGACTTTTCTCTTGGAAAGAAAAATCTTTCATGTTGATGTATCACATTTTCTCCAGCTTTTCTGGGGTTTTTTCTCAGAAGTTTCCTTTAGCTTGCTCCCATGAAAGGTGACTGTACTGTTCCTCAGCTACTTATAAACATTTGAAGAAACTTTTCTTCTGTATTCCTGGTTTCATACTCAGTGCAAATATAACGCAAGTATTCACAGATATTTTGCTGTTAGATCACCATATTGAGGAATGAGTGTTAGTTCATTAATGCCGTACACAAACACCCAAACCAAAATTTGCAGTACTTGTGGATTCACGATGAGATAATTAGCAATTTCTTCACTTCCCACTGAGCAGGATGAGTTGAGGATTAGCTTCTCTCAGTAGATTACACATTAGAGAGAAAAATGTCAAACAGCAAAGTAAAATGGGACTCTACATCTTCCCACACAAGCATCTCCAGTGCACTAATGAGCTAGCTTTCTTGTCACATTCACAACTAGCAGCAGATGACCTAAGAATAAGTCAGAGAAGCTTTCTATTAGGGGAACTTTATTTTGCCTCTAAATATACAGTAAAAAAGTGGGTCAATTGGTACTTACAGAAGCTATTTTAGTTCACAACTGGAGAAATTTAACTATTTTAGAAATAAAAAACCCCTGGAAAAGTTAGTCTCCTTTATTATGCATGGAAATAAAAGCATTTTCTTAATTTGAAATAAGTGAATTTTTCACTGAAGAAATTCCTGTTTGCTTTTACATATTAACTCCATGTATCAAGGCCTCTGATTTGCCATCTCAACCACCCTGTCACTGCCCACTAACCTCTTGCTGCTTCCCTTCTCTCCTTGTTCCACCTAGGGTTCACATGCTCTGCTTTGAATCAGACATTCACAGGATCAGACATGTGATTCAGGGACTTAGTAAGGGGGAGTGATCAGTGCATTGGCCTCTGTTTTATGACAAACCACCAAAGGACGTGTGTCTTCACACAACAGGTACACTTGCTTTGGCATGCAGAATCTCCCCAGATGGCTGTGCTGGAGGTGAGTAGATGGGGTGAAGAAATGCCTCTGTGTATATTTGTCATATCCTGTTTCCCATTGATCGAAATCTATCCAAAGAGCACACCAACTCTCCTTCTTTGTATTTATGGACTATGCCACTTGGCTACACCGACAACTGCAAGAGAAATCAGATCCCATACACTGCAGTATGTATTTTCATTGAAGTGCACAAGTGACACAGGAGTTAACACTTTTGGGCTGCTACAGGCCTCTAGCAGAACTACTAATCCCTCTGAGAAATACATTTCTGTTCTTTATTGACTACCCAGTCTCAAGTATTCTGTTACAGAATACACAACAGTTACAGAAGTACACAACAGATTAAGACATATGTCTTCTTTTTAAGAAATGCCTAATCAGGTCCTTTATCCATTTCAGTATTTTATTTTGTTTTATTGTGCTATTGAGTTGCATCAGTTTCTTATATATTTTGGGTATTAATCCCTTAACCCCTTAACAGATATATGATTTGGAAATATTTTTGCTCTTTATGTAGATTGCTTTACAGTCTGTTGATTGTTTCCTTTGCTGTGCAGAAGCTTTTTAGTTTGATGCAATCTCAGTTTATTTTTGCTTGTGTTGCCTGTGCTTTTGGTGTCATAAACAAAATATTTTTTGCCAAGACCAATATCAAGAAGCCTTTTAGATATGTTTTCTTCTAGTAGTTGTACAGTTTCATGTCTTAAATTTGTTTTTAATATGATGTGAGAGAAAAGTCAAGTTTTATTTTTTTGCATTGGATAGCCAGTTTTTCCTACATCATTTATTGAAGAGATTAGCTTTTCACTGCTTTGGGTTCTTAGTATTTTTGTCAAAAATCAGTTGACTGTCAGCATGTGAATCTATTTCTAAGCTCTCTATTCTGTTCCATTGGTCCATATGACTGGTTCTACGTTAGTAACATAGTATTTTTATTACTGCAGCTTTATAATACCTTTTGAATGTGTGATGCCTTCAGCTTTATTCTTCTTGCTCAATATTGCTATGGGTATTTGTGGTCTTTTGTGGTTCCATAGGAATTTTCCTTTTTTTTTTTTTCTATTTCTGTAATGAGTATCACTGGGATTTTGATAGAGATTGAATTGAATCTGTAGATCACTTTGAGTAGTATGGGCATTATAACAACATTAATTCTTTTAATCCATGAGTGGAGAATGACTTTCTATCTGTGCCTTATGCAAAACAATATGGAGCTTCCTTAAAAAATTTAAAAATGGAAGTACCATATGATTTAGAAATCCCATTTCTGGGTATATATCTGTATTAGTCCGTTTTCATGCTGCTGATAAAGACATACCTGAGACCGGGAAGAAAAAGAGGTCTAATTGGACTTACAGTTCCACATGGCTGGGGAGGCCTCAGAATCATGGCAGGAGGCCAAAAGCACTTCTTACATGGCGGCAGCAAGAGAAAAATGAGGAAGATGCAAAAGCAGAAACCCCTGATAAAACCATCAGATCTCATGAGACTTATTCACTACCCCGAGAACAGTATGGAGGAAACTGCCCCCAGGATTCAATTATCTCCCACTGGGTCCCTCTCACAACATGTCGCAATTATGGGAGTGCAATTAAAGATGAGATTTGGGTGGGAACACAGTGAAACCATATCACTCTGCCACCGACCCCTCCAAATCTCAAGTCTTTCTTCACATTTCAAAATCACTCATGCATTCCCAACATTTCTCCAAAGTTTTAACTCATTTCAGCATTAACCCAAAAGTCCACCATCCAAAGGCTCATCTGAGGCAAGTCCCTTCTGTCTATGAGCCTATAAAATCAAAAGCAAGCTAGTTACTTCCCAGATACAATGGCGGTACAGGTACTGGTAAATACAGCCATTCCAAATGGGAGAAACTGGCCAAAACAAAGGGGTTACAGGGCCCATGCAGGTCTGAAATCCATCAGGGCAGTCAAATTCTAAAGCTCCAAAATGTTCTTCATTGACTCCATGTCTCACATCCAGGTCAGGCTGCAGCAAGAGGTAGGTTTCCATAGTCATGGACAGTTGTGCCGTGTGGCCTTGCAGGGAATAACCTCCCTGGCTGCTTTCATAGGCTGGCGTTGAGTTTCTGCGGCTTTTCCAGGTGCATGGTGCAACCTGTCAGTGGATCAATCATTCTGGAAGTCTGGAAGATGGCGGCCCTCTTCTATCAGTTTTACTAGACTGTGCTCCAACAGGGACTCCTCTGTGTGGGGGCTCCGACTCCGCATTTCCCTTCTGCATTACCTTAGCAGAGGTTCTCCATGAGAGCCCCAACCCTGTAGCAAACTTTTGCCTGGGCATCCAAGTGCTTCCATACATCTAAAAGCTAGGCAGAGGTTCCCAAACCTCAATTTTTGACTTCTGTGCACCCGCTGGCTGAATACCACGTGGAAGGTTTGGGGCTTGCACTCTCTGAAACCATGGACCGAGCTGTACCTTGGCCCCTTTTAGCAATGGCTGGAGTGGCTGGGACGCAGGGTACCAAGTCCCTAGACTGCACACAGTCCGGGGACCCTGGGCCCAGACCACGAAACCATTTTTCCCTCATAGGCTTCTGGGTCTGTGATGAGAGGGGCTGCCATGAAGTGGCCGTGGAGGCATATTCCCCCACTGTCTTGGGGATTAACATTTGGCTTCTTGTTACTTATGCAAATTTCTTCAATCAACTTGAATTTTTGCTCAAAAAATGAGTTTTCTTTTCTACTGCATCATCAGGCTGCACATTTTCTGGACTTTTATGTTGTTTCCCTTTTAAAATGGAATGCTTTTAACAGCACCCAAGTTATATTTTGAATGCTTTGCTGCTTAGAAATTTCTTCCGCCAGGTACCCTAAATCATCTCTCTCAAGTTCAAAGTTTCACAGATCTCTAGAGCAGGGGCAAAATGCCACCCGTCTCTTTGCTAAAACATAACAAGTCACCTTTACTCCAGTTCCCAACAAATTCCTCACCTCAGCCTAGACCGTATTGTCCATTTTACTATCCAGTTTTTGGTCAAAGCCGTTCAACCAGTCTCTAGGAAGTTTCAAACTTTCCCACATTTCCCTGTCTTCTTCTGGGCCCTCCAAACTGTTGCAACCTCTGCCTGATACCCAATTTCAAAGTCACTCCCATATTTTAGGGTATCTTTTCTGCATCACCACACTCGACTGGTATTTATTTTACAATGTACAACAATATATGCTCTTGAAGCTATTTATATCTATTTTGTCTATATTGTGGAAAAACCATAATGGTGTGATATTGTATAATTCTTTCCAACTCTACTTTCAGTGATGTCACCTTCATACTAATGCCCAGACCTCACTGTATTAGTTCATTTTCATGCTGCTGATAAAGACATACCAGAGACTGGGAAGAAAAAGGGATTTAACTGGACTTACAGTTCCCCATGGCTGAGGAGGCCTCAGAATCATGGCGAGTGGTGAAAGGCACTTCTTATATGATGGTGTCTAGAGAAGATGAGAAAGATGCAAAAGCAGAAACCCCCAATAAACCCACCAGGCCTTGTGAGACTTATTCACTACCATGAGAACAGTATGGAGGAAACTTCTCCCAGGATTCAAATTATCTCCCACCAAGTCCCTCCTACAACGTGTGGGAATTATGAGAGTACAGTTCAAGAGGACATTAGAGTGGGGTCACAGAATGAAACCATATCGATACTCAAGAAAATAAAACTTGGATCTTTAAGTAGAATCTGCACTCCTATATTCATTGCAGCATACACACACACACACACACACACACAGATATATAGATATGATGGGATATTTTTCAGCTTATTTTTAGCCTTAAAAAAAGAAAGAAACTCTATGATTTGAAATAATCTGTACAAACCTGAAGGAACTTATGCTAAGTGGAATACGCCAGACACAGAAAAACAAATACTGCATGATTATATGTAAAACTGAAATAGTCAAACTCACAGAAGTACAGAGTGGCAACCTGGTGATTGCCAGGGTCAGAGTGGGGAGGGGAAAATTGGGAAATGTTTGTCAAAGAATACAGAGTTTTAGCTATGCAGGATGACATTCCGGTGATCTAATGTACAGCATGGTGACTACAGTTTACAATAATGTATTGTATGCTTGAAATTTGCTAAGACAGAAGATTGAAGGTATTCTCACTATTCCAAAAAAAAAAAAAAAAGTAATTATGTGAAGTAACAAAAATGTTAATTACTTTGATTGTGGCAATTATTTCACTATATATATATACACACACACATATATATAAATAAACTTTAAATTGTATACTTTATGAGATTCCTATATGTCAATTATACCTCAATAAAGCTGAAAAATTTTAAAAATAATTCCCCCAAATATATGTAATATGAACAATAAACATAAGCCACATATATTTTTTTAAAATTTGTCATGTTTTTACCCTGACAGCAAATCTCCAATTGGATAACCTCATTTCAAGAGCTCCACAGGCACAAAGAACAACCGAGGAAAAGTGAATGTAGGAGGAAAAGTGAATGATGGGCTCTGAACCAATCTAAGTGGAATGACTTCAGATGGAAATAATGACTCAAGTTCTCAAACTTAAGTATGCTTCAGTATCATGTGCAGAGCTTAAAACGTAAATCACTGGACTCCACACCCAGAGACTGATTCAATAGTTCTGAAGTGGGGCTCCCAAACTTCCTTTTCTAATACTTTTCCAGGTGATGCTAATGCTGTCCTTTAAGAGTCACTGGTGATGAGGCTTTGGGAAATCAGCTTGTAACTTTTAAGTGGAAAAAGGGACATGTAGTTCCTAAATATGATATAAATCTCTCCTCCATTACAGTAGCAATTAGTGCTACAGTAGAAAAGACAGGTGGTCAAATTGTACTTAAGATTACAATTTGATCACTAAATGGAATAACACATGGTATTTTTTTGGTCTTGCTAATCAATTGTAGTTGAAGATGCAGATATTTGAATATTATATACACACATATGGCACAGTTAATTTAGTATAGTTTGTGCATCAAAGTAAAAATTGAGTCATCTACAATTCCATTCACTAAAGGAAGCATCTAGGCATAATTTGAGTAAACAAATTGGAGAGTGGAACATTACGACATGTACATAACTCAATGTATTTGAAATTGACTGTAAATCCTCATTAGGCCTAAAGCCCCTTTTCAGGTGAACTGTGTCTCACATTTACTGTTACATTTCTAGTTTTTAGTTTCTTGTATGCAGTAGGTCTCTAATAAATAGAAGCATGAGTAGTTTTATTTGTTTCATATGTTTTTGGGAATTTAGTCTTCAGTTATTCTGAAAATGTTAATACAGTGTTGAAGTCCCATTGTGAGGTCAGGAGAGTCTATATATATGTAAAGATAGACATCTCTCTTAATCTTTTGTTCCTTTCTGTAGTGAGTATTAGGAATATAATGCACTTCAGAGTAAAAGTCCAAATGCTGACAAGCGACTTTTAACCTTATGATTCTGGATGGTCTGATTATAGAGAATCCATTTCCAAACTTCCTTTCACTCCATAGGAGCCTGGAGATGAATTAAAAATTACCTGATGCTCTGAACTGACATTTCACAGTACAGTATCATAGCATATTGTAAGAAGAGAGGCTCCACATGAATTTTTAAATGATTAAAAATATATCTCTACTGATGCAAGAAAGGAACTTTATGTATGTAACATTTTCTCAAAATTGGTCTCATAAATGAAGATCAAAAACCTTTAGTCAAGTGGAAGCTAATTTAGAGTTGTTACTGTCAAGCATCTATAACTTTTCAAATCACCAAATGCTATTGCTAACATCAGGCTGTAGGATTTAAATTTTCATAAATTCGACTATGGAGTCTACTTCATTGCTGGACTAGAATGACAAATACATGATAACTTACATGGGATAATTCTGTAATATTGTTGTTTGGAGTTGACAATGAGAATGCACCTGTTGACTGAGTTCCAACTCTTTTCCAGGCACTTAATTTTTACTCACTGAAATACTCGTCACAGCCACCTTATAAAGTAAAAATTATTATGTATGCCTATTTTCTATAGAGTATACTGAAGCTCAGGGAGCTTAAATAATTTTCTCAGTGACATGGATGGCAATTGGTCAAATTTGTTTTGAAAAGTTCCTCAGACCCTGAGGCCTGCATTCCTACCATTGAGTTAGGCGAATTAGCAAGAGACAGAGGCCTTTGGTACACACTTTTTATCGGGGAAAAGACTTCTTGTGAATAAATAAACCCTAAGTCGTATCAGTATACAACTAAATTGGCCCTAAAGCAAGGAAATCCTTAATGATATAGCATCATTACGACTCTCTTAAACTATTTCACTGGAAAGGGAACTTTTAGAAACACTGGAGCTTTGAGAGCTGGCCTCAGTCTGAAGGAGCTGATAACATCGGGGATTTGTGTTGCAAGGGCAAGAGCAGTTGCTGCACTATAGAGATTTTAGGTTGGCCCTACAGCTCTTCCCTTATAAAAACCATCTATAGAAGGTGATTTTTATGGCATTATCTCTCTCACAATAGACAGTGAGGAAATCCTCAATTGTTCTATTTCTACAGTGTTGGGGATCAGAGTACAATTCTTGCTTCCTTCATGTTTGGGCTCTGGAAAGGGATTTATCATGAGAGCAACCAAATGAGAAGAGGTAGTTCAGATAAGACAAAAGACAAAAGAAATAGAAGTATGCCCCAGAGGAGTAGATTTACTATTTATTTTTTCCTGCTTTTGACACGAGATCTACACCATGATCTTTGGCCCTGACTATATTCTCGACACACATTTTATATAGTGTTTGTGCCTTAGGGGAACAGTGGCTACTATGCCTTCTACCCATTATCATTAATTTTTCTTTTTCAAAAAAAAGTCAATGAACCATATTTCTTAAACACATTCACCAAGCTCCTCAGAGAACATGGTTTACGCTGCTAGAAGTTATGCCTCAAGATTTCTCCTCTACCCCAGACAAACTAATCTCCATCATTATGACAATTCTCCCATACTTACACTTGATGACAGGTCACAAATTTATGAAGTCGATTGAGTTATGACTCAACAATTTAGTCTTTATTTTCTTTGAGGAGAAAAATGATATGAAATCATGTAAGAAAAATTTTGGAGCAATAAATCACTCAATTTGAAATAAACATCAGTAGAGGATATAAAGATGTCATGAAACATTTCCACCCAATTGTTTAATCCACCCTCTTAGTCAAGTCCAGAGTATAACATTATCTTTCTTTTCTGCTTTGTGAAGCCAGGCTCATGTTTGAAATGAGTTTAAAAACAAATGAATTTCAGACTTACAGAATGTTCATCTTTTAGTGTTGTTATTAAGAAAGCTAGTGAAAACAGTATTCTTTACCATGATGCTCCAGGAAAGGCATTAGATCCAAATGAGAGCATAACATTCCATCAGTCTAATTTCAAGGTTGACATGGACAGCCAATGAAATCCTACAACTGCAAATTGCTTCAAAGTATTTCACCGTAATGACTAGACTGCAGTGTTGATGGGTTACAGATAAACACCAAAAATTAATAATAAGGAAACAGACAGAATAAAAAATACCACTTGTATTATTGTGTTCAATACAATCTTAGTAATTAATATAATTTGGTCATAATAAAAGAAGTCTACTCATTTGCGAACTTACCATATGCCTATTATGTATAGAGCACTGTGTAATGCACTGGAAATTTTTATTCGTTCAACGAATAATTACTGAGTACGTCTCTGCATAGAATATTACTGCAGACCTGGGGATGTAACAGTAAAAAGTCATACGTGAAAAAGGCCTCCCTTCATGAAACATATTCTGATGGAGAATAGGCAAAATACATGATAAATAAATTAGAGTATATCTGAAAGTGTTAAGTATTGAAGAGGAAAAATATAAACAGGCAAGAAGGACAGAGACCATTTTAATGAGATGGTGGTGGTGACACGTTAGACCGTCTGCAGGGTAGGCCTCTCATGAAAAGAAGTGACGTTTGAATAAAGATTGAGAAGAAGCCAGGAAATTATCCATGAGGGTGTGTATGGAAAGGGCAGACAAGTAGATGGAAAGAAGGGTAACGAGCTTAGCATTTTGTGGAAGAGTAAGGAGGCCAGGGGCCTTTACTCGATGCCATGAGGGGGCGAGAGGTAGAAGAGTAAGCCAGAGAGATCAAGAGAATGGCTGATATGGAAGGTCATATGAGGATTCTTGAGAGTCACTGGAGGATTTTAGGCAGAGTAGAGAGCTGGTCTGATTTGGGAGGACCACTCTGACTATTGTGATGAGACTAGAATGCAAAAATAAATAATGTATGGTCCTAATGAACTCACACTTCATTTGAAAAGTTGAAAAGGATATAGGTTCAGTGTAGTGAGATAAGTGCTATTAGAGTACAGAGGGTTGATAGTAACAGGTAAGACTCCTGCTCACTTCTCGGCCTATTCCAATCTGGCTTCTCGCCCTGTAACTACAATGATACAATTCTGGAAAGGATTCTGATGACTTTTAGGTTGCCAAGCTCCATATCCTTCCTCTAGCCTCATCTTACTTGACTTTTTTGCAGCAATTGTAACATTTTATATTGCTCTTCTTCTTGAAATACTTTCTTCCATTGTTGTCCATGGCTCTACCTTGTCCATATTTTTCTCTTGTTTCTCTGGGAGGACACTCACTTTTCAGGCTCACTTTCCTCTCCCTAGTAATTGGGTCTTACAATTTCTGTCCACAGCAGCCACATTAACAACTCCAAAGGGTTCATTCGGCCAGTGGTTTTTTGAAGTTGTATATTGCTGTCTTGAGGTACCTGTAATGAAATAATGAATTTCTGTCTTATTTTTTGTCTCATTGTTTTGACTTTCTTTACGTAAACAATCTTAACCATGCATGAGGCTTCAAATAGGTCTTAATCACAAGTTTGGGTTTCCATCCAGGATGCTTTGCAGTGTAATGACTGCTTGATATCTCTGGTTAAATGTCTCAAATACACCTCTAGTTTATCATATCCCAAAGGTAAACTCAAGGGCTTCCTTTTGTACAGGGTTCTTCTCCAGTGTTCTCTGGCTTAATGGATGACACTACCACCCATCCTGCTATGCAAGCCAGAAACTTAAGTATCCTTCTGGATGCCCCTCACTTGTCTACCCTCCAAATCCAATTCATTATTCATTATCCAATCTATTGATATGTTTCCTCAAGCCATCACCATGGCCCACGTGACCATCGTCTCCTGCCCTTTCTTCCTCCAGGAGTTTTTTTCTCCACACTACAGCCACAGAGATTTTTCAAACTGTTAATTGAGTTAGGTCACCAATCGCCCACCTGTTTAAAATACGTTATTGGATTTCCTTTTATGCTAGAAAGAAATGATCACACTCTTTCAGTCTCCAAATGTCTTAACCATTGCCTACTTCCCTAAGCTCACCTTTCTCTTACGCTTCCTTCCTCTTTCCACTTTACATTCAAACTGCTACTAGCCTTTTAAAATGTTTTTGAATAGGGTTGCTACACTCTACCAAAGACGTGGTCTTCTTTCTTCTATTTCTCATGCAAACATATTAGCTTCTACATTATTCATTATTCTAGATTTTAGCATAGTTATTACATCTTCTTCTAACTCTTCCTTCAATTCCCAGGTGAAATAAATTACCCTTTATAAGCTCTCATAGTCACATACCTCTCCTGCAGAGAACTTTTCATTGAGACCTAACCTGCTGCCAAGCACAGTGCGGGTCTTCAAAAATAATTGTTGAATATAAGGTAACAGGATTTTTTAGCAGGTGGTGCCATGTTCTTATTTAACCAGGATATCAGATGATACCATCATTTATTTACATCTTTTTCTGAAGCAAATAATCACTGAACTATGTCAAGTACCAATGACTGTCTGGACCTTAAAATTTTAGGCAAAAGATATTACTTATAGAATTTATTTGGGATATTTAATATTTTAATTAGATTTAAAAAATTATGGAGAAAAATGAAAATATAACCTGCTTAGGAACTTGTTTAGAAGGTTACACAGGTGTCGCTTGGACTCTAATCTCAGAACTGTCAAGTTCTAATTTTTTTTTTTTTTTTTTTGAGAGGGAGTCTCGCTCTGTCACCCAGGCTGGAGTGCAGTGGTATGACCTCAGCTCACTGCAACTTCCACTCCCGGGTTCAAGTCATTCTCCTGTCTCAGCCTCCTGTGTAGCTGGGATTACAGGAGCGCGCCACCACGCCCAGCTAATATTTGTATTTGTAGTAGAGACAGGGTTTCATCATGTTGGTCAGGCTGGTCTCGAACTCCTGACCTTGTGATCTACTCACCACAGCTTCCCAAAGTGCTGGGATTTCAGCCATGAGCCATCGCTCCCAGCTAGAATTACCAAGTTCTAATTGTGATTCTGGACAAAAATCCCGATGCTTCACTTTCTCCTTCTACAAAGTTTCAGTGAATCTTAAAAGGTATAAATAAATAAATAAGTAAATAGTTAACATATACCTGACTAGCCCTTAAAAAACATTAGTTCTGTTTTCCTGCACTTACCATATGTTGATATAATTTCTCATTCTCAAGTATTCTTACTGGTTAAGGCAGTGCTTCTTTGGCTTCACATACAGCATAACGTTTTTTGTTTGTAAAGCCCTTCTCTCCCTGATTCTGATACACTTAAATTTAATAGCATGTTCACAAAGTGACATAGATCAAACAGGAGAAACTAGACAGGATTCTCCTCTCCACTGTTGAGGAAAGGAAGGCATAATGCCATCACCTGCAATTAGAAAAGTTGTCTGAGCAATTACAAGGCATTTTCAAGTCTCCCATAATGTTTTAGCATCTGTAGGAAAGCTTCTCTTTGTAAGCAAAAGGTTAATAGCTGTGCTTTTCCAGCTGTTTCATGTGGGCCAGGTGTCTGAGTAGCCCAAACTACTTAACTGCATATTAGTGCCACATAAACTGCAGGCTGCCACTTGTCGAAAGAGCTGTTAATTTCTGTAGAATGTTGCACTGAATGTCATTAAGATGTGAATTACAACAAATTTGTTAAGGAAGTTATAGCTATCATTAGTACAAGGATTAGTGTGATGGAAAAAAAATAGAAGATTCGTCCTCTACATGATTTGAGCAACTCTCTAAGGTCTTAGTCACACACACACACACGCACACACACACACACACACACTCCCCATGCTATATTTCGTGTCTGAATTTTAGCTTCCACAGGTTGCCAGTATCCATGTATTGTGTGTGGCCAATACATCCTATCAAAACTGAATTGTATAAAATGTCAAAAATCTTATGAAACATGTTAGATATTTACGCTTATTGAGGATATTGTTATAACAGTCAACCATAAAATGGAGCTCTATAACTTAAAAATAATGATCAGTGCATGCACTGAATTCAAACTAAGTTTCAGATTCAGTGCTCAGTTTTCTAAGTGTTTTATCTCTTTTAAGATAGGGTCTGCAAGGTGAATCTGTGAGTCACATCTCACGTTTGGTCCATTCTCACACACACCAGCTGATTTAATCCTTGTAGTGTTTGCAAAAGGCTATTGTTTTTGTCTTCTTCTTCTTCTACTGCTTCTTCTTCTTTTTTTTTTTTTTTTTTTTTTTTTTTGAAGGTGGAACAGACCTAGAAGCTGGAGTTTAGTGTTTGTAGGTGACACAGAATTTTAACTGCACATTTATGACTTTACAGTCCGTGATGTCCATGATATTAGTATTGATTTTTCTGTGGATTAGTATAGAGCATTTTTCTACAACTACTAACATCAGACAATTGCCAGAGTGAGGATTTTGTTGGCAGGGCTAGCAAGGAGGAAGGGGAGCATTTCAAAGCTGTGTCCAGCTGAATGATACTGTCTAGGGCTTAAGGGGGCAGCCTCACTCAGGGAGGTTCTAATGATCAATCCCTTCTCCTTGACCAATGTGTCTGCACATTTGCCTCAATAAACAGTCCTGGTCATTTTGACTGAAGATACTTTTGAATTAGTCTTATATGTTTTCTACACAAATTGATGCTGTGTAACCACTACATACAATGGAGTACTATTCAGTCATTAAAAAAAGAATGAGATCCTGGTATTTGAAACAAGATAAATGAAACTGGAGGTCATTATGTTAAGTGAAAAACTTATAATTTTAAAACAGAATTGTTCTTTTAATATTATGAAACTTAAGGAATATTAATTTTATTTTTAAAACTTTCACAGGGAGAGGAGACCTAAAGTGTGTGTGTGTGTATGTGTGTGTGTGTATATGCATACAAACATATATGTGGAATATTTGCTAATGGCGGAGAATTAGTTTTCCTTAATTACTTCATTTAGTTATTTTATTTAAATATTGAAACAATTTTGCAAAGTCGGTATTATCTACATTTTATAGAAAAATTTAGAAAATGTGAATACCATGCCTGGAGTTGAAAATACAGCATTTTGTTTGCTTTCTTTCACCTTCTCCACTTTTCTTCTTAAAATATATAATCTTCTTTATAATCAACTGTGGTATAATATATCTTAAGAATCCTGTCTCTGTCACTACAACTTAAATAAACTTATTAGAATTGTAAACTTAAACATTGACATGTATTTTCCCTAGATATTGAAGTATTTAGTCTTTAGAAAAAATGATAAAGAGAGGGAAAACATTAGTACAAAATAAGATATACTAACAAAAGTTTGAAACAATGCAAATGAGGCAATTTGCCAGTTACCTAAGAATGCACAAATGCATTAAACTAACAGGCGATGTGTTTAAATAACTGTCATATTTTAAGACATGCTAATACAGCTATTCCATTTCTTATTTAAGTATCTCTAAGGCACTTCTAGGTACATATAACTGGGAGGACATTTTAAAAAGCAACCAAACAAAAGAAAACTTTTTTTATCTGTTCCAAACACAAATGGCAGACAGATTAAAATATATTTTATGTTAAAAATACAATTGCCTTTAAAAAGGAGAGAGGAAATATCTGCTAATACCAAAGACAAAGAGTAAATAAATTTAATGTCTACCAGAGGGGGAAGAAGGCATATTTTCCACAAAGTAATAGCAATTACATTGACAATAGACTTTTATCACTAAAAATAAATAAGGTCAATAAACTGTTACCTTTAAAGTATTCAGTTTAGAATCCTTTATGATAGTTATACCATTATACTATATGGTGGGTGTCAAAGTGAAGTCATCTAAGAAATATAAAGACTGTAAAAATGTATTATCCACCCATCTGGAAAGGACCACTAAGGTTGTAGCTGAGGAAAACAATAGTGTAGTTTTAAAAAGTAAGGTTCAAAATAAAATCTTAACAGCAGCAAAGTGTTGAAACATGCTTTATTAGTTTTTCCATACTGCTGTTACAAATTACCACAAATTTAGTAATTTAAAAATAACCCAGATTTGTTATCTTGTAGTTCTGGAGGTCAGAAGTCCAAAATCATTCTCATGGGCCAAAGTCCAGGTGTTGGCAGGACTGGTATTTTGGGAATACGCTTGGGTAGAATTCCTTTTCTTGCCCATTTCAGCCTCTCAATTCTACTTGGACTTCTTAGGTTTTTGCTCCTATCTCCATCTTCAAAGCCAGCAGTGCATCTTTTAACCTCTGTGACTTCTGCTTTCATGGCCACATCTCCTTGTCTTACTCTTTTGCCTCCTTCTTTTCCTTATAAGAGTCTTTGGGTCCATGCACATAATTCAGGATGGTCTCTCCATCCCAATATCCTCAATTTAATCACATTTTCAAAGTCTCTTTGCCATGTAAGGTAACATGTTTACAGTTTCCACAGATTAGGACGTGGCCAACTTTCGGGGACTACTTATTCTGCCTACCACACCATATCGATAGAGCTAAAAAACGTAGTATACAAAAGAAAAAAAAGAACAATGATTATATTTCTTTTAAAACAGAGCAGGAGAGAGGAACTATATTAGTAATGTTAGTAAATAAACATCAAACTAACTGTAAAGAAAAAACGTTAAAATTATTCATAGACAAAGTAAATACACTACTGAGAAAATCAGCAGAGCAAAGAGTTGGTCTTTTGAGAAAACAAATACATTTGATAAACTGCTAGAAAGAATAACCAGACAAAGCATGTATAATGCACAAATCATATCACAATACACATACATAAAAAGTTAATAAGAGATTATGAATCATTGTATATGAATCAATTTGGAAACTTAAATGAGATGGATCAAATCTCCCAAAAGTGCAAGTTACTAAAAAATACACCAGAAGAAATAGAAGTTCTAAATAGTCCTATATCTATTTAAAAAATGAATACCTGATTAGTGAAGAAAAATTACTCAATCACTTTTGTGAGATAAGAACAAACCTGAAGCTCAAACCAATTAAGACATTATAAGAAATGAGAATTGCTGACCTGTCTTTCTCATAAGTGTAGATACAAACAATCCTGGACATACTAGCTATTTATTCCAGGGATATATTAATAGGATGATACACCAAAAGCAAATTGGTTTTATTCCAGGAACACAAGGTTGGCTCAACATTTAAAAATCGAACAATTTAACTTACCATAGTAGCAAAATAAATGAGAGAATACATCTGATCATTTCAACATTTGCTAAAAGTTCACTTGTTGTAATTTAGTACCCACTCATGACTTGAATGTGTGCTTAGAAAGTATAAACAAATGTATAGATAAATTTTGAGAAGTACTGAGTGAATTTAGTAAGATCATTGTACTCAAGATCGAGAAAGGAAATAATTTTTGAATGTATAATGCCACAAATAACTATAAGATAAAATTTCAAAATCGGATGCAATTTATAATACCATAATATAACTCTAGAAAAAAAATCTAAAAAATATTTAAAAGGTATTAACAAGAACTACAAAATATTACTGACAGAATATACAAAAGACTTAAATATATAAAGTCACATTCTATGTTAAGCAATAAACAACGCAGTGAAATGAAGTTGTGGTTTTCCCTAAATTGATCTATTGATTTACTACAATCATAATGAAAATCTAAGCTGCATTTTTGGCTGAAAAATTTCAAACTGAATCTGTACTATACAGGGAAATGCAAATGACCCAGGACAAGCAAAACAGTCTTGCAGAAGAACTGGACAACTTATACCTGTGAAGGTGTTGTGTTTATTATGATACTCTGGTAAGGAAGATAAGGTAGAATTAGTGTAAAAATACACAGATAGAACAATAAAAGGAAAAAAATAGACTTTTTGACAAATTATGCTGTATCAATTAAATATTCATATAGAAAACTGAATCTTCTATTTTGCACCATATGTCGAAATCAATTTTAGGTGAATTGTAAATCTAATATGAATAGCAGAGCAATAAAGTTATAAAAGATAATATATGATCATATTTTTATAATCTTGGGGTAAGCAAAGTTGTTTTGTTACTAAACTGGACATAAAAAGTTCTAACCATAAAGAAAATTATTGATATATTGAATTATGCTAAAATGACATTCTGCTCATAAAAATATACAATTAAGACTGTGAGAGTCAAAGCATAGGAGAGAGAAGATTTCTGAATTTCTAGCAATGCCAAGGCAAAGGCAGACAAAACAATTTTAAAACTGGGCAAACGCACTTTACAATAAGTCTATCAAAACTGCTGGTAAATATGACAATGTGCTTGGCATCATTAATTATTCTAGAACTATGACCTGATGCTAATGTCTGCATATTAGAGTGAATACAATTGAAAATAAAATAAAATAAACCTTTTTACTATCAAAATTTCTCATATCTTACTGGTGGGAGTGAAATTGGTATAGTCCCTCAAAAATCTCTTTTACAGATCCACTAAAGCTAGACACTTGCATATTATAAAACCCAGCAGTTCCACTGTCAGGTATATGCCCAACAGAATGTTATGCATATGTTCACAAAAATATATACACAGTAATCTTCATAGGTGCAATGTTCATCAGACTCTAAAGTGTAAACAATCCAAATGTTTATAAACACTAGAACAGATAAAAAGTTTTTAGCGTATTCATACAATGCAATACTATAAAGCAACGAAAATAGACAAAGAATTGCCATATCCAGCAGCATAAGCAGAGATGAATACAGACAACATGATCCCATTTATGTCTATTTTCTTTATTTATTTTTACTTAATTTTATTTTTATTTTTTATTTTTTGAGATGCAGTCTCACTTTGCCGCCCAGGCTGGAGTGCAGCAGTGCAATCTCAGCTCACTGCAACGTCCGCCATTCCAGGTCAAGCAATTCTCAGGCCTCAAACTCCTGAGTAGCTGGGATTACAGGCACATGACACCATGCCCGGTTAATTTTTGTACTTTTAGTAGAGATGGGGTTTCACCATGTTGGCCAGGCTGGTCTCGAACTTTTGACTTCAGGTTATCCACCCACCTTGGCCTCCCAAAGTGCTGGGATTACAGGTGTGACCCACCACACTTGGCCTCATTTATGTCAATTTTAGATGAAATTATAACTAATCTATAGTTCTAATAACTTATGTGTTTCTTTCTCTTTCTTATATTGACATTTATAATACCCTCTATTTTTATTAGATAAGCCTACCTTATCTTTTTTTAAATAATCTTATTTAAAATTGATCTATTTAATTTAGGCAGCATAAAACTAATTATTTTTTGTTTGGTTTTATTTTATACAATCTGATAATTTTTTAACTCATCGAGTTTAACTCATTTTTATATCAATTATAATTATAGGTATATTTTGTATCAAAAGTTAGAAAGTATTTATCTTTTGTGACAATTACTTAGAATTCGAGCAGAACTTCTATGTTGATATAATATTTCTTGATTGGAGTGGTAATAAAATTTATCAAGATACACGTTTAATATTATGCACCTTTTGAAACATACATAATATATATGTCAATAAAATGTTCAACATTTTCATAAAGTAAATATGTCTTAATGAGATAAATAATCCAAAGACTGAAGAAATCCCTCTAACACGTGTTGGATGTATTAAAATTTCAAATAAAAATAACATTCTTCCCACATTATAAGCAAAAAAATAAAAGATGAACTTAAAAGGAAAATACAGAAGAGGTAACATCAAAAGTATTAGAAGAAATAAAGAAGAATATATATATAAGGCATCAAAGTAGAGAATATATTATTTAAGAAGGCAGCAAAAAAAAAAAAAATTGCTAACCATAGAAGAAATAGCGTGCAATCTAACTTCATTAAAATCACAGGTTTTTTAAATAACAAGATACCATAAACATACTTAAAGCAAACAGGATCAATTAGGAAAATATATTTACAGTGTATATAATAACATTAGAATTTGGGATAGAAATGTAAATTAGTATAACATTTGAAGAACAAATTTTAAATATCCATTAAAATAGAAAATGACCAGCAAAAATATACTTATGCATATGCATGTGCATGTATGTGTGCATATATGTAATATATATGTATATACATAACATATATACATATACATATATATCTGTGAATGTGTGTGTTCATGTGCATATATATTTATAATCTTTAAATATACTCTACACAGGTACCATGGAATATTTATTGGAGCAATACTTGTCAACATAGAAATATATATGGCCTAAATGGTCTTCAAAACTACTAATTAATACAATGTTGAATACACTTTACTATCCTACATATCAGGTAAAAAGAAGAATGTTGCATGGTAATAGACATTAGAGTACCTTTTGAATGTGGCGTAATATGTCTATGGTGATCTTATTTACATAAATTAAAAATAATCACACTCAAAAAGTTATATAGATGGTTCCTGACTTAAAACGGTTCCACTTACAATTTTTCAACTTTATGAAGAGGAGGATCTGTATTTGTAACTAGGTTGTACTAAATTTAAACCCATGCTATACAGCCATCCCTGGGAATCTGTCAGGTGTTGGTTTCAGAACACCCCTACCCTATACCAAAATCTATGGATGCTCAAGTTCCTTATATAAAACGGCGTAGTATTTGTATATAACCTATGCACATCCTCCTCCTGCATACTTTATTTTTTGTAGAGACAAGGTCTTGCTATGTCACCCAAGTTGGTCTTGAACTCCTGGCCTCAAGTGACCCTCCTGCTTTGGTTTCCCAAAGTGCTGAGATTACAGGCATGAGCCACCATTCCCTGCCTTGTATACTTTAAATCATCTCTAGATTATTTGTAATACCTAATACAATGTGATTGTGCTGTTGCTATACTGTATTTTTTAAATGTGTATTTTTAATTGTTGTAATGCCATTTTTATTATTTTTTCCAAACATTTTCAATCACTGTTGGCTGACTTTGGGAAGGTGGAACCTATTGATACAGAAGGCCAACTGTGTATACACACACACACACACACACACACACATATATTTCTCAGAAATGACTGGGGGTGTGTGTATAAAGCTATGAAACGCAGTCATGATGCAGGTTGCTTCTGATGGGGCTGAGCAGTGGGAAAGGAATAAGGGAGAAGAATAAAACAGGAATGACGCAGAGTATGATGCTACATAAAAACTTAAATTAGTTTTGTTTTTTTAATTTGAAAATATAAAGCAAATATTTAAGAATTTTAAATGTCTATAGTTCTTGAAGGCATATTTTAACATTTGATAATGTAGTTTTTAATTATAATTTAATTTAATAATTATCAGAGGGATTTTTTTCTGAAATAAATAGGGAAATTTAGGTAGCTGTGAGCATTGAGGAGATTATTTGGAGAGAACATATGAAAAAAATCAACTACTGGCCTGGGTAAGGAAAGATAACATGTCTTGCTGAAACAAAAGTATAGAGAGCCCAGATACAAACCACCCAAGATTTCAGCTTAATCTTATTTATATCATCATTGAGTTGGGAGAGGGAGAAGAAAAAGAGGGGAGGCCTGTGGCAATAATTATTTTATGCATATATTTACTCATTCAAAAATACTTATTGAGAAAGTGCTAGATACTCTGTCCTAACTGTTATCAATTTTCTCATGAAAGCTTTATTCTCTCTCAAGGAATTGTGATGATTCTTCTAATAACAGTAAATGCAAAGTGCTACCAAACCATAGAAGAAATAGTCTATTTGTGGGTATTGAGGAAGACCTCACATTCCAGAGGGTTGTTGAAAGAGGTAGATGGAAAGAGTGGAAAAGAACTGCAGACCCCCCACCTGCCCATACAAAGACACACAGGCATTAAAGGCCAGGGACATTTGGTCAGTGAAACCATCTTGTCCTGCTGGAACATAGACAGTCCTTGTGAGAACCAAGAACCAACAGAATTGAGGCTGACAATCAGGTGAGGTCTTATTGCCAAGAACCCTTCATACTGTTCCAAGTTTTATGGGTGATAGGAGGTCACTGGTGCGTTTCCAAACAGGAAATGACACAAGGAATTACTGTTTCAGAAAGAGAATCCAATCAGCTGTGCAAAGGAAGTTCTCAAAAGAACAGAGACTAAATATACAAAGACAAGTCTGACTAATACATTTTTGCCTTAAAAAATAGACTAGAAAGGTAAAGGTAAGTGGATGGATAGGAGGAGAGAATTTATGGACAAAAGTAGTATAGTATGGTGAGATTTGATGGCTATTTGGTTATGAGGAGGCAGGTAGAAGAAATAAGTGATAAGGACCAAATTTTTTAGTTTTGGAAAGGCACTTGTGAGTCATCCAGGGATGTTCAGTTGGCAGATGGAAATAGGAAAACCAATTATGGGTCTTCTGTTCATACATTTTAGGAAGTCAGCATTGAAGCTAGTTCCTCTTTTACTTAGGGATCCCATTTGAGTTAATAAGCTTCATAACCACTACTCACTTCATGTCATGGCCCTGGCCTGTGAAGGGGAAGTTTGCCTACTGAAGCATAAGTTATTCTTCTAAAGTATAGCCACTGTTGATACACAATTCAGGAATTCTTTTTTTTTTTGACAGCATGCTGTGAAATAAAAATTGCCATGCAGACCTGGAGGGATATTAACATATGAAGACACTGGGGGAAGGATATTGATTGATTTACTGAATGGTCTGATTCAAATGAACTCATATACAGAGACCATCTCAGAATTAATCACCTTCTCTACTCTTAGAGTGTTTGTTATCATTCAGGTAGCAATCATTTGAACGCCCATCATTTTTAAAAAATGAAAAAGAAAACCATAACTACTTTGGCAAATGGAAGCATGATTTTAAGTAGCTGAAGGAGTTATCGGCTTAAGTTAGGAACAAACCAGATTGGAAATTAGGTATAAAGTAATTAATTTCTTCTATTTTGAGACAGTCAGAAGGTCTCACTGAGCTTTTGTTGGTTTCTTACTCATATTGAGAAATTGATTATTTCTTTTGCCTAAAGTCAAAGAGTTCTGAAGAGACCTAGTCAAGATTTGGATGTTTTGAAAATAGTCACAATTATGGTCTCAGAAATACTGCGAAATACATTCATCAGTCATGCTCTTACTCAGAATCAGGGCACAAATTTTAAACAATAAAATCCACATGAACTTAAAAAATATGCCTTCAAGTTATTGAACATCTAATTAAATTGCTAATTTCTCATTCTGCCTTCTCTAACAATAAAGGATTCTCATTCCTGAATCCCAATGGGATTTTCCTAGTCCACTTGTAAGATGTTTATTTAGATACACAATGTGAACCCGTATGCTGATTTATTTTGTAATGGTTCACAGGGCTGGGCTACTTTTCTCTGGGTGAGGGTAAAATCAATCAGTAGGAAATGAATATTCTCAGTGTCAATGATTATAAGAGGAAATTATATCTGCGAGCAAGACAGAATGAAGCTGGATTATTTGTGATTAGGAGTTAATTCAGAGGGATCCATGCATAATCTCCATCTCTGCCAACTTGGCTGTTTTATTTCTGTTGCCATCATGCCAGCATGGGATGCCCAATATCAGAGACTGGCTGACATCAACTGGATGAAACCATTTGTTGATTGATGGTTTATTGTTTCTTCCATGGTGAATGATTGCTATTGGGAGATAATGTGGGATTCAAAGATCTTCAAACATTACACTCACTCCCGTATTTATGTCTCCATTCAGATCTCCTTGTCCCTAGTCTCTAATCTTTCTCCATGCAGGCACCTGGCCCTTTGTCCAGTCCATTGGTCATGGCTCACGAATTCACACATAATTCTAATCCCGGGCTGTTTCGTTTCCTACACACAATAGATGACCAGTTATACTGCTTGAAGCTCTGCCCATTGGGAGCAATTCTTTACCACTCTATTTTAAGGTCTCTCCTGAGAGAGGAGGTAATGCAGTTACAGACTATTTTTACCTTGCATCCACATATTTAAGTAAATTATCCATGAGCTAAGCTAGGGGTATTTTCTCCTCCTTCATTTGGTTGTGGCTCTCTCATAGGGCCGTTTGTGTGAGCCCAAGAGAGTTGGCACTGGTGCAGCAGTGAGGAGTTCACAGGGCTCTGAGATGCTTGCTCATGCAGCTTGCTTGTGCCTTCTTGTCTTGCTCATGCTTAGCCGTTGATGTACTACATTCATCTGACACCATGTGCCGTATAAGCCATGCTTAACCTTAGGACTCAATCTGGACAGAACCCACTCATGGCAGGGCTGCTGACATCATAGTCTAGATCTCTGAAAAGCCCTTTTCTGTTCTGGGTCACCCTCAAATCTGTCAGCCTTCTGTGTGATTAAATTATAGGTCATAGCAATATTCTCAAGTGTGGAAAATGCTGTTTCCAGATCCTGAAGAAGTCTACCAAGTAGAATGATTCCTTCTCTGTGGCGGTTGGTGAGAGATGCAATAATTTGCTTTTTATGTTGGCTAAGATGTCTCAGCATATACCTAACCTATGTACCCTAAACATTATAACGATATGGGAGGCCACTGAATCTTAGTAGGATTCATCTCCTTCACTCAGAAGTGCACATGTTCACTAAGGTTTCTGACATGTTATTGAAACTGCCTTTCAAAAATTGTAACAGTTAGAGAAATCTAACATAGCTGATTCTATCTTGTTTCTAACCTCACGTGAACTGCCTTTGCCCATCGCTACATGTAGGACAAGCTAACTATGTGAAGAATTTAGTTTATAGTTTAACTTTAAAGCAAGAATGATAGTAGTCTCTTCCCAAAACTAACCTCTTCCTTATTCAGGTACTGAAGTCACTCCCTGTAAAGCTAATGAAAGGCCATAATTTTAGCATTATGGTAAGATCCTGAATTTTGCTAATGCTAGGCATAATTAAATAATAACTAGTTATTGTCTCCTAATAGATTTACTGCTCAGGAGTCATGTAGCCAGAGGTCACAAGATTTGTAACTTCCCTAATTGCCCCTAGAGACAAACCTGACTGCTGTTTGAAATATTTTTTAGAGTTTGCATTCTTTGGGCCAGCAGATGCCAACCAGACTCATGGTCCATATCAAGAAACTGACTCAACTACTCCTGTGACAATCCAGAAACTGACTCAGTGCATGAAGGCAATTTTGATGCCCCTATGATTTTGTCCTAACCAAGCAGCAAATCAAATTCTCTAGCCTCATGTCCACCAAACTGTCCTTAAAAAAAACTTCACCTCCAAGTTCTTGGGGAGGCAGATTTGAGAATTATCTCCCATTCTACTCACTTGCCTGGCCCCGTGATTATGGAACTCTGGGCTGCAACACCTGCTATGCTCAATGCATTGGCTGTTTTGGAACAGTGGGCAAGAAGAACCTGTCAGGCTGTTATGTTCCCAGACAGAACTGGGGTCCAGTTGCTTATTCTCATGGTTCAATAATAAGATGCAAACAGACTGGGGAAGAAGGGAGTTTCTGCAACCAGTTACAGGGAGAAAGCCAGAATAACTCACCAGACCAACTCAAAGTTACAAGTTTTTCTCCAGTGCTTATAATACATTCAAACCATATGTCTATGTGTGGGAAAGCACCTACAAACTGCAATGTTTCACTCTGTCTAATCTTTAACTAGGGTCCAGATCTGGAAATTACTTCAGAGCCTAGGAACAATTACTTATTCTAAAGCGGGTCTTAGTACAAGGTGTGTAAGAATGCCTCCACTATATTAATTAAACTCTAATGTCTGAGAAAGCCCAGATGGGGTCTTAATGGACTTATTTTACATTCTAGCCCTTGTACTAAGGCACCAGTTTCCCCAGTTCTTTAAGGCTTAAGTTATACATTCATCAGATTTACACTAAGGTGGTGGTGAAGGATGACTGCCCTGGTTGCTAATGGAATCCTGGCCTGACACATTTACACTAGCTACTTCTTACTCATTCATCAGTTAGCATGAGATCACTCACTCACATCATGTGATGTTGAGTGAGATGCATAGATAATCTAGATTTCCTTGGACTGTATTTTAACAGAGGTTGCGGACAGTTAAGATAATTGTGGGACAAAACTTGAAACATTTGCTGTCGTTCATGCCTTGTGAATGTGAGTTGTTTCAGAACTGCTTTTTCTGCTAAGAATAGAAAAGAGTGTGTTCAATAAATCAATGGCCAAGTATATGTACCTGAGACCGTGCTAATGTGCTTTTGCAAGGATTCCATATTTGGCATGGTGGCTACAATTGTGGCTACTATGACTTTGTAGTTTGTAGTGGCGGTTTAATATCTTCCTTTGGGATGTGTTTGGTTTCTGCAGGAATCAAACTGGTAAATCATGGTGTTTGTTGGGACCACCAGCCTATATCCTTTAGATCCTGAAGGTGCTTCTATTAATACTTTCTGCCATCCGTCCCCTGACAGTTACCACCTGCCCAATGCAATATTGTTTTAGAAATACTATCTAGATAACATATCTCTGTGTTCCATTATGCAAGGATTGGTAATAGATTTACTTTTCTTTTTACTTTTTTTCCAATCCATTATCTATTCCTCAGCCAATATGAGCTTTTTAAAACACAAATGAGATTATTTAATTCCTCTGCTAAAAATCCCTCAATGGCTTTCTATTGCCCTTCCAATAAAATCAGAATCTCTGATTTAAAGCTAACAAGTCTTATGATTTTTGACCTTGACTAGATTTTTGGCCTTGTAATACACGATCATCTACCTCTAGCCCAAGTCTCCAGTCATAGGATAGTTTGCCTCTTAAGCACAGCACCTTTCCCCTCAGGGCATTTGCACTTGCCTTTCCCTCTGCTAAGAGTGCATTTCCCAGCACACTGAAGGAGGACTTGCACTTCATCTTTTTATTTTCAACTCAAATAATACATCTTCATGAGGTCTTACCTGACCACGTACGCCCTGAAAGGTTCACTGAAAAATCACTGGCATGAGGCAGATTGATTAATAGGAGAAGAGACATAAACATTTATTGAACGTGTATACGTGGGAGCCTTAAGAATGAAGACCCAACTTCCTAATGACTTACAGAAATGTATATACCATCTTGAGGCCACAGTAAAGAATACAGACTCAGAACACGGCCGGAAACTGGTTATATTGGTAAATCAGGTTTAGTGGAAAGACAGTGTGTCCACACTGACTAGAATACGAGGGCAGCAGCAGGAACAACAGCAGGACCTAAGAGTGGTTGTGACTTCTGTTGATCTCAAGAAGGTTCTTCTAAATTTTGATTCTACTGGAATATGACATACCAGTAGACAGATGGACAGACATTTGATTAGCACAGATGGGATTTGGAGTTGTTGTAATCTCAAATTGGGAAGTCAGAGAGGTTCTTTATATGCTAATGGGTGAAGCTAGGTATACAAGTTTCATAGATATTTTTGTACATGTCAACTTTTGTTTAAAATTAATCTAGTACTTCTATTTTTAAATAATGATATATGTATGACATATAGACATGCACCTGCCACCCACAATTAATGAATGCTATATTTTTCTCCAAATTTTTTAATGAAGCCCTTTATTCATATATATATGAATTTGCTGTTGTTTCTCTCAGAACATAAAGCTAATTTTTTTAAGATGAGCAAGTTGGAAAATAATACATTTGATGTAATTACATGTATATAACTTATTAAATGGAAATACAAAAAATTATGGTTATATATATTTATATGTATATGAATAAAGGGCTTCAATAAAAAATATATAATTTTATATATAGGTTTTTTTAAAAGAAAATAATTCCAGGTATAGTTAGAGCAAATCTCCCTCATATCTTACAACTAATTCTCTCCTTCCCCATGCATAATGGATCTCACAGCATTTTACTGCTTTCTTATACACATTTAATTTTTTTAAAAAAAATATATAACCATAATTTTTTGTATTTCCATTTAATAAGTTATATACATGCAATTACATCAAATATATTATTTTCCAACTTGCTCATCTTAAAACATTAGCTTTATGTTCTGAGAGAAATCCACGTTGAACATGTGAATCTATTTAAATCTTCTTACCTGTTGAACGGGCCATCATGCGCAGAGACAGACTGTCCCCCTGTAGGCCCTAAGAGGAGTTCAGTAACTGCCCTCATCTCTGCACTCTTGGCAGGTCTCCCCAACTCCCAGTTCTTGTCAGGGCTCCGTCCTCCCAATTCCTCTACCCTGAAAGGATTGTGTTTTCTCCACTATCTGCCCTGCAACCAATCAAGCTTTCCCTCTCATTTTTATCACCAGAGAAAGGCCAGCCTTCCAGGACATCGCTCATCCTTTAATTCTAACCCCACATACATTCAATAGATCAATGTTTCTCCATATTTAATGTGCATATGAACTACTTTTTTTTTTTTTTTTTTTTTTTTTGAGTCTAACTGTGTCACCCAGGCTGGAGTGCAGTGATATGATTTTGGCTCACTGCAACCTCTGTCCCCTGGGTTCAAGTTATTCTCCTGCCTCAACCTCCTGAGTAGCTGGGATTACAGGCACATGCCACCATGCCTGGCTGATTTTTGTTTCTTCAATAGAGATAGGTTTCACCATGTTGGCCAGGTTGGTCTCGAACTCCTGACCTCAGGTGATCTGCCCACCTCAGCCTCCCAAACTTCTGGGATTACAGGCATTAGTCACTGCACCTGGCCTTGAACTACTTTTTGTCACATGACCTTCTCCCTCTTCAAGTCCAGCAACAGAGAATGCTCCTCACTTTAGTTTCCTCTTGTGCTTAAAGTCTCTCTCAACAGGACAAACTTGTCCATATTGATGACTCATCTGATTGGGTCAGGGTCGCTGGAGGAGGATTTCACTATCTTAAGAATAACGGGAGACTGAGGCAGGAGAATCGCTTGAACCTGGGAGGTGGAGGTTGCAGTGAACTGAGATCGGGCCACTGCACGTTAGCCTGGGCGACAGAGGGAGACTCTGTCTCAAGGAAAAACGAAAAAAGAATAACTTGGTGAGAGGTGGCCAAGATGGCTGACTAAAAGCAGTTAGTGTGTGTGGCTCTCACAGAGAGGATGGGAAGGGACGAGTAAATACAGCAGTTCAACTGAAACATCAATCTCTCACATTGGGAGTAATCAAGGGAACAACTCAATCCACAAAGAATGGAGAAAAGCAAGGCAGGACAATGGACCACCTGGGAGTGACACGGAGCAAGAAGAACCCTCCCTGCCCAGAGAAGCAGTGAGCGGATGTGCGACCTTGGGAAGCCATGCTTTTTCCGTGAATCTTTGCAGCCCTCCAGTCAGGAGATCCCCTTGTGAACCCACTCCACCAGGGCCTTCAGTGTGACACACAGAGCTACCGTGGAGTCTGGGCAAAGCAGCCATTCAGGCACATGCAAAGATCAGGGAGCCTTAGATGCTCAGGCTTTCTGGGCTTCTGGGCAAAAGTAGCTGCAAAGCAGGAGGGTAGATCGCTGTACATATCCTTAAGAAAGGAGTTGAATCCAGAAGGCCGAGCATGGACAGTCTGCAGGCTCCACTTCCACGGGACCTCACAGGATCAGACCCACTGGATCAGAATTCCAACCAGCCACCAGTAGCAGCATTACACCTCCCTGAGACAGAGATTCCAGGAGGAGGGGCAGGCCACATGTTTGCTATTTGGGTGACTTAGCCATTTCAGGTTTTAAGCTTCCAAGAGTTCAAGCCTACTAGGGGTGGAAGGGATCCCACAGCACAGCACAGCTACTCTACCAAAACATGAGCAGATGGCTTTTTTAAGTGGGTTCCTGAACTTTTCCTCCTCACTGAGCAGGACCTTTCAACTGAGGCCTCCAGCAACTTCTGCCAGTGTTCTCTGTCCAACAGAGATTTGGTACCTCCCTAGAACAGAGCTCCCAGAGGCAGGAGTAGGCTGTCATCTTTGTTGTTTGGGTGACTTAGCTGTTCCAGCCTTTGGGCTTTGGAGAGTCCAAGCCAACAGGGGGCAGAAGTGGTACCCCAGCACAGCACAGCTGCTCTTAAAAGTGTGGCCACATTGCTTGTTTAAGCAAGTCCAAGATCCCGTTACTCCTCATGGGGTGTGACCTTGCAAATGCGGTCTCCAGCCACCTTCTATAGGTGCATTTGGGCTGGCAACAGGCTTGTAACTTCCTGGGAAGGAGCTTCCAGAGTGACGGGCAGGCCACCGTCTTTGCCATTTTGCAGCCTTCACTGGTGGTAATCTCCACGTAATGGAAAATCCAAGGCAACTAGGGATTGGAGCTGACCTGTAGCATACTGCAGCAGCCCTATAGGAAAGAGGCTAGACTGTTATGTGGGTGCCCATTCCCATATCTTCTCACCAGGTGGATCCTCCAGGCTTGAGCCTCCAGCTATCCTCTGCCAGAGCTATCAAGACAGCAGCAAATTGTCTTGTCCCTAGGACAGTGCCATCAGGAGCAAGTGAAATTCTCTCTGTCACTGCCTCTGCACTTGAACTGCCTTTCCTATTCTCAGACTAATGAAAGATTGAAGACTGTAAGTGCCTTATCCACACCTCCAACAAGGTGCAGTCAACCCAAGGAGAGGAGGCCTGTTCGTCACCCATGGGTCCCCCACATATCCCACTGCTCATTACCAGACTGGGAACACCCAGCTTGGGCCCACAGCACAGACTCTCCACCCTGGGCTGATTGCACTGAGTGATTGCTGACCTGCAATCTCTCTGGGGTGGAGTTCCCAGGAGAAAAGCAAAAGACTTGTGGCCACAACCAGTACTAAGTTCCCTTCCTCTACTGCCTCTAAGTTGGGAAGGAGCATAAACACTGAGATTGCCACAGAGCGACAGTAGACAGCCCAGGCGTGCCAAGCTTTTTTCTATGGCAGCACCCAAGGGGGAGAGGAACCCATACTTTCAGGGCATTGAGAAGGAACATGGCTACAACTGAAGAAAACAGAGCAAGAGTCTACCAACTGACAAGTATGCCTGAGTGACACCTACTGAGTCACACCCCAAAGCTTCAACACCAAAAATACCTTGATAACATGCCCCCCTCTGAAACCAGAGACACGGAGTCAGCTTCAAATAAAGACCCCACACAAAGCCTTTATCGGGTGAGTATCAGGCAAAGTCTACTGATTGTACTCAATCTGTACTGCAGTTAAAGGAATGTACACATGCAGAGATGAGAAAGAACCAATGCAAGAACTCTGGTAACTCAAATGGCCAGTGTTCTATGTCCTCCAAATGACCACACCATTCCTCCAGCAAGAGTTCTTAACTAGGCTGAACTGGTTGAAATGAAAGAAAGAGAATTCAGAATGTGGATAGGAACAAAGCTCACTGAGATTCAGAAGGATGGCAAAAGCCAATGTAAGGAAACTAAGCATCACAATAAAGTGATGCAGGAGCCAAAGGATGAAATAGCTGGTGAAAAACAAACAAACACACACAACACCCAATGGGTCTGTGAGAGCTGAAAATAACACAATACAATAATTTTACAATGCAATCAAGTATTAACGACAGAATAAACCAAGCTGAGGAAAGAATCTCAGAACTTGAAGACTCGCTCTCTAAAATAAGACAGACAAAAATAAAGAAAAAATTAATAAAATGTGATAAACAAAACCTTTCAGAAGTATGACATTATGTAAAGAGGTCAAGTCTACGAGTCATTGGCATCCCTAAAAGGGATGGGAAGAAAGTAAACAACTTGGAAAACATATTTCAGGATTTCATCCATGAAAATTTCCCCAATCTTGCTAGAGAGTCCAACAGTCAAATTCAGGAAATACAGAGAATACCTGCAAGATTCTACATAAGGTCATCCCAAGATACATAATTGTCAGATTTTCCAAGGTCAAAATGAAAGAAAGAATGTTAAAGGCAGCTAGAGAGAAAGGTCAGTTTACCTACAAGGAGAAACCCATCAGCCTAACCGTCGACCTATAAGCTGAAACTTTATAAGCCAAAAGAGATTGGGAACCTATGTTAAATGTTCTAAAACGAAAAACAAAAAACAAAAACAAAACAAAACAAAAATCCCAAAAAACAAAAACAATCTTCAACCAGAAATGTTATAAACAGCTAAACTGAGCTTTCTATGTGAAAAAGAAATAAGATATTTTTCAAATAAGCAAATGTTGAGGAAGTTCATTACCTCCAGACCTGCCTTACAAGAGATCTTGAAAGGAGCACTAAATATAGAAAGGAAAGACCACTAGCAACTAACACAAAAACACACTTAAACATACAGATCAGTGTCACTATAAAGCAATGACACAAACGAACCAATACAATAACCAGCTAACAACATAATGACACAATTAAACCCACACATATCAGTAGTAACCTTGAATTTAAACAAGTTAGCACCCTCACTTAAAAGACACAGAGTGACAAGCTGTATAAAAAAGCAAGACCCAATGGTACACTGCCTTCAAGAGACCCATCTCACATGCAATGACACCCATCAGCTCAACAGAAAGGAATGGAGAAAAATCTACTAAGCAACTGGAAAACAGAAAAAAAGCAGCAGTGGAACTCCAAATTTCAAACAGAACATATTTCAAACCAAAAAACAAACAAACAAAAAACAAACAAAAAAGAAGGGCATTACATAATGGTAAAGGGTTCAAATCAAGAAGAAGACCTAACTATCCTAAATATACATACACCCAACACAGGAACACTCAAATTCATAATGAAACAAGTTCTTAGAGACATACAAAGAGACATAAACCTCCATACAATAATAGTGGGACACTTTCACACTCCACTGACAGTACTAAATCATCAACACAGAAAATTAACAAGATATTCAGGACCTAAACTTAGCACTGGATCAAATGGACCTGATTGACATCTACAGAACTCCACCCAAAAACAACAGAATGTACATTCTTCTCATTGCCACATGGTACATACTCTAAAATTGACCACAAAAATGAAAACAAAACAATCCTCAGCAAAAGAAAAACAATCAAAATCATACCAAACACATTCTTGGACCACAACGAAATAAAAATAGAAGTGAAGACTAAGAAATCTCTCAAAACCATGTAATTACGTGCAAATTAAACAACATTCTCCTGAATGACTTTCGGTAAATAATGAAATTAAGGCAGAAATCAAGAAATTATTTGAAAGTAATAGAACAAGGGTAAAACATACTAGAATTTTGGGGGCACAGTGAAGGCGGTGTTAAGAGCGAAATTTATAGCACTAAGTTCCCACATCAAAAAGTTAGAAAAATCTCAAATTAGCAACCTAACACCACAACTGAAAGAATTACAGAAGCAAAAGCAAATCAACCCCAAAGCTGGCAGAAGACAAGAAATAACGAAAATCAGAACTGAACTGAAGAAAATCAAGACGTGAAAAACCACTCAAAAGATAAACAAATCCAGGAGTTAGTTTTTGGAAAAAAATTAATAAGATAGATAGACTGCTAGCTAGATGAAAAAAAGAAGAAAAGAGAGAAGATGTAAATAAACAGAATTAGAAATAATGAAGGGAATATTGCCACTGATCTCACAGGAATAAAAATAACCATCAGAAACTACTTCATGCATTTCTATGCACACAAACTAGAAAACCTAAAGGAGATGGAAGAATTTCTGGAGGCGTACACCCTCACAAGACTGAACCAGGAAGAAATTGATTCAGAGAACAGACCAATAATGAACTCCAAAATTGAATCAGTAATAAATAGCCTACCAAACAAACAAAAAGCCCGGT
Source organism: Chlorocebus sabaeus (assembly GCF_047675955.1). NCBI lineage: Eukaryota > Metazoa > Chordata > Mammalia > Primates > Cercopithecidae > Chlorocebus > Chlorocebus sabaeus. Next base: position 8,774,567 of record NC_132913.1, on the reverse strand, counting down.
ATCTGATGGATTCATATTCATAGCGAAATTCTACCAGATATACAAAGAAGAGCTATATCATTTCTACAGAAACTATTCTAAAAATTTGAGGAGGAGGGATTCCTCCCCAAATAATTACACGAGGCTGCATCATTCTGATACCAAAACGTGGCAGAGACACAACAAAAAAAGAAAACTTCAGGCCAATATGTTCAATGAACACTGTACAAAAATTCTCAACAAAAGACCTGCAAACCAAATCCAGCAGCACATCAAAAAGTTAATCCACTACAATCAAGTATGCTTCATCCCCAGAATGCAAAGTTGGTTCAATGTACAGAAATCAATTAATTTGATTCATCATATAAACAGAACTAAAGACAAAAACCACATGATATGTCAATAGATGCAAAAAAGGCTTTGGATAAAATTCAAAACCTTTTCATATTAAAAACTCTCAATAAACTAGGAAATGAAGGTGCATTAGTCAAGGTTCTCTAGAGGTACAGAACTAATAAGAGAGGTGTATATATGAAGGGGAGTTTATTAAAGAGCATTGACTCACATTATCACAAGGTGAAGGCCTACAATAGGTTGTCTGCAAACTGCAAGCAAGGAAGCCAGTCTGAGTCCCAAAACGTAAAAGGTAGGGAATCCAACAGTGCTGCCTTCAGTCTGTGGCTTAAGGCCTGAGAGCCCCTGGCAAATCACTGGTGTAATTTCATGGGTCCAAAAGCTGAAGAACTTGGAGTTTGATGTTCGAAGGCAGGAAGCATCCAGCACAGGACCAAGATGAAAGCCAGGAGACTCAGCAAGTCTAGTCCTTTCATGTTCTTTCACCTGCTTTTTATTCTAGCCATGCTGGCATCTGATTAGATGATACCCACCCAGATTGAGGGTAGGTCTTCCTCTACCGGTCCACTGACTCAAAATGTTAATCTCCTTTGACAACACCTTCACAGCCACACCCAGGAACAATACATTGCATCCTTCAATCCAATCAAGTTGACATTCAATATTAACCATTACAGAATGATATACCTCAAAATGATAAGAGCCATATACGACAAACCCAACATTCTAATAAATTGGCAAATCTTGGAAGCATTCCATTGAAAAGCAGCACAAGACAAGCATGCCTTCTCTCACTATTCCTATTCAACATATTACTGGAAATTCTAGTCAGAGCAATCAGGCAAGAGAAGGAAATAAAGAATATTCAGATAGGAAGAGAGGAAGTCAAACTATCTGGCTGCAGATGACATAATTCTATATCTAGAAAACCACATAGTCTTGGCCCCAAATCTCCTTCAGCTGATAAACAATCTCAGCAAACTTTCAAGATGCAAAATCAATGGACAAAAAGTCACTGTCATTCCTATACACCAACAACAGCCAAGCCAAGAACCAAATTAGAAAGGCAATCTCATTCACAAATGCCACAGAAAGAATAAAATACCTAGGAATACAGGTAAAAAAAGAAGATAAAAGATCTCTACAATAAAAATTATCAAACACTGCCCGAATAAATCAGAAGACACAAACAAATAGAAACACATCCCATGCTCATGGATAGGAAGTAATAATATCATTGAAATGCCCATACTGCCCAAAGTAATTTACAGATTAAATGGTATTCCTATCAGACTACCGATGACATTCTTCACAGACTTAGAAGAAACTATTTTGAAATCCACAGATCTTAAAAACAGCTCAAACAGTCAAGCAATCCTGAGCAAAAAGAAAAAAGCTGGAGGCATAATGTTACCCAAATTCAATCTATGCTCTAAGGGTACAGTAACCAAAACAGCATGATACTGTTACAAAAACAGACACATAGACTAAGGGAACAGAATAGAGAGCCTGAAAATTAAGGCCGCATACCTATGACGATCTGATATTTGACACAGCTAACAAAAATAAGGAATGGGGAAAAGACTCCCTATTTAATAAATGATGCCGGGATAACTGGCTAGACATATAGAGAAGATTGAAGCTGAACCCCTTCCTTAAACCATATGCAAAAATCAACTCAAGGTGGATTAACGACTTAAACGTAAAACTCCAAAGTGTAAAAATCCTGAAAGACAACCTAGCCAACACCATCATGGACATAGAAATGGGCAAAGATTTCATGTCAAGGACACCAAAAGCAATTGCAACAAAAGCAAATATCGACAAGTGGGATCGAATTAAGCTTAAGAACTTCTGCACAGCAAAAGAAATTATCAACAATATAAACAGATAATTTGCAGAATAGAGAAAATATTTGCAAACTATGCATCTGATAAAGGTCTAATATCCAGCATCTATAACGTACATAAACAAATTTATGAAAGAAAAAAAAAAACATGAAAAAGTGGGCAAAGGACATGAACAGACACTTCAAAAGAAGACATCCACGCAGCCAGCAAATATATGAACAAAAGTTCAGTATTACTGATTGTTAGAGAAATGCAAATCAAAACCACAATGAGATGCCATCTCACACTATTCAGAATGGTGATTATTAAAAAGTCAAAAACAACAGATGCTGGCAAGGTTGCAGAGAAAAAGGAACACTTTACACTGTTGGTGGAAGTATAAATTAGTTCAACCATTGTGGAAAACAGTGTGGTAATTCCTCAAATACCTAAAAACAGAAATACTTTTCGACCCAGCAATCCCATTACTGGGTATATACCCAAAGGAACATACATTTTTCTATCATAAAAACACATGCGCACATATGTTTATTGCAGTACTACTTACAATAACAAGGACACAGAATCAACCTAAATGCCCATCAATGGTAGACTGAATTTTTAAAATGCGACACATATGCATGATGGAACACTATGCAGACATATAAAACGATAAGATTGTGTATTTTACATTGTTGATGGAAGTATAAATTAGTGCAATGATTGTGGAAAGCAGTATGGATTCCTAAAAGCTAAAAGACAGAACTACCATTTGACCCAGTAATCCCATTACTGGATATATACTCAGAAGAATATAAATTATTCTATTGTAAAGACGTATGCATGCAAATATTCACTGCAGCACTATTCAGGATAGCAAAGATATGAAATCAACCTATGCCCATCAATGACAGATTGGATAAAGAAAATGTGGTACATATACACAACAGAATAAGTAGGCAGCCATAAAAAACAAGATCATGTCTTTTGCAGGAACATGGATGGAGCTGAAGACCTATTCTTAGCTATCTAATGCAAGAACAGAAAACCAAATACCACATTATCACTTACAAGTGGGAGCTAAATTATAAGATCCTATGAATCCAAAAATGAAACAACAGACACTAGGGTCTACTTGAGGGTGCAAGCTAGGAGCATGGAGAGAAGCAACAAAGATAAGTACTGGGTACTGGGCTTAATACCTGGATGATTAAATAATCTGTAAAAACAAATGCCTGTAACATGAGTTTACCTCCATAACAAACCTTCACATGTACCCCTGAACCTAAAATAAAAGTTTTTAAAAAAGAATAACTCGTTTGTGGTCTAATTGTATCTTCAAAATCCCTTCACAACACCACGTAGATTAGTGTTTGACTGAAGAACTGGGAGAAGGTGTGTGTAGAACAGGTGCCGGGAATTGTGGGGTCTTTCTTAGAATTTTGCTAGCACACCTTCTGAGTCAAAGGTGGGTTCCCATTAGAGTAGAAATCAGCACTGCTTCTGAAATTTCCCCAAATTGAAACTATGGGTGAACTATACAGAAAGATTTGGAGGACTTTCTTTTACCCTCTCATTCATCAAGTGTTCGTTGTCCACATTATATTTGATGAGCATGATTCTATTCATGAAAGACACAATGCTGAATAAGGTGATAACAATTCAAGAAATTCAGAGGTTAGTTCTTTAGTGAATAAGAGGAGTATAGGAATATAGAGTCTAAAAGAGTACATGTTTTAAAGTTACTTACAAATTTATCTCAATTATATATATATGTGTATATATAATTGAGTACTTATACACAATTGAGTGTGTGTGTGTATATATATATACACATACACTCAATGATAAGTGCTATGAAGGGAAACCTGGGTACAGAAAATGATAATATTGTGGGAAGTATTTTAGATGAGCTATTGGTAGAAGGCCTCTCTGAGGAAGTAATATCAGAGCCTAAACCTTAAAGAAGTGAAGGAGCAAACCAGAAATTGCTTCCAGTACCTCTGTAAAAGCCCAAAGCTGTAATAAGCTCAACCTTCATAAGGATAACAAGGAGGTGGATGCAGATATAATTAAAATGAGTGAAAGATGAGTAGTGTAAAATGAGGTAGGAGAAGGAGACCAAAGCCAGATTATGTAAGAACCTGCTACCAATAGATGCCAGTCATTGCCCAAGCAAAGTAAAGGTATTTTCAGCATTCAAAAATAACAAGAGATCATGGCCGATAACGAAGAGGCCGATGAAGATAGAATTAAAATGAGTGAAAGACGAATAGTGTAAAATGAGGTAGGAGAAGGAGACTAAAGCCAGATTATGTAAGAACCTACTACCAATAGATGCTAGTCATTACCCAAACAAAATAACGTATTTACAACATTCAAAAATAACAAGAGATCATGGCATATGGGAGGCAGGATAGATTGTAGCTCCAACTCGGATGGATAGAGCAATGGGTGGAGGCCCACATCATGAACGTTAGCTCCAGATTGATTGCAAGAATGAACTAGAAATCCAGAGAGGACCTACAGACCCTCTGAAGGAAGCAAACTGCTCTTGCAGCACCCAGGAGACATCCCAAATACTGTGAGTGTCCCGACTGCAGAAGTGGGGAAATGACATCCTCCTCTCCCCAGTATACCCCCTCCCACTGGGGAAACTGAAGGTTTGCTTGCTGGAGAAGTTTCTGACCTTACCTGGACCTGAGTCCATCTAGAGAGTTCAGTGAAATATGGGGGGAAATGAAGCAGCAGGAAAGGCCCTGGGAGCTCGCTAGGTTCCCAGGCAGTCCATTCCTGCCTGGCACCACAGGGATCTTTCGGGAGGGTGGCCAGAGGAGCAGGGGGATATGCCACAGGAAGAAGGAAGTCTCTAGCTGAACTTTGAAACAGTTCTAGCTGGGCAAGAGGCTTCTTGGCCAGAACTCCAGGGAGGGTGTAAATCTGGTGTGCAGACTCCATAGGCAGGGGAAGAACCAAGACTTTCCTTTCACAGCTGGGAGGTGGGTGGCCTGTGGCAAGTTCTCAAGCCCTGCTCTCCAGCTGCCTGGAAACAGACTTGGGGCTGTTCGGGTGTATGGTGGGAGTAAGACTGCCCTTTCAGGCTGCGTGGGAGCCGGGTGAGACCCGTGACTGCTGGCTTTCCCCCAGTTCCCTGACAACCTGCATGACTCAGCAGAGGCAGCCAAAATCCTCCCAGGTACATTACTCTAATAGCCTGGGAATTTCACCCCCATCTTCCACAGCAGCCATAGCAAGACCTGCCCAAGGAGAGTCTGAGCACAGGCACGCCTAGCCCCACCCCCACCTGATGGTCCTTCCCCAGTCACCCTGGTAGAGGAGGACAAAGGGCATAGTCTTGGGAGTTCTAGGGCCTTGCCTATTGCTGCTTCCTCTCCATACTACCACAACTGATGCTCCCTGGAAAGCACCACCTCCTGGTAGGAGGCCAACCAGCACAAAAATAGAGCATTCAATCACCAAAGCTGAGAACCCTCACAGAGTCCATTTCACCCCCCTGGCACCTCCAGTGGAACAGGTGCTGGTAACCATGACTAAGAGATCCATAGATGGTTCACATTACAGGGCTCTGTGCAGACTACTCCCAGTACCAGTTCGGAGCTGGGCAGACTTGCTGAGTGGCTAGACCCAAAAGACAGATAACAATCACTGGAGCTCAGCTCATAGGAAGAGACTTTAATAGGAAAATGGGGCGAGTACAACATCAAGGGAACACCCTGTGGGACAAAAGAATCTGAACAACAGCCTCCAGCCCTAGACCTTCCCTCTGACAGAGACTACCCAAATGAGAAGGAACCAGAAAATGAACTCTGGAAATATGACAAAGCAAGGCTCTTTAACACCCTTCAAAAATTATACTAGTTCACCAGCAATGGATCCAAACCAAGAAGAAATCCCTGATTTACCTGAAAAAGAATTCAGGAGGATAGTCATTAAGCTAATTAGGGAGGCACCAGAGAAAGGTTAAGCCCAATTAAAGGAAATCCAAAAACCGATAGAAGAAGCGAAGGGAGAAATATTCACGGAAATAAATAACATAAAGAAAAAACAATCAAAACTTCAGGAAACAGTAGACTTACAGAATTGCAAAATGCTCTGGAAAGTCTCAGCAATGGAATTCAACAAGTAGAAGAAATAAATTCAGAGCTTAAAGACAAGATCTTCAAATTAACCCAATCCAACAAAGACAAAGAAAAAAGATTCAGAACACATGAACAAAGCTTCCAAGAAGCCTAGGATTATGTTAAATGACCAATCTTAAGAATAATTGATATTCCTGAGGAAGAACAGAATTCCTAAAGCTTGGAAAACATATTTGGGGGAATAATCGAGGAAAACTTCCCCAGCCTTACTAGAGACCTAGACATCCAAACACAAGAAGCACAAAGGACATGTTGGAAACTCGTTGCGAAAACATTATTGCCTAGGCACATTGTCATCAGATTATCTAAAGGCTTTACATGCAAATGGACACCAAAAGCAATCAGGGGTAGCTATTCTTATATCAGACAAAACAAACTTTAAAGCAACAGCAGTTAAAGAGACAAAGAGGGACATCATACAGCGGTAAAAGACCTTGTCCAACAGGAAGATATCACAATCCTAAGCATATATGCACCTAACTCTGGAGCTCCCAAATTTATAAAACAATTACTAATAGACAAGAAATGAGATAGACAGCAACAAATAATAGTGGGGTACTTCGGTACTCCACTGACAGCACTAGACAAGTCATCAAGACAGAAGGTTAACAAAGAAACAATGGATTTAAACTATTCCTTGGAACAAATGGACTTAACAGATAGATACAGAATATTCCATCCAATAACCACAGAATACACATTCTATTCAACAGCACATGGAACTTTCTTTAAGACAGACCATTGATAGGCCATAAAACAAGCCTCAGTGAATTTAAGAAAAGTGAAATTATATTAAGCACTCTTTCAGACCACAGTGGAATAAAACGGAAAACCAACTCGAAAAGGAACTTTTAAAACCATGCCAATATGTTCAAATAAATAACCTGCTACTGAAAGAACATTAGGTCAAAAACAAAATCAAGATGAAAATTTAAAAATTCTTCAAACTGAACAACAAGAGTGACGCAGCCCATCAAAATCTCTGGGATACTGCAAAGGCGGTGCTACGAGGAAAGTTCATAGCCCTAAACGCCTACATGGAAAAGACTGGAAGAACACAAACTGACATTCCAATGTTACACCTCAAGGAATTAGAGAAACAAGAACAAACCAAATCAAAACTCAGCAGAAGAAAGGAAATAACTCAGATCAGAGCAGAACTAAGTGAAATTGAAACAGAGAACCAACACACACACACACACACACACACAAAGCTGGTTCTTTTAAAAGATGAATAAAATTGGAAGGACATTACCAAGATTAACCAAGAAAAGAGAGACAACTCAAATAACCTCATTAAGAAACGAAATGAGAGATATTACAAGGGAGTGACACCCCTGAAATACTATGAACATAAACTAGAAGACCTAAAAGCGATAAATAAATTCCTGGAAAGACACAAACCTTCTAGCTTAAATCAGGAACAATTAGATATCCTGAACAGACCAATAACAAGCATTGAGATTAAAATGGTAATGAAAAAACTATGGTAAATAAAAAATTACCAACAAAAAAGTCCAGGACCAGATGGATTCACAGCAGAATTCTAGCAGACATTCAAATAAAAATCGGTACCATCCTTTTGAAACTATTCCACAAGATAGAGAAAGGAGGAACCCTCCCTAACTCATTCTATGAAGCCAACATTACCCTAATACCAAAATCAGGAAAGGACATAACCGAAAAGGAAAACTACAGACCAATATCCTTGATGAACATAGATGCTGAAATCCTTAACCTAATACTAGCTAACCAAATCCAACAACATATCAAAAAGACAAACCACCATGATCAAGAGGGTTTCATAGGTAAAAGCCATATTTATATTTAGGGTAAAGAGGGACACGGAGAATGTGATATCCCTTCCCAATATAAGAATTGCAGTAACCAAGTGTTTCCAAACAGAGGATAATTCTTCTTAGCAGAGCATTGTCACCTTCTGGAGGGCCAGTGTCATGGCAGCAGGGCTGAGGAGCTGGGGTGAAAGCACTAGGTACTCTACTTCCGGAGCACTGTTAGGTTATTCTCTCCAGAATTTCAGAAAAAAAGTAGGGACACTTTGAGGAGAAAGCTAGTTTCTGCTAACAGCATCGTAGACTCGCACCAACCTGGTTGAGTTACAAAAGTAAATGATAGGCACAATGTTTAGCACACAGGATGCAATATGTGGTATTTTCCTTCTCTGTCTTTTATAGTGGAATTTTCATCTGAACAAGAAAGTAAATAGATTAGTGGTCTCCACTTTGGCTCCCGTGTTCAGCTGCAATTTCTACTTTAGAACAGGTAGACACTGTTTTATCTGATTGGTGGCACAACCTGGCTAAAGTTGTGGTGTGTTGGTCACGCAGAAAAGATTATCGAGGATGGGGAAGGAATGGAGCTTTGGGTTTGGGGCTTTGCTGACTTCCTGATTGCTCTACAGCCCAGTGAAGAGTCTCTGCGTCCAAACACCTATTACACTGCCTCCTGAAGAGAAGGCTGAATATCTTATACATTACAAGGTTCAAAATATTATTCAAAATAATCCCTCTTGTCTTCAAATACACATTTCCTCCAAAAATTAAAACACACAGAAAGAAAATGCAAAGCTCCACAAAATTTAACAAACACTCCAGGCCATTATTCCAACTTTGCCATGAGCAATTCAGGGAAATGAAAACCCAGGTGCTATTTTCTATTTGACTAACTTATGTTTTAGTACTTGGCACTTGTGTGTCTACTCTCATAACAAGCAACTATGTGGTGATTAAAAATTAAATGTTTTGCCTTGTTTGAAGAGAAGCTGTTCAGAGGATTGCATTGGAAAGCACTTACCTGAAAGGAGAACTAATGTTCTGTTAGCGGTGGAGAGCAGAGTGATTTCCATTTGCTCTGTGCATATCACTGGAGAGGTCCTAAACTGTAAATGCTCACTGTCCATGTATGGGGTTTATGTATGCAATTTCTGCAGAAATCATCTTTGTAAATGGAATTGAAAATTATCCTTGCACTTATTCCACAGCCTTTTCTCATCTCCAGCAAGTGAAAATGAGCTTTCGGGTCTCAAAATATCTCCTGTGTGTTTGATTTTGTTGGGCAAATTTGAAATGATCCTCCAGCTCCAGAGTTGGTAAAAACAAAATGGTTTTCTTCTTATTGACTGAGCAAATGATATTCTCAAAAATGATGTCTGTATATTACTTATCATACGACATAAATTCCAGGGAAAGACCATGGGAATTACAGTCAGGCATAACAACCTTTTTTCTCTCTCTACTGTTTACTGGCTGGATAATACAGGGTAAATTATTTAAATTCTCTGAACCTAAATTTTCTCATATATAAAGTGAAATTAAAAATATTTTCACCAAATTTCTGCTTCCAGAAAATGTGGCCCACTAACCTAAAACTTGAGAAGCATGGTAGTGTATACAAAACAAAATTCTAAGCCTGACATCCAACTGATTGGACCTTTTCTCTCAGTCAAGAGCATTCCAAAATTAACCTAAAAAATCAGTTAATGTCATCATGTGAAGGGGGAATCAGATACCCCTTACACCCTCCATCCTTTGGAATTCAAACACAGCTGGCCAGTATCAGCATTAAAACAGAGATCTTAAGACTAACAAAACAGACTATTTGTAGCAATAAGATACACAATTCCAACCTAACTCTAGTATAGTATCACATGACAGATAGCAGGCCCTGAAACAAATCAAAATATTTCACCCCAAAATATATCTTACTAAGTCTTTTCAGGAAAGTCAGGCACCTTTTAAGGTCTGATAAAAAGACATTTACCATTTACCATCCATTGCCTCTGAAGTCTTCTCCCTCGAGGCTTCACCTGCGTAACAAGAGCCTTGGTTTCCACAACCCTCCTTATTTTAACCCCAAGCATTTCTTCCTGCTGACTTCAACTCTTCAAGCAAAACTTAACTCTTTCAACCAATTGCCAGTCGGAAAAACTTTGAATCCACCTATGACTTGGAAGCCAACCTGCCTCCTTTAAGATGTCTCACCTTTCTAAACCAAACCAATGTACACATTGCATGGATTGATTGCTATCTGCCTGTAACTTCTGCCCCCTACCCCTTAATGTATAAAATCAAGCTGTGACCTTACTTCCTTGAGCACATGTTCTCAGGACTTCCTGAGGCTATGGTGTGGGCATCTCCTCAACTTTGGCAAAATAAACTTTCAAAATTGATGGACACTTGTCTGAGATACATTTTTGTTTAAAGCACAAAGAGGAGATAGAAAAAGAGAGATGAGAGTAATGAATATAAAATCTGGAAGAAAATATTGTGGAGACAGAAAATGATTGAGTCCCATTGAGGGGAAAGTATCTGTCTTGAGCAAAAAAGATCCTGACAGATGGCCAGAGAATGTGTTAGGAGACACTTTTCATTGTGATTTTTTTCTCCCCCAAATTTCCCATAATAAGCCATTTCTCCCTCAACCCAACATGGTTGTTCTCTGGAACAGGAGCACTGTTCACATGCTGCTCAAGAATGGTGGTGGTAACAGCAGAGCAGCTCTTGAGACTGGCTGGTGGAAAATAAGTCTCAATGAAGGTATGCAGGACAGCTCGTCTCTAAAAGTTACCTTACCTGCACAAAACGTAACTCCAAGAGCTAGATGATTACTCTTTGGTTCTGGTTTTTATGGCAGCTTCATTATGTAGCCACGATTGATTAAATGATTGGCCACTGGTAATCAAGTTAATTTCCAGCCTCTTTGTCCTTTCCTTAGGTTGGAGGGTGGGACTGAAAGTACCAATTCTCTAAGCACGTGGTTCCCCTGGCCACCAGCCCCTTCATCCTTAGAGATTTTCCAAACGTCACCTTATTAACATAAACTCAAATGTGATAGAATTGGGCTTGTTATGAATAACAAAAGACCCTCCTTTAAACTTCATAATTTTGAAGCTATTTCAGGAATAGGGGAAAAACAAATATTATTTAAAGAAAGGTATTCCTCTTAGTCCTATAACTCAGGAATTTGCAAGAGTTTTAGAAGCTCTGTGGTGGGAACCAGGGATAAAGACCAAAGACGTATTTCTGAGAGCACAACTTTTTAATAACCAATTAATACATTATTTATTCATTTATTCATGAATAGATAGATGGTTACTGTCAAAAAAAAAAAACCCTTTGTGTTTATAGGTAACGCAACAATTACAATATATAGGGCACAAATGAAGCTTCACAGGTGTCAAGACTCGAAATCTTGTAGACTAAGTTCTTTGACCAGAATGCAATACAATTGGAAATCAGTGATAAAAGAGCCACTTCAAATTTTTATTTTAGGCAATTAAGTAAGAAATCAAAGAGCTTTTGAAAAGTATTAGAATTTACGAGCTGTTATATGCTAACATATTTGAAAACTTAACTGAAATGGTAAATTCCTATAGAAACATGAAATTTCAAAAATTGTTGATGAGGTAAAGAGCATAAAAGTGTTAAAGTAATGGAAGTGGTCATCAGAAGAGTAACAAATAAGTTCTACAAACTTTCACAGAATAGCTATTTACTAACTTAAAAAAGTCGTTCCAGGACAAAAAAAACAAAAATAAAGCTTTCCCAGTTCATTTTATGAAGCAAGGGTAATCTTTATTCCAATATTCATAAGGTTTCTAAAAAGCCATTCTTGAGGGTATGTGGCCAATATGCTGCTTATTCAAAATTAACTGAGGGATTAATAAAGAAAGCTCAGAAATATAATCATGCATTTGTAGCAGATATGCTAAGTGATAGAACTGGAATGCCCAATTAGTAAGGAATATGTAAAGGATAAAGGCCACTAAAAGGAAAAAAGTTACGTTCAATTTATTTCATTCAGTATATAAATGTGAACTCCAGAGTGCTTAAAAACCGTCAACACTATCAAGCTAAAGTAAGAAAATGTAGAATATCATTGAGCCCTGACATAAGGATGGGGGAAAAAGATAGTATACCAGATTCTTAAACAAAAGACTATTAAAAAAAGAGTTAGTGGGTTCTATGAAGGAAAGATTAAATATTTCATTAAAGAAGGAAAGTATAGGTGATGTTAGCAAACACAGGGCAGATTGAAAGGAGAGATCTGCAACAACTAAAACCAATTATAAGCTAATATGTTAAATATGGAAGAAATTCTACAAATCAATAAGAACACAGGGAAATAGAGAGAACAAACCTAAATATCTAGAATTATATGACAAGATACTCATCCTCACCAATAGTAAACTGAGATATTGTATTATACATATTAGGAGATGCATTTCAGAGAAAGAATAGAGGTTTGAATTATACCAAGCATTGTTATGGATGGAGTGGTGTGTGTGGCAGTGACCAGGGTGGAGCAACTGGTAAGGCTGATCTGGAGAGCAGCCGACAGAAGTTACATTGCATATGTGTACACGCTGTTACCAGCAAGCCCATTCCTGGGTGTATATTCCCAAGAAGTTAATGAAAAATCATGTGTGAAGCTCATTCTTTTTATCACTGTTTGTGATAGCTACTGGTTGTAGCCATTTAATGTGTTTATCTATAAATACATAAAATATGGTTGATGTATTCAGTGCAGCAAGCACTTAGGAGCAGTGAATTAGGTGCACCTGTGATCACATGAACATTACTTAAAGCTACCACATTACACACACACACAAATAGGCTCCATGGCACAATGTCATTTACACATCCTAAAACACGTACAAAAACCCAACACTCTTTTTATAAGGTTATATGCAAATCCAAAGACATGGAACAAACACATTAGATTGGGTGTCTGTGTGGGAATATAGAACAGGATTGGGGGTCAGGAAAAGCAAAAAGAAAATAAAGGAGAATGAGGTCTTCCACGAACTAATGATAATTATGTGCCATAAACTGGAAGTTATACTTAATTAAACTCTATAGCTGAGGCCAAATAGAAACAAAAAAGTGTGCAGCAGCAAGGAATTGTTTAAGTTAACAGTGCTCAACATATTTGTATTTCTCTGCAGTTTAGAAAACTGAAATTTTGAAGGGATTGGTTAATACCGTATTCATTTGCTTTTAGTTTGATTACTTTTTATCTCAGTTCCTCCTTAAGAAGAAGAGCTTAATCCTTGCTGTGAATTTCTTTTGTATTCTTTAGGCAAAATCTTCCAGCGCCTTAATAAATATATGATCTTTTGTTAGTACTGAATGCGTAGGAGGGTTTCTTCTCTTTCCCATCTTCAGCTCCACGTTCTTTCTAGCAGATGCTGCTATCAGAGCATGATCCTCAGTTTTTATAAAAATACACACGCTTGTAACAAAAATTGACCACATATTGGCATCTCTTAAGCGTTCCTACCACTCCATTTTACTGTGATGTATCAGTGGGTAAACACTGCATTAAGTGAGCTATAGTAAAGCAATCCAGAAGAGAACTATGTGGTCATTAGAATGATGGAAATAGTTTTAACAAGATGGTGACTGCTAACAATATATGAATGGAAACAATGCCAAAACAACAATATTCCTCATATAGTATTTGTAGTAAAAATCCGTTTGAAAGAAAATATGAAACACATTAGTAATGATTTTTCACTGTGGTGAGAAGATTGGCCTTGGCTGTAACAGAAACCACCAGTACCATCATCCCCATAGCCCTCCCCAACTCTTTCCTGTGCTTTGCAATTTCCAGCAGCCGCCAGTGTCAGCATCTTTGTGCCTGAGGGCTTTGGAAAGCCTCTCTGCTGATGTGCCCATACACCAATGAATTGACACCTCCTGGGGGCAGCCCTCAACGGGGACCCACGGGAGTTCACGTATAACACCAACAGAAAAACAATGTAACGTAAAAAATTATGCTGTGACAAATTAATGTTTCCCATCACTGTAAGGGACAGAGTTTAAAAATGTTCACAATATGACTTTCTGGCTTCCTCAGGTGGTGTCAATTCCTAAGACAAACACCTTGTAATTCTTTTTTTTTTTTTTTTTTTTTTTTTTTTTTTTTTTTTTTTTGAGACGGAGTCTTGCTCTGTCGCCCAGGCTGGAGTGCAGGGGCGCGATCTCAGCTCACTGCAAGCTCCGCCTCTCGGGTTCACGCCATTCTCCCGTCTCAGCCTCCCAAGTAGCTGGGACTACAGGCGCCGCCACCACGCCCGGCTAATTTTTTGTACTTTTAGTAGAAACGGGGTTTCACCGTGGACTCGATCTCCTGACCTTGTGATCCGCCCGCCTCGGCCTCCCAAAGTGCTGGGATTACAGGCGTGAGCCAACGCACCCGGCCAACACCTTGTAATTCATTACAAATACATATATGTCAAATATTATTATTTGAAAATAAATAAAGAAAAATTAATACAGTATTAAAATACCGCTGTTTTTCCTGTCTGATACATAAAGAAAATGTAATATGAATACTTATTGTTTCCAAGAGTATATGGAAATTGACATTCATATATACTTTGGTACATAAGTAAATTTATAGCAAAATAATTTAAAATATGAACAACTACTGGTATGTTTATTGTGGCATTATACGTAATATCAAATTGGAAGCAAAGTAAATGTCCAACTAAGGTTTTAAAAAAATGTATTATAGTTGCACAACAATGTAATTAATGCCATTGAACTGTGCACTTAAAAATCGTTAAAATGGCAAATTTTGTTAGGTATATTTTATCACAATAAAACATGTATTACAGTGTACTTAACAAAGAAATGAGCTATTAAAGATATCACAAAGCATTTTATCAATGGAGAAATGTATTTCTATGTGTGTGAATCATGTCATAAAAATGTGCTTAATATTTTGCATTGTATATTATTTACCTTATGTCTATATGTAAGTGCATATCAATTTATATTTATAGACATTGAAAAGGTTATATTTTAACATATACTTAATGTAATTATAGTTCACACATTTTTCTTTTGCTTATTTAATTTTTTCTAATATTTCTCTAATAAACCAATCTTACTGAAGTTAAATGAACATGACCCTTTGATCTCAGTACTTTGGTAGGCCGAGGTAGGTGAATTACTGGAGTCCAGGAGTTTGAGACCAGCTTGGGCAACATGGTGAAACCCCATCTCTACGAAAAATACAAAAATTAGCTAAGCGTGGTGGTCCAAGCCTGTAGTCCAAGCTACTCAGGGGGCTGAAGTAAGAGGATTGCTTGAGCCTAGGAGGCAGAGGTTGAACAGTGAGCCAAGGTGATGCCACTGCACTCCAGCCTGAGTGAAAGAGCCAGGCCCTGGTTTATTGATTTTTTTTTTTTAAGAAAATGACCTTGATGGGGAAACATTTGGAATATTTCACAAATATGTTCTTGGGTGTCTAATCCAAACTGAGATTCAATAATGCTTATAAAATGGGAGAAATAGAGCAAAAAATATTTTTTCTAAAATTTTTCTTTCTCATTTCTCTGATTTAAACTTTTTTGACCTACTTTTTTTATGAACAAGAAGCAATTGATTTCAAATCCCTTAATTTTTATCTCATTTCTTAATTACAAGGAAAACATAGGCTGATTTGTCCATTTTTATGTAAACCCTAATTCTCAGAAAGCTTTCTGTGCATCACATTTAAGTCACTTTCTACATGATAACATCGTTATTTATGAATATGCTTTCTTCTATTGGGTTGTTAGTTTTATGAAAACTGCATTCTGGCTAATTTATTTAATGTATTTCCCACAGTGTCCAAATAAATGTGCGTTTGTACATAATAGATTCCTGGTATATTTGAGGGATAACAAATGGCAGTAAATTAACCTTTTTTTTTTCCTACCGTTTTTCTCCATTTTTTTATAAAAACATGGAACCTTAATGGGTTCCTCCCTTGTGTGTTCCTGTTCCTTTCACTCAAGCTCCCTCCTCTTCTCTATTAGAGCCATTTTCAGGTATTTTTCATCTCTTAGGGAACATGTAACATTCAATGGTTAAGATTTATGGAAATGTGCCCCCCAATATGGCTACATGCCCTTTTTTTATGGTGTGAAGAACATAATTTTATAAGCTAGCCATTCCATTATTGGACTGTCAAAGCTATTAATATGTTCTTTCTAACACGTCAGCTACATTTTTTTTTCCCCTATGCATCTAGCCATTGACTCCAGCTCTGCCTCTATTGAAACGGGGAAAGGGGTAGGGTCTCTCATCTAGATGGCACTCTGTGGTTGAAGAGCATAACCTGGGTTCCCTCAGAGGCTCCTTTACTGGGCTAGGTGACCCTGGGTTCTCACATAGCCCAGCTTCCTGGACCTTGCACTGTGATGGCTGCTCATGACCATGCTGTTGGTTAGCGATGGTGCTCCCAAGGCAGGACACGGTGCTACTGGTTTAACTAGCCACAAACAGAAGACAGGGGACTTTGTCATTTTAGAGATTGTAATCCTATCATAATCATGTAAGTGCTTTGAGTTCATTTCAGCAAATGTGGGCTTTGCCATGTTAGGCAGATCTTCTGCCTCTTTGTTCCTGTTTCTTGATGTCCATTTATATTCTGAGTGTGTGTTCTCCAGTCCTGCAAGCTTGTGCTTGACTTCATAGGTAAGAATTCCATGGTTTTTTTTTTTTTTACCCACTTTCTTCACCCAAGTTATGCTTTATAAATGTTAACTGATTATAAAACTTGAAAGTTAATTTCCTCTCTCTACTAATTTCCCCCACCCTAGCACTTCTGAATCACGTGTGGCATCAGAACGGAGCTGGCATGGTTTCTATGGCACAGAAAACGCTGTGGGAAAAGGGTCTATGCAGGACCCTGGGATGGACACTGCAGAAGTTAGGGAACCAAAAGACCAGATTTTAAAACTTGCTCACAAAATATCACCCTTTGGCAGTCAGAGAGAAGGACCAGTGCCAGTTTGAGGCACCGACTTGAGGTATGGCTTTATGTTAGCACAAAGTTAATGCTTATTAATTTCATATTATAATTATTCAGTACCTTATCTACTCTAATCTTCTCAACCAGTGTGTAAGAAAATTTTGTTTATTTTCCCCATTTTACATTTCAGGGAAATAAGTATTGGAAAACCATGTACTTGCCCAAAGGACACTCTCAAGTTTTGGCAAAAAAGACATCTTTCGTCTTTGCCCCATATTCCTATCTCCGTCCTTAGGGAAAGAAACATGAAGAAGCGCTCTCCGGCCTTTTAACTGTTCTGGCGGTCATAGCTCCCAAAAAGAGTAAGGAGTCCTAATCCGTGTGGACAGAGCCTAAGATTCTGGGTGATGTTTCACTAGGCTGCAGACAAAGCAGGTGCCCAACCTCCACGTTCACTTCCTGCGTGTGTCTCTCCCCAGGCTTCCTGCGCTGCTGGGTTTCACGAGAAAAGCCAGAATGGGGGCCGCATCCGTGCAGAGTGCAGCCAAATGGGCACTCTCTGCTCCAGATTCCAGACCTGCTGGGACAAGGTCCCTGGCCAACATGTCCACTGGCCCTTTGTCTAGGAAACAGTTTGTACACCTACCAGGTTGGTGCAAAAGGAATTGCGGTTTTTGACATTTAAATTCATGGCAAAACCATGATGTAGTAATGGCATTACTTTAAATGGCAAAAACCGCAATGACTTTCACACAAACTTATCACTCTTCTAGCTTCAAGGGAGTGACAAGTAGAAAGTTTTACATTGATTCCTGAACCTCAGCCTTGAGCACTGTTGGGAAGACATCTGCTCCAGATGGCCAGGGTGTTGTAATCAAGGTCTGGCCCAAGCACTAAGAGAAAGTAGGGTTTCATTTCTGTTTTTGTTTTTATTTGTGTTTTCCAGTTTCTCTTTGGCTGTTATGCTCGTGTCCAGGCATAGGTAATGTCTGTGCGAGTACAATCTCCTCTCTATAAAACTGGAAAGGAGTGAGTGGTAGGTTTCTTGTCCAAAGCCACAGCCTTATATTCTTAACATTAACCTTTTATTCCAGGTGCCAACTGTCCCAGCTATAGAGGCATGGGGCTTGGTTGATTTATGCAGGAAGAAATCCTAGGTAGTTTCTCAGACACCTTCTTAGCTGTAATTAATCCAGGGAAAATCTCCATGGATATTAAGGACCTTCCTTATCCTCCGTCTTAGGACACACATGTGTGACTTAAGTTCTGTCTAGTTTCCCCTACTGTGGAGTTTTTTTCAAGCATCATAGGCATTAAGTTGGAAAGGACCCCTGTTACACATACTGATTAGTAAGAGAATAACAGACATTCATTAGCATATTATTTCATATATTATTCATTAGCATATTATTTCATATATTCCCATTCTCTGGGAAGACACCCAGAGAATGAAAAATTCTCAAACAGGTGGCTTTGAATGTCAGCTTATAGAGCATCTTCAACAAAGTGTTCTTTGTTGATGAGGAGTAGATTTATAGAGAAGTGACAAGAAAAAGGAAAAGGACTTTGAGTTTCTAGCCAGGGCAACTTGTGGGAAGGGAAATAACTGGCAGATAAAGTCTGGTTAGCAAAGGTTGTTAACAAAGATTCCTCTCCAGATGGTAAGAATCTAAAGCTGTCTTCAGTAGTTAACCTTTGTTCTTCCCAACGGAAGTCAAGATACCCTTTACCTTTGTAAATCTATGTCTTGTTTCCAGGCAAATACAGGGAGGACAGAGAGCTTTCCTGTATCTGCTTCAACTTGCCTTCAGCTCAACAACCCTTCATATTCCGGGGAGGTATATTCTGCTGCCCCTCTACCACACTCCAGCATTCCTCTGCTTTCCTCTCCAATGTACTGCGCCTTTCTATTCCATCCTATCCCCACATTTTGATGTAATGTGTGTTGCCCCAGGCCAGGTAGCAGAAGCATCCCCTGTGCAATCTCTCCTTACTCTCCTCAAGCTACACAAGCTTCCCTCTGTGAAGTGACCCTCTGCTCCCGCATTTTGTTTCGCGTTGTACTTTCTGTTTCAGCAGAAACCAATATTGAGCCTGCTCCTGAGAGCTGGGGTGGAGCAGCTTGCCTGGGTGAGATGAGAGTGAAGACACGGAGAGTGAAGCCCTCCCTAACACTGTGGGTGCATCCCAGTGCCATGGGTGCCCATGAGCTCGTGATACTGTATTCTGTGTATTGGTTTGCCTCTGTCTCTACAGCATTACACTAGGGGTTTCTTAATTTTTCCACCCTTTATTCATTCAATATATATTGTTGAGCATGCCCCATGTGCTAAGAGTCATGGCAAGGTCCCAGAGTAAAAAGAATCAAAACAAACAAAAGAATAAAACATGGTCACTGCCCTCAAGTGACTCCCAATGTAATGGAAAACCCAGGTGAGTGAACACTCACACTGCTGCAATGGTTCAAGAGTCAGCTAATGCCTGTGAATCCCTGGACGAGATGTGGTTTATCTGCATGAGAAGTGAGGAGACTCAGACTCTAGCAGATCACTTTACCTGGTGCCCTGAAAGGTTAGCAGTTACTCTCTAGAGGGAGCAGGCCAGGGATAGAAAGGGGTGGGGGTGAGGAGCAATAACCACGTAGGCACGGAGGAATGAGGCTGCAACAGCAGTGCAATGTCTTTGTGGCTAGTGAAAGCACAGGGAATTGGAAGCATTCGTTGTGGTGGGAGAAGAGAGTATGGGGGGAGGGGGTGGGAGTTGAGGGGGCGTGGATTGGAGAGAGAGGCTCAATTCTGTTATTCATCTTTGCATCTACTCTATCACTCCACAAGGCATACACAAGGCATAGGCTCTAGGCTCTCTTTTCTCAGTCTCTCTCTGTCTCCGCCCTTATTTTCTAATGAGCAAATGAATGAAGAATGAAGTAGACATTCCAAGGCTGCCTCCAAATGCCTCTTAGTAACATCAATATGTATGGTTGATGGCTGTTGAAATCACCAGGAAAAAATATGAACATTACTGTTTAAGTCTCGTTATTCCTTAAGTGCCTGTGTGTGTTGGCTTAATTACTTCGAATGGAAGCATATTTTAACATTGCCATGACATCTCCTACAGAATAAATGAGCTAAGAAAGAGACTTAAGCTGTAGACCACAAATGGCCCTTATATCATGTGAAGTTATTAATACCTGCCCTTGTTCATTGATTATTTACGTAATTTATTTCCATTTGGGACATTTTACTACAGGTATTCTAGTCTGTGCTGAAAGCTGCAGGAAGGTGTACCTGTTCGGCCTGCTTGGTGTGATGCCCTGTTCTTGCACATATCTGTCCCAAGCTCTGGGGTCACTGGCACCCATTAGGTTCCAGAAAAACTACAGGAAGGAGCACAGTGAGCCTGGGAATAGGCCAGTGGGGAAGTATGAAGAATGAGAAGCGCAGTGGAGAATTAGGGAAGCACTGGAGAGTTTTTGCCACTGAATCGGACAAAATATTTGAGTTGTATCGGAAAATCAAAATTGAGCAAAAAATTTTGAGAGGCACTTACTCTGTTTTTAACCCTGGGCTAATTCTTAGATATAAGAATTTATTATAGGTAGATAGATAGACAGTCCTTGGCGTTGTGGAACTTAGAGTTTACTTGAAGATAATTACTTCATAGTGGTCAATGAAAATAGTAGATATTTACCATGTGTTTTATCAAACTGCTCTTATTCATTCATTTCATAACATCGTAATAACTCTCAGTGAAAAAAACATAGTGGAAATGAAATTGTTAGAGAGTTAGAGAGACATGAGCAGGGCAGGAGAGCTGCCTTCCAACCCAAGAACGTCAAGTGACCATCAGGTGATGTTCAGGCAGTTGTTAAACTGTCTCTCTAAAATAAAAATTGGTCACAGTCAGTGCTAAAGAAAGTCCGTCTCCCAATAGATAGAAAGCACTTGAAGCTGGTGATCAGCTGCTTCCTGATAAGATCTCAGGAGTTGGACAAGTGTGCTCAGGCACGTGTACTAAGAGGCAAAATGGTGGAGTTTAACTGGTATAGGACCTTCCTCTGGGAACACTTGGCTGGTAAAGGAAGAATGCCTCAAGTGAGCATGCACGTAAAGTCAGTAAACCACTGTGCACGTGGCCCCTCCCACATGCTGGCAGGCCACTGAACATGCCGACAACCCCTCCCAAGGAAAAATCAAGGGAGGAGAAATGCAAACGCTGGAACCTAGCCAATGTATAAAACCCCAAGTCAAGGGCCAAACAGCACACTTGGATCTCCTCATCGCCCACTTGGCCCCCTTCCAAGTATGCTTCCTTTCGTTCCTGTCTAAAACTTGCCTCAGTCTTTCCCTCTGCCCTATGCCCCTCAGCTGAATTCTTTCCCGATGAAGCAAGAATAGAGTTGCTGCAGATCCGCCAGAGTCGCTGCTACTAACAAAATGAACTTTGTGAAGATGAAGGAGGAAAGAGAATTAAGGACTATGCTCTGATTTTTTTTTTAATCTTGCCCAAATTCCTATTTAAGGGGTTTGGGGAGTCATGCCCTACAAATCATAAGTTCTCATCCTATGGGTTCTATTTAACTCTATATATGGTGGCTTACTTTCCAACCTGGCATAAATTACAAGACAAGGAAGATAAATCAAAATATTTTACCACAAAACTTATTTCTTTGCCATATTTTGAAATGGCCCTGCAAACCTGTTCATTGTGGAGGAAAATTTTTCATCTGTAAAGAATCTCTATTAACATAGCCAGATCTTTTTCTTCTAGATGCTTCCAATCCTAAAGAAACCTCTTTAGGATTAACTAAGATTTGAATAGGAAGCAATTTGTCATCTATTGTCTCTAAAGGCAGCTACTATAAGACTTCAAAAAAACTTTTGCCTCCACAGTCTTTTATCTTAACTTGAACATTCCCTTCCTATGGATTCCAGGTATTTAGACAAACTCAACCAATTGTCAACCAGAAAAATGTTTGAATTCACCTATAGCTGGGAAGCCTTCCCCGACTCCCCTACCCTGCTTTGAGTTGTTCTGCCTTTCTAGAAAAAACAAATGTATTTTTTAAATGTATTTGATTTATATCTCATGCCTCTCTAAAATGTATGAAACCAAGCTGTACCCTGACCACCTTGGACGTGTTCTCAGAACCTCCTGAGGGCTGCTGTGTCATGGGCCATGGTCACTCATACTTGACTCAGAATAAATCTCTTCAAATATTTTACAGTTCGACTCTTTTCGTTGACAGAATAACCTGAAGAATTGGACTACACTTAATGGGCAGCCGAATGTTTGGAAAGATTATGGATTTGTAGTTAGCATTTGTTTAATTCTAGGGCAGTATTCCTCATAAAATAGAGAGAAGGATAATTTTCATGGTTATCATTAAGATTAATAAGAACACATGCAAAGTGATAGGAAAATTGTTATTGTTATTTCAATCAATGTAGCTATTATAATTATGTCACTGAATAGAGAGAAACTGCATACTTATGAAAGATCATATAGTAGCTCATGAGAAGAACTTGAGCTGGAACCCAGTTCCTGTGACTCATATTCAAATCATCTTTCTAGGAAATCACACAGCATACTCAGTTCTCTTTAAAAACACCAGAGTCCCCATCTTGTGCTCAGAATGTTCTCTTACACTCCCTTTGCTTCCTCTTTTCTACTAGGTGAGGTAGCAGCATCACTGGACGCAAGAAGGAAGCCCCTACCCCAGCCCCACTGAAATGATTTAGATGTCCACGTAAAGCGTGGCCTCCCTAAAACATGTTTCCCAAGGGTGACTGAAATAGCACCATTGAAAATTCAGTACTCTGGTTTCAATGTTGACTTTTTCCTCTCTTTTCAAAGTTGTCTATTGCTGTGAAACAGAAATGCTGGTCACTTCATCAACACTTTAACACAAAGATTCTTGAATTCATTCAAGTGACTGAGCCCTTAGGAATCCTTCCCGCCTTCCAGAACACTCTGACATTTGGATAGGCTCACATTAAAGTAAGTACAGAAACCGGACACCATTTCACACTAGGTCCCAGTGAGAACAAGAAAGATTCCTATCAAAGGGACAAAATGGAAATGACCTCTCCCAGCTTTTCATATGTGTAGATTCAGCTGGGGTAATCAAAACAATGGTTTTATCATCATATTCCTTCCTTCTAGTTCAGGCCTGATAGGAATATCTAAAGATCTCTGTGGAATCATAGTAAAATGGGCAGATGTTGGAGCATGGTGGTAATGATTGATTGAGAAAATATCAATGGTAAATATTACTTTAATAACTAGGTTAGTGAGTCAATCTTTGGGTTGAGACCATAAACCCAAATTCATCTTTGTTTAAATTATAGTACAGCATATTTGTATCATGTTGGAAAAGTCATTTACTGTGGTATAATACACATATATATTTGGTCTTTGTTCTGAATTCCTGGCACACAGTTCCTTGAACCTTTGGAATTTCCTGAGTGATGGAAATATCTTTTGTTATTCATAATGAAGCTGTTTCCATCACACCTGAGTTTATGCTGATACGTGACTTCAGGTGGAGCCTTTAGATAACCTCTGGATGGGAGTGGGTATCAGAAAGACTAAGTATTTAGGAGATTAGAACTTCCAGCCCTGTGTGGCCACTGACCTCCAGAAAATAGGGTGAGACAGCTGGAGATTATGCTCTATAAAAAGTCTTGAGCAATGAGATTTGGAGACATTTTGGGGTTCGTGAACAGGTCAATTTGTTCAGAGGTGGCACATTTAGAGATGTCCTACCTAGAGAGGGCATGGGAGCTCTGTGTCACCCACTGTGCTATGCCTTGCCTTATGAATCTATTCCATTTGGCTGTTTCTGAGTTGTATCCTTTACAATAAGCCAGTACGTAGAACTAAATAAACAGGAGAGAATCATAGGAACCCCAGATTTATAGTCAGTATTATATTTATAGAATATATAAATATAAATATATAAATATATTTATAGAAGTATTAGGTGGCCCAGGACTGCAAGTGGTGTTGGAAGTGGGGACAGTCCTATGGGACAGAGCCCTTTAATTTGTGGCATCTGATGCTCAGTCCAGGTAGATAGCATCAGAATTAAGTTGAATTTTTGGGTACTCAGTTGGTGTCAGAGCCCCGGGGAATTTGTTGTTGGTATGAGAAAACACCTAACACTTACCTCTCAGGGTTTCTCAGTTTATCTGTAAAACAGAAATACTAAAGTCTATCTGTTAGGTTGCTATGTGGATTTAATTAGATATCATAAATGAAGTGCCTTCTATTTTGTCTTTCATAGAGTAGTTTTTTTTTTTTAGAAAAAGCTAGCTATTCTTAAAAGATTTTATGTAAAACAGTTTTAGTTCCATATCTTAAGAGAAATTTTGTGTTGCCTAATTAGAGAGGCTTATAGCTCTGCCCCCATAGTTAGGATGTCTCAACCCTTGTCACTGACCTAAGATTCTCCAAGAATTCCAAAGATCCAGTTGTGCCAGGGAATACAGACCAACAGCAATCTTTTGTTTGCACAACTTTTTCTGTAATTGAAATTGTTTAAAAATGACTGTATAGTAATGAGATTCACATCGAAAGCTTTGATGATGTGCGTCCTCTGAAAAACTAAAAGGTGCTGCCGAGTAGGCTTCGCAGTCACGATGCGCTGTGTTGAGGTTGCTGCTTAGAAAGGTGGGGCTTCTTCTCCCTGCTCACTCACTTGTCTGGCTGATCTCTCAGCTCAGCTGTAGGAGCTTGTTGGTCTTGAAGAGTGGTCTGTCTTTATTTGCGGATACTTAAATTTTCCTTCTTGAAAACGGAATCATTGCTATTTGGTGCACATTTTCACCCAGTCTGAATGCCACCTTACATCTCTCATTCTGCATCTTGAGAATTATGTTTTCACATTCAGAGGTGGCAACTAGATCAGAGCATTGACTGCTCCCAATTTCACTTTCAAAAAAGAGAGCAAAGGAGATGGTGATGTCAGCTTTGGGGGTGATGATAAAGTCAGAGAGGGGAACTTCCACTGAAGCCCACATTATGAGAAGAGCTGAACGAACTTGTACTCTTGATCTCCCCTTAGAAGCTGGTTTTGTACCTGAATGGAGAGAAGTGCAGATATTAGAGACCTAGCTGATGTCTGGTGCTTTACTGCCCTGAATAGACAGAAAAATGCACACCCTCGGGATGCAAAGTGCTTGCCATAGCAGAAAGTGAACAACAGAGGTTGGGAAGAAACAGGGCCAAGCAAATCCAGAAAGTCTCCAGGGCCGTAGCCCTAGGCCCAGCGGGTGGTGGTCAGGACAAATTAGGAGCATGTACAGTGTTGAGATCAGAGTCCTGGGAAAGCACCTGTATTACAGGTCAGAGTGAAGGATGATCCCAGAAACAAGTCAGACAAGAGGCAGGTAAGTGAACAAAGTGATCACAAGTCAAGGGAAATGGTGAGTCCATAATCTGTCAGTAGAAATTTACTTTAACTGCTTCATCCTAGGCCATATTGTATACATACATATATTGCCCATCAAGGAGACCTGCTCCATTTTTCTTTTTCTTTTTTTTTTGTATATGTGTTGCTGAAGTAAGCACAGATCTGCTAGCTTTTAATCAGAAAATCCACACTCCAGGGCTGGCTACTACAAGTTGTTTCACTTTCTTTCTTGCTAAATACTATCAGAAGCTATGCTAATTAAGCGTAAAGGTTGACAGATATTAGAAAGGTTGTTGATTAGCAATAATGAACATTAGAAATGTGCTTACATTTTATGCATTTTTAATATGCAATGTGTGTGGATTAGGTAAAATATTTTGAAAACACTTTCTGCTTTTAAGGGAACAGACATTAAAATGTAGTGTCTATTTCACCATATACCCTTAGAGATAACATGGAAGGTTCGATACATAAATAATCTTGTGCTGTGATGTTGCTTTAGAAGATTATTGGTCACAGTATTCCAAGAGATGATTTGCTGAAATACATAAGGAAAATATTGTAACAATTGTTTTCAAAGAACTTTCCATGCAACTCGTTTTCAGAACCTCAAAACAGAATAGTGCGATTTTATTAAGGCTGCATGCTTACTCGTAAATTGTGTACATGTGTAGCATAATTCAGTCTTGGCCTTAATTGTATAATTTCCTGGAAGCTAAATAATGAAAGAGTGTTAATTCTCACCTGTCTTCAATCACTGGGCAGCACTGGTGAGAATCTCAAAAGAAATCTAGTAGCTGCATGTGACTACAGTACTCAGGAACCGTATGGATAGAGAGGAACAAGAATGACCTATGAACAAAAAAGACAGAGCAGTGGTCCAAAGGGAGTGAGTGAGACACCAGCAACAGGGAAGCCTTCTGGCTCAGTAAAAGCACTTGATCTGTGGTGGGGAATGCTTCAGGCTGCACTAGCTATGCCTTCTTTGGGGAATAGGCAACCTTGGGCACGGAAAATCACTGAGACAAGATTCCAGAGGCCCAGTTCAGTGCCAGCCCTAATTGGTCATGTGAACTTGGGTAAGACCCTTATCCCCTCTAGGTCTTGGCTTCCTGATGGGTTAGATGATGAGTTAAACAAAGTATTCTTGGCTGGTGTAGCACAGTGTGGTGAAGGCAGTAAGATTTCAGGGTCTTTGGTCTCTGTTATAATCTTAGGCTCACTCTGAATATCTAGGGCTTCTTGTGCAAGTTATTTATCATTTAAGTTTTAATATTTTTAATCTATTAAATTTGGGCAATAATACCTATATCAAAAAGGCTATTTTTATTATTAAGTAAAAGGTGACATGAAAAGTGTTTAAAAGACTGCTTAATAGTGTTAGCCCATTCCTCTCACCTTTCCCTTTACACTCACACAATCTACTATTCTATGAGTTAAGGGGAAATTATTGATGGAAATTTGTGGTGCAGGCACAGATTCAGTTGTGATGTTATTTCCTCAGTATTGGGCTTGAGTGATACTAAACAATGAAGACAAAGTTTACTTTTGAAGTAGAATGGTTACAGTACCATTGAGGGAATACATGTTTAACCTAATAAATCTGGAGACCCATTTTGTAGTTGTATCCTACCCCATGGGAAGTACAAGAGACACAGCACACCAAACACTAGGAAAGCTTTACGATTACCAGTCAGGACTCTGGATCCAACTGGAAACATCACTGTGTGATGGATCAGAATTTGAAGCATGAGGAGAATTTGGGCTAAATGAGCACAAAAATCATGACTTCAGCACCACTGGGAAGAGGAACCTCTTTCTGTATGTATAAATGTTTGTGTGTATGTATATACACACATATATATGTATATATAACATATATTTAGTATATTTAAAAATTATGAAATTATGATAAAATTGTGGCTTCAGTCATCAACAATTCTTTGTTAAGTCATTAATGAATGGCTTTTTTTTTTTTTTTTTTTTTGAGACAGAATCTCACTCTGTTTTTTTGAGACAGCCCAGGCTGGAGGGCAATGGCATGATCTCGGCTCATTGGAATCTCTGTCTCCCGGTTCAAGTGATTTTCTTCTCTCAGCCTCCCAAGTAGCTTTGACTACAGGAGTCTGCTACCACGCTCAGCTAATTTTTGTGTTTTTAGTAGGGATGGAGTTTCACCATGTTAGCCAGGCTGGCCTCGAACTCCTGACCTCAGGTGATGCACCCGCCTCAGCTTCCCAAAATGCTGGGATTATAGGCAAGAGCCATCGCAGCTGGCCTGCACGAATTTTCTTTTATAAAAACTTGGTTTGCTTCATTCCTTATTTGACATTTTATTTTATAAAATGATTTATTTGTACTTATAAACTTAAGCAATATAGGGGATGCAAGGAAAGAAAAACGTAGAAAGCAAAAATGAATCCCAGTCTAATGAAGGGAAATTAGTCACGGTTAGTATTTGATACACATGTAGATGGACCTG
Organism: Chlorocebus sabaeus; assembly: GCF_047675955.1. Taxonomy (NCBI): domain Eukaryota; kingdom Metazoa; phylum Chordata; class Mammalia; order Primates; family Cercopithecidae; genus Chlorocebus; species Chlorocebus sabaeus. Next base: position 8,746,577 of record NC_132913.1, on the reverse strand, counting down.
TGGATGCAGAGATAGACCTGGAGGCAGATTGGCAGAAAGATAGATAACTAACTAGAGGTGTCTGAAGACTGGAGTTGGAAGGGGTATCACGTACCCCTGGAACAAGTCTCTTTAGATGGCACACCCAGGGGATCCGTGTGTTTCACAATAATGTTCTTTAAGTCACTAGTTCTCTCTGTTAGGATCTTAGGACATCTACTTTCTCTTTTTTCCTCTTCCCAACTTCATTTCCAATAGTTTCTCAGCCAGAAGGTTGGCTAGTGATAAGACAAGGACAAGTGAGAGTGCTTCCTCCTTCATCTCCATCTGTTTTGAAAAGGAGTCTTGTATGTGGACATTTCCCACTTTTCCTTGGTACCCCTCACCCCTCCTTGCAGCGTTACATGGCTATTTGAGCACCGTGAGCTTCACTTTCAGGGAGATCTAAATCCTACCTAAGGTCTGAGTTAAGACTACCTATCTTTCAGCCTCCTACCTCATTTGTCCACAATATAACTGTATTTGGCAAATATTCTTCCAAGTGTGAAATTTGGAGTTGGGGCATATTCTTGTTAGTGATGAAGGTGGAGCTTTCTTCTTGATATTTTCGTGTTGCTTTTATAGATTTTTGCAAGTTTTATGGAATGAGAAGTCAAAAAAGAATGGCTTTATTCAATGTGCTTGAGCCAGAAGTCTCCTACCTGTGAAGAGTCTGGTACTCAGATTTAATACAATCAAGTGTCTCTTGAAATTTTATGTCTTGTTTTAATTTTTGGGTGTGCTATACCTTGCTTCAACACTACTAATAGAAAAAACCCAACTATATAGACAAGAATAATCAAGAAAAATACCTCAAGACGATGTGAAAAGATTTTTAGTATTTTATAATTTACCATTAAGTAGTAAAATATATTTAAAATCTATATTTTTAAGAGGAAGCTCCAAATGAAAGAAATATGAAACAAACAAAGTTAGACATGGGAAGGAAAATGATCACCCCATTGCTATGTTCATCATGTCTTATTCTCACTATTTTAGGAATATCAAGGTGGCGTTTAGGCACCGTGTGACTCCTTTACTGTGAATCACCCTCCACAACCCCCAGATGCAGGCTGCTGATTATTCTCTTCAGATTTTCTCCAGGAGTTCCCTGTTTCTCTGTCTTGGATATATATTTGGCTCTGCATGGTAGACCAGGAGCACCAGAACTGAGACATTAAAACCTTTTGAGTTAAATAGTGTTAGGAGATTATTTTCACAGGCGCCTTTAAAAATAGATGTATCCAATTACTGTAATTCTAATATTTCAAATGCTAGTACTTTTGACAAGTTGCAGCTCTGTTTACCAGCTCTTATAGGAGTCTTATGATTTCCCCCAAAAGAGCAGCATGAAGCTGAAATTGTAAGTTTATCAAAGCAAATTGCATGCATTTTCCAAAGGCAAATTGCAGACCAAAGCCGTTTGTAGATGAATAGAAAACTACATGAAAGAGAACACTCTACTGTGTTTGCCTGCTCATAACTTCAACCCAAATTACCTTTTAAAACACTATTTGGAAATCTATAGAACTTCAAAAGGGCCCATTAACGGATGTGTTGAAAATAGAACCCAACTTCTTAAACTCCAAACACAGAGTTTCACTATTCAACAAGGAAGTTTCCCAGAGTAAGGTTTAAACTGAAGTTCCTGAAGTTCATAGGCCAAAAATATACAAAGTTTACATTGTAGTTTCTTATTACTGTAAGACTCACCACATATTCAAAAGACCATTAGGAAGTCCTGAACGCACACTGTGTCCTACCCTGAAGAGGGCACAGTTTATTGAAACTATTATCATGTATATCTAAACAAACTGTTTTACATAGAAAAAGATAAGTAAAAATATTATTGTGGATTAAGGGGTAGAGGATTGAAAGGACTATTTCAACGGCTTTTAACAAACTCAGCAGATTCAAAACTTGAATTCAGGTCTCAACTTATCTTTCAGGAGGAAAATGCTGAAAGTGTACAGCGAATGTAACTTCGGTTTTCTGTACAATATTTAATGAGATAAACGTCTCCCTTCCTGTGGTGTTGGTAACTCAGCATTTGCTTTGCATTTTTATTCTCCAGTTTATTCTCTTCTGTGTCCAGAAGGCTGATTTCCATGGGCGGCATCAACTGCATTCCCTCCCCACTTTCAATTTTGCTGGTATAAAGCATCAGAGGGAGATCAGAGGATGAAAAATAGAAAGATCAGGGCATTTATGCCTCCCACCCTACCCTGGCTTGAGTTCAGGTCTGACAGTGTCTGCAGCACTGGCACTACAGCCCTGAGGGCCACCTTAATCCATGCCCAGCTCTTAACTAAGCTCCAGTAACACCATTGCGTCCGTTTGTTCCATCAGGCCTAAGAGTGGAAAAGGCTCTTCACGCTTGCTGATCGCTAGGTGTCTACATATCCCTTGTAGGTTGCTACCTCTTCCCACACCTTGGTATACACTCCCCTCATTAAGAAGCTTCTTTTAAAAATCCCTTGCCCACATCCTGGCTAACACGATGGAGCCCTGTTTCTACTAAAAATACAAAAAAAAATTGTCCGGGCATAGTGACACACGCCTGAAGTCCCAGCTACTCGGGAGGCTGAGACAGGAGAGTCGCTTGAACCCGGAAGGCGGAGGTTGCAGTGAGCCAAGACTGCATCACTCCACTCCAGCCTGGGCGACAGAGCGAGACTCTGTCTCAAAGAAAATAAAATAAGTGTCAAGGTCATGAATGTTAAAGGGAGATTGAGGGACTTGCAAATAGGAAGAGACTGAGGAGACATGACTACTGAATGCGGTGTGGGATCCTGATTTGGATCCTGAAACAGAAATAGATTCATGGTGAAAATTTGGTTAAAAACCTGGTAAGATTTGAATAAAGTCCGTAATTTAGTTAATGGTATTCTAAGAATGCTTACTTCCTGGTATCAACAAACGTACATTGTAAGGTGTTAACATAAGGGGAAGGTGAGTGAAGTATGGATACTCTACATAACATTTTTGCAACTTTTCTGTAGGTCTAAATTCACAATAAAATTTTAAATTAAAAAAAAAAAAGAAAAGAAAAATCCCAACTAACTGAGTATGCCATGTGTTTTAGACTGGGGTCCTGACCGATACACATTTGTGTATCTAATTTTAAAAGACTGTTTCACCTCCTGACCTTGCATACAATTATAGTGCATAAGCTTGTGGTTAGAGATAAGCAAACACGCTGAAACTAAAATGCAAATGTGCACTGGAATACTGTAACTTAAAAGCTGCCACCAAAATAATTTCTGCAGCATACAAGTCCTTCCTGCGCTTAAGAGACGAGTCTACGTATGCACACAGGTGCTTTTCTTAGCAAGAGCTTCTTCTTATGTGGGTAACTCTAGGCCCTCTCTCTGGTGTGGAGTCTCTGTCTTGTTTGGGAGTCCTGATCTTCTCACTTATCCTCTGCTGAGCCTTTCCAGGCAAGCCAGTGATTCAGGAAAGACTACTGTCAGTGTAGAAAGTACACAGTTTTGTTTCTACAGTCCAGCTAGCGGGGAGTCCTGGTATTCAGAAGGGGAATTAATTCTTTATTTTGGATTGAGGGATATGTTTGGCATTTATTAATTAACTTGTGTGTGAGGGATCCTGAGAATTTCAAACATTTATTTTTTAAAGGAGTCTAAGTTTAAACTTAACTTCATTATGTAAAACTTCCTTCTGCTTCCTCAACCTCACTTGTTGGAATTATTTTACTTTAGCAATGGCAAGCTTTCTCAAAGATTAATGCAAAGCTCGTGTCAAAATAGAGCTCTGCTCTCTCTCAAGTTTATTTCTACTATTTTAACTATTTCGTCTTATTTTATTTATTTATTTATTTATTTATTTTTAGTTTTTCTGGCTCATTAGTTCTGTGATTTAATTTATTATTTTACTTTAAAAGATTTTCCCTTGCCAGTCAAGTAGCATTCCACAGAATACATGAAAGAATAGATTTTTGAAGAAAACTAGTAAACAACCAATTAAAACTCTTTATGGGTTTTCTTCCACATATAAATTACTATTCTGAACATGAAATAATAAAAATAAACTTTGGAATGAAAGTATATAAAAATACCAATAGAAATTCTAAGTGTGGGATAATCAGCCTTGAGGTAATTGATAGCTGCCTATACTTACATACTTTGTCATCTGTCAATCATTTATTCAACAGATATTTTCCACAGCTCCTATAGACAAAGCATTTTAAGAGTAGTATTAAAAACAAAATATTTTCCCTGCCCTAAAAGTCTTTATAACGTATTTCAGAAGAAGAGAAAGGTACTCTTTTTGGTGGAGGGGGACACAGTCTCTCTCTTTCGCCCAGGCTGGAGTGCAGTGGTGCAACCTCAGCTCACTGCAACCTCTGCCTGCCAGGTTCAAGCAATTCTCCTGCCTCAGCCTCTTGAAGTAGCTTGGACTACGGGTGCCCACCACCACGACTGTCTAATTTTTGTATTTTTAGTAGAGACGGGGTTTCACCATATTTTCCAGGTTGGCCTCGAACTCCTGACCTCAGGTGATCTGCCTGACTCAGCTTCCCAAAATGCTGGGATTACAGGCGTGAGCCACCACGCCAGGCTTCCAAGAAAGGCACTTTTAAAGGAAGTGCAATGATAGTGGCAAATAAGAGTTCCAAACAGAATGAAGCCTCCTCCTGGTAGTGGGAACTGGGGTTTCTGGTCTCAGCCACAGATCAATTATCACTGACAGGAACCATGAGACCTGTGCAAATGAATGACTGTGTACAGTTCTAGTCATTGATCTGATCCTCAAAAAAAGATGTGATAAATGTGGATTAATTGAATAAGGGATTGTGTGTGTGTATGAGTATGTGTGTGTGGAAGGGAGTGTAAAGTATGCTACTACTTTGTTCTTTGAAGGTAGATTAAAAACACCTCCATCTCTTCCTTCAGCATGCAAAGACGAAACGTGGGAGAAGTATGAATGCAAGTCTATTCCCCAATTTCTAGGATTTGCTCTCCGGGTTTGGTGGGTTGGGATGGGGTTCAAAGTTTCAAAGAAATATTGCACAGCCAAGAAAATAAAATTCTAGTATACCTATTCAGTTGCTAGGCAGTTACTAATAGGTTGTTGATAATTCAACTATTGGTATGCTTAGGTAGGCCGAAATACAATTAATTTGAAGAACTACCTAGGAAAAATCCTGGATAAGAGACCTAGAAGGGATTAAGGAAGTAAGAGTGGCTCAGGCACTTCTCTAACCATTCAACTGTATAATGGAGCACAAGCAATGCTTTTCCTCAATCTTCAACAGAATATACTGGTGGGAAGATGCATCATGACACAGATCCAGGAAAATATCATCTCTGAGTCTTTCTGCCTCTTTGTGTTGGTTGGGAGAGGCTAAAAGAGACTTCTGAAGAGGAATGACAAGTGTTAGAAGAAGCGTAGCATATGTGCTACCGTTTCAGGGCATTACAGCAGAGAACTCAGAAAGGCCACAATCCTGGACCAAACGGTAACCACCTCTTTTCCAGGTGAGACAGCTACCATAGAAAGACACATGAAGCAAATGGAGCCAAACGAGATGATCATACTGATCTCTGCTACATTGAGCTACAGCACACGGGAGTCCCAAAACTTGCTGGGCCTTCTTTCACCTGCATGTTCTCTCTTATTAACTTATGATGAGCCCTCTGCCAAACTGTCGTATTTGAAAGAGCTTTTACCAGAGAGGAGGAAGGGGAGGAAGAGAGAAAGAAAAAAAGACAAGCAAAAGGGCTGGGCTTGCTGTGTGATCACCAGATAAAAATACTAAATGCTCAGTTAAATAATACTGGAGGGTGATCTCTTACATGACCCAACCAGAGATTTGACATTTATCTCCTGAGTGTGACATCCCATCTCATCAAGGATTTGGGACAGTGGGGATGAGGAGACACGTTCTCTCTCCCTTTCCTTGCTCAGCCTGATTCTCTCTGTTCACTCTTTGGGCCTCAATGCACTTTTGTGGCCAGTCCAGTTTGTGGCCTGCCCCTTGCCCTATGGTCATCTCTGCAGTATCAGTGAAAACTCACCAGATCCTCTGTGTGGCCACTCTTTTTTTCTTTTCTGAAAACAGTTAGATACTTATATCCACCCCATGCAAATTCCTCCAGGATATTGCTCTTGAGTTATCCTTGAGAAATTTCTACCTTGAAACATGTCTATCTCCATATGGGGAAATTTAATTAGTACTCCTATTGTAGGGATTAGGGAAAACACAACTACACTTTTCAGCAGCTTCAATGACTTCACCAAAGGGCATTTATTTACTTAGTTATACCAACTGTTTGTTCACCAGATACCATCTCCTTTGACCCTCTCTCTGTGCACACAAACACATACACACAGTGGGTGTTGACTGTGAGAACTGATAATATCACACCCATTTTAGATACATCATTGGGGCAAAAGGGAACATTTCTGGGAGACATTTTTCTTTTCATTGTGGAAATTCTGACAATCTCATTTTATTTTCTCATTATTCAAATTATTAAATTATTGTCTTTCTCTCTGTGCTTACATAGGGATCATCTTTTGTTCTTTTAATCCATTTCTAGAGCATGTCTCCTCTTGCCCTATTGAGGGATGATTGCCCCCTACCTGAACTCCATCTTGCTCCAACAAACAAGCCATATAATTAGAGATCACACTCTTAGTCAAAAGTCTGACCAGTTAAAGAATTAATTCCCTGTGCCTGGGAGTATGGAAAGCAAAAAAGAAACTCTGTTATGATTTCTATAGATGGAAGGAGAAATGTGCTATTTGAATGATAGTGTTTAGTTGTCATTATCTAGAAGAGATACTTCATTTAAACTTCTCCTTTACTTAAACACCTCAATGCTCACATTCCTGCCTGGAACATTTTTAGCAATAACTGCTGGTTGTCAATGACAACAATCATATTTAATTGTTCATCTTGACATGCTCCAGCACTCTATTAAGCAAAGATTACTATAGATTGAATAAATGAAAAGCAAAGATGCTGGTCAAGAGCTCTGAACATATCAGTAGAAATAATGAATTACATCATCCTTCCATGAAAATGCAGGAAGGGCCAACACAGGTCAAGAGCTTGTTAGAGTTTCAGGTTGTCCATTTTTGACTGAATTAAAAAGAAAGCAAGTTTATTATGGATTATACATGTTAGCAGGGAGAGGATGAAGGTCAAATTTCTTGATTAGGTGTTATTTAGCTATTTTAACATATCTCAAAGTAATAATTCAGAAAGGGAATGAAATATATCTTGTTTCTTATATGAATTTTTAAAAGGTACACAGTAGTCTTACTGAATTTTAGTTTAATTGTACTTTCATCTCAATATTATTATTTTATCAAGCCAGATAAGTAAATAATATCCTTTCATCAGTTATCAGAGCACAGTTGTAATATAAATGGGATTAGTACAACGAATGCCTTTGGAGAAAATTATAAAACGTCCTTTCATGCAAATACAGTTTTATAAACACGACTTTCCTTTGTTTTAATTCAATCTCTGATGAAAACATAAAAATTTTAAAATTCTGGGAAGAAGAAACTTATCTGATCATTTTTAAGTAATTGATAGATCACAGTAGAATTATGTTTTTCTTTTAAATGATGAGGATAGAAAATTTGAATTGTTTAATTAGACATGTCACTGAACCCAGATGTAAGGGGATCACTTTGATGCCCTAGAAAGAGCTTTATACTGAATGAGGAAGTCCAGATATCATATTCTGATGTTGGGCTAAATACTAATTATAAAACCATCATACAAAATTATTATTATTATTTTGCAGCAAGTGACTGTTAACATTGAATGTGTGTTATCAACTTAAAAAGTCTATTCTTTCTTGAAAATATGTGTCATAAATATTTTCTCCTCAAATAATAAACACACCTTTTATAAATGAGTTAATTTATTACAGAATTGTCTATTTATGACAGCATCCTTCAGCCATTTATCCAATCATTATTTTGTTAACTATTACATTTCATAGGCTTAATGTCTTGTAATTGTTTTGGTAAACCTCCTGAATATCTCTGTGTGTACAGAAAGCAAGGAATGGGCATTTTAAGGGGCTGAGATTTGCAAATTGTCTTTTAGAAAGTTTGTAACAATGTACCCAGCCCAATAATAAACAAGAACGTCTTTCTATTGATTATACTAAATTTCTACTTTCCTTTAAAGTTTGGCAAAATTATAAGAAATATTTAATTATTATTATTTATTTATGATTTGTTATATTCATAAATAATCCATCCATCCAACAACAAATAATTTATCTATCCAAATTATAAGAAATATTATTAATTATCATTTACTAATAAATAATTTATCCAATAATAAATAACTCATCCATATTGTCTATCGTGTTATTTTAATATTTAATATTTATTATTTGATTTAATTTTTAAATAAATGAGGTTGCATTTTTTAATGTATTTATTGACCATTTGTCAAGTCTCTTGTTAATTTCCTTGACTTCTTATTCCTAATTAGACTTGCATGCTATTCATGTTGCAAATATTTCTCAGTTGGTCAATTTTCCTTTCTTTTTATTATAGGCAATGTAAACTTACTACAGAAAGTCGTAATTTTAAGGTGTCTCTGGCACCAGAATAAATGCTTGCTAACAAGTAATACATGGTACAGTAATAATAAATGGTACGGGAATAATAAATGGTACGGTACAAGTTTAAAGTCCACAGGTTGGGTGGGAGCCAAATGGAACACTGTCTTCACAATATGGGGCATGGTCTTTGTGAGGACAACTCCTCTAAGCCCAGTTTTAATTATGTAGATTTTTGAGAGTGTCAGAAGTTTGAAATAGGATCAGTGAATAGGATTCTATGGTCCTAAATATTATTTTAATTATCTGGTATTCCAAAAAGTGTTTCCTGAAAGTTAAACAATAAGAGTTGGTTTCCTTTCACTTTGCTAAGTGGTGTTTTATTTTTTCCTTCTTAGACTATATGCATGGTCTGTAATTATGCATGAAGTCAAATTGATGAGGGTTAGCCAAATATGCTGAAATGTCAGTCTGAGAATTTTAAGTGTAACTCTTGCAGAAAATAAGAGCAAACTTGTCCTTCTAATACTGACTACCCTGGAGGAGGCCTGTACTTTAGTAAGTCTAATGAGTTGTTTTTCATCGAGTCAATTTTTTTACATCAATGTTCGTTGAATATTTATTCTGCATCAAACCCTGTATTCAGCACTATTTGGTTAAAGATTATCTATTTACTTATCTTCTATTTGTCTATCTATTATCTATCTATTTATCTATCATCTATCTATCCATTTATCTATCTATAACCATCTATCCAACTATCTATATCTATATCTATCTATCTATCTATCTATCTATCTATCTATGTCTATCTATCTATCTATCTATGTCTATCTATCTATCTATGTCTATCTATCTATCTATGTCTATCTATCTGTCATCTATCATCTCTATTCATTATTCATCTGTCTATGCTATCTATCTATTAGCTATCTATTTAGCTAGCTGGCATCTATCTATCTGTCTCTATCATCTATCTTGATAGAGATATACAGTTAGAGATATAGTTTTTTCCTTAGGAAGGTCAGTGTTAAATAAAGCTGTCAACCGAGCATAAGGATGAGGACAGGTGAACGATAGAGGAATCTAATTCAAATGGGTAGTTCAGGGAAGGCTTCTTTGGGAAGGGGATCATTAACACTAACACTTGAAGGGCACGTGCATTTATGCATTATGTGGATAAATTACCAGAGGAAGTACTGGAGAGAACTAGAGAGAAAGAAACAAGATTCAAGATGGTTTTTTTAAAAAGTGTGCTGTAAAAAAAAAAAAAAAGTTACAGGAAATTACCCTGTCAGTCAGTGTTTCTTAAGGCTGAGCATCAAGAGAAGTAATTCCTGGGGATGTTAAAAGCTCAGATGTGTGGGAACTATCCTAGGCCTGTTGAAAAGAAGCTTAATGAGTCCACAACAGGTCTAAAGCAGTGGCAATCTTTAAGAAAACACAGAAAAAGACAGAGACTGAAGACCAATGCAAGCAATTCTAATTCCCGACCCAAGGAAATGAGATAATAATTATAATTTCTAAGTATTAAAGTCAACCTTCTGCAAATGTACAGAAACAGAAACCCACGGCAATATTTAAAAATGAAGAAATGAAAAAAAAAAAGATAATGTATCTATAAAGCTGTGCATCTACAGCTTAATTTTTTAAGAATAAATACTGCTTTTATTCATAACTTAAAGAAAAAGGTTATGATTTAGACAAATAATAAGGAAGAAGTAAATTGAATTCAGTTAATGACTGATTCAAGTCCTTGATTGAAGAAACAAATATCAAGTTTCTTGACTTAAACACCCTATTTATTTTTCTACGTTAGAGTAAGGCTCAGGAAACAGCAAGTTTTGTCTGAAAAAATTATTAGCAAAACTCAGAAGTTCTTCCTCAAATCAAGGAATTCCTCTCTCTCTCTTTCTTACTCACATGCACACACACCAGCAGATTCTAATCACAGGGAAAAATACCAAGGTCAATAAATATGCTATTCCGATATAAGAAACTTTAATATTTTACAATACTTGCTCTATATTTTTAAAGGGATAATAGGGCTACAGTTAAAGTCTGTTTTGCATTACCATCTCAGTCTTACTTCTTTCACTTCTTCCCTTTGCAAAAAATGTCATTTTACTGAACATTAAATGTTTGGATCTAGGTCATTTCCTTTAAACGCTGTCGGAACATTTATGTATGAATGTATTACAATTTACATGCCCATTCCTCTAATAATGGAAATTTAATATTATTCCCAGTTTTCTATATTACAGAAATGTTGCAATAAATATCAATATTTTTATCTCTTTGTGGAGGCTATGGAAGTTCCCATTTAGAGTTCCTATTTGGAAATGGGAATTCTCAGTTGCAACAGACATCAATATTACTAAATCTCATCCTTTTCCTCTATTTTTTAGTTCACATTTTTGCCCCCACTTGTACCTAATCACACTCACCAAAAGGGTGGTAGGTGTGGTTGCGTTTCTTGCCTGTCACTGTGTGATGGTTTGAAGCAGCTAATCCTTTCAAAAGCTAAATGGAATGTAAAGACTTAGCCCTATTTTAGAGATAAAGAAGGCTAAGTTAGAACACGCTAAGTATGTTTTTTAGATATCATCGAGAAAATGGAATATCCATTATTGTAACTGAAAAGTCTGGGCTGTTTCAATTGAGTTCAAAAGCCACAGTAAAACATGAATTTAGAAGCAAGCTGTTAGAGAAAATATGCATGTGAATGTGTATGTCTCTGTGTGTTTATGTATAAATATATACTATGTAAACTATAACACAGATAAGTCAGCCTCCTACCCACTATACATGTGTGCATGTGTACACACAGACACACAGAAAGACATGCATTGTATCAGGGTTATTTCCAGACCACCTATAATATTGGATTATAAATTACTGCCTTTAATAACATAGTTTTGCCGGCAGCTTGGTAGGAAGTCCCCAGTAAGAATTAATTTGAAGGCTATAGTTGCAAGTTGCAATGTCTTTCTACTTTCCAAATATTTCCCTTGTATACTTCAACAGTGCCTGGTGTTTCAACATTGGTGATTTATTCACTTGTTTTCAGGCATTGCAATCTCCAAAGGTCCTACTTTCAAAATAAAATTTTAGAATTTATAGAAAACGTGTATTATGCACTAAGATTAGAATGATTGAATAGATCTAAAGCATTTATAACCATTTCCCTTTTGGGGTGTCCAAGGGAGAGAATAGAGTCATAGATTCTGAGTTCTGTTTCTGGTTGGGCCAGTGACATACCTTCCTCATCCCTCGTCTGCTTTTCTCTAGAGACAGAAACTAAAATCCAAGGCTCAGGCTGCCAAAAGCTTAAAACAAAACAACAATAACAATAAAATAAGGCAGGTTGGACAAGTCTGTGGGATGGTGAGGGTGTAAGAAGTCCTGGAGAGGGGATGTTCCAATAGATAGAAGACAAGAGTAGATGGGAGAGGGCTTCCCACAGCGGCTCACCTATAACACATCTCTAAATGTCTTCTTTAAACACCATTTCCCTTCCCCAACGTAGCCGATAAACTCTCTTTATATTCTCACCCATCCAGGCCTCTTATTATCACACTTCTCTTCCTTCCTTATCTAACTCTCCCTGCCCTCAGGTTCTGAGCTACTCCCTGCCACGGACAGCCCCTCCATACCCTCAACCTCAACAAGGCTCATGCGATTCTCTCTTCATTCCCGTGTAATATTTCTCAATCTTGGCATGATTACCAGTTTGAGCTGAATAATTCTTTGTTGTAGGGGAAATCTTGTGCATTGTAGGATATGTACCAGCATCTTTGGCCTCTAGCAGTTAGATGTCAGTAGGATCTCCCCAACTGTGACAACCAAAAATGTCCCTAGACATTGTCAAATGTGCCCTGGGGGACAAATAGTTGAGAACCACTTTTCTGGATATAATCTGTATCTCATTACAATGGTAATTGCAATGCAGAGTAGTCTCAAACATAAATAATGAGGTTCAGAAACTATGTGAAGTATAGTGTTTATCTGAGTGAGAAGCTGGAAGATGACCACCTGGAAAACACATACTCTAAAAGAATGGGTCATCGTTCCTAGGTGGATAAGTTGAGGTTGCATTTATATAGGGAGAGTTGCAACATTTTCCATACAAGATCAGTGCATAGGTTATAGCAATTTGATAAGCTACAGATTGCCACAATAAAAGGAAGATTGCCTTGACATTCCATGAGGAGGGGTGATGATCTGAGGCGGGTCTTATCTCTGTTGCCACAAGGCCTTTCCTAATCATTTATAGGAAAGAGCAGAAGTTCTAGCTGCACACCGTGTGACTCAGGCCACATAGCCAGAATCCTCTCTGAGCTCAAAATGCCTTAAAGTTCCAACAGTTTCAAGTTTGAATTATTTAATTTTACAGTAGAAAAAGATGTCAGGAAGAGTACTGAGAAAGTATCTAACCCAGAATAAAGAGTTCAGAGAGGGCCCCCTAAAGGATGTCAGAAATGTCAACACATATGGTTGAGAAAGAGTTTTCTAGGTTGAGATACATCACATATGGAAGCCTGCTGATAAATGATAATGAAACATCAGGGGAAATATTAAGTAATTCAGAGTACCAGCAGGGAAGTGGTGAGATACTGCTGGAGGAGGTGGGTGAAAGGAATGGGATGAAGAACGTTGTGTACTATGATGAAGAGTTTGACCTGCTCCTGAGGTCAAGAGAGGACCACTGAAGCATTTTAAACACAGAAATAGTTTCATTTTAGAAAAGTTCTTCTGGTAGCCTGTGGAAATTAAAGTCAGCAAAGATAGAGAATATTAGGAGACTATTATACATCTTAGAAAACATTCGTGTAATGTTTAGGGCCATGTAGTCATTGACTAGGTCAACTAGGTAAATCCTAGTGTCATCCTCTTTCTACATCATAATTTCAACAAAGTCATGGCTGTCGGAAATTCAAAAAGGGGTTTTTTTCTTTTTGAATGATATTTCTATCATTGTTACATAGTGAGACCAGAAAGAAGGTAAAACATGCTTATGAGCTCTTACTCTTATTTTTCATTATTTTTTTTAGAATTTAATTTTTACTTATTATTTTCTCAATCTATAGAATTCGAAACTCTCACAAGCCTTAGCATGTAAGCTCTGTTACCGTCTTCACACCTTTGGGAGTTCTCATCCAGTCTCGGGGCCATAAATATATCCTATATTTTGTTAACTTTAATTTACATCTCTAACTTGAATTCTCCCACTTAATTCTCAAAAACTACTCAACATATCAACTTAGATGCCTAATAGGGACCCCCACACAATCTATCAGTAAATTCTGAAAGCACTATCATTAATAGACATATACCTATACCTAACTCTCTCTCTCTCTCTCTCTCACACACACACACACACACACACACAAATGGTTAGGTTCCGACATTATTTCTTCTTACTTTTTCTCTGAAATTGGTTACAGTGTGAGCTTCCCTTTTATAATCAATCTTTACTCAGCTAACGCTAGCTATTGTGCTTTACAGTTAAACATCAGACTGGCCGTTATGGCTTACTATTATGAGAATCAATGTTTTATTTGACACTTTGTGCCTCAAAGCTGCCTATTATTAAATTGTGGCAGCACTATTACTTCCCAAATGTGTTGGCCTTAACCTAATCCCCAAATCCTTGTAGGCACATGTACATGGGCATGTTATTAACTGAAAGTACTTACTCACACAGCCTTACCAACTTAAAAAAAAAAAAAGCAAATCTGGTGGAAAAAAAAAGTCATGTAACATTAATAGCACATATTCTATTATAAATTATTCTACAACAAATAAGCAAATGTAAAAATGATGCTGTATTCACCCCCCAAGTTAATCTTGTGTAGTGGCAAACTGACATAGTGTATCTCATTTCCCAGTCTAATGAATTATTGTAAACACTATTTGGTCAAAATTACATGTGTATAAACACCTTAGGTCCCATGTTTCTTGATATTTCTGTGTTTGAAGTGAAAACCACACCACACAATCTCTATAATTTGCACATGACTATTTAATTCCAAATAATGCAATACAACCTGAACTGGCAAAGATAAAAAAAGAGACAGAGAGAGAGAGAGAGAACTTACAATGGGATACAGAATCAGAACCATCTTGGATAGCCACATGTAGGCATGTAGCCTAGCCTCAAAAATGAACCTGAAGCAAGAACTATGTACCAAGTAATTTTCTTTGAATTGACTCATCTTTGCTTTATCCCACAAATCTGCTTCATTCTTCTCTTATGTCTCCTTCTGTCTTTCTGTGATTCACTGGTTTGTGAGGTAGAGCCTGACCTATAATGATTCTTTCTTTCTTTTTCTTTTTTTTTTCTTTTTTTTTTTTTTTTTGAGATGGAGTCTCACTCTGTTGACCAGACTGGAGTACAGTGGTACTATCTCAGCTCACTGCAACCTCCGGCTCCTGGGTTCAAGTGATTTTCATGACTCAACCTCCCGAGTAGCTGGGACTACAGGTGTGCACCACCAGACTTGGCAAATTTTCGTATTTTTAGTGGAGGCTGGGTTTCCTCATGTTGGCCAGGCTGTTCTTGAACTCCTGACTTCAAGTTGTCCACCCACCTTGGCCTTCCCGCATGCTGGGATTACAGGCATGAGCTACCACACCTGGCCCTATAATAATTCTTGAACTTATATGTTACTATTCCCATCATCAGGCAAAATAACCTTCTCTCATTCACAATGTCTGATTTCTGGGAAAGACACTTGCTCTTGACTGAATGTTTGCATCACCATCCCCCAACCCTGGCATCAAATTTATATGTTGAAACTATAATCACCAACGTGATGCTATTTGGAAATCAGACTTTTGGGAGGTAATTAAATTATGATGGTAGACTGTTTATGGTAGAATTAGTGCTCTTGTAAGCAAAGAAACAAGAGAGGATGCTTCTTCTTTCTCTGTACTCTGTGCCATGTGAGTAGACAGCATAAACATAGCCATTGCAAACCAGGAAGGGCACCTTCACTGGGAACCTGACCATATTGGCAACCAAATCTTGGACTTTCAGCATCTAGAACTGTGACAGATACATTTCTGTTGTTTAAGCTACCCAGTCTATGGTAACTTGTCACGGCAGCCTGAACTGACTAAGAGAGTACCCATTCTTATGCTGTCAAATGTTATCAAATAATTGAGATCCTGCTCCACTGAAGACTTCTTTGTCCTCAATTGTAGATTGAGAGAATGGGCAGTTAATAGAAATGATTGTAAGAAAGTCCAAAGTGGTTTGATATGGTACATTTAATACTTTAAATCTGATTATGTTATTTTTCCTTTTGGTTTAACACATATCAAACAAACACAAAGTCATGTCCTGGTCATATGGTGCCTTAGATTTAGGGAAAAAAATAAAAATAGAAAATAAAAGAAAGGAAAAGAGATACTTCAATCCTTTCATCCTACTGTGCTTAACTGAAAGAATTGTATTTGATAAACTTTACTTTGCTATCATTTAGGAGACTCTCCTTAATTTGATTCTGTTCAACTTATCCAGATCCTATTTCACACGTCTTCTGTAGAAGCTGTCTTACTTCCCACACTCCCTCCCACTTTTATACATTTGTCGAACCATTACCTAATCTCTGAAATGACCTCTCTCCCTGATTGCCTAAGTTTACCTACTCCTCAAGATCGCCTCCTATTTTATTTATATTATGCTTTTACTTTTTAATACATGATGTTCAGTGTACAAAAGTTGTAAGATTAGAAACATTAATTTCCATTTTAAGGAATTTATAATATTCTAATGGGTAAAACACTTTCAATGCAAACTAATATATTATACAAAAAATAATATAGCCTTATACATGTATACAATTAGTATTCTAATTGGCTAAGCACACTTTCAATATAACTAATGTATTAACATAGCCTATACATGTAATATACATATAAAATGTATAAGCCTATAATTATTAATACTATATTAAATGTATTAAGCAAACAGAAAACAGCCTTATATGTGTAAAAAGTAGAAGTGTCTGGAGAGAATAGGTGAAATTCAGAGAGGAAGGATTAACAATTTTGTAGAACGGGAAATTAGGAGATTGGGAGGAGAAGTTCAGGAAGAATTCACATAACTACAATGATCCTCCCTTCTGATAATCTTATCTGCCCTAGCATTAGTGATGTCTTCTACATTGGACCCACCATTTTGTCTGTGTACTTTATCTTTGTAATGAGATTGTGAATTCATGTGAAGAGCAAACATGAGTGACCTGTTTTCTCTATTTGACAAAATGTGCTGCAGAGTTCCTATCATTTTTCTTTTCTTTTCTTTTCTTTCTTTTTTTTTTTTTTTTTTTTTTTTTTGAGACGGAGTCTTGCTCTGTCACCCAGGCTGTAGTGCAGTTCTGCGATCTCGGCTCACTGCAACTTCCACCTCCCGGGCTCAAGTGATTCTCCTGCCTCAGCCTCCCGAGTCGCTGGGATTACAGACATGTGCCACCACACCAGGCTAATTTTCACGCTTGGAGTAGGATAGGGTTTCACCATATTGGCCAGGCTGGTCTCGAATTCCTGACCTCAAGTGATCTTGACCTTTCAAAGTGCTCAATTATAGGCGTGCGCCACCACGCCTGGTCCCTTTTTTTGTTTTTGTTTTTTTTTAAGTTTTGACATTTTTTGAAATCTGGGAACTTGACAGTAATCCGTTTTCAGCAATTGAAAGAAAAAAATTACTTGACGACTGGGAAGGAAATAAATATTATTAACCAAAGTGTTCTTCTAATGCACTAGAAAATGACGGGAAGGGCAGAGAATAGTCTCAAAAACTTTTATAAACTGGAACTGTGTAGTTCAAATGATCAGCTTCCTATTTGCCTCAAAAGAAGCTTTCTTAGCCCTTCTCTGCTTTCCCATGTAGGGAGCTGGACTCGGACTGCCTATAGCCTTTGGTCGACTGATGGCTGCTTAATCACAAACAAAGAGATTCTAGGACAAGTAACAATAGCTTTTATTTAAAAAGGACTTCATATGTTACAAAATCCATTATCACCGGTGCATTGGTCAGTTCAGGCTTCCGTAACAAAACACTTCAGACTGTGCGGATTAAACAACAGAATTTATTTTCTCACAGTTCTGGAGGCTGTATGTCCAAGATTAGAGTGCCAGAGTGGTAAGTGTCTGGTAAAGGCCCTCTTCTTGGCTTGCAGATGGTCACCTTCTCACCGTGTCCTCCAATGACCTTTTCTCTGTGTGCACACAGAAAAGAGAGAGAGAGGGTGAGAGAGACAGAGAGTTAGTTCTCTGGTTTCTATTCTGATTAGAACACTTAATTACTCTCTTGTCTCCATTTTCAAATGCAGCACACTGGTGGTTAGGGCTTCCCCATATGACTTTTGGGGAGACGCAGACATTCAATCTATAACAACATGTTACTACCTGGAATCCTCAGATTAGTAAAGAAGGAAGGACAAGAATTAATATAACCATTTGCCAATGAAGCACTAAATATCAGGGAGCTTACAGATTGTTCCAAATCATAGAAGCAGCAAATCTTAGAATTGAAATCAGAACTTGCGTCCAAGTGTTTCTTCTCCATGTTTCTGTCCATTACTGATGTTGGTGCCAACTTGGAGTTCAATGGGGAAGTCTGGTGGAATATAAGGGTAGGAAAGCTGGGTTATGTACATTTTCGAATGAAAATGTGAACCATCTACCACTTTATCTTGGCTTTTTTTAAAAAAAGAATTTTCCAGATTCACTTAATGCTCTAGGAGGTAGGCAGAGGGTTAGAAAAGAAGAATAAGACAAAGTTACATGATAATGAGGCTTCAGAGCGTCAGAATAAGATCTCTGGATCTGAATATTTGTTATTCAGGATATCCAAAAAGGATACTTTTTAGAAAAAAAAAAAAAAAGTGTTATTTTAAACCAATTGTTGTCATAGTGGCAGGAGTATTTATATTCATTAGTTGTTAATATTGGTCCTTTAACATTCTTGTAGCTTCCTCTAAGCATTCATGAACAACAAAAATGTTTTATTTTAAGAGAGTAAGAAACAAAAAGGACATGTCTATAATTCTTATTTTGAAATAAGATAAAATTACTTAGCTACAAGGAGATATTTTGGGAGAAGATGTCTTTTACTACTTAATAAAATTTACTTTTTTCCTCAAAGATAAGAAAACAACAATAATAGCAACCAGAACAAATCAACCTTCTTGATTTCTAAGAAATTGAATTAATTTTCCCTTCAATAATAATCTTTTTCACCCCCTTCTTTTTTATTTCTTTTTAACAAGACCTAGCACCAGCTTTGGTAGAGCAACTGACTGAGGAGGTGCACACCTTTCTTTGAAGTCAGAAGCCTTTGACTTTCCCCACATCATGAAGACATCTCCTTTTGCCCAGCACCTACTTCACCTGGCTCAGAAGGAGGCCAGTGCACACACTCGGAGTGCTTATCTCACTCTCCCTCCATTCTGCACATTCAGGCACTGTTCTTAGCAACACAGGCTTTTCCTTAAGGAGAGTTGCAACACATTTTGCTCAGGAGGAGGGAAAGGGAAGTTGACTTTCCTATTACTTGCTGAAAATACTCAATTGCTCCCCAGTGCTCATGGGATCAGATATGCACTTTGTAAACTTCTCCAGGAGGTTCTGTGGGGGCCTGCCTTCCCTCCCTCCCCAGCCTCCATTTCATCACTTCCCTATGCAAAAGCCAGGCTGTTTCTTGAGTTTTGCTGGTTGTTTTGTGGTTTTGTTTTGGTTTGGTAAAAACACATAACGTCAAATTTTCCATCTTAGCCATTTGTAAGTGCACAGTACAGTATTATTATCTATATGCACATTGTTGTGCCACAAATCTGTAAAGCATTCCATCTTGCAACACTGATATGATCTGGCTGGGTCCCCACCCAAATCTTATCTTGAATTCCCATGTGTTGTGGGGGGAAACTGGTGCGAGGTAATTGAATCACGGGGGCAGGTCTTCCCCATGCTGTTCTCATGAGAGTGAATACGTCTCGTGAGACCTGATGGTTTTAAAAAGAGGAGTCTCGCTGCACAAGCCCTCTTTTCTTGCCTGCTGCCAATGTGAGACGTGCCTTTCACTTTCCACCATCATTATGAGGCCTCCCCAGCCATGTGGAACTGTAAGTCCAATAAAACTCTTCCTTTTGTAAATTGCCCAGTCTTGGCTATGTCTTTATCAGCAGCATGAAAACAGACTAATACAAACACTAAAATTCTATGCCCACTGAGCATCAAATTTCCTTTTCACCCTTTGCTATCCTCTGGAAACCATCATTCTATTTTCTGTTTCTTAGAGCTTGACTACTTTAGATATTTAGATATCTCATATAAGTAGGATTCTGCAGCATTTGTCTTTTAGTGAATGGGTTATTTCACTTAGCCTGATGTCTTCAGTATTCATCCACATTATAGCATGTGACAGGATTTCCTTGTTTTTCAAATGTAAAAAAATATTTAATTACTTGTATATAACATATACCACAGTTTGCTTACCTATTCATCCATCTATGAACATTTAGGTTGCTTCCACCTCTTGGCTAGTGTGAATAATGTTTCCATGAAGATGGTATGCAAATATCTCTTTGAGACTTTGTTTTCAACTATCTTGGATAAAGACCCAGAAGCGGGATTGCTGGATCATATGGTAGTTCTATTTTCAATTTTTGGAAAACAATCATACGATTTTTTTATAGCAGCTGTACCATTTTGCATTCCTACAACAGCATACAAATGTTCCAGTTTCTCCATATACTTGCTAACACATCCTTGCTAACACACTCTTTGTCTTCTGTTTTTGAAAATAGCCATCCAGACAAGTGTGAAGTGGTATCTCATAGTTTTAGTAGTATTTCCCTGGTGATTAATAACATTGACCACCTTTTTATGTATTTCTTCACCATTTGCATGTCTTTATGGAGAAATGTCTATTCAAATATTTTGCCCATTTTAAAATGTTTTTGAGAAACTATTCAGTTAGAAGATTTGTGTATATTTTGAAGATTAACCCTGTATCAGATATATGGTTTGTAAATGTTGTATCACATTCCATAGGTTGCCTTTTTACATTGTTGCTTGTTTTCTTGGCTCTGAAGATGCTCTTTAGTTTGATGTAGCCACACTTGTTTATTTGTTTTTGTCACCTGTACTTTTGGTATTGTACCCACTAAATAATTGCTAAAACTAATATTATGAACTTTTCTTCCTACATTTTTTACTAGAAATGTTACAGTTGTGAGTACTACATTTACATGTTTAATCCATTTTTAACTATTTTTTTACTCTGGTGTAAAATAAACATTCAATTTTATTCTTTCATATATTAATATTCAATTTTCCCAACACTGTCTATTGAAGTGACTACCTTTTCCAATTGTATATCCTTTGCACTCCTCAAAAGTCAATTGTGTGGGGTCTATTTCTGGGTTTTCTATTTTGTTCCATTGGTTTGTATGTCTGTCACTGTGGCAGTAACATATTGTTTTGATCACTGTAGCATTGTAATGTATTTTTGAAATCAGAAAGTATGACGCTTTCAGTTTAGTTCCTGTTCCTCAAGGTTGATTTGCTAATTGTAGTTTTTTGTGGCTCCATATGAATTTTAAAATTGTTCTCTCTACTTCTGTAAAAATAATTGGGATTTTTATAGTGATTGAATTTAATCTGTAGATGATATTGGATAGCATGAATATCTTAACAATATTAAGTTTCCAGTCCATGAACACGGGGTAGTCTTTCCATTTGTTTGTGTCTTGTTTAATTTCTTTCATCATTGTTTTATAGTTTTCAGTATACAAGACGTTCACCTCATAGTGAAGTTTATTCCTAGGCATTTTATTGATTTTGGAGCTATTGTAAATGGGATTGTTTTCCTAATTTCTTTCTTTTCATTTTTGAATAGTTTATTTTTAGTCTATAGAAATGCAGCTGATTTTTATGTTTATTTCATATCTTGCAACTTTACTAAATTTGCTTATTAGTTGTGACTTTTTAAGTTGAATCTTTAGAGTTTTCTATACATAAATTTTTAAATTGAGTCTTTAGAGTTTTCTATACATAAGATCATGCTATATGCAAACAGAAACAATTTTAATTATTCTCCTATTTCATTATATTTTATTTCCTTTTCTTCCCTAATTGCTTTGGCTAGAGCTCTGGTACTATGTTGAATAGAAGTAGAAAGAATGAACACTCTCGCCTTCTTTCTGATCTTAGAGGAAAAGCATTCAGTGTTTCACCATTGAGTATGTTACCTGTACGCTTTTTATATATGCTCCTTATTATATTGAGGTACCTTCCTTTTCTTTTTACTTGTTGAGAGATTTTACTAAGAAAGTGTATTACATTTTGTAAAATTCTTTTTCTGTATCTATTGAAAGAAACATTTAATTTTTACCCTTCGTTTTAGTTTATATGATATATCACATTAATTGATTTTTTATGTATTGAACCATCCTTATAGACCAGTGATGAATCTCACTTGGTCATGGTATAGGAGGATCATTTTAGTGTGCTATACCATTGAATTTAGTTCACTAGTATTTTGTTAAGTAATTTTACACCTTTATTCATCAGGAATACTGACCTGTAGTTTTCTTTTCTTTGTCTGGCTTTGGTATCAGGGTAATGCTGTCCTCATAAAATGTGTTTGGAAGTGTTCCCTCTTCTTTAATTCCTTTGCAAAAGTTTGAGAAGGATTAACATTAATAGTTCTTTATGTATTTATCAGAATTAACCAGTTAAGCCATCTGGTCTTAGGGTTTTGTTGTTGTTGTTGACAGGTTTTTGATTACTGATTCAGTATAAATGTTCATACCTTCTATTTCTTCATAATTTACTCTTGGTCAGTTATATGTTTCTAGAAAATTTTCAATTTCTTCTAGGTTACCCAGTTTTTTTGAAATACAGTAGTATCTTATGATTCTTTTTTATTACAGTGACAACAATTATAATATCCCTTTTTGTTTCTGATTTTATTAATCTGTCTGCTTTTCTTGGTCAGTCAAAGGTCTTATAAATTTTGTAAATCTTTTGAAAAAACCAATTCAGTGTTATTAAATTTTTTTTTCTATTTCATGTGTTTCTGTTCTAATCTTTGTTATTTTCATCTTCTGCTAATTTGGGGCTTAGTTTGTTCTTCTTTATTTAGTTTCTTGAGGTGTTAATTTAGGTTGTTTATTTGAGATCATTCTTCTTTTTTTAAAGTAGGTGTTTATTGCTATGGCCTCCCCTTCTTAGTACTGCTTTTACTGCATCCCACAAGTTTTAGTATATTGTATTTTTCATTTGTCCCAATGAAGTTTTTAACTTTTTTGATTACTGCTTTTACCCAATAGTTGCTCAATAGTGTATTATTTAATATCCACATATTTGTGAATTTTTTGGTTATCCTCCTGCTATTGATTTCTAGTTTCACTTCATTGTGGTAAAAGATACTTGGTATAATTTTAATCTTAAATGTTTTAAGATTTGTTATTTTGTGTCCTAACAAGTAGTCTTTTTGGAGAAAGTTACTGGTACACTTGAGAAAAATGTTTATTCTGCTACTTTGGGGTGGAATGTTCTGTGTATGTTTGTTAGGTCAATATGGTTTATGATTTTATTCAAGTCCTCTGTTTGCTTATTGATATTCTGTGTTGATTTTCTGTTCATAATTTCTTCCTTTAGTTTTGTCAATGTTTGTTTTATATGTTTAGGTGCTCTGATATTGAATACATATACATTTATATTTGTATTCTTTCCAGCATGATTGACACTTTTATCATTATAAAATGCTCTTCTTTGTCTTTTTTTCACAGGTTTTTATTAAAGTATATTTTGTCTGATATAAATATAGCCATATCTGTCTTCCTTCTCCTGCTTCTCTCTTCCTTCTCTCCTCCTTCTCTCCTCCTTCTCTTCTTCCCCTGTTCCTCCTTCATCCTCTTCCTCTTCCTCTTCCTCTTTTTCTTCTTTTTTTTCTTCTTCCATCATCATCATCATCATCATCCTTTTTCTTCTTTCTTCTTTTTCTTCCTTCTTCTTCTATTTTGAGATAAGGTTTTATGCTCTTGCCCAGGCTGGAGTACAGTGGTGTAATTGTAGCTCACCGTGGCCTTAAACTCCTGGGCTTAAGTGATTGTCCAGCCTCAGCCTCCTGAGTAGCTATGACTACAGGCACATACCACCACATTTGGCTATTTTTAAAAATTATCTGTAGAGAGAGGATCTTGCTATATTTTCCCAGGTTGGTAAGAAATTCCTTACTTCAAGCAGTCCTCCCACCTTGGGCCTTGCAAAGCGCTGGAATTACAGGCAAGAACCACGATGCCTGGCTATATCTGCTCTTTTTTGGTTACGATTTGCATGGGATAACTTTCCCTTTCTCTTCACTTTCAGCTTGTCTATTGTTAAAGTTAGTTTCTTGCATACAACATATGGTTGTGTCTTGTATTTCTTTTAATCAGCTACTCTATAGCTTTTGATTAGAGAGTTTACAATTTCAAATCTATTACATTTGAAATAATTATTGATAGGGAAGAATTTATCACTACCATATTTTGTTAATTGCTGTCACTTAAGTCTGGTAGTTCTTTTACCTGTATTTCTATTCTTGCCATCTTCCTTCATTTTTTGTTTATTTTCAAAGATATTTAGAGATTAAGTAGAGTGGCTCACACCTGTAATCCCAGCACTCTGGAGACTGAGGTAGGAGGATTGCCAGAGCCTATGAGTTCAAGACCAGACTGAGCAACATAGTAAGACTCATCTCTACAAAAAACAAACAAAAAAACAAAAAAAACCCCACTAAATTAATTAAGTAATTAATTAATGTAAACATTAACAAGGTATGCTTGCATGTACCTTGGGAGGCATGCTGATATATACCTAATCTTCTCAGGAGGCTGAGGTAGAAAAATCCCTTGAGCCTAGGACTTTGATGCTCCAGTGAGCTATGATCATGCCACTGCACTCCAGTTGTAGGTGACAGTGCAAGTTCCTGTCACAAAAAGAAAAACAAAACCTTTAAAAAACTTACATACTTTGTTATTTTTAATTTTAAAATAATTCTATAGTTTTTTTTTTTTGTGTATGTGGTTACCTTGGAGCTTACACAAATATCTTATAGTATTACAGTCTATTTAAAGCCGATAGAAACTTCAATCATGCACTAAGACTACACTTCAATTTTCTCCCATATACTTTATGCTATTTTTATCGTGATTTATATGCATTCATATTATATACCTTTCAACATATGTTTAGCTATATTTATTTTAATACATTTTTCTTTTAACTTTTATACAAGTATTACAGCAATTTACAATGATTATAGTAACAGTATTATGTACTTGTCTACATATTTACCTTTGCCAATGAGTTTTATATTTTCTTATACTATTGTCTTGCTATTTTGTATCCTTTCATTTCAACCTTAAGGATTCTCTTTTGCATTTCTTTTAAGGCAGGTTTAGTGATAATGAACTCCTTCAGCTTTTGTTATTCTGTGAGTCTTTATCTTCCCTTTTTGTTTTAAAGAAGAGTTTTTCCAGATAGCGTATTCTTGATTATCAGTTTTATTTTTTATTTTCAGCACTTTGAATATATTATCTTACTCCTTCCAACCCAAAAAGTTTCTGTTGAAATATCTATTTATAGTTTCATGGAAGTTCCCTTGTATATGACAAGTCACGTTTTTTCTCTTGCCGTTTTCAGAATTCTTTGTCTTTTACATTTGACAATTTGATTATAGTGTGTTTCAATGTGCGTGTATTCATCTTATTTGGTGTCTCTGGGCTTCTGGGACCCGGAACTTACTTCTACAGATTTGATAAATTTTAGTCATTACTACATTAAGTGATTTTTATGGTTCTTTGTTTCTTCTTTTTCTGGGACTTCAGAATATGTGTGTTGGTCAACTTGATGGTGTCCCATGATTCCTATAAGCTTTCTTCACTCTTTTGTAGTCTTTTTGTCTTTATGCTCCTCTAAGTTTTTTCCAGTGATCTGTCATTGGATTTGCTAATCTTTTCTTTTGCTTGGTCTAGTCTGCTGTTGAGCGTCTCTAGTAAATTTTTCAGTAGATGTTCTTCAGCCCATGATTTCTGTTTGGTACTTTTTAAGATTTCCCAACTCGTTGTTGAAATTCTCACTATGTTTTGATGTCCTTGATGAGCATCTTATAATTATTGTTAATTATCTATTGGATAAATCATGTAAGGTTGGTTTCTGTATGTTTATCTTGTTCCTTTGTTTGGAACATCTTTCCCTGATTCTTCATTTTATCTTGACCCTCTATGTTGGTTTCTGTATATTAATAAAGCAAGCACCTCTCCCAGTCTTCATGGATTGGTTTTATAAAAGACAACACTTTCACCAACAAATCCAGCCAAAAATAATGGTGGCCTGTAACAATTCTTTCCCTCCTGAGAAAGAATTAGGTAGTTGTATTTTTGTCCATGTATTCTGTGGTGAGCCAGAGAGAGGGTAGCTATGGTCTACAAGCCCAAAACACCATTTTCATATTCTCTGAGCAGCTTGACTGTGCTGGGCTTGTTTAAGTCAAAACTGGTTAGAAATGTCAGTTATTTTGGCATCCTTGGAGAAAAGTTAGGGTGCTGGACACATAGATATATTCTTTCCCTTCCTGTGGGGAAGCCTTCAGCTTGGTTTTTAAAACCTACTTGCTATGTGCAAAGCAGGGAGTGTAATCACTGGCATCTACCAGGCTAAACTGTTGCCAACATTCTCCCCTGGGTGAATGTTGGACTGTGCCAGACCCATCACAGTCCCAATATTGGTATTCAGAAACCACTTTGCTGAAAGCCCCTTTGGAAAAGTGGAGAACTGAACACACAAACCAATCTCTTCTCTCCCCTGGGTGAAGCAGCTCATTAAGATTCTTTAAGATATTTTGAATTATTTTTTTCTGAAAATTCACAGAGCTCTCATTCTTTAAAGATCAATTTCTAGAGATATTTTTTTCTTTTGATTGAGCCTTATTTCCCTGTTTCTTCATATGCTTTTTTTTTTTTTTTGGCCAGGATTTACTTATTTGGAAAAAAAGATCTCAAATTCTCAGGCCATAAGGACTGGCTTCACGCGGGGGAAGATCTTTACTAATTATTCCAGTCAGAGATTCTGTGGGCCTCTCAAATCTTTTCTAAAAATGTGTCTTCTCTGTGCTTGTTTATGTAATTTACTAATTACAATGGTACACAGGACTTTAAGAAAATCTCATAATTTCTTGTGCCTTCTACTGTCTGTCTGTGCTGCTGCTGGTTTTCTGGTGTTGCAACAAGCTACTTTGTTCTCAGTGGCTCTCAGGCATCCAATGTATTGCAGCGTATCATCAATGCTCTTCACCAGGTGAAACAGAAACCAGTTCCATAGACAGCTTCACTGAAAAGCCAGAAAAATTTATGTACACTCTACTCTTCTATTTCCTTCTCAAGGAAAAAGTTGTGAGTTGGCCATGTTCTCCTGATTGCACTAATTGTGCTGGCTTGGTGGGAGGGCTATTAGTGAAATGCAACAGACTTTCCCACTCTTTTCAATACAGCTATTGTTTGCTTTGGGGTATTGTGACTTCTTAATTATTTCCAGAGTTCTCATAAAGGCTTTTGGAATATATATTATTGCTCAATTTGGATCTCTGTTGGATAATGAGTCTGGGGTTCTTAATCTGCTATCTTGCTGATGTAACCCTTTTCAAAACTTCAGACTTTTAAAACACTTTTTATTGTCATAAATGGAATACATTGTATCATTTGTAGTGCATAAAAATTTAGACAGAACAACCCATAATTATTCTCTGTTTTAGTATCTTCCCTTTCAATATTTTCGCATGCTTTTTATAATGTTGCTATTATCCTGCATGAACAAGATTTATTTAACATTATATTCTAAGCATTCACCATAAAATTATAAACTACTCATAGAATTACTTCAGAAGTTTTATGAATTCAACTATGCGAATATTTTGTAATTTACTTGAACATTTACATATATATATATGTTTTTGCTATTTTCAATAATAGCTAATATTATTGCTAATGATATGATTCTATACCTAAAAAACCCTAAAGACTTCACCAAAATGCTCCCAGACCTGATGAACTATCTCAGTGAAGTTTTAGGCTACAAAATTAATGTACAAAAATTAGTAGCATTTGCATACACCAGTAAGGTTCAAGCTGAAAGTCAAATCGATAATGCAATCACATTTACAATAGCCAGAAAAAAAAAAAAATATCTAGGAGCCTATCTAGCCAAGGAGGTGAGACATCTCAAAGAGATCCACAAAACACTGCTGAAGGAAATCACAGATGACAGTATCATTAAAATGTCTACACTGCCCAATCTATACATCCAGTGCTATATGTACCAAATTACCAATCTTTTTTTAATAAATAAGAATTAGAAGAAAGTATTCTAAAATCTATATGAATTCCCAAAAGAGCCTGAATAAGTAAAGCAATCCTTAGCAAGAAAAACAAAGCTGAAGGCATCACATTGCCCAACATCAAACTGTACTGTAAGATTATAGTAATCAAAACGGCATGGTACTGATAATAAACTAGACACCTAGACCAATGAAACAGAATAGAGAATTCAGAAATAAAGCTGCACACCTAGAATCAACTGACCGGTGACAAAATGGACAAAGATAAGCAATGAGGAAATGACTCCCTATTCAATAAATGGTGCTGGGAAAACCAACTAACCATTTGTGGAAGAATGAAACTAGACCACTCCCTCTCACTGTACACAAAAAATAACTCAAGATATATTAAAGACTTAAATATAAGACATCAAACTATAACAATTCTTGAAGAACACCTACAAAATACTCTTTCAAATATCAGCATAGGCAAAGAGTTTATGACTAAGTCCTCAAAAGCAATAGCAACCAAAAGAAAAACTGATAATTGGGACCTAATTAAACTAAAGAGCTTCTAAACAGCAAAAGAAACTATCAACAGAGTAAAAAGGCACCCTACAGAATGGGACAACATGTTTGCAAACTATGAATTTATTAAGATCTAATATGCAGAATCTATAAAGAACTTAAACCAACATGAGAAAAAGAAATTATGTCATTAAAAAGTGGGCAAAAAGTATAAAGACTATTCTCAAAAGAAGACATAAAAGTGGCCGACAGACATATAAAAAATGCTCAACATCACTAATCAGAGAAATGCAAATCAAAACCACAATTAGAATAACACCTCATACCAAGTGAGATCCAAGTGTCATGTGAATATCAAGTTTTCCCAGCACCATTTATTAAGGAGACAGCTTTTTCTCCAGTAGATATTCTTGGTGCTTTTGTTGACAGTTGGTGGTAAATGTCTGGATTTATTTCTGGGTTCTTTATTTTGCTCCACAGGTCTATGTATTTGTTTTTTGCCAGAATTATGCTGTTTTGGTTACTATAGCTTTGTACTATGTTTTTAAGTCAGATAGTGTGATTCTTTCAGCTTTGTTCTTTTTGCTCAAGGTTGTTGTGGCTATGTGGGTTTTTTTCAAACTAAAAAGCTTCTGCACAGCAAATAAAACAATCAACAGAGTGAAGAGACAACCTATAGAATGGGAGAAAATATAAGCAAATAATATGTTTGATAAGAGATCTATACCTGGAATATATAAGGAACTTCCATAATGCAACAACAAAAAACAAGCAACCTAGTTCAGAAGATAAAAATAAAATAAAGAACTTGAATAGACATCTATTTAAGAAATATACAAATAGACAATAAGCCCGTGAGAAGATGCTCAACATCATTAACCATTAGGAAAATGCATATCAAAACCACAGTGAGATACCACTTCCCTACCATTAGAATGACGGTATGGGTTGGCTCTGTGTCCCCACCTAAATCTCATGTTGAATGTAATTTCCAGTGTTGGAGGAGGGGCCTGGTGAGAAGTGATTGAATCACGGGAGTGAACTTCCCCCTTGCTGTTCTCATGACAGAGTTCTCACAAGATGTGTTTTTTTAAGAATGTGTCACACCTCCTGCACCCCTGCCCTGCTGGCCATATAAAGATGTGCTGGCTGCCTCTTTACCTTCTGCTATGATTGTAAGTTTCCTGAGGCCGCCCCAGAAGCAGAAACCTGTTCAGCCCACAGAACTGTAAGCTGATTGAACCTCTTTCCTCTATAAATTACCCAGTCTAGGTAGTTTTTTTCTAGCAATGTAAGAATGAACTAATACAGATGACTATTACAAAAACAAAAGCAAAACAGAAGTAACAAGTATTAGCAAGGAAGTGGAGAAATTGAAATTCTTGTACATTGCTGGTGGGAATGTAAAATGGCATAGCTGCTGTGAAAAACAATATGGCAATTAAAAAAAAAAAAAACTGTTGCAACCATATGATCCAGAAATTCGACTTCTGGGTGGTAGGCTCTAGTTTCAATCACCTCTTACCTAAGGGCAAGGGCACTATGCATTCCAGACAACATATCTGAGCACCCTTTTCCCTGTCCAGCAGCACATTCTCTTGGCTATTTCTTTCTAAATCTGAGTCTGATCCTAATTCTCTCCAATAAGTCACTTCATAGAGGAGAGAACTAGCAAGTATTCCATAGGCCTACTCAATTACTGCAGGACAGAATTTTTCATTCTGGACCTCACTAGGCCTGCCTGTCTTCAGCACAGTGCTTAGCCTAAAATGAAGACCTCAACAGATATTCATATATCCATGTTCATTGTTTACAATAGCCAAAAGTTGGAAGTAGCCCATGTGTCTACTAATGAATTAGTGGGTAAACATAATGTGCTACAGAAATATAGATGGACTAATATCCAGCTTTAAAAGGAAGGAAATTCAGACACATGCTACAATGTGGATAAACATTATGCTAAATGAAACAAACCAGTCACAAAAGGACAAATACTCTGTGATTCCAACCCATATGTGATACTCAATGTAGTCTAATTTATATAGAGAAAAGTAGAATGGTATTTGCCAGGAGCTGGGTGATAGGGAGAAACAGACAGTTAATGTGAGTAGTTTAAGTTTTGCAAGACTAAAATGTTCTATTGATTGATGATGGTAATGGTTGCACAGCAATGTGAATGTACTTAATGCTGGTGAAATGGCAAAAATAGTAAATTTTATATTATGTACATTTTACCACAAGTTGTACAAAATACATATTTTTTGAAAACCAAAATTGTCAATTTTTTTTCATGTCTCATTGGGGGAAAAAGATACAAATAGTACCTTTATTATATAAGAAACAAGATATAAATTTAAATACAGTGGAAATTTTAAAACATGGAAGATTATCATATAAACTGACTTATTACCACATTTGAAAATAGAGATGAAATAGATTTTAAAAAATGATTAAAATTCACTTAAGAATGTATGAAAGTTCTGAGTAGGCTAATATGCTTAAGAGAATTGAATATGTAGTAAATGCCACTAAGTAAAGAAAACACCTGCATAGGTTTGTGAGTAAATTAAAAATTTAAAGCAATGAAAGCAAATATACTGACAAAAATCCTTTCAGCACACAAATAAGTTCTTATTATAAAACATTTTCCAAACCTAAAAATACTTTTTCATTAAACATATTTTCTAGCTCAGTTTACAGGTCTCACATTTTTATTAAAAAATGAACAAAAGTAGCACACAAAATGTAACTGTGAGGTTAATTTATTTTAAAGGACTATAATGAAGAAATTATATGATAATATCAAGACACACCCAAGCTATTATTAATTAATTCTCATTAAAATATAAAAACCAAAAAGAGACTGCTGGCAAGATGGCAGAAAAGGAACAATTCTTGCAGCTCCAGCCAGACCAAAGCAGATGGCAGGTGATTTCTGCATTTCCAACTGAGGTAACCTGTTCATCTCATTGGAACTTGTTAGGCAGTGGGTGCAGCCCACTGAAGGCAAGCAGAAGCAGGATGGGGCATTGCCTCATCTAGGAAGTGCAAGGCGAGGAAATCATCCCTCCTCCTGTGTATATCTGGCCCCACCCACATCCTGCTGATTGGTCCATTTTACAGAGAGCTGATTGGTCCGTTTTGACAGAGTGCCGACTGGTGTGTTAACAATCCTTGAGCTAGACACAGAGTCACAGAGTGCTTAGTTAGCTAGATACAGAGTTAGCTAGATACAGAGTACCAATTGGTGTATTTGCAAACCCTGAGCTAGACACAGAGTGATGATTGGTGAGTTTAAAATCCTTGAGCTAGGCACACAGTCACAGAATGCTAGTCCTCCAAGTCCCCACTAGGTTAGCTAGATACAGAGTGTATTCACAAATCTTGAGCTAGACACAGAGTACTGATTTGTGTATTTACAAACCCTGAGCTAGACACACAGTGCTGATTGGTGCCCAGAGGATCCTCAGGCTAGATATAAAAATTCTCCAAGTCCCTATCCGGATCAGGAGCCCAGCTGGCTTCACCCAGTGGATCCTGCACCAGGGCTGCAAGCAGAGCTGCTAGCCAGTCCCCAGCCGTGCCTGCACTCCTCAGCCCTTGGGCTGTCGATGGGACCCGGCACCAGGGAGCAGGTGCGGTGCACGTTGGGGAGGCTCAGGCCACACGGGAGGCCACCACAGAGGGAGGAGCTCAGACATGGTGGGCTGCCAGAGCCCTGCCCCGCAGGGAGGCAGCAAGAATTTGAGTGCTGCCCCTGCGGACTAGCTCTGCTGGGGGACTTGGCACAACCTCAGCAGCTGCTGGCCCGGGTGCTAAGCCCCTCACTGCCCTGGGCCCCCAGTGCCGGTGGGCCGCTCAGTGTGTGGGGCCCATGGAGCCCATGCCAGCGCCTCTCCCTCCACACCTCTCCAGCAAGCAGAAGGAGGTGTCTCCGGCTTCAGCCAGCCCAGAGAGGGGCTCCCACGGTGCCATGGTGGGCTGAAGGGCTCCTCAAGCACCACCAGTGTGGAAGCCGAGGCCAGAGGCCAAGGAGGCGCTGAGAGTGAGGACTGCTAGCACATCTTCACCTCTCACTCCAGCCAAGGGAAGCTGTGAGGGACTGTGCTACTCAGCCCAGATATTATGCTCTTCCCACATTGTTTGCATTCCACAGACCAGTAGATTCCTTCACATGCCTACACCACCGGGGCCCTAGGTTTCAAGCACAGAACTGGACAACTGTTTGGGCTGACACTGAGATAGCTGCAGGAGTTATTATTTTTATTTTTATTTTTTTCATAACCCAGTGGTACCTGGAACCTCAGCATGACAGAACAGTTTATTCCCTTGGAAAGGGGGCTGAAGCCAGGGAGCCAAGTGGTCTCACTCACTGGGTCCCATTCCCAAAAAGCCCAGCAAGCTAAGAACCACTAGCTTGAAATTCTCACTGCAAGCACAGCAGTCTGAAGTTGACCTGGGACCATTGAGCTTGGTGGGGTGGCGGGGAGAGAGGGGCATCTGTCATTATGGAGGCTTGAGTAGGTGGTTTTTCCCTGGCAGCACTAAAAAGGTCCGGAAGCTCAGACTGGGCAGAATTCAACATGGTGGAGCAGAGTGGCTATGGCCAGACTGCCTGCCTAGATTCCTCTTCATTTGGCAAGGCATTTCTGAAAGAAAGGCAACAGTCAATCACGGGCCTATAGCTATTACTCCCATCTCCCTGGGACAGAGCACCTGGGGGAAGGCGCGGCTGTGGGCACAACTTCAGTGGACTTAAATGTTCCTGCCTGCTGGCTCTGAAGAGAGTAGCTAATCCTGACAAGAAGGGTTTTCTCTTTACAGCGTTGAGCTCTACTAAGGGACAGACTGCCTCTTCAAGTGGGTCCCTGACCACTGAACCTCCTGACTGGAAGAGACCTCCCAACAGGGGGTGTCAGAGACTTCATACAGGAGAGCTCTGGCTGGCATCAGCCTTTGGGACTAAGCTTCCAGAGGAAGGAGCAGGCAGCAGTCTTTGCTGTTCTGCAGCCTCCACTGGTGATATCCAGGCAAATAGGATCTGGAGCCAACCTCCAGCAAACTGCAGTGGACTCTAGCAAACTGTAGCAGACCTGTAAAAGAAGGGCCTGACTGTTAGAAGAAAAACAAACAAACAGAAAGCAATAGCATCAATGTCAACAAAAAGAACCCCCAGAAAGAAACCCCATCCAATGGTCTTCAGCCTCAAAGATCAAAAATAGATAAATCCATGAAGATGAGGAAAAACCAGTGGAAAAATGCTGAAAATTCAAAAAACCAGAATGCCTGTTTTCCTCCAAATGATTGCAAATCCTCTCCAGCAAGGGCACAAAACTGAAAAAGAATGAGTTTGATTAATTGACAGAACTAGGCTTCAGAATGTGGGTAAAAACAAACTCCTCTGAGTTAAAGGAGCATGTTCTAACCCAACGCAAGGAAGCTAAGAACCTTGACAAAAGGCCCATATAGCCAAGACAATCCTAAGCAAAAATAACAAGCTGGAGGCATCACACTACCTGATTTTAAACTATACTATAAGGTTACAGTAACCAAAACAGCATGATACTGGTACCAACACAGCTATATAGACCAATGGAACAGAACAGAGGCCTCAGAAATAACACCAGATATCTACAATCATCTGCTCTTCGACAAACCTGACAAAAACAAGCAATAGGGAAAGGATTCTCTATTTAATAAATGGTTCTAGGAAAACTGGCTAGCCATATGCAGAAAAGAGAAACTGAACCCTTTTTTGTATTATACCTTATACAAAAATTAACTCAAGATGGATTAAACACTTAAATGTAAAACCTAAAACTATAAAAACCCTAGAAGAAAACTTAGGCAATACCATTCAGGGCATAGGCATGGGCAAAGACTTCATGAACAAAACACCAAAAGCAATTGCAACAAAAGCCAAAATTGACAAATGTAACTTAATTAAATTAAAGAGCTTTGCTCAGCAAAAAAAACTATTTTCAGAGTGAACAGGCAACCTACAGAATGGGAGACAATTTTTGCAATCTATCCGACTGATAAAGGTCTAATATCCAGAATCTACAAGGAGCTGAAACAAATTTACAAGAAATAAAACAAACAACCCCATGAAAAAGTGAGCAAAGTATATGAACAGACACTTCTCAAAGGAAGACAATTATATGGCCAAACAAACATGAAAAATACCTCATCATCACTGGTCATTAGAGAAATGCAAATCAAATCCACAGAGAGATACCATCTCACATCAGTTAAAATGACAATCATTAAAAATAAGTCTGGAAACAACAGATACTGGTGAGGACGAGGAGAAATAGGAATGCTTTTACATTGTTGGTGGGAGTGTAAATTAGTTCAACCATTGTGAGAGACAGTGTTGCAGTTCTGCAAGGATCTAGAAGCAGAAATACCATTTGACCCAGCAATCCCATTACGGGGTATATACCAAAGGATTATAAACCATTCTACTGTAAAGACACACACACTCATATGTTTACTGCAGCACTATTTACAATAGCAAAGACTTGAAACCAACAAAGTGCCCATCAATGATAGACTGGATAAAGAAAATGTGGCACATATACACCATGGAATACTATGCAACCATAAAAAACTGAGTTCATGTCCTTTGCAGGAACACGGATGAAGTGGGAAACCATCATCCTCAGCAAACTAACACAGGAACAGAAAATCAAACACCACATGTTCTCACTCATAAGTGGGAGTTGATTAATGAGAACACACGGACACAGGGAGGGGAACATCACACACTGGAGTCTCTCAGGGGGTGAGGAGCAAAGGAATGGAGAGCATTAGGACAAATACCTAATGTATGAGGGGCTTAAAACCTAGATGATTGATAGATGCAGCAAACCACCATGACACATGTATACGTATGTAACAAACCTGCACATTCAGCACATGTATCCCACAACTTAAAGTAAAATAAAAAAATTAAAAATAAGAAAACAAAAAGCAAAAAAATACTCACTGTTGTATTTTTAAGTATGAATGAAAAATATCATTCTCTAATTGCAACAGTTGTTTATCATGTATCATTTTTATTGACTTAACAAGAGTAGCATCCTATTTAGAATTAAGAATATGAAATAATATTGAAGAAGATAGGAAAAATTATTTGCAGATGATATGAATGCCTACTCAAACAAATCTAGGAGAATCTTCATGTTATTAAAATTAATAATTGGTTTCAGCAACATGGCCAAAATATAAGAATAAACATGTAAAAAGCAGTATATGTTTTAAAGCCTGATCAGAAACCAATTTGAATTTATTTCTTAAGAAGGTACATTTGCAGTAGAAACAGAGCTATTAAATATCTAGGAGTTATTTATAGAAGACGTAGCTGTACATATAGATATATACATACACAGAATAAAAGCATTTCTCTTTAAGACTTCAATGTCCTTTAAAAGAACAAAAATATGTCTAGTTTCAGACTTTCCTGAAGCACAAAATGTTATAAGACAAAAAAGCAATTTGTAAAGGTGTTTACAAGACAAGATTTTTACTGAAAATTTTAATATAACACTTCTTTATTACTAAAATAATTTAATGACCTCTTCAAAAATATACCTGGCTATTGCCTAAGCCATACATTCTTCTACCTTTTAAAAAATGACTTAAAAACATACTCCAACGAGTTGAAAGTTGAATCCAGTCTCAAAGACTCCTTAGTTAATTTATATAATTATTTCCCTTTGAAATTTTCTTAATATCTTATTATAATGTTTATGTTAACACTTACAATCCACACTGAAGTAGTAGTACACTTAAAACACCTGAAGCAAGTTCAATGATGCAATTATGCATGAAAATGCTTAGAACATTCCATTCAAAACCCTGAGTGCAAGTTAATCCTCCTGAATTTGTACAAAGATAAAATTAGCACTATCACACTAACGATGTACAAAAAAAATTTCCTTTCTTTGGAGTCATATGACTAACTACATTTCATTTGCATTGACTGTAATAAATGAAGGGTTCTTCTGTTCAACATAGTTAACTGACTGGATGTACAGTACTCATCCCCTGTGATCAATACAGAAATGAGGATAAACCAAAAGGAAGGAAGGGAGGGAATTAGCCAAAGTGGTGAATGACACATGGATCCAAGGAGAACTGGAACCTGATGATGGCTTTGATACCTACCTAGAGGTAGAGGACACTTGACTATAGGTTCCATACCTTTGGGTCGCTATAACTGAGTTACATTCATAAGGTTAGAAGTCACAACGTTCTACCTCATCTGTGAAACAAGTTCTGAGAAAAATACTCTACCAAACAGCACTAGGAAGTCCCAGGAATACTGTCCAACTCCCAGGAACCATTGCTGGAAAATGTATCACACACAAAATACCAGGAACCCAGGCCTACAGCTTCCATACTTATAAGGTAAATTTATACTATTGTCATGGTAAACGAATATCAAGATAATTAATGTCCACATTTATTTGCTCACATTGCTTCTTAATCTTCCTGTTTCCTCCTAAAATTAAATTAAAATTATTCTGCGCCTGGGAAACCAGAATTCTGAATCATCTTTGGAACAACAGCAAGCATGCCCACTACAGGCCAGGCACATCAAGGAACCTCTTTGGAGGAACTCACAGGAATAAAACCATAAATCAAAGGAAAACACAAAACATTATAACACCTTTTAAAAATATTCAATAAAAATTGTACCTTATAACTACTGAAGATAAAACCACTTAGGCAATTTTAAATAAGTGTGTTTAAAGTGCTCAACGATACAGTGGATGGATGTGAAATTATGAAGCAAGAACAGAACAGTGTGAAAAAAGTCAACCAGAAAAAGAAATTTCTTTTTCAAATAAATGTAAATAAAATTATAGACATTAAAAATATAATCACTCAAATTAAAAAAATCTCAGTGGATGTATTAATATCTAAGAAAGAATTAGTAGATTTGAAGAGAGATCTGAGGCAATCACCCAGAATTAACAGAGGAATATTTAGAGATGAAAGATACTGATAAGAATTTAAGAGATGGGAAAGATACGTAGAAAATAACCATCATGCATAAAGTAGGGCTTCCAGGAACATACTATTATCAATAATGAGGAAACAACAGTTGAAAACAAAATGCTTTCAAGTTTTCTAAAATTGCAGACTCATATAGAAGGAAGTCTCTGTGTCCTGAGAGGCTAATTCCACACCTTGGCTATCAAATGATGGTACAGAACTTGAAAAGCAATGACAGACCTCTTAAAAGCTTCTCAAAAGAAAACACCACACATAAAAGGAAGAAGAAAATGTGACTCACATTTTTTCAGCGACAGTGCGTAAGAGACGACATTGAAACATCAGCCTCAAAGTTCTGAAGGGAAAAAAAAGATACTCGACCCATGACTCTCTGTCTAATTTAAACTATATTAAACGCTGTGTCTATAATAAGAATATTTTCAGAAATAGGAATGAAAGAAAGTTGACTAATCGGACCCTTTACAAAATGTAAATAGATTTGACTCACATGTCTTAAACATCTCCCAATTTGAATAAAAATTAATTAATTAAATATAAATTCTTAATTAAGTTTTCATAATTTATTGTGTACTAGATGGCTGGTTAATTTAAGTTTAAGAAATATTTATTTATCAGCTATCAAATATCAAGGAGTGTACTGCATACAAAGAAAGGATTTAAAAACCATATGAGTTTAATGCCCTGAAATAAGACCACTACAAATAATAGCTAACTTTTTTTTGTTGGCTTAATTATGTATGCCAGGCACTTAGAGTTACGTTTACTTTAGAGTCATGCGTAAAACTTTCTTGAGATAGCTATTATTTTACAGATTATGAAACTGAAACTGAAAGTGGTTAAAAAACTTGTATAAAGCTCTCAAGAATAGAGACAGAATTCTAAAATTCTAAGTAATTTTTCCCTCATGCTGTTTTCCATTATAATTCATTGCTTTTTATCATGCTTTGAATTTATAAGTTATTTATGAAAGTTTAAGCCTTCATTCGTATGATGATCCTGAGAACATAGAGAAATAGAAGAGTTTGCTAATTCATTGATGTGGAAAATACAAGGAAAAGCAATAAGGA
Organism: Chlorocebus sabaeus; assembly: GCF_047675955.1. NCBI lineage: Eukaryota > Metazoa > Chordata > Mammalia > Primates > Cercopithecidae > Chlorocebus > Chlorocebus sabaeus. The sequence goes on along the minus strand of NC_132913.1, from coordinate 8,708,007 downwards.
GTTTTACCAAAGTCACAGTGGGCCTCCTCTAAAGTTGGAATAAAAATTTATATTTCAAGAAATTCTCATATGGGAGCTTATTTTTACAGTAGACCAGAGTGGTACCTTAGAATTAAGAGCACCCCTTGCTCACCTGTGTGCACTGTACAACTCTTAGCATCATTGTGCCTTGACTTAGCCACTTGTAGAGACTCAGTTTAAAAGAATACATGAATGCACAAGTCAACCAGTCACCAACGTTTCTTAAGCATTGGTGTTTTCACTCTTTTTAGTTAAATTTTCTCAATCTCATTAATTAAATAAAAAGTTATTGAAAAATTAATAAAAACCACTACAAATACAAACAATAAATAAATGATGAATGCTGACTACTAAAGCATGTAAAGGAAGAACTTCTACAGAGTGAAATGGGGACAGTAAACCTGTTTACATGGACAGGAAGGGGAGCGTAGATCAACTCATCTGAAATCATTCAGTAAAGGCATGGCTTTCTAATGCATTTCATTGGTCTATTTGTCTGTATTTTTGTTTTTTTGTTTGTTTGTTTTTTGTTTTTGTTTTTTTTTTTTTCAGTACCACTCTTTTGATTAGTATTAACCTTTAAAATGCAGAAGATTGTGTCTTCCAGCTTTAATCTTCTGTTTCAAGATTGTTTCCGCTATTTGGTGTCCCTAGAGATTCTGTATGAATTGTAGAATGGTCTTTTCTATTTCTGTAATAAAATGTCATCGGTATTTTGTGAATTTAATGATTTACAGTGAATTTGTAGATTACATTGTGCAGTGTTAACATTTTAAGATTAAATCTTCCAATCCAAAAACGTATGATGTCTTTCCATTTATTCATGTCTTTAATTTTTTTCGATCAATTGTTTACACATCTTTAACCTTCTTGGTTAAATTTATTCTGAAGTATTTTATTCTCTGTAATGCTATTATACATTATATTTTTATTAATTCTCTTGGGATTGTTCATTGTTCATTTGTAGAAACACAGCAGATTTTTGCATGTTGGTGTCACATCCTGCTACTTTGCTATATTTGTTTATGTGCTGTGTGTGTGTGTGTGTGTGTGTATGTGGGCATGTTTGCGTGTGATTTTTAGGGTTTTCTATACCTAAGATGACATAATCTATGATAAGAGATCATTTTGATTCTTTATTTCTAATTTGGATGATTTTTTTCTTGTCTAGTTACCCCAGCTAGAATTTCTTATATCTTGAAAGGAAGTGGTAAAAGTGGTATACTTGTTTTCTTCCTGATTTTAGAGGAAAAGCTTTCAGGGTTTTACCAGTTAGTAAAAGGTTAACTGTGGATTTTTCATATATAGGTTTTATTATATTGAGGTAGTTTCATTTTCTCACTAGTTTTTAAAATTGTTTGTGTTATTAACAGGTGTTAAATTTTGTTAAATGCTTTTTACGATTGATTGAGATGATCATATTGTTTCCCTTGATTCTGTTAATGCGGTTTATTACACTGATGTATTTACATCTGGTAGACTACCTTTGCATTTCAAGAATAAATTTCACCTACTTATGGTATATGATTCTTTTAATATGCTTCTGAACTTAGTTTGGTAGTATTTTGTTGAGGATTTTTGCATGAAGGGATACTGATTTATATTTTTCTTCTCATGTGGTGGTTTTGGTGGCAGAGTAATTCCGGCCTTGTAAAATGAATTTGGAAGTGTTTTCTCCTCTTCAAATTTTTGAAAGAGTTTAAGAAGGCTTGCTATTAGTTTTTTGTTTGTTTGTTTTAGTGGTTGGTAGAAATTACCAGTGAATCCATTGGGTCCACAGCTTTTCTTTTTGGGTGAGATTTTAGTTACTGATTAAATATCTTTGCTAATTATGGGTCTATCCAAAATACATTTCTTTGTGATTGAGTCTTGGTAGATTTTGTGTATTTGGGTGTTTGTCTATTTCATCTAGGTAATTCATTTCGTGTGTGTGTACAATTGTGCATAATACTCCCTTATAAGCCTTTTTATTTCTGTAGAATCAATAGTGATACCTTCCCTTTTATTTCTAATTTTAATAATTTGAATCTTTTATCTTTTTTCTTGATCAATTTAGCTATAAGCTTGTTAATTTTTTATACCTTTCCAACAACAAAATTTTTGTTTAATTGATTTTCTTTATGATTTTTCATTATCTATTTTATTTATCTCTGTTGTAATCCTTATTATTTCATTCCTTCTGATAGCTTTGTATTTAGCTTGTTCTTTTTCTAGTTTTTTAAGTTATATTATTCTTTTTCTAGCTTCGTAAGTTGTAAAGTTGTTGATTTGAGATTTTTATTTTGATGTATAATTTTTTAAAAAATGTTAAACATCTATTTTTATACTGTTTAATTTGATATGCTGTTGTTTTTCTAGACTCTTAAGGAAATAGTTAGATAATCCAATTTTCATTTTTCTTATTTGAATTACTAAATTATAAGTGGTGTTAAAAATTATAAATTAGGTTGGGAACAGTGGTTCATGCTGGTAATCCCAGCCTTTTGGGAGGCTGAGGCAAGAGGACAGCTTGAGTGTAGGAATTCAAGATCAGCCTGGACAACACAGGAAGACCCTGTCACTCCAAAAAAAAAAAAAAAAAAAGTGAGCTGGGCATGGTAACTCACACCTATGGTTCCAGCTACTTGGGAGGCTGAGGCAGGCAGATCACTTGGGCCTCAGATTTAAGGCTTCAGTGAGCTATGATTGTGGAATTTTTCTACAGCTTGGGTGACAGAACAAACCCTGTCTCAAAATAAAATAAAATAATAAATAATACCGTGTCTCCTATTCATATAGCTATTTTCAATCTTCTTGAAAAAGCAAGTTTTAGGTGTGTTTCTTCTAAATAATATATTCCTGATTCTGTTTTCTACTATAAAATCTGATAGTTTCTGTATTGTAAAGAGGAAGACAATGGTTTCTTCCAATCACTTTTATTAAGCTTACAGTATATTTGGATTTACTCTAGATACCTTATCTTATTATACATATGCAATAGGCTTTACTTTATTTGATCAAAATAATTTTATTAAAAAATACTAAAAGTTATCACTCTGTGACGTTTTCTCTTAATGTCAAAATAAAAAGTAACACATATTCTATCAATAAATGAGTAGAGATTGATAATTTTGAGTTCCTAAGAGTTGGATATTTACTTAAGTTTGATTTTTGTAAAATTATCATTTCAATTGTTTTGGGGGAGCAGGTTATGCTTGGTTACATGGATAAGTTCTTCAGTGGTGATTTCTGAGATTTTGGTACACCCATCATCTGAGCAATGTACACTGTACCAAATGTATAGTCTTTTGTTCCTCATTCCCCTCCCACCCTAACCACTGACTCCCCAGAGTCCATTATATCCTTCTTATGCCTTTGTATCCTTATAGCTTAGCTCCCAATTTTAAGTGAGAATATACAATGTTTGGTTTTCCATTCCTGAGTTACCTCACTTTGAATAATGGTCTCCAACTCCATCCAGGTTGCTGCAAATGCCATTATTTTGTTCCTTTTTATGCCTGAGTAGTATTTCATTGTATATATATTTATACAAAATTTTATTTATCCACTTGATGATTGACTGGAAGTTAGGCTGGTTTCACATTTTTGCAATTGTAAATTTTGCTGCTATACACATGTGTGTGCAAGTGTCCTTTTCATATAATGACTTTTTTTTCCTCTGGGTAGATAACCAGTAGTGGGATTGCTGGATCAAATGGTAGTTCTATTTTTAGTTCTTTAAAGAGTCTCCATAATGATTTCCATAGTGGTTGCACTAATTTACATTCCCCACCAACAGTGTAAAAGTGATCCTTTTCAACACATCCATGCCAACATCTATTATTTTTTGTTTTTTGTTTTTGTTTTTTTTTTTTTTGCTGATGGCCATTCTTGGAGGAGAAAAGTGGTATTGCATTGTGGTTTTGATCTGCATTTCCCTTATATTTAGTGATGCTGAGCATTTTTTCATATATTTGTTGGCCATTTGTATATTTTCTTTTGTGAATTGTCTATTCATGACCTTGGCCCACTTTTTGATGGGATTATTTGCTTTTTTTCTTGCTATCTGTTTGAGTTCCTTGTTGATTCTGGATATTAGTACTTTATTAGATGCATAGTTTACAAAGATTTTCTCCCATTCTGTGGGTTTTCTGTTTACTCTGCTGTTTATTTCTTTTGCTGTGCAGAAGATTTTTGGTTTAATTAAGTGCTACCTATTTATCTTTGTTTATGTTTCATTTTCTTTCTTTAGAGTTCTTGGTCAGGAATTCTTTGTCTAAGCCAGTGTCTAGAAGAGTTTTCTCATGTTGTCTTCTAGAATGTTTGTGATTTCAGATCTTAGATTTGAGACCTTGATCCATCTTAAGTAGATTTTTTTAAAGGGTGAGAGATGAAGACCCAGTTTCATTCTTCTACATGTGGCTTGACAATTGTGCCAGCACCATTTGTTGAAAAGGCTCTCCTTTATCCACTTTATGTTTTTGTTTGCTTTGTCAAAGATTGGTTGGCTGTAAGTATTTGGGTTTATTTCTGGGTTCTCTACTCTGTTCTGTTAGTGTTCATGACTATTTTTCCATGTTGTTTTGGTAATTATAGCTTTGTAGTGTAGTTTGAAGTCAAGTAATGCCACACTTCTAGATTTGTTCTTTTGGCTTAGTCTTACTTTGGCTATGCAGGCTCTTTTTTGATTTCATATGAATTTTAGGATTTTTCTTTCTAGTTCTGTGAAGAATGATGATACTATTTTTGATGGGAGTTGCATTGAATATGTAGATTGCTTTTGGCAGTATGGTCATTTTCACAACATTGATTTCACCCATCCATGAGCATTAAATGTGTTTCCATTTGTTTGTGTCATCTATTATTTCTTTCAGTAGTGTTTTGCAATTTTCCCTGTAGAGATCTTTCACCTCCTTGATTAGGGGTATGTCTAAGTATTTTAATTATTTTTACCGCTATTGTAAAAGGAGTTGAGTTATTGATTTGATTCTCAGCTTGGTTGCTATGGTGATATTGATCTGTGTACGTTGATTTTGTACCCTGAAACTTTACTGAATTCATTTATCAGATCTAGAAGCTTTTAGGATGAATCTAAGGCTTTCTAGATATAAGATAATATCATCAGTGAACAGTGACAGTTTGACTTCCTCTTTACTGATTTGGATGCCCTTTATTTCTTTCTCTTGTCTGAATGTTCTGGCTAGGCCTTCAAGTTCTATGTTGAAGAGAAGTGGTGAAAGTGGGCATCCTTGTCTTGTTCCAGTTCTCGGGGGCAATGCTTTCAACTTTTCCCCATTCAGTATAATATTGTCTGTGGGTTTGTCATAGATGGCTTTTAATACCTTAAGGTATGCTCATTTTATGCTGATTTTGCTGAAGGTTTTAATCATAAGGGGATGATTGATTTTGTCAAATGACTTTTCTGCATCTATTGAGAAAATGATACGATTTTTGTTTTTAATTCTGTTCATGTGGTGAATCACATTTATTGACTTGCAGATATTAAACCATTCCTGCATCCTTGGCATGAAATGCACTTGATCGTGGTGGATTATCTTTTTGATGTGCTGTTGGATTCAGTTAGCTAGTATTTTGTGGAGGATTTTTGCATCTATGTTCATAAAGGATATTAGTCCATATGTTTTTTTTCTTGTTGTGTTCTTTCCTGGTTTTGGTTTTAGGGTAATACTGGCCTCATAGGATGATTTAGAGAGGATTCCTTCTTTCTCCATCTTTTGGTATAGTTTCAGTAGGATTGATACCAATTTTTCTCTGAATGTCTGATAGAATTCAGCTCTGAATCCAGCTGTGGTCCTGGACTTTTGTTGTTGGCAGTATTTTTATTACCATTTCAATCTTGCTACTTGTTATTGATATCCTCAGAGTTTCTATTTCTTCCTGGTTTAATCTAGGAGGGTTGTCTATTTCCAAGACTTTATCCATCCTCTCTAGGTTGTCTAGTTTGTGTGCATAAAGGAGTTCATAGTAGACTTTAATTATATTTTGTATTTCTGTAATATCAGCTGCAATATCTCCTGTTTCATTTCTAATTGAGCTTATTTGGATCTTCTCTCTTCTTTTCTTGGTTAAACTCGCTAATGGTCTATCAATTTTATCTCTTCAAAGAACCAGCTTTTTATTTCATTTGTCCTTTGTATTGTTCTCTTTTTGTATCAATTTCATTTAGTTCTGCTCTGATCTTTGTTATTTCTTTTCCTATGCTGAGTTTGGGTTTGCTTTGTTCCTGTTTCCTTTTGGTTTGTTCTTGTTTGGTTTGTTCTTGTTCCTTGAGGTGTGACGTTAGATTGTCTACTTGTGCTCTTTCAGACTTTTTGATGTAGGCATTTAATGTTATGAGCTTTCCTTCTAGCACTGCTTTTGCTCTATCCCAGAGGTATTGATAGGTTGAGCCCCTATTTATCATTCAGTTTAAAGAATTGTTTTTATTTCCATCTTGATTTCATTATTGACTCAAAGATCATTCAGGAGCAGATTATTTAATTTCCATTCATATGTATTTGTATAGTTTTGAGGATTTCTTTTTTGTTGTGTCTGTGTGTGTGTATGTGTGTGTGTGTGATGGAGTCTCACCCTGTAGCTCAGGGTGGAGTGAAGGGATGCAATCTTGGATTACTGCAACCTGCGCCTCTTCTCCCAGGTTCAAGCGATTCTCCTGCTTCAGCCTCCTGAGTAGCTGGAATTACAGGCATCCACCATGAATGCCAAGCTAACTTTTTGCATTTCTAGTAGAGATGGGGTTTCACCATCTTGGCCAGGCTGGTCTAGAACTCTTGACCTCAAGTAATCCACCCACCTCAGCTTCCCAAAGTGCTGGGATTATGGGTGTGAGCCACCACACCTGGCTGGGATTCCTTTGTAGTTAACTTCCAGTATTATTCCACTGTGGTCTGAGAGAGTACTTGATATCATTTTGATTTTCTTAATTTTACTGAGACTTGTTTTGTGGCCTATCATATAGTCTATCTTGGAGAATGTTCCTTGTGCTGATGAAAATAATGTATATTCTGCAATTGTTGGGTAGAATGTTCTGTAAATATCTGTTATGTCCATTTGTTCTAGGGTATACTTAAAATCCATTGTTTCTTTGTTGACTTTCTGTCTTGATGGCTACTTGTCTTGTTCTGTTAGTGGAGTACTGACACTCCCACTATTATTGTGTTGCCATCTATCTCATTTTTTAGGTCTAGTAGTAATTGTTTTATAAATTTGAAAGCTCCAGTGTTAGGTACATACATATGTAGGATTGTGATATTTTACTGTTGGACTAATCCTTTTATCATTATATAGTGTCCCTCTTTGTCTTTTTTTTTTTTTTAACGTTGTTTCTTTAAAGTCTGTTTTATCCGATATAAGAATAGTTACTCCTGTTTGCTTTTAGTGTCCATTTTCATGGAATTTCTTTTTCCACCCCTTAAGCGCATGTGAGTCCTTATGAGTTAGGTGAGTCTCTTGAAGATAGCAAATTACTTGGTTGGTGGACTTTCTTTAATCCATTCTGCCATTCTGTAACTTTTAAATGGAGCATTTAGGCCATTTACATTCATTGTTGGTATTGAGATGTGAGGTACTGTTCTATTAATTGTGCTATTTGTTGCCTGAATAGCTTTTTTTCTTTTTTCATTGTGTTATTGTTTTCTAAGCTCTGTGAGGATTATACTTTAAGGAAGTTCTATTTTGGTGTATTTTGAGGTTTTATTTTAAGATTTAGAACTTCTTTTAGCAGTTCTTGTAGTGCTGGTTTGGTAGTGATGAATTATCTCAGTATTTGTCTGAAAAAGATTTTATCTCTTCTTCATTTATATGCTTAGTTTCACTGGCTACAAAAATATTGGCTGATAATTATTTTTTTTTAAGGAGGCTAAAAATAGGACTTCAGTCCCTTCTGACTGATAGGGTTACTGCTGAGAAATCTGCTGTTAATCTGGTAAGTTTTCCTTTGTAGGTTACCTGATGCTTTTGCTTCACAGCTATTAAGATTCTTTTCTTCATGTTGACTTCAGATAACCTGATGACTGTGTGCCTAGTTGATGATCTTTTTGCAATGAATTTCCCAGGTGTTGTTTGAGCTTCTTGAATTTGGATGTCTAGATCTCTAGAAAGGCCAGGGAAATGTTTCTTAATTATTCCCTCAAATAAGTTTTTCAAACTTTTAGATTTCTCTTCTTCCTCAGGCACATCAATTATTCTTATATTTGCTCATTAATGTAATTCCAAATTTCTTGGAGTCTTTGTTCATTTTTTAAGTTCCTTTTCTTTTTGTCTTTGTCAGATGGGTAAATTCAAAAGCCTTGTCTTTGAGATCTGAAGTTTCTTCTATTTGTTCTAGTGTATTGTTAAAATTTTCCAGTGTATTTTTTATTTCTCTAAGTGTGCCTTTAATTTCCATAAGTTGTGATTTTGTTGTTGTTGTTGTTTATGATATCTATTTATCTGGAGTTTTTTCATCTGTACACTGTATATTTTTTAAATTTCTTTAAGTTGGGTTTTACCTTTCTTTGGTACCTCCTTGAGTACCTTAATAATAAACCTTCTGAATTCTTTATCTGGCAATTCAGAGATTCCTTCTTGGTTTGGATCCATTGCTGAAGAACTAGTGTGATCTTTTGGGGATGTTATGGAAGTTTGATTTGCCATATTACCAGAATGACTTTTCTGGTTCCTTTTCATTTGGGTATGCTGTTTCAGGGCAAAGAACTGACACTCAATGGCTGCTGTTCAGATTATTTTGACTTACAAGATGATCCTTACATGTGGTGATCTCCCCCTTCTCCTAGGGTTGGAGCTCCCTGAGAGCCAGACATCAGTGATTGCTATTGTCCACCAAGCAGGGCTACCAGGCTTTGGCCTGGTGCTGAGGAATGTCTGCAAAGAGTCCCATGACGTGGTCTTTCTTTAGGTCCTCTAGCTGTGGATACGAGGACCTTATCCAGTGATCCAGTGGAGGTGGCACGGGAGTGAAGCAGACTCTGTGAGAGTCCTTGGTTGGAGTTTTGTTTTGTGCACTGGTTTTCTTGAATGCTGGTTATGCTAGCAGTGAGGTTGTCACTTGGACAAACTCAGTACCTCTGGTTAGCCAGTATGTTGCATGCAGTGAAATTAGCTGTTGTTTTCTTTTTCTTTGAAGCAGTGTTGTTCTGAAAGGAATGAGGCACATCCCCCATATATCTCCCAACTTCCTGAGCCCAGCACAAACACATTCCTCCATATTTCTTTCAAACTTCAGAAAAACATCACCTGGGAGATCTCCGATAAGGAATGCTAAATGTATAATGTTAACCAATTGTAATGCAGTAACCGAGAGAACTATCTTGTTCCATGTAACTTTACATATCCTGTTTACATCGGGCTATAAAAAGCAAGCACTCGCATTGTTCGAGGCCCTCTTGTATGCTGTGGAATGGCGGGACCAAGTTCGAACTTGTAGTAAAGATCCTTGCCGCTTGGCTTTGACTCTGGACTCTGGTGGTCTTCTTTGGGGAACAAACGGTCTGGGTATAACAGTTCTAAGTTGCTGTAATGGCTTGAGTTAGTTGGCCTCCAGCCAGGAGGTTGCACTTTCAAGAGATCACCAACTTTGTTAGTAGTGGAATATAAGCTTGTCCTAAGTCAGCAAGGGTAAGTATTCAGGTTTCTCAGGCTATGGGAAGGGCCTTACAGTTCCTAAGAGTTTATGTCTTTTGTCTTCAGCTACCAGGGTGGGTAGAGAAAAACCATCATGTTGGGGTAGGATTAGGCAGCTCCGAGTTCAGACTCTCCATGGGTGGGGCTTGCTGTGGCCACTGCAAGGAATGGGGCATGGTTCTCAGGGCAAGAGAGTTATGTTCCAAGGGGAATAGTGGTTGTCTTTGCTGCATCATACAGGTCACCAGGGAAGTGGGGGAATGCTGGGCAGGGACTCACCCAGCTCCCCTGCAACTAACAGGGCCAGTCTCACCCCCGCAATGTCCCAACAACAGCACTGAGATTATATCCAGGCAGCAGGTGTGGGGGCTGAGACCTTGCCCCAGGCTACATGCCTCCCTGCTAAGAAAGCAAGCAGGGCTTTCAGGCCTCTCCCAACCCCCCTCCCCACACCATCAGCTGCAGCTTCTGTGCTTGTATCTGCACTTGCCATTAGTCTCTCAGATTCTTCTCAGGAAAATTCTTGCTCAGTTGAAATTATTACAAAGTTCAGCTAGAAGCTTCTTTTACCCTGTGGCCTCTCTCTATTCTACTGTCTGCCTCTCCCAAGGAACCCTGTGAGATAAAGTCAGGGATAGCCTCCTGGAACTTGAGCTGGGGACTGGGAATAACTACAGGGACCTTCCCACTGCTTCTTCTACTTCTATATTTTGCTTGGCTCCCTACATCCATTTTAGCTCTAGGTAAGGTTAAATCCTTCTCCTGTGCTGTGGATTTTCAGGTTCCTCAGTGGAGATGTGTGTTCAAAGACAGACTTTTCCCCCTCATGCTTTGGGAACTCAGTTTTTCAGATGTTTCACCAAATTTGCAGCAGCAAGTTGCTTCTTTTGAAGCGTCTGTGAATTCTTTCGGTTATCCTGGTATGTTCCTGTGGTGGTTCTTGGAGCAAAATTTCACAATGTGAGTCTCCACGTGCTGTTCTGTCTGTCCTAGTAGGAGCTGTACATTCATCCTGTCTCTTGTCTTCCATTTTCTCCAACTGTCAATAGAATTTAATTTTCATTTTTTTTTCCTGTTTATTAGAATGATAATATTATATTTCATTTTGGTTTAGAATTTTTTTCAATTATTAAAAAATTATACATCACATTTATGATCTTCTGTGATCACAACTAAGTTATTAATTTATATTTTTAAACATATTTTCTTCTCTTTAAAAAAAATCTTAATGCTATCTTCAGCAAAACAACCCATTAGAATCTTTCCTATTACCCCTTTCCCAGAATCTGTAAGGTAAAGAATAGCTGTGATTTTTAATTTCAAATTCCTATTATTTTTATCTTTTATATGATTTATCAAAAATTATTTTGACTTAGTACTACTAATTAATGATAATTGTTTTTCATTATTCTTTATTATATAACTTCCTCTTAAATATACTTAACTTTAATACATTTTTTAGAAAAACTTCTGCAGTGGCAACATTTCCGAATTTGTATATGCCTGCAAATAGTATTTTGTTCTTTTTTGTTGCTTAAAATTTCAAAAACAATCAGTTAATTGCTCTAAGTAAATGCTCAAAA